>NC_080597.1:63279607-63903417 GCF_027887145.1 Ammospiza caudacuta
GTGGATCCTTCCTCCTGCTCTCAGTTTACTCTTTGCTCCCAAGGCTGGCTATGCACAGTCTCTGCCTGCTTTAGCATGCAGTGCAGTTCCTTTTCATCTCCCTACAGAACAATAACAAGACGGAATCAAGCTTTCCCTGCTTCTGTTCTTGTATTCTGTCTACAAGATACAAGTCAATGTCTCTTCCTCCAGCCTGGAGCAAAAGGAAATGGCCAAGGCAGCTGAGCTGAGCATCACTGCTGAGGCCAGGCCTGCCCAGCTGCACTCACCAAGGACATGGACAACTCATGAATCCAAATAGCCAAAGCCTTGAGTTCAACAACAAAAAAATTCAGCCAAGGACTTTTGGACAAATACTGCAGTGGACTTATCAGCTCTGTTGACATGTTAGGATTTTGATACTTTCTGCCAGATGTACAACTAAGGATCTTAGGGATTTTTTGACAAATGGCTGACTTCACTTTTATACACAAACTCATCTGAGTTAGGTACCAGGACCATGTTTAAAGCTGCCTGATGCTTGCACCTGAGGGCTTGTGCTGTTTGCACAGGCATGAAATCAAGCCTTTCTTTATACTTCTCATGGTTCCTTGCTTCCAGAAGTGAAGCACTAAATTCAGCTTACAAATAACTGGACAAGAATATAGGGGATGCTTTAAGCAGTTAAAATGTGTGCTAACTGCAGATATCACTTCCAGCTGTTGTATTTGGGACATAGGAAACAAACAAATTAACAAAGAATGAGAAAAATCCAGTTGGACTTCAAGAGCACTTTCCAGCTATGTTAAGAGACCAAGCAACAGAAGTGTATTTGCTAAGTTCTACCAACATTCTGTGAGGTAACACATGCATCTGTTTAGTTGTGTCCATAAGGAAAAGCTACAATTTATAATCACAGCACTAGGATGCTAATTGCAGTTCTGTAGTTTACCACACAGATACTCCAACAGATGTAAATCACAGTTATGTTCAAAGTATGACCAACCCTTTCTCATTTGCAAATCAGGCTCCTGCTCCATCTATTCCACTGAGATAATTCTTAGGTGTCCTCCCTAAAGCTCCAGACCAGCCCTGAATCTTTACTCTTCCTGATATGCCAACTACCTATAATACATTAGATTTCTTCAAACATTGCTTAAACCTTCTTCACAAAGGCTCCCATTCCTCAACTATGCAACATAATTTATACAAACTCACAGAAATTGTTCTCAGCCTCTTGGTGTTTGCTATTTGTGTTTAGGTGTGGTGAGGATGTGAAGGTTCATCTATTCTCCTCACCTATCACAGTCCCATGAGGATGATGACTCCACAAACCCTGCCTAGTCCTTAGGGCTGTCCCCTACTGCTGCAAGCACCTTGGCAGCAGACTCTGCTGAAATGCTCACATCTCATGAGAAGGGTCCTGATCTATCTGCTTATAGGTATCAATTGCTTATTGTCTTTGATGATCTTTTTTTCTGAATTTATATAGCCTCCAACTACAGAGCTTCTTGATTTATTTTTGAGCAACACAGACAATAAAGAACAGAAACAACTGACTTACACATGCCTTCATTTTGGACAGAGTGGCTGTCTCTGTAGAATAATTTGTTTTCAAAACTATTTTTCCAAAGAGACCCTCCAGGTAGATACTATATTTTCAGCTTCCAGGCATATCAGATAGAAGCCCTGTTCAAACTTGATTAAAATCATTATTGTGTGACTAAAACCTGCAGACCTTGTAAAGTGTAACACCATCACTTTGGAAGATTTAAAAAAAATCATTCCCTAAGCATTGGTTTGGGTTTTGTTAAAAAGCGAAGTCTTAAAAGTACTAGCAGAGATGGGAAGTGTTAAAAGGCTACTAAATGAATAACAACTTGTTTCCTCACTAATGCAGAGTTTGAGTCATAGCATGTGGAAAACTTACCAATGGCTACAGGAACTGCATTGCATTCAGACATTATAGTTCAGGTAAGTTTCTTTTCAGATCTTTGTGTTTAAATTGATGAGAGAAGGTTTTTTTCACTCACTTTAAAGATGCCTACATGAATTGACATATTCCTTCCTATCCTTTATAATTTAAAATTAAATTACAAGTTTTGATTGATAGGACCAACATGCCAGCACAGGGAAAATCATTATCAAGTAATATATCACTATATTATTTACTTTATAAATTTCAAGACCATGTCGAGGTCATTTCACAGTTCTGCAACATAAACTATTAGAATTTTAACTATGCTTCATAAGAGCTGGCAAAAGCATTCTCAGACATGTTTATCTCTTTTTATATTCATAATTTTCTGACCTCAATGGCCAAAACACATTACTGTATTTATTACAGCAATTCTCAGTTATCAGAAAACCAGTAGCTCAGGCACTTTGACATTAGAAAGAGAAAATGAGAATCATATTTTAACAAACTCTGGTTCCATGATACAGTGACACTATGAAAAACAGAATTGTCTAGTTTGTTGATACATCAGATTGTCAATGAGTTCTCAGTAAAATAAACTACAATACCTAATACACTACTATATGCATCCTAAGGCTATTAAATACAATAAAACTAGCTTCAATTACTAGGTTAGCAGAATTTTTCAGGACTGATCACAATTACATACTTCTGCTATATTCATAAAGAAAATATACATTTCTATCCATTACCTATCTTATTAAATGGCCATGCTGGAGTTCTAAATATTGTTGCCTTCATCTCAGTGGTGTGCACTTGTACAAAGGATCATGAACCACATGAGGGTGACTAATTCAAGACTGAACAACAGAGTCCTTGTGTGCCCAGCACAGCTGTCACTGCCTGTGTTATTTTAATCAGTCTGAAGACAATCACTTCAGGAAGGATTCTGAGAAACTTTGTGTGCTCAGGTATCATTTCCCTAAGATATGAAGGCTGACCTAAGCTTAACACAATATTTACCAGTTTCATACAGTAACTGACAGGAAAAATATTGCTTAGGCAGAACAGGTTTGCATTATGTCTTCTAGAGCAAACCAAGTTTCAAGAAGTGCAGAGAAAGACATGAATAGAGATAAACCAAGCAAGAACACAGGGCAGCAGGACCACAGTCATCTTACAGAAATGGCTCAATGTCCCAAACAGTCACATCATTGATTCTTTAAAGATTGGGAAAAGGTGGGAGGGCAGCTAATAAACATGCCCTAACCTAAACCTCCTTCCAGAGTTAGACAAGTTCCCAGTAAAAATGGGAATGTTTATAGAGTTTTGGTAGTCAGAATAATTGTAGGAATGGATAGTTCATCTTTTCACTCCTAAGGTGACAAATTCTGGAATGGTGCTGTGTTGTATTCTTAAATTTACCTTTCAGATTTCTGTGGCCTTGATGATAAGTACAATCACACCTGCTGAGGAGATTAAGATCAAATAAAACAGGTGGTCACACTGCAAATATCTACACAACCTTATACAGCTGAGTGTGAAAATGAAATTTGATTAATGGATGGTGCAGAGGAGCACTCACCCTGCCTCTCCTCAGTGAGATAAACACCCACTTCCAGCTGTAAGGAGGCAAAACAAATCACAGTGTTTGGAGTGCCCTGCTGAATTTGAGGTATTTCCATGATTCGATATTTTTTTTTACAGATAAATGAATTATCTTTTGGCTGTTCAACTACAATATTGTACATCTCCAGATCAAATGAAAATATTTTATTTATTTTATGCACAGCATATCTTACTGGTTTGTTTTCTGCAACCATGTACAGGTGCCTTGTAACTCCATTTGCATGGCACAGCTCTCTGAGAACACAGTACTCAGCCCTATGTGCTTTTTTGAGTTAGGACAAGGACTGTGCTCTTTATCTGCTAGTCTTTCTATCTTCATTGTTATTCTAGCAGCAGGAATTAGTCTGTGCAGAGGAATATGGATTTGAAGGAACAACAAGCAAACAGATTGTTTGTAGCAGCTCTAAGGGTTCCTTAATGGACACCCACACTTTAACACAATAGATTTACTAACATAAAAAACATTTTTACTCTGTGCAGTATCAGTGAAGCTTCTGCCAGCAAAATAAATTCTACTGATTTTTTCATAACTTATAAATACCTTTTGACACAGACAAACACAAATTATTTTTAGGAAACAGCCCCACACTCTGAAATGCCCCATCTGCAATGAGGTTTAAACTTTAAGTTTAGCTCAGCTCAGAGAAGCACTGTGTCCCCATAAGACAAAGAGAACTATGAGTTACATTTGTGCAGGCACATACTTAAAGCAGGTACAGGGAGATGGCATTATGTGTTCATCTTCTGAAGCCCTGCTGCCTTTTGCTTCTAAACTTTCTGAGACCTCTTGAAGACTTGCAAGATACAATGCTCAGCAATCTGAGACACCAGCAGTTTTACTAGAATGAGCTAAAATATGAGTTAAGGAGCAAGGGACCACTGCCATTCATTTACTTCCCTTTACTTTGATTGGATATTCTGTTTGTACCTGTCTCTACAGCAACCCTTGCTGCCCTACACTGTGGGTATCTGTACAGTAAAGCCATTACTCTTCAAGTAGCAAAGAAGATATGCAAGATTTATGTTATACAGAGTAGACTTTTACTTCCAAAGCCTCAGGTTTGGGAGTCTTTTTGATTCAACTTTATAAGTGCCATGGGGAATACCTCCAAGGCCAAAAAGGAGAGGTGAATCACAAAGCTCAACCTTCAGCTTTTGTCTGGTTTGCAGTCCCCATCTCCTCTTCCTTCCAAGACCATGAATGTTATGTTGAAGTTCTTCTAACCAAAGTGAAATGCCAAAAACACCATCTACTTTCTCGTGACAAAACCAATATATTATATTTCATTGAGCTTATTGACAATGTGCATAGACAGCCAATTTTCCAAGTCAAATATATGCTTGTATATCAAACCCTTCAGAAATAATTAATACTAATATTCATAATGCTGAAGGAATTCTTCCTTTGGCTCCATCTGGATCACAGTTTGGTGATGTTCTGAGGCATAAAAATTCATACAGTTTTAGGTATACAAGTGTGAAAGTTATTAATAGGCATATCAATCCCTCATTTATTTTTAGAAACCTTTTAAATACTGAGTGCTGTAGTCTAATTCTGTACTTTGTGAGTAAATGCATCCATTTATTATTTTCAGCTCTGGCTTTTGTGTCTCTCTACTAAAGTATGGCATAAGATTAAAATAGAAGCACCTAAAGCTTTCCCATATGTTGCTCATTATTGCCACCTCCATTCACTTTGATCTTTAAACAATGAGAGATCCTTCTATTTCAAAATACTCTCAAATGAAAATATTTAAATTATTCTATTGCTCTTTTTCCAGAACCTCTGAATTTTTATCTTATCTTATCTGCTTTTCCCCACTTCACATCAGAAACAGAAATCATTACAGATTACAAGTATTCCAATAATTCATGAAGTAACATGCCTTTATAAGAACTATCTGCTTTAATTTTTCATGCTTTTGCCCAGAAGTGCACACATTAAAAGCCATGACAATTTTCTTCCTGACTGGCTGTGGTTAACTCAAACATGAAAATTCTGTTGAAGACTTTTTTCACTTTTTTACGTAGGACTTGCCATATTTCCTGTACATAAATTTTACATGGTTTCAGGTTACATTTACCATCTAGCTTTATTAAATAACAAATTATGAGTTCTACAAAGGGTGCATCTCCTCTCTCCAGACATCCTTTCCAAACAGTTAACTGAAGCACTAGGCAAATCTTTCTCACATTTTTTCTTTTAATGTAATCTGATTCCAAAAGGAGAGCTTCTTCCCCCCTCACCTCTTTTAACCAGACTACTTAGCATTTTGTAGACAGGCCCATCTCAAAAATTGCAAATTATAGCTGACTCTGCAGTAGAAAACAATTTTTAGTACAGGAATCATTATATCTGATAGTATCCTGTGTTGTGGTTATTTGTAACTATTTACACTTAATGAGGACCTTCCATCCCCTCCCAAGTTTTCTATAAATCTTCAGATCCTCAGAATCTTTCATCTAAGACATTGCTCTGGCATAAGAAAAGCCAAGAACTGTATTTCTAGCCAATAGTGCTACAAAACCAGAAGTGTACCTCTCATTTCTTGATATTTATTTCTACTACAAAAAGACAGATTTTGGACATAATTAAGAATTTCTTCAGCCATTGAACTAGCCTTCTCTGAATAGGGAATTTTCTAGTCTGTCAGCTAAATGAACATAAGAGTACTCACGTGTGAATAAACAACACAAAATATAAAAAATGACACATTCTTAGACCCCCAGAAGTAATGTTATTTGAAACTATGACTGCATATGGAAAACAGATGAAAGCCTGCACATTTATTATAATTGTTTATTGGTATGCAATTATCTGAACATTACTTCTTCCTGCTCAGGAAAACAACTGGCAAGGAATCCATCTTCTTGAAGAGTTTACAGCTGCTATACATGACAAGCAAATGAATAACAGCAATCGTTTTTATAAATTCCTTATAAAATATTCCTGACGCAGGTGTGATATATTAGAAGAGGCATATGTGGAATTTGCCACTTAACCACCTTACTTAGTCTAAGAAATTCCAAAGGAATACTCAGAGAATTTAATCAAAAAGCCTCATTTTCTCTACAGAGAGAATTTAGGATTTTAAATTTAGCTGTCCAGTTTAGTTCCTTGTACTAGGCTTTGTGAATAATTGTCTGTTACTCACACTAGGTTGTAAAAATTAATTGGAAACAATCTTCAAGAAGATTGGATGAATGACCATGAAATCTCACCTGTATTTTGTGCAGGTAGAGTTTTGACGTGAAGGATCTGTTGGATTAAGTGTGATTCTTGGCGAGACCTGAGCTGATAGCAAGAATCCCGAAGCTAGGATAATGAGTGCTACAGCAGTACCTAAAAATACAGATAAAGAACAATGTGACACTTTTCTCCAGAGCACATGAAATAATTCTCTATTGAATGAACTCTGCTTGGGAAAGCAAGGCACCCCATCACTATGCAAACAGCATTCCCTAAGGAGCTGTGATGAGAACCTAAGAAAAATACCCTTTGCTACATCCACATCCTAAATTAGGTTAGATATTAAAGTCAAGCGCACCAGCTGTCATGTCCAGATACTAAATTAGTAGGTTGAGACTCCTTTAATCTGTGGAATTGATGACTGCTTGAATGAACAGGTATTATTATTTTTGGTGTTGAAAATAATGTCGTAAAGGTAAAATTTATTAGTGGCTTTGAAATGACCATACTTTTCTCCACTCCCACACCCAGACTTGCAGGCTTTTCTGTAAAACAGAAAGTAGCACCAGCTTTTTCATTGACTCTAGTTCCCTTTGTGAAACTAGAGAAATTTGACTTTTCATAAGAACACCGTCAAAAAGTGCAACAGAGAGCACACATAACATCTGCTGGGAAAAAGTCCCCTTCCATCTTTTTGCTTCCGTTTCCCCCAGCAAATACCTTGTGCACAAGCTGGACAAAATGGCAAGAGGAAGATGACAAAAAAGGTTCACATTTTGTGCAACAGGCCATTACTGGAATATAACTCATATTATCTGCCACACACACAATATACTGTATCATTTTAATGAAAATTGATAAACCTCACTACTCATGATATTACTGCAGCTGCCTCAAACTCAGACTTTTAAAACTTCAGCTCTTGCTACTTGATGACACATTGAGATCTGTGTTGCAGAAAGGTTTCCTAGTTGGCAAACATACCAGAAGTATGTGAAAAACACACCCAAGTATGTGAAAACCTTTCTCAGAGATAAAAATAACATCTGAACATTTATAACATTTATATAATAATGTTATCTGTGGATATGTCTGTGCAAGCAGCCACAGCCAACAGGCAGGAATGGCTGGACCACACATTGACCTGAACTGAGACAACTAAGAGCTTAAACTATATGTGCAGAAAGCACCTTCCCACCATGAGATATTCCATTCTTGGCTCTTTTCTAGCTATGGCTGGTAGGTGCACTAATAATCTCAGTTTTCAGGGCAGGCTGCATATTGCACTAGATGTCCTGTACTTTCAAAATGCCATAAACCAGACAGCAGATATATTAAGAAAGGGTCTATAATCTTACTTATATTTGCTCTAAATATGCTCTGTGTTGTAAGTCAACCAAATACACTAACACTCACTTCCAGTATCTTTGTAAGTATCTTGTTTCTTTGGAAAACTACTGAATATGTAAACTTGGCAAAGGAAATTTAATATGTTTTCATTCTGTGGATGTTTTTCTATGATGAACAAAAATCAATCACAGAACATCATTAGCTCAGGTGGGAAAAAGAAAATATCCTGAAGATATTTTAGAACCCCCTCTGTTACAAAAAGAGATACAAATTGTACAATGCTCAAGTACCTTTCAAATTGACAATTTCTGAAGGGAAGGAAGAAAACACAAATAAAATTAATAATATACTTGTCAGAGTGCCTGCATGCTTTCCAACTAACAGCTTTGAATAAAGACATTAACTAAAGAAAAAAGCAGAAGAAAAATAAAGAAATTGTACAGACAAGATAAAGAAAGATATAAAATGGACAGGAAACTGAGACAAATCAGTAATTGTAGTAAAGAGAACTAAAACAGCGGGGGGTTTTATTAGAAATTTAGTATAATTTTTCATAATGTTATCTGGAAGGTTCCATTTTTCAAAAGTTTCTAATATTTTGAGAATGACAAAGACATAATGAAATCTAAAACATCTCTGCCAAATGTTTTCAGAAAACAGGAAAAGTTGCATAAGATTACAAAATTAATTTACAGTATATTGGCTTTTAATCAAAACATTAATGTTACTCTCTGATTATACTTGTAGGTTTTTATCTAATAAACATCTAATCAATAAGGTTTTATTTAAAAAAAAAAAAAGCCACACATCCTTGCAGCAGCAGGCAAAAGCAGTAGTTTTGTCTTCATTTTATGCAGTGGGAGACTGGGGCATACCTGTCCTCCCCAAAGACCAGAGAAGCTGCCAGTAATAACTCAGTGTAAATTGTAATGTCCTTAGAAATGCAAACCAAAGTAGAGCTGTAAGATATGTTTACCCCATGAGAAAACTCAACATGGAAAACAAATCCATCAGTAGATTTAGTAATTATCATTCTATTACACAGCCCTCTTGCTAAGGAAAACATATCATATCCACCACTACCTAAATCAAATGTTGCATGATAAAATTCTAACTAGTACAGAGGGATGATGTATGATTTCATGGCTGTCATTATTTGTATTATTCTTAAGGAGGGACTGTAGGATAAAACCACAGCAAGCATTAGAGCTTGGCTCAAGTGATGCTGCAGACAGGCAGCCAGCAACCAGCCACAGAAAAAGACCATTTTTACTAAACAATTACTTTGTGTCCAAACAGCATTAACAAATAACTCTTTAAATGCATTATGCTCCATTGTTAATTCTGTGTCTTATTGCTATATCCTCTTCTGATCCATGACTAACATGCTTTGTAAGAGACACTTACATCTACATTTCAGATGTACAACCTTTGAACATGTTAAGCAGAGCCAAAAAGCAAAGAGCTCTGATAATATGAAAAGTCCATGTTGGTTATCACAGCCATACAGCTGGGTGCAGATAAGCAATAAACTCTTGGGGGTGGCTGGCCAGACTTATAAGATTAGTGGGGCCAAATAAAAAATCAATCAATCAATCAATCAATCAACCCTCTGTTTCAAAAGGCATTAAAGGAGAGGCAGCACCCAAGAATCAGAAATGTCAGTGCAAGCCCTGGAGAGATGCACACCACAGAAAGACAGGACAACAGACAGTCTGCAGGCACAGAAGGACATAGAAGGGAGATGTAACTGATGTGGAACAGACTAAAGGTAGCAATTTGAGATTTTTTTTCATATCTTTAAAATGCGAGAAACATGCTTTGAGTAACTGTGTATCAAAGAACTCGTGTCACTCTGTTGTTGCTGCTCTGCCTATATAAACACATTCAAATACCAAGTGTAGATTAACTCAGCTGAGAACTGGGAATTGCACACCCAGTGACATGGCAGCTGGTGTCCTTCTCTGCTGTGGTGCACTAACTAGAAATTTGGATCCTTGACAGCAACAGCAGAACAAAATATGAAGAAAAAAGATGAAGATATGAAACCTTTACAGCTAAACATTTGTGAACACTATTTCAAGAGGCGCAGGAACAGTTTCTCTTTACAAAACTCTGCTCTTGGAAACATCTGAACCTTCCAGACATTCAGCCAGAGGCAAGTTTGGTCACAGATCACTTCAGCAAAAACGAGCACAGAAGGCAGGAACAAGCAGGGAATTACCATCCTAACATGACACACTGAACACAGGAAGGCTGCTTGCTCTGCCTTTCTCTGCTTTGAAGAAAAGACTATGTGATGAGTTATGGTGTTTGAGTATTTGGACAAAATATACAAAATCACAATTCTGTCTGTGCATCTCATACTGGAGGTGAATTAAAATCACATTAATGTATGTAAGCTATGTACTGCACTGTCTCTGAGGTAACTATGCAGAGAATTGCATTACTCTTTACAAAGTGCTGCAATGGCTATGCAATATGCTTTCTCTGGCACACCTTCATCAGATGGTTCTGAATTCCAGTTAAGAAGCCCAAAATTATATATGAGATTTAAAAACTAACCAGCATTGATGTTCCAGGCATTTGATTCCTTAAACTGAAAAAAAGGCTAAATGAAAACATTGTAAAAACATGGCTTCAAGGAGAAAGTCATCTCAAAAAAGTAACTGGCTGTCACTTTCAAATTAGCCTCTAGCTGTGGTATTTTACTAATAGGCTGGAAAACATGTAAGATTTCAGAGAGAAGATGGCATCAACATTGTAATTTTAAAACTGACTACTCTGAAAAAAACTGCACTTGAAATTTTATTTTCCTTTAATTGATAATTATGAGGAAAATATTATACGCTAATGAAACACTCACCTGTTAAGCTACCAAGTGTGAGTTTCCGGCGACCCATTCTTTCAACAAGCCAGACTCCCACAAGAGTAAAAATAAAGTTTATAAATGCTGTCAGTGCAGCCAGCCAGATTGCAAGCCTGTCATCTTCCACTCCTGACATCTGCAAAATGGTAGCACTGTAGTACCTGTGAAGGGAGGGAGAAACAAATAAGAACACTGTTTATTTCAATTTGGCTCATGTTATAGTTTCTGATTCAATTTGAAAAAGATGATAACAAATATCAAGTATGACCTCTTGCATAATGCAGTTAAAGACTGACACACAATCACCCTGGGAAATCAGGCATAACCAAGGCATAACTTGCACCTGACTAAAGTTTTGACTGGAGGACATCAAGAGATGAACTGCCATTTTTTTGGCTGTTTATATTTTCAACAGTCAATCACATTCTGCTAGAAATGGGGTTTGCATTTTTAATTTAAATTAATCTGCCTTTCATATTCACCCATTGCTTTATGCAATGGGATTTTAGCAGTCTGTATATTGTCTAGGGAAAGACAGCTCAAAATCAAATAGATTTTCAGTCCTCTTAAAGGTCATACAGAACCAATCTATGGCATCCAACATGTTGCAAGTAACACTCACATCCTCTTGATTTTAGGTTTTGCAGTCTTATTTCAGTGCCACTGAGATGCACAAAACCCTCTCCATGGCATTACTTTTGTCTTAACCAAAAAATGATTGCTTTGAAATGCCTTAGCACTACTCTGCAGGGATGTGAATCTGCACCCAACAGGAGCATTTGACAGAATGTTCTACTTCTTTCTAAACGGAATCAATTGTTCCACACAAACAATAACTCATAAAAAATTGAACTGAGCAAAAGGAAAAGGGAGGAGAGTGGAAGCCTTCTACCATTTTTCACAGCAATCAAATGAACACAGACTTTGTGCCCATGTTCTCAGGGAGAGCTAAATAAATGCCCAAGGAAACACGAGTACTTTTGTTGATGCTGTAAAAGCACCTTTCAGCTTCTATTAATTTATGCTGACTGAAATACTGAATACTCAAGCCCTCAAACACCTTGCAGTCAACAGGCTATCACACAGGAATAACCATCAAGAATGTCAAAGCTTCTTTTTTTGTCTCTGGTTAATATGTAGCTTGCTGTATGTCCCCTTGTTGTCTAACACCCAGATGTGCTGGCCTCAGGAGTACCACTAGTTCCCATTCCTCTATTCCAAGCACATTCTGCTTTTTACTTCACATCAACAGCCCGTGATGGGGCAATATGCTGAGATGCCATTTAAGACACTGCCACCCATGACTGACCATGACTATGGTGGGTGTTATCCCTCACCCACAAGGCATTGAGATTCTCCCAGCCCTTTCCTCAGCTCCTCCTCCCCAGTGCAGCCATGGAGGCAATGCCCACACAACCAGCTGGTGGAGCAGCACGACAGGGCCTCCAGAGTGAACCTGCTGGCACCAGGGACCCAGCAGCTACAGGTGCCTTTGAGCCACGCTGGGTCAATGCCCACCCCTTAGAGACTGCAGTGACTCACCCAGGCTCAGCTCCTGTCACAGATCCCAGCCAGGCTGTGCTTCCCAGGGAGGGAAGATTCATGAAGGAGAGACATCAAAACATTAACGTGACCTCGTGTCCTAAGGCATCCCTAAATTAAATTGCCAACTGCCTGTCAAACCTTACATAGTAGTGCACTGATTCAGCTACCAAAATGACTCAGTCTCTGATTTCCCAATACACATTTCTTTTTCTGCATAAGGGTAGGGAAATAACAAATGTCAAGGGTTGGCCTGCTGACACCTACTATGAAACTCCTATTTATTTCCACCAGACAAGGTTTCAGGAAGCCAAATTTAACTCCACATATCTAAATCTTCTTAAAATCCAATTCTACTGGGAAGTCAGAAATTGCCAGTTGTCAAGCAGCAATGTATAATGTACTGTCTATGCAGTCAAAAAAAGCAAAGAATAAGAAATCACATAAAAGCATGCAGATGTCTACTGCCTAATCCCTACAAGCATGCACCTTTTGCCCCCATCATTCCTTCTGGTTGCTTATTGCACTCACAGGTTATATATTTTCAAATAGAAGCCTGCTGTTTATCCATAAATAAACAGCATATTTCATTTCTGTGGAAAACAAACTTTTAAGGGAACTTTAGAATCTGCAAATCCAAATGCCAAGCTACCAAAGTCTGGGTGTTGAGCAGTGATGTTCATAGTTATTACAGCATAGCAACTTATTTTCCAGAATTTAAAAGGGCACTTACATAGACTGTAACAACTACTAAATATAGTTAGTATGTTCATCTGTTTTAATGTGCTCATTTTTTATACAAGTCTGTGCAGCCCTGCCTGTATATTAATGTAACAAAATGTCAGACTTTTCAAGTTCTTCCTGACAAGGGAAAAAACCTACATGGCAGGAAAAGGTTAAATTGTGGTACTATACAAACACAGCTAATACTGCAAGTCCTGCAGGGAGTACAGCTTCAGTGACAAAGTTGTGCAATCCTAGCTTATTTTCTAAAATGTAAAGAAAATTTAAAACACATGTGAATCCTTGGAATTTTTAGGCAAATACTGTATCTGAGAAAGCAAATAAACACATGCAAATACAAAGCCACACAAAATAATTGAGTTGGATACATACAGAAAGATTTTTAATATGGTTGATTTCTGAGGATGTCAAAATTATTAAGAAATTCAGCATTATGAATTGTAATATCAAAAGCTGCAGTACATTGAAGAAAAATAAACCCGAAAACACTTCCATATTCAAGCCTCCTCAGACTGTCCTTTGATTCTATATTGAAAATGAACAGTTTTGAAGGAAATTAAGCATCCTAAACCACTTTCCCTCCCTTTTTCTTTTAATGAGTCAGGGTGTTTTAATGGCAGCAATGTTGAATGTTTAAAGAAGAGGATAATTTCCTCCCTTCAAGCAGATCTTACAGACAGCTCTGGATGCATCGGGGTTCCCAGCTTAGCATCTTCAGCAGCAGAGAAGCTGCCACCATGCCAGGCTTTGCAGCTCCCAGGGAAAATCAATGTTTGTCCTTAAGGTGCCATCACTGCTCTGAGTGTCCCCATCTTCCACAAGATGCTGCTCCAGCCCACCTGTCAGACTAAATCCACTCCAACAAAGTATCTGCCTCAGGATTTCAGCCTTTTTGGACAGAATTTATAACTCTCATAAAAGTAATGAGTAAAATCTAAGGCTCTCTTTACAGAAACCTGAGGGGCTCTTCAAGGGAAAGGCTGCCACATCATCTCTACGTCTGTAATGGATTTTTCAGGATCAGTACCTGGGAGGCAACCTGGGGAGCTGCCACTATACACTTAAACTAAATTAAACCTTCAAATCCCCTGTTTGGCAGTAACAATGTACTGTGTTATAAATGCCTTCAGCACAGACTGAAATGACACAGTGAATGCCACTTATTACAATCAGTATATTATGGTAATACAAACACTCAGAATTTAGTACTGCTTAACAGATAACTACATACATCCAATAGGTTCTCTTATTCATGTGTTATTCGTGTACAAAGTACATGAAAATGATTTTAAAATTACTATATAATTATGGTAATTAAAAAAACACAGGATTTATTTTAGTGTCCAAACAGACTAAACTCTATAGCTATTAAGCAAAATAAGTGTACCCTCTCAAACAATCTCTGTTTGACAGGGATTAAAAAGCTTTAGAGGATTAAGATCACCAAGATACACAAAGAAATTCACTCCCTTAAGTTACCACAGTACTATCACACAACTATTGGGTTATGTGAAAATACTATTGCAGTATCTGCTGTGAGATTGAAAAAAAAATTCCTTTTTTTACAATTTATTTGCTCTGCACCAGATACCTCTTTGCCAACAGTCAGTGTGCTTTTCACATTCACTTATTTCACCTATTCATGTGGGTCCTTCACAGGACCTCACAGTTTCTCACCTGAAACTTTAGGGGACAGAAATTGTTTTGTTCTTCATGACAAAAAAATAGTAAAATACAATGAGCTGGATCTATTTATGAAAATAAAAAAATATTAGGCAAGAAAATAATACCAAACTATGTATCAGTCTGCAAAATAGTGTTCTGTAAATTTTCAGACAGAACCCTGCAGTAAAAATCTATTGAAGAGATAGGTTGAATTTACTGAAGAGATAAACTGGAAAGTAATAGGCAGAGCTGAAGATCAAATGAAAGCACTGGAAGGAACAAAGTCTTTATCATCCTCCTTCTCTTCCTAAAACAAAGACCAGTTTCCAGCATAGAAAAAATAGGTTGGAGCCCATAACACTTGTATGTTTTGCACTGCAACAAAAAGCAAAGTAATATCAACTTTTCCTTGTCTTTAGTGCCTTTACTCAGTATGTGAGTGCCTAACTCTTCATCAGAACTTTTATGCAAGAAAACCACCACTGCCATCCCTGTTGTATAAATGGAGACCACTGGGGCTTTTGGGAGAGAGGAGGAAGAAGAATGACTATTTGCAGTTATCCACCAGTACTACCTGCAGCAGAATAATGACACTCCAGAGTCTCAATGCAGATAAGGGCTGTCTGCAAATTACTGGGTATAAAAGCAGGGAAAGAATATCCCCCAGGTGTTTTACAAAACATACCTTGTTCAATTATTCATTTATTCTGACAATTTCAGTTAAATTTAAATTAGGTCTAATATATTCCAGGGTATTCTAATGCCTGCTGTAAGTGCTCTGGAATCCCAAAAAATGAAATCAGTCCTCATTAAAATCAATAGACCTGCAGAATGTACATAGCACTAAAAAAAGAGAGAAAAATCAATTTAAAGCCAAGACCAGCAGCAAACAATGGGAGTGCAGACACAGTAGTCTCAAAAGAGCCAGGAGCCAGCATGCTTAGAGCAATGGGATTTGAAAGGTAGGTTCAGATTAGATATTAGGATCAAATTCCTTCCTGTGAGGGTGGTGTGGCAGTGGAACAGCTGTCCAGAGAAGCTGTGGTGGACAACCCAACCCTGAAAGTGTTCAAGGCAGGCTGGGTGGGGCTTTGAGCAGCCTGGTCTAGTGAAGGTGTCCCTGCCCATGGCAGAGGGTTGAAACTGGGTGATCTTTATGGTCCCTCCAAACCAAAACCATTCTATGATTCTGTGCTTTTCAATTTTAATTAGAAGACACTGCATTAAAGATATTTTTCTTGCACAGCATAACAGGCCAGAGAATGGGCTGCACTTCTGGAAAGGCAAGAGGAGGCAAAATAGATAAAAGTAATTTAATCACAAGTATAGCTACTGAGATGACAAACTGTCCTTCTGAAAAAAAAAAAAATGGAAAAAAACAGAACCAATCTCAGACCCTATTGCCAGGGAAAAGGGTCGGACAAAGGGCAGGAGAGCTGAGAAAGCCAACAGTGAAAGACTCAGTGAGAAAAATTCCTCTGCAAGGTGAGGCCGGGCAAGGCCCTGGCACATGGGGCAGGGTGGAAGTGCCCAAACAGAGCAAGGCAGCCACAGCAGCCTCTGGCACTGCTGCACAGGAGCACCTAAAGCCCCTGTGATGACCCCATCACATACACCCCATGCTGGAAAAAATGGTGGAAGCCTTCCTTAACAATGTTACATTAAATATACACCTTCATTCCATTCTTAATTAGCCTGTTACAGCACCAGAAACACGCACACACCACACACAGGAAAACCCTTAAAAACCTATTGGCATCAATCCCACATTCATTGAGGGAAAACTGCAGGATGAGCAATGAGGAAAAGCAGCATGCATATGTGCACATGAGCAACTGTAGCTGCAGTCACTACTGGGCACAATGCCCTCACCAGTAACAGTTTCAAGCATATGTCCTGTGTAAAAAAAAAAAAAAAAAAAAAAAAAAATTCTTTGATATAACTGGCACAAAAGTCTTCCCTGGACTTCAATCCACAGATGTACCCATATTACCAAAAGTCATTTCAGGACTGTTTACAAAACAAAACCAAAAGGGTAATTCTGGAGTGAGTCCATCTGAGCTCATATTTGTGGTGGCAGATGAGATCCTTTACAGGAGTACAGGTTTTGGCAAAAAAATCCTATTTTGACAACCTCAACTGACCATTCTAAATCTGCATTCAGGAATTCATATTTTTAGATTTTTCTGGAACCAAATTCTAAGAAATGGCAGGTGTTCAGTGTCTTTCAAATCCATGCCACTCACTTGTGGTGCTTTAATTGAAATTTCTAAATCCAGTCTCAGGTTTTAATACTCATATAATCAAATATTGCCCTTGTGATAGATTTCAGACATACACTGCACATCATCAAGATCTCAACAGACTTGTATATTCTCCTTGCTTAGAAAACAAAAGTAATTGCACAGCAAACTTAAACATGTGCAGCATGTGAATATTAATTCAGCAGTGTCTGCTTGTATTACACAATTTTTTTTTGTTGTCCTTTGTCCCATCTGTTCTAGCAGAGAAAGGAAAAAAACCACAGCAGATCCAAAAAATTTCTTGTGGTGGAATCACCAATGTAGTCAGATTTTTTTTCATTTCATGTTCAGGATGGGTAAAACCATAGGATTTATGTTAACATAGCATAAAAATGACAATCAAAAAACCCAAAGGATTCAAATTCTGATGTCTGAATGATTAATCTAGCCGAATGCAGCATTTGGATGATGCTGTTGTAATTTCCTCTTCAGTTTCAACAGTAAAACTTGTCAGAATAGCCTCATTCTTTCCCTCTCACTTACTAAAAATGAATCTGCAAGCATCCCAACTATGCATTTCTGCTTTTCTGCCAATAAACAAAACATCAGTCTCAATTTTTGATGCTCTAGCCTGAGAATTCCATCAGACCTCTTCCTACCCATGCTGCTTCACTCTGAGCCCTGACTATGCTTTGTAGAGATGCTCTGCTTACAGCAGAGGGGAGAACTGGAGTATAATTCCCAGTCCAAAACCTTTAACAGAAAAAATATATCAGCTGTAAAGACCCAGAACAAGCTTTTAGCACCACTAGAGAACCACTTGCAGAAGCTGAGCTTCTTTCAGCAATTTTACCTGAGGAAACTGAATTTACTCACTCCTCCAAGGATTTAGCTTTTAGCTGGAACTTTCCTATTTGTAATGTGAGTGCAAAAACATTTCCCCAGTGCTGGGAAGTTGGTGACCTCTGCACCGGTTGCTGTTCATAAATGGTAAGAACAATTATAATTAAAGCAGCTACAAAATAAACTTCTAGCAGAGGCTACAACACATTTCTATGTGCTGTGAGATGTGTTTCAGCATAGCCTGCACAATGGCAGCAAAGTGAGGTGCTGTGACTGCACTACCTGTTGAAAGGGACAAACACATTGCTCTTCAATACAAAAAATCTGCTTAAGCACCACATCAAAACTGCTACAGCTACAGAAAGCACTGCAAAGACTCATGTAACACAGAGCTAAAGGCTAATGTAATAGAGCTGGATTCTCTACAGAGGAGAATAGTAACCTTTTAATCTGTGAACCATATGTTTCACGTCAGATTTGTTTGATAATCCCTAGAGTATATTACACTCTACATACTTCTATTCAACAGGGAAATTCCATTCTAAATTTATACAGAGCATCTTGCAGTGTTCTCAAAAAGTTATGTATGACTTAACCACATAGGAGAGAACTAGCTGCCACCCTTTACCACTATGTCTTATGTATAGTATTTACATATACTTTGCATTGAAAAATCAGTGAAGCTGCTAGAAAATACATGTAAAACAAAATTTTAGATAAAGTTGAATGAAAATTTCAACACAAAATCAGTAAACAGCTGGAAAGATTCTATGCTAGATACTTACGTGAGTCCCATTTGAAAATACATTTTAACTCCTCTCTGAAGTAAATCACTGTTACTTGGAAACCCCTAATAAAGGATAGATACAGAACAGTCTTTGTGTTTAACTGCTCTGAGCAAATACTTTCCACATCCAGAGTCTTGCTTTGTTACCTCCAGGTAAAGATTGCTTTCATGTTTATAATTTCCTTGTTGCAACTAATTAAACTGCCAAGTTTTAAATCCCTGGTAGCTTATCCAATTCAGACCAAGTATTCTATGTGCAAGGACAGCTCGACTACATTAAATTTATGTTCTCTGTCCTTCAGAATTCATCATGGGAGCTCAATGCCAAGATAAAAAAATCTAAATATTAATCTCAGTTCTATGACTTTGTAATCTTGGAGATGTAATTTAATTTCTTCATATTTGTTTCTTCTCTGCAAAGTTTTAAATAACTTTCCAAACTTCTCATGAGAAAATTCATATGGGAATAATACTTGAAAACAGCCAAAAGAAAAGGGAGACAAAGTAGGTGTTGATCAGTTCTCCTGCTCACCACAAGCACGCTGTGGAGCTCTGTGTTACAGTTTAGAGATAAATTGGACAGGGGGAAATGTCCAAAAGGGGGAGATGAAGAGTCAGGTTATTCTTCAGGGCAATGAATGAAAATGAAATCCAGATCTTTCTTTTGAAGTGTTAAGAAGCTAAAATTGTCTTTTGCTACCTTTCAGACTCTGATTAAGAAGGTGCTGTCAAGGTCATTTTCCTCTCCATATGAGGAGCCTCTTCTGGAAAGAATGACAGGACAGACCAGCTCTGCTTTGAACACAACGTGCAGCAATTCCCAACACAACCTCAGCATTTATGTGCTCAAGTGACAGGTACTTGAAAAATGCTTCAAAAGGCTGCAGTAATAGCATCAGCCCTAAGCTCTGCACTTGGCAAGCACTAATCACAAGAGCAAAGTGAAGAAAAATGAAGGTATTCTTTCTTAATTAAAAAATGGAGACAAAGAATAAGGAAGAATAATTACATTTCTTTAGTTGTGTATTAATTCTACAACATAGTGAAAAATTAATCTAATCATAACCATACTACACAATCTGTTTTGTACCCACTGATGCATATATTTCCTTACTGGAAATGAATTTAAAGTACCAAACAGTAACACCCAGGGTGCTACAATTCTCAGCTAGGTACAGAACAAAGGGCCTCATTGGGGGTTAAGCAGAATATGCTGCTGAAATAAAGATTCATTACACACACCTTAGTATGATGAGAAGGCCCTGGGATTCCCCATGTTAATACTACTTCAATATATTAATGTATATATTCAATATATACATTTACAATAAAACCAAGTGCTGAACAGTGCTGAAAATAAAAGCTTTAATATGCACGTAGTCTGCTGCATATTATGTTGAAAGTTTCCCTCTTTGAGCTCTAACATCATTTTAAAACATGAAAGATCTGATTTCTGATAATATCAAACTCGGTGAAAGTATGAACAGTGAAAGGAATAAAGTTAATTAGTCTTTCCAGTAGCTTTTTCTCACAACCTTATTGAACAAAATTTTTGCTTATACCTTTACTCATAGTTCTTGAGCAATGCCACTATCCTCAAAATAAAACTGAACTAAAAAATCAAAACTTTCCAGTTAAAAAAATTTTTCAACATTTTCTTGTTCTATCAAAACCACTTACTTGTTCAAAGAATAGGTATCTGGTTCTTCTACAGTTTGACTTTGCTTTATAAAATCAATGCACTGTATCCTATTTATCCCATTTTATCTAATTATTCTTCACACTTTAATTTTTCTTTTTGTTGGTACTCCTGTATTCAATAATTTCTAACTGTAATCTCTTCAACCAAGAGCTGTTCTGCTTTACATTTCTACATCACTTAGTGCAGCACTATCCTGCTTCTCAAATAAGCCTTTAAAATGCAATAATTACACAAATACATTTTATTAGCCTTGAGAGCAGCTACCACAAAATTGTTCATTTAATGAAACAGCTTTATGTTTTCCTGTATTCATATGCCAATAGTAATTATTGCTGTCAATGGATTTAATGGTCTCCCTTTCTGAAACTTCCTATGATTCAGCTATTCCTGGATTGGGGAAAGGAAAAAAAGTATACTTTCAAGACTTCTCTAACACACTAGTTATTACATTTTTCTTTTTTTTTAACAATACCAAGTATATAAAATACAACATAATGTATACAGAAAGCCAGAAAAGTCAAACATCCAAATTAATGGAATCAGAAAAGAGGGAAAAAGTCCTATTGCCACACTGACTGTACCATTACCTTATCTGTGAGATGAATTGTGTTCTACACAGAATTGTTTTTATACACATTTTTCAACACTCAACCACTCTCAGCAGGTAAGAACAAATGGCAACCTAGACAAGGTTTGTTTAGAATAATCTTATGGGTCTTATGTAGTAAGCAGCAAACAGCATAATGTTGCCTGAGGCAAAGGTAATTCAGCCGTAGTGCATTCAAAAGAGTAACTACTGTACCTGGTTTTGATTATAATCTTAAAAAAACCCCAGCAAAAATGTCTTGCCAAAAATGTAAAAAATAACATTGATTTTCCCCTCTGGACTTTGTTTCTTTCTTTGATGATGATGATGGTGATGATGTGCTCAGTGCTTGTAGGCTGCAATATTTAACTCCATTCAGTTTATATTCATAAACTGAATGGAGTTCATCCAGTAGGCTCTACTGAAATGCTTATCTGGCAAATACCTCTCACTTCTGATTAGACAGGTTACTTGGACATCAGAATGAAATTTTTATTGAGAAAGGAGTATAGAAGAGTAAAGAAACTCAAGTGAGAATATGGATGCATTGGTTAAGGTCTCCAGAGGAAGCCAGTCTTCTTAACAGCTTTAACTCAAATCCCACAACTGGGATTTTGCCCCAAAATGTCACATTGAACAAAATTTACTTTACAGTTGACAGCCTCCATGTCAGGTATCTAGAGAACTTAGGGGCATACATGAATTGTAGCTGAAATATTTTAATTAGGTAGCAATTACAGGGCAACAGGCATCTGCCTTCAGACAGTCAATTCTTCCCAGAGGTCCTTTTAGAAATAGCAACCTTAGCTAAAAACAGCATCTTGACCTGACAGCTCAGTGACAGAGGACAACTGCCATCATGGCATGCAAGAGAGATGATAAACTGCTTCACAAAGTGTTCAGCATCAGGCAGTGGAGCCCTGTGACTGTGGATCCTCACTGCACTGGCTTTGTTGGCCTCCTAAGGAGGACTCCAGAAATAACACTGAATAAAAGTCCTTTTCTTCTCAAAGTGGCCAAGATAAATTAATCCCAAAAGGGTAGGAACAGAAAAGCCAAGAGGAGAAAACCCATCACAAAAATGAAATTTCTATGAGTTTCATTGGCACAAAAGAAAGATCTTTTTGCCTGAGGAAACTGCAATTAGCAGTCCTGAGCAAGATTTCATTTTCAAGAGGAGAACCAAAGTGCAAATGGAAGATAGAGATCTACAAAAATATGAAACAGCAGCAGTTCACTGAGCAGACGCACTTGGCTTATGAGACAATGGAAGAGTGAAAAATCTCCTCAAGCAAAGCTGTCCATGAATAGGCTTTTCCCCTTTTAATGGGAAGGTAATGACTAAAGGTAATTCACCTAAATGCTGGGAGACTGTTTTGATATTTTGCACTATTTCTTCTGGCCCTATTAACTTCCTCAGATATGACCTAAAATGTTTGGAGCAAGTTATTTATGAAACTATTGATTACATATATACATGCATGCACACACACACACACACATATATATATACACATAAGCATGTATTTTTTATTTTATTTATTTAAGAGTTAGCAGACCTATTTCATGGACTAAGGGACTAGGATCTAGTAATTTGGCTTCTCATTTATTTTTTTCCTTTCTCTTTTTTAAGGTCAGACAGAGGTAAATTTGTCAGCAGGTGACTGTGAATGACTAGTAGGGTGACACTGCCTTTGCTCTGCTCATTCCCACTCAGAGTAAAGCATCTCTGCACATAGGAAATCTGGATCTTTTTGTTATCTCTGTATTCCCAGCCACTAAATATGGATGCTGCTGTTTTGCCATAACCTACCTTTTGTTATTTGGAAGGGTTCACAAGATTTAAAAAAGTACAATCATATGGATGGCATTGGATTAGTCACACACAAGGTCAGCCAAACAGTGACTGGCTCACAATAAAAAAGTCAGAGTTTAAAACTGTGGAATACAAAATAATCCCACAAAAATTCAATGGTGTAGTACTATCTGATACAAAGAAACATTTAATAAAATACAATTTTATTTTTCAAATATTTCCAAGATAAGAGGAGTTAACAGACACGCCAGCTCACTATTCATCCAACTTCTTGCTTGTGTTTCTGTCTGGCTTTCCTTCCTGACTGCTGCCTTTGTCTTCACTCTTCTTGGGTTCTAATTTGGGCTTAATTCCTTCCCAGGATCTACTTACTGCATCAAGAACACCCAGAATCCAGCCAAGTAAGCTCTGTCTAAGAGGGAAATGCTGACTTTCTCAAATTGAAATTTGTTTGGGGATCCTTGTCAAGAGAAGAACAATATGTGCATCTGCAGTAGCAAGACTCTCCACACAGGCAGATTCACTGTTCCTCCTAACTTATTTCTAATAACATCACATACCTGCAACAACATATTTTCTTTCCATATTTTAATCTGCTGAGAAGCTAACATAGTTCTTGAAACAAAATTTCTGCAAAAGTAATCCCTTAAAGCTAAGTTGCTCTTTTACTTTGTAGTTCTCCAACACACATACTAAATATGCATTCTTCTCCTTAAGATTTTACCTTTTCCTCTCAGTCTAACATCAAGCCTCAGCCTTAGACTCTCCACACCTCTCTAGAGTATGCAAAACTCCACTGGGGCTTCAGCAGGCCCATGGCTCCTGACCAGGGGAGAGCCTGGCACTCTTTGCAGAAGATAAATATTTCATTGTAAAATACAGCATGCTGCAATATAAAATACAAATATTCTGGGGTTAGAAAGTAAAGTTCTAATAAGTATTGTACCCTCAAACACTAACACTGACATTGCAAATAACAGACCTTACTTGCACTGGAAAAAAATGGGTGACATCCAGCTATTTCTCACAAAGAATTTAAAATCTGAGCTTCATTTATTAAAAGTGCTGTCACATACCATCAGCAAAGCTCCTTTCTCTCATTGCAATAAATACAAAGGATTATCTATGTGGTATTTTTTTCTCCTTTAAATGGAAGAACTACCTTTGTTAGAGAAATGAGACTCCCATGGCCAGTGCAGAAGCTGCTGTCTGTGACATTTGGCAGCACAAGACTACGACCTTCCTTCTGGAAGGAAAGCTTGCATAAGGACAGAGCAAGCTTTTCATTGGTGGGCATTCTGAGGAAAGAGGAGGGGAGAAATCAGATCATTATATTCTACACTTAGAAGAGAACTGTCTGCAGAATTACTCTGTTGGAAGCAGAACATAGTTTCATTGCTAAAGGTTGACTGCATTACTGAAATATCTGTCTCCGGCACCAGGAAGGACTCAGTGTGCCAAGTGCTGTTCAGAAAAAGAACAATTAAATCACCTCTCCCAAAAAGCTTGCAATACAAACACAAGGCAAAAACCCCAAATGGATGCTGACAGATGGGGAGAGATGAGATAATAAGGAAGCACCATTAATTCCTGACTTGAGACCACGTCAGCACATTGACATCATGAACTGCTCACAAAGATTTTGCTTTGAGAACAGTGCCTTTTTTTAAAGAACCACATTCAGGAAGAGAACTTGTATTGCAAGGAAAAAGGAAATTAAAGGTTGAGAGCTTACAGTAGATAACACAAGAGAGAGGCCTGGATTGGGGAAACACTAACTGGCATTGGGAAGATTGCTACTACAGAGAAAGGAAACATCAGTTTCCCTGAGTGGTCAATTATACAACTGCACAGCCTATCTACCTGTCAGCTCTGTCTTTCACAAAGAACAAGCAAAGCACAAAAAACCCCTAAAGCTTTTAAGCTCTTTACACCTAGGCCCAGTGGCTACAGTGAGCTGTGCTGTCCACTGGGACACCTCTGGCTGGCAGAAACCTGCATGTGGAATAAGCCCAAACTCACCATATTGATCTTAATAAAAATACACTGGAGCAGCCTACTTCAGGGTGCTGAAAGCTCGGATCATCACGGCATCTTCATGCTGGAAAGAAGCAAGCACCATCTCTCAGCTTCTCACAGCAATTTTTATTAGGAATACTGAGAGAAGCCAAAAGGATATGTGCTTTGTCCTTGAATGCTGGAGATCTGGACACCCCCTGAAGGTTAAGGCTGCTCTTGCCTTAGATGCTCCTGTTGCCTTAGCAGACACAGTAACATTTTCTTCAGACACAAACCTTATGCCAGCTGCCTTTTCATTCAAGTCCTTATCTCAGACTGGCACTCAGAAATCTGAGTGACGTAACAGTCTGCATTTGATGGAAATAACTGTTGGCCTGGGAGCTGTCAGCATTTATTACAGGCATAAAGAGGGCCACAGAACAGAGACCAGAGAAAAACAGAACTTACACGGTTTTGAGAAGAGGCAAAAGTGTATGATACAAAGGTAGTTTCTGAAGAAGGAATACTGACAGAATGTTAACTTTTGCTAGTCATGTTCTCACATGGGGACACATGGAAAAAAAATAGAGACAACATATATGAAAAATGCATTGAAAAAAATCTTAAATAATACTTATCTATACTATAGACAGGTAGACCTATGTGAGCTGCCAAATTAAAAAAATTTCACATTTAAAATGTATCAAGTAATAGCATGCACACAGCAAATAAGTGTGCCTTGTAGCCTCTCTTCATTGTTCTTCACATATACCTGCAGACATGTCATGGAAGAAATCTTCCTCAACAGCTGTGTCACAAGAACACCAAATGAATTACTGCATAACTTACAAAAAAAATTAGCTGACATTGTTGGGCAAGCAGCCTTTATGGCTACTATTATTTGACACATTGCCCTTTGGTGGCTGATACCTTGCCAGAAGATTAGAAATCAGAAGAAGCCTTTCATAACACTGCTGGGGAAATCTGATCCCACAGGTAAGGTGGCATCTCCTGAAGCAATGGTCACGCTCTCCCAGCCAAGTCAGACTTCAAGCACAATGGACAGAAAACATGGGTTTGGAAAACTGCAGGGTCAAAACCTGATGGATAGATAAATATTTGCTCTATGCCTTCTCACCACCAGGTCACACACTGTTAAATCATCTCCAAAAGTCAGTAAACCTATGCCCTTTATGTGGGCCATCACTGTGATCACCCCGATTTCCTCAGTGAAGACAGTGCCATACTACAATCAATGGGTTCCATTTGACTCAGATACTCAGTGGTCTCCAAGTGTATCACCCTCATGATGTCCAGCCTGAACCTCCTCAGAGCCTTCCTGCCCTCCAGCAGATAATATCCCCACCCAACCTGATGTTATCTGTGAGTTTACTGAGGGTACATTCAACCCCCTCATCCACAACAGCTATCAGTTATTAGATTAATAATACATATGAACAATAATTACTTATGCACACAATATAATTAGGTATTTTTAACCTGAAAAGAATTACAAAGCAGCTTTTCTTTAAAAGCTGGAAAACCACTCTAAGTACCTGAGCAGAGGTGGATAACCTGAGGGGAAACCAAAGGGTCACAATGAAGCAGCAGCAGATTCAGTGCTATGTGTTGTTCTGCTTTACTGAGGAAAGCAACTCAATTTTAGCATTACATTTTGCTCCCATTCTCCTGCTTTTGCTCCTCTCTCCTCATACTATCTCAAATTTCACAGAGGTAAAGATCTCCCTTACAGGGAGGTTTCTGCCTGAATATTTCCTTTTACAAATACAGGTTTTGCTGGTTTAGCTACCTCTGTGCAGCTCAAGCAAGATTATACCAGACAGCAGTGCACTTCTGCCTTTGGTGAGAAAGCTGCTTATTTAAAATCTTGCATAAAACCACACATTCAGAAAATAGCTGATACTGTGAATTCTTGAGAAAGCTGACTGACATGACAAAACAGCCAAGCCATGTCATATTGCTGCACTTAATAATTAATTAGTCTAATGAACACTGAAATCCCACCAGATAGGATGAAGCTGTGACTCAAAGCAGCAGATGTGATTCTGGTCTGAAACCTCTGGGGAGTTTCTATGACAGTGACTGCAGCAGTCAGCCTGAAGAGCAGTGCCACAGAGCAAGAAATTTCTGCCATGGAGGAAGAGATTAGTCCTTGAATGGCAGTTAATTTGTTCCAGACAGAGAATTTTGCTGTCAGGAAAGGAAAATGTCTTTTATGAAACCAGAATAAATCCCCAAATGGGTTCTCTACAGAGAACTTCTAGCTTAGGGAGGTGTCATAAATACTGGTTGCTTATGGGTTCTTTATAATTTTATTTAGAGAGAACAAGAAGCAATAAGCCAATGCACAGAACCTAAGACACACAAAAATAAAAATTTTAGAAGGTGTATGGTAAACATACTTCAATGCTCCTGTACATGATGGTTTCCAGTGCAGCAAGCATGGAATCACTGCAAGATTATGTTGTTAGAAAAACCCAAAAGTTGATTTATTGAAAAGATCAGCTTTATATTGGAAGAGAAGATGAAAGAGAGAGTGTGGAGCTGCCCAGGCCAGTGACAGTCATACTGCTCTAGCCACCCTGCATGACCCTGCACATAGCACTCAGAGCACTGACAGACTCCCCTGAGTCATCATCAAGAGCTGCACAGAAGCTGAACTACAATTTCTTTCCAAGGTAATAGTCCAGATGAGTCTCTTGTCTGAGTTAGAAAAACTCAGAAGTATGAAATCGTGTCTCTGTGTGAACACAATTGTAATATACACACTACAGGAAGCTAAAATGTGTCACTTAAGGGCAGTAAGTTGCAAGTCTGAATTAGAAAATGTGCTTAAAGTTTCTTGCAAGCATACAGTGCAGGGTTTTAAAGTCATTGTAAGAAGGACTGGAGGCAACACAACATGTTCTTTGCAGGAATCTACTGGTTTCATCTGTCCCTCGGCTGAGTAAGTCTCAGGAGTAACATTCCCGCAGAAAAACAAGAAAATAAATAATTTTTTTACAGAAAGTAGAACAAGCAAGCTTAGAGCAAGCTGCAAAAGAAAAGAAAAAAGTTATACAACATCATCTTTTTTCTTTACAAAACCATTTGCTTCAGCATATCCTAATAAAACATAATAGAAATGAGGGCTCAAGTGTTGTCACAGCTGACCAAGAGCTGCTTGTTCAGTTTTCAAAAGGCAAAACCTAGACAGGGCTCTTAGATTTTGCTGAGAGGATGGGCAATTGAGCCAGCTTCTAATTAATTTCTTTTTCCAACAGTGGCTTTACAGGACATTTTAAAGCACAATCCATCCCAGCTGATGTGTTTTTCTTCTTCTTTCTGTACTTCCTTTTTTAAATTTCCCAATCTAGCATTGGCTAGTCTTCCTCCAATACTAGTTGTCTGCAGTAGCTTATTACACTATTAAGGGAATTAAGATTTCCAAAATTGGACACAAGTCCACAATCTCAAACTGCTTACCCATATTTATTGGCTGGTTAATGGACATTTCTGCCCTAAAGGGTTTGCAGAGATGGTGGCATCTCTTACATTGATGCAAGGAAAAGCCACTGGAGCTGCTCAAGCATAACTGAAAACATGGCTGGGCAGTAGAATCCTCTTCAGAGATGCTTAAAGAGGAGGTGGCCATCTTGAAGTTTGCATGAGGGAAGGGATTTAGCAATATGGGCATGTGTTCAGATGATTTTCTAGCCGGTTAAAGCTAACAAATATGATAAATCAATATATAGTGAGATACAAATACCTGTAAAGACTTGACCAGTATCTTGCAGAGTCCGTGTTCCAGGTCAATTGTGATATCCATATACATATATACACACATACATATATATACAGGGGAAGGAAAGGGGGTTGGTTTGTGGTTGTTTTTTTTATACATCCTGATTCTGCCTCTGTTCAGAATTATGGCAGTGTCTGAGTTAGTTTACCACAATGTGACAAGAGTCATAAAAAACTGGGATTTGCAGTAAGATAAAAGTATTTAAGATAGAACTATATGTCCTGAAAAATACAATGAGCTAACCCACACTAATACTACTTATTCAGAACTCTAATAAGGCATATAAGATAGAGAGGATTACTGCAATAGATGTAATATGTTTGTAATATATTTGATAATATTCAAACCATAAATGTGTTACACATAATTTCTCTACTATTATATGAAATAGAAAAGAAAGAAAGATTATTTGGAATTAGTACATTTTTCCCTTGAGAGCTGTTCCATTTCACTAATAAGTCATTCTCCATTTCTACATGAACCAGAAAAAATATGAACTGCATCCTGTCTTTTATTTCCACTGTAAATTAGTGACATTACAGGCGTGTGTCACAATGTGAAGCAAAATTTGGTTCTCAAATATTAAGATGGTTGAAAAATCTAAAACTCCTGGAATGTGCCATCACTAACAAGCATAATTTACACTTCTCATTTTGATAAACTACCCTTTCTTCCCTCATTCCTGTGCAAATGGGACAGAGCTGCTGGCTTAGTGCACCGCTAGGATTTCTTTCAGTTTGTATCTCATCTGTAAAAAATTCATCGGCCATCTGTATTACATTGTGGTTACACAGTTTCAGTTCTCACATTTCCTTAAGGGCTCATATGTAGGACAGAGTAGGTTTTAAAAGGTAACATTCAAAAATTTCTTTAAAAATAGCCAAAGTGGTCCAAGTTTAAGTGAGATCTTACCTATTTCCTTACATGTCCTCATGTTCCTTACAGCACCAACAAGTCCTTCAGTACTTTTTTCAGTACTTTCATCTGCTTCCCTCTCTCACCAACATGCAGGGGCAATAGGTATTCCTTTGATAACAAAAGCTAAAGAAGACTTTAGCTTTTGTCAACTCCTGTTTTCAAGAACTAATTTCAGTACTTTCATTTAAATCTATTATTTCAAGACCTGAAGTTGAAAACATAAAATTTTAGCTGCTCACTTTCTCTTCTCCTTCCCCAGTTGATAAAAATACAATAGAAATTCTATAACTGGGGAAATAAGAAGAGGGAGTAGAGTAAGAAAGCCCAAATTGTCTTAACTGTTTATTTTTGTTGTGCTTTTGTTTTCTTCTCTGGCTTCTAACAGGATTCTCCATCTTTCTTCTGAAAAAAAAAAAAAGCCTCTTCCACTCATAACTGACCAAAAGATTCAAGTTTACATGAGGAAGGGGCCTCTAGCAGCCAGAAGTTTTAATCAGCAGTCCAGTACATCCCTGTTCCAATTTCCCCTTGTGAAACACATGAAATGTTGCTGATAATAATCTGCTCTCACATTCTTTTCTTATTTTCAAGATGTCTGTTAAACATGCTTTGGGCGAGTGCAATATACAAGTGACTATTAAAAAGTAATAAAATATCACAAAAGGATTTTATTCTTTCATTAAAATGTTTTAAAATCATTCTCTGAATCATTCCCCCAGACCTGTCAGAACTCTGTAGAAAAAATTCCCAAAGATTTTAAGCAGTCATAGGTGAGACCATCTCACCTGCAGAGGCTTAGACTCAATTTGTACCCCTCTAGCTCTGACCCCACCTGATGGCTGGAAACTCTCCAGGAAAGAACCAGCCCCCACAAAAGATAAGAACCCAAATGCTGTTTAGTTCCCCTTCCTGATATCCCACTCTCCTCCTCACTGGCCTTACAGACATTATTCTTTCTCACCACACTGAGCAATTTAGAGTCTCATCAGTGATTTCTTATTTTCCTTTGATCTGGTGACTGTGCTCCATTTCACACCTTCTGTAAGGCCCATTTTCACCACAGCCATCTCTCTGCTTATTGCAGACTGCTCCCAATAACAAGGTCTGGATTAACTTTTAGATAGCACCATGTTTTATTCACGGTTCATTTCTGGACTATTTTCATTTATAGCAAATCTTTGCAATCCACATAACCTTTCAACCTTTTTTTTTTTTTGGGTCTCCAATCTGTGGCACAAGGCATATTGACTAGCCTGTGGCAGCTTAACTCTTATTGACAGACTCCAAAGAATCCAATTTACAGAACTGGTTCCTCTGCCCTTAAAGTAAAGGTGAACAAACAGATCTAAAGGGCATCATATCTCTTACTCTATGTTTGAATCCATCAGTAATATATTTCACTGAGGTTGTTCATGTTGCTGTATCAGGCAGCACCTAACCAGGTGACCTTTTACACTTTAATTTTGAGTCTTTTCAAGATTGATTACATTGTGAACTTGGAATTGTTTCACATTTCTATATTCCCTGTCTTTCACCTAAGAGGAAGACACTTCCTTATTGCTACAAATATAGTCCAATATTTGAATAATATGTGCCTTATAGGTTTTGCCAAGGGAGCAAACCTACAGCAAAAACCAAGCCCTCCCCTTACTATTCTATTGTGCTTTATAGAAAAAAAATAAATTGGTCATTGGTTGATATGTGATTTCCTGAGGTGATCTCAAAATAAATGCTAGAGATAACAAAAATGTACAGTTCAACAGAATGATGCATATTAAACATTAACAGTTGGATTAAAATGGAATTTTTACAAAATTATTAGAAATGTTCAACAGAAGAAAAACTGTTGAGACCTGTTGTACTCCAAGAACTGTCTGGGCAAATAATACATTAAAACAAACAAACCAGTAGTGCTATTTAGGGAACTTCCCCCAGCAATCATTCATGAATGATTTAAAAACAGCATCACGGCCCTGACTTCATTTCATTACTTGGCTTTACATATGAACAAATTGAATGAGATGCATTTATCTGACTCAACAGCTACACTGTGTATGTATCACATGTAAGGCAAAGACATTTTCACACAATTTCTCCTGCATGCCCCTGCAGTGAAATTAACGCTGGATTGGTGACCTGAAAGTTATTACTAAGGCAACAGATAGAAATCAAACAGTGCTATGAACTCATTACAGGCAAAAGGGAGAGCAGAAATCAAAAGCAGAAAAATGTGGAAAAATTTCTCCAAAGTGACAGTCTCTCTTTCAATATGCTTTCACAGCCTGAAGAACTATAGGAACAGATACTATCACTTTCCATTAAGAAAATCACAGTAAGGTAAAACAAAGAGTACAATCAGCAGGACCGAGGTGATTTACAATGTTTTCATCTAAATATCCAACCTCCTGACTGGTTTTTCGCAGATTTCATTCATGAAGAACTGGGGGTAAAATTGTGCACTTGTGCACTTAGTCTCTGCTGATCAGGCAACATTTAAAATAAAACACATGCCAAACGACAAGATGGATAGTAGGATTTCTTTTACAGTAATTTGGTATGTTAACTCCTATGCAATTCTTTGAATATGCATTTTTGAACATGTCATAAAAATAAACCTTGATTTCCAAATGAAGCTATTACAAGCCTTTATATTAGTAACAGTCAACACAAAATTTACAAAGAATTTACTTCTGTGAAAGCATTACACTGAAAAATACCAATTTATTAAAGGCATATAACTTGGGGTTTTGTTGAAGATTTTTATTTTTTTGAAATTGAAGTATCAGTTAATACTCAGATCCTTTTTAATACACCTACAAATAATATGAAAAATGATTAACCAAACCATCGGTAGATGGATCCAGACTGTGGCAAACCATTTGCATTTGCAAACCATGAGATTTACTTTTATTTACTTAACTTTCATGCTATTCCGTTCTTTAGTATATATTCTTCTAACCAGTAATCCAGGATAGAACTCAAAAAACGACAGTAAATAAGGAAAATATTTCATATGGTCATTCTTCCAGTCATGGATTTTAAGGTCCAAATTTGGGGTGAAAAAACCCAAGCAACACAAAACTCCCACAACTAAGCAGATGTTCAGCACCAGACAAATAAGGAAAACCAGTAATACTTACAAGATTTATGAAATGAAAAAAAAATCTGCTTCCAAACAGAATGAGAGCCTATGGTTAAGAGCCCCTTACAATGCCTCACATCAACACCCTGAACCTGCCTCCTGTGCAAATTCAGAAGGTTCTTCATTGTTTGTTTTTCAACCTGACAAAAATGATAATGCAAATAAATCCACCTCAATATCATTTAATGTTTCCAGCAGTCTAGGATTTTTTAAGTTTAGGTTTTAGGTGGGGGCTGTGTTTGGTTTTCTACTTTTTTAACAACAAATGGTTAGATTATGAGAATTATCAGAAGATGTGGGCTATAAACGTTTAATATAAAGGAAATTAGTCTTTACATATAAACTTACATTAATCTGCTTTGTATGTCTACTAATCTCAACACCAAACTGCCCAAGTATGTTATTTCCAATATTTCTCTACTGTTGTAACAGTTTAAGCAATTAGAAACTACAATTGTTTCCTACTTCCCTCGAGACACTCAATATAGCACTTCTAAGCACTGAACTGTGTTCCAATAATCATTCTACATTTTCCTTCATTTCATCCCATTAGTCCCATTACATAGCAGCTTGAAATACTTCCTTGATCTTCCAATAAACCTTCAAAACTTTTTTATCTGAATTACCTATCCTTTGATCTCCAACAGTTAGAGTGAAGATGTACCTGTAAAAACCATCTTCCAAAATCTCTGGTTAGTTTGATCAACAAGGCAAGCAGCTTAAGCAAGATGTGTATTTTACAGCTTTAATCCAGTTAACTACTCCATCATGATTCACTGCCTTGTTTTGCATCTTTCTTTTTTAGTTTTAAATGGCATAAAGCTGTGATTTTTCCTTTTCTATTCAAAAGGAATAAGAACACAAAATGCACAGAGAAATGGCATTCCTATGAAGGAATCTTGAAGATAGATGTATGGCATTGGCCAAATCAAATTTCAACTTTTAACTCCTTTGCTTTATGGCAAATTATAAATCTATACTCTTAAACTAACTTTTAAGCTACAGAAGAAAATGGCTTTGATTTAATTTTTGATTTTTAGTGGAAATTTGGCATAGTGTGGATTTATTGCTAGCAATGCTGACACACAGGTGACTTGTTTTTAATACAGATGCATTCCTTACTTGTATCCAAACTATGCTCTCACAATAATTTCAACTGAAAATACAGCCTTTGGAGCTAAATCATTAAACCCATAAGTTTTTCAGGGTTTGCAAGCCACCCTATAAGCACACACAAGAATATTTAAGAAAAACACTTCAATTTTTAAACAAAAATTTTAAAACATAGGAGTTCTTTTTAAAACACAGTAAATGATACAGAAACTTCAGCAATATGACTGCCTAAAAAAATGTTCAAGTTTACTGAACTGCCTTCTGCAGCCTGCCTCCACCCAGGTCACTCAGTTGTGCAGCTTGTGGCTAAGTACAAAACCAGAACGAAGGCTAAGCCCTAAATACTGCTCAGAGCTCCTGCACAGCTGTGGAGCCATACTGGCTGCCCAGCAGACTGACCCAGCTGTTTTCTCTTCCCATCCCTCTCTGTGACTCTCAACACCAAGTCACCACCACCTGCACTGCATCCTGCCTGTGGAACAAAAGAGGCATTTATTTCCTCTCAGGCCTGCTGCAGGGTTCCTTAACCAGCTGATCTTGTGTTGGCTGGTTTGGTTTTCTTTAATGGATGAAGCCACTGGCATCCTGTCATCAACAGATTTATGTTTCAGCCACTTCCTAGCAGATTGACTAAGGCACACTCCCCTTACTAGGTGGTATTCCCTTCTCACATCAGCGTTTACTAATGATTGAGAAGAAGGAAGAACATCAAGGTCCAGAGAAACTGTGTGTGGGCTCCTCGCTGCCCTGCACTGATGGAGAGGTGCAGGCAAACAAAGAGGGGATGGAAGGGATTGGCTCTGCCAAGTCACAGCTGCTGTAAATACTGCCCAGGGCTCTTGCTGAGAGCAAGTGATGAAAGGGAATTTCACATTTCTTGTTATTCACACAACCAGCATCTCAGCTGCTGACAAGAACTGCTTCTGCCCAGCCTAAGGCTCTGTACTTCCACCTCCAAACCTGAGTTTGTCCTGGGTCACAGTTCCAAAGTCACTGCTATAGGTTGTGTGATAATTTTTCACACTTAATGAACAGATTTTCACAAACAATTTGTTCAGTTCAGATCTGCCATTTAACTGGGGGAAAAGTAATTAAAATTTAATAATAATTTAATAATGATAATCATCATCATCTCCATCACCTATGTTACAGGGCTTGGAAAAATACTGTATGAGCCTGTTTATACACAAACTTGTGTCCAATGTGTACAACTTAGTGGCCATCAGATGTTTGAAGTTGGGGATTTTTTAATATATTTTATTTTCAATGCACTCTACTTTAAAAGAAACAAGCTCAGCTGTGATACCAGTACACTGCCTATGGAAAAGTGGTTGCTGAAAATGCAGAACTTTCAAACAGACTGAGTCAGAATTTCATTTTCCTTTTCAAGTACTGTGAGACTGATATAAGCAGTTTCCATAAACTCTCGTTTAGAATGTTTTACAGTTGAGTAATATGAAATTATTTTGCTGATCAACTACAATTTATTCCTCTCAAGAGTTGTTATAAGTTAATCCCATTATTTCTGTATAACACATACAACAGAGACAGTTGGTGCAATGGGACACCTACCTCACCTAGTGTGTTTGACTAGACTAGACTTTGGTTTAGTTGTTCTTCCAAAAATACCTGCAGTCTATATAAAAAGCATCTATGTGCCACTGAAGTATTTTACATGATGAGTTTGCACACAGCACTACGTAAAACATCTTGCAATATGAATGAAGGCTAAAATGGTAAAATGAAGGGTCACTTCTCAAAAAAATGTTATTGAAAGAATTTATGAAAACCTACCAACAAAATCTCTAATGGATTATTATCTCAAAAGCAAGTGGATGTTCAACATAGAAATTCTTTTTGTTTTATTAAACAGCTCCTAAAGCCTAAGAGGAAAATGCGAAAACTAAAAGAAAGATATAAACTGGACAGTACCCACAACAAAATACTGAAGGATGAAAACCTAACCAGGCAGCAGCCTTAATGTCATGGAGTGATCAGAGAAAACTTGACTTGTCAATTACCAAATCTTCCCAATTATCCTGACAATTCTACAAAGTTTGTATCTGGAAAGAACATTAATGCAATAGTGCCTCCTTTAGGCAGACTTAAAGCCCAGTTGGGTCTGAGAATACTCAAGAAAAACTGAGGTGACAAGTTCCTGGCCATCCAAAAATAAATGTCACATGGCAATCTGCTTGGGAGTTACTGTGCCCAGTTTGAATTTAAATCAAGAGTACAATAAAAGGTAATCTCCTTCAGTAACTGCTGGGCTACTTGGATGACATTTAGCATTGTGCCAGATTGGGATTTTGTTTTGTCTGATCGGTTGTTCCTAATACAGTAAGCTACTTTCTGGATTTTGTTTTAAAATGCACAGCCAGAGAACACAATAAAAACTTATACAACCTTGAAAGTCAATGCCTGAATACAAATCACAAGAAAAATGTGAATCACCATTACTTTTAGCCAGTAGAACTTTGTTTACAGATCTCAACAACTATTTTCCAATATTCAAAACAACAACCAATGCTCTAGGAAAACCTCATTTCAATGACCAGTTTATTCACTATAAATCTGTCATAACCTGTAAATACATTCAGTCATTACTTATAAATCTCTATATTGCTGCTGAATAATATAGAATGTCATTATATTCTATAATAATAGAGAATATTATTATTCTATAATAAATTAATTCTAATTTATTATAGAGCTATAAATCTATATGCTGAAAGAGTGGAGGAGGTTGCTACTACTTGTGCAGTAATTCACAAAATATTTATTCAATGTATTTATTCAATGATCTTTAAAAATGAAAAGTTTATCTGCAGTCAGATATGTCAGATATTGTCCAATGTTCCCTCTTCAGTATTTCATTTTAAAGAAGTTAAAAAACTGGAATTTAAAGATGAGTTTCTGAGTCTTGACTTTGCCCACCCCTCTGGGGATTCAGCTGCACACTCCTGTTAAGCAGAAGTACCAGGCTGGTTCTGAGGCTGCAGCTTGCAGGTGTCAGCTCTGAAGCTGCTGCACAACAGAGCTGGCAATTAAACCTGCCAGGAAAAGGGCTTTTCATTAAACTCCTCTCTGGGCTCTATTCAACTCCAGAAGTATCCTGACTTCTTTCCCAGTCCCACTCCTATTTTCTTGCAGTCTCTCATTCACATTCAGTACAATTTATATTTTATACTTTTTGTATTAATTTTTCTAATATTCTGGTCTTCAAACCCTAAATTTCTACTTGTTACATAACCTCCTCTTGTATCTTCTTTTGTATTTTTCTTCTATTATCCGGCTTCTTTTTCCACTCATTATTCTGAGCTTTTCTCCTTCTCCATATAGTATTTTATTCCCCTTCTTATTTCTTGCCAGCTGAAAAAAGATGATTCTTTTTATCATTCATTTTCTGGTTCTTTCATTTGCTTGCATAAATTAAAAAAGCAACACTGTTAGAGCTCAAAAGCATCTGAGGACCAAATCCAAGCAGCAATACATTTTATATGTGGATTCACTTAACTTCTAGGAGGTGCAAAGATATCTCAGAAATAAAAAACCACTTTATTAAATAGGACTAACAGATCATATACACCTGCAAAATAGCTTAGCAGAAATGCTGAAGGCCATATGCTCTCCCTGTTGACACATTATACCACTTTTCTGCTGCAGAAAGCTTTGCTAACTCAATGTGAAAAGATAATGGCAAATTACAAAATTAGCACCACATCAAACTTAGTGTTTCAACTGCAGAACAAAGTATTTAGTCTGGCTTTCATCACATCCCCTTAAAGTATTGTGAGAGTAAGAATTATCAAGATGATGCAGCTGTCTCTTCAATCTTATCTCAGATTTATAGTCTTGAGGACACAAGCAGCCTTTGGGAACACACAAAAAGCCTCTCAAAGAGCAGCAGAGTCTCCAGTGTAGGTCACACCACCTGCAAGCAATTCTGTCCAGACAATACTGAACTCCCTCCAATTATGGCTAAATTACTCCCTACTATTCAAGAGAGCTTGGGATTCTTTTCCAAAATCTTTCTTCCCCATGGTTTGGAAGTATTTTAACTGCCATGAGGCTGCACATTACCAGAAATGTTTTCAGAAATCCTGGTTCTGCAGGAACATGAGCACAGAGATAAAACATCCATTGATGGTTATCACTATACAATGTGAAACAGTTCAAACCCTTTAAGACCCCTCTTCCTCCCACCCTCCAAAAATGGAACTTCAATTTATTTTTTTTTTTACCTCAAAATGGTCCTCTTCCCCCAGGTTTTAACTATGGGCAGCTTTGGGCTTGAAAATATCTTAACTTCACAGATTTAACCAAATTCTGGGATATATTACTATTAAAAAACTGATTTGTAATAACCACTCCCCTGGAATAACTTCCTTCACAAGGCCTTTCTCAGTCTCCTGCCAACCAGACTTGGGCTCCAGTCTTGAAACAATGAGCTTCTGTTTTCAAGATGAGAAAACACTAGAATGATAAGAAACTGAAAAGTTAAACCATTTCAGACCTGCTCACACCAGTGTGAGAGATGCTTGTCTAAAATGGAATGACTTTAACAGGTCAGTTAAGCTGGTGAAAGCCATGACAAAAAGGAAATATTTGTTCTGCATCAGGCACTGCATCAGGCAGCAGTGATACCTTGTTCTTAGGGGGAAAAAAAGGAATCAAAGTAATAGGTCACTGAGCTTTATTCTTTTGCTGACTAAATTTATCATGCTAGATTTTTTTCCTGTGACAGCCACAACCTCCTTAGCCTATTTTTGCATTTTGCTTCTCTTTTAGATCTACCTCCTCAATGCAGAGGTTGCTCCACATACTGTTCTCACCCATTCAGTAACATCCTGTTCCTGATGAGCTTCTGGTTCCTCTTGGCTGGTTTTATACACATTCATGCATATAAAAAAATGTGATTCAAATATGATATGAAACTATTTCTGTGCAAAAACTAGATCAGTTTATTACACAATAAAAAGTGCTGAGCACAGCCTTCAACAATTCTTACAGCAATTCTTCTGGTTTTCCTCGCCCCATCCTCAAGAGAACTCCAACTACACATGGACTTCATTGCTCTCACTGGCTCCACTACTGATATTCAGTTTTTAACCAGAGAATTTACACCAGATTACTGAATTATTAAGCATGGAAGCTCTAGATTTTTATTGTTATCTCCCTGTATTTCTTGCAGGTAATTTTTGCTTTTTAGCATTTCTTCTTCTATGGGTACACTCAGTGACTATTTTTAGACCTCTGAAAATTTCCTCTAACACCTATAATTTTTGCTTCAATCTTTTCTTTTCTAAAATTGATTAATTACTCAGTAAAGCATATACTGGGCAAGTATTAAATCATTCTACAACTGTGGCATTTTTTATGTTTTCATGTCCCTTTGTGATTTGATTATGGGAGTTTAAATGAGCTTTTCAGACACACACAAATTCACTCTGATGGCCTCACTTTTCTTGCAGTAAAATACAAGATTAAACAAATTATTTTATAGCAGAAAGAGCAGAAACTCTCAAGCCAGAAGATTAGAACAAGTTAACGCTTGTCATAGATGCTGCCCTGTTAAGTTAATTGTTCAGAGGGCAACCAGAGGCCAAATTCTCTGCCACAGAAAGCCAGGCAATGTGGTATTCACATATCTTCTGAACAGAGAGAGACATAACTGTCCCAGGAAAGTCCTGGGAAGCTGTGAGGAGCTGTAAGAAACTTAGAAGAATTCAAACAATTATTATCTCCCTTTCTGTAACCATTGTTTATAGATATGATTCTCCAGAGTGTGCTATTCATAATTCACCAATAGTGTGAGAGAAGATTGGTAAAAGCCAAACAGGTCTTAAGACCACCATTGTTTCTGTAAGAACTATGATTTCTAATAATAAAGTGTTTTTTCATGCCTTCTGATGATGGAGTCTCTACCACCTTCTCTGTCCCTGATACCCCTTCAGTGATAAGGCAACTGCAAGTTGGGGTCATCAGCCTCTTCTTCTATGGCCTAAAAAGGGCCAACAAACAAGGATTTACAGTAGCACCAAAGGTACAGTGAACATCCACTGTCAAAATACCTGTCATGTCTATTTTTGAGAAACCACTGAAGGAAAGTCCACACAATACTGGACCCTCCAACCATAACCAATGCCTGCTTTCATGCTGCAAGAGAACTGCAATCCCAAAATGGCACAACTAAACATTATGAAGAGAAAACTAGTGCTTAGAGAGTTAACACAACCTGACAGTTCCTTAAGGTACCATCTAATTACAGCATTAAAAGGCATTTACCAATTTTTATGTAAGCAACCCATCAACAGACAGCTGCTTACTTGTATTTGAAAAAATGTCCTTTCACAGGAGAATGTTTGTCTTGCATACCTGATAACTAAAAATTTAGTTATAATGGAATATTAAAACAGACTGGATATTGCAAATGGTTGACAATCCAGCCCTTTAACAACAGTGCCTTCATGTGTTTATTATAGGCATTTTATTATTTTAAAGCTAAGATTCAACCACGTTTTATAGTTGTAATTCTGTCCTCCTACACATCCACAAGTAAATTAGGTCAATTCCAAACTATTTGTAAAACCTCCTACACAGAAAGCAGTTTGAGATTTTAAAACATAGTAAGTTTAAAATAAACAAAGTCAACCTACCAGTGTCACAAGCCTAGTGAACTGTCAATTTTTTGTTCTAGCCTAATAGGGCATCCCAAAGTATTATGAACCATACTGTGAGAATGACTGTCCTTGGCCAGAGATTGCATGCATACCACATTTCATAACATTTTAATAATGTTTATTATGTAAGTTTCCCTAATTAACTTCTAAATGTATTTCTACATTTGGCATCTGTAACATCCTGTGGCAATGAGTTCCAATATGTAATTATGTGTTGCATGAAAAAATGCTTATTTTAAACCTACTGCTGGGTAAGAGCTAGGAGTCCCAAAATGTGTTAGAAGAAATTATGAATAATCATGCTCTCCCCATCCTCTCCATAACATTAGTAGCTTTATATACCTCTTGTATTTCTTCTGACCTCATTTCTTTTTCCAAGCTGCAGAGTTCAAATAATCTTGTTCAAACACAGGTATCTCTTTCCCCACACATAACCTGGTTTGCTCTTATTAAAAGAAAGGACATCGGCAATTGTTTGTAATATTCCAGATGGGCCATGGATGTCATCATGATGTTTATATAGAACAGAAATGCAATTGCAAGCCCTTTTTTTTGAGTAACAACAATTTAGACTGCCATGCATGTTAGTTAACCAGTTCCCTCCTGCAGGCATTATTGAATAACATTGTATAGTTAATGCACTTGCCATTCCACTAATTTTTTATCTTGCATTATCTTCCCACAACTGTTCATGCTCACAGATTTGGGGGATCTTTATATCGTGGATGCTGTATGAATATAAGCTGCTGCTTTGTTGTTTAGCTGCTTTCACAGATTTATTAAAGCAGCAAAGATCTTCATATAGATCATTGTAGGAGTCTATTCTTGGTTTGTGATAACTGATCTTCTATTCTCATCCTTTTTTCTCCTATCTTAAATAGTTATTTACGTGACAGGACTTCTCACTCTTATGACTATATGATTTCTTCAAGAAACTTTGGCTGCTGCTTCATGGTTGCTTAAGATGGTTAATTCATGTGGGATTTACAGTTCTAACACAACCATGAACTCACATCCAAACAAGCTATAATCTGTCTACAACAATCATGTTGGCTCCTCTTTGTTGTTTTATGTTGTATGTGTACATGTTCATTTTTCATATTTATTAACACATCTTATTTGATTCTATGAAGTTTTAATTCATTTTTATAGAGACCAAAATAAAACTTTTTTGGCTATAGCTTCTTGTAAATTATGCTACATTTCCAAACTCAGTGATTACAGATGCAAATTACTCGAGACCTGTTGAGTGTATCCTGATTAATTTATTTTTAATCAGCTTGCTCTAGATGTTTTCCCCTAATACTTGAGTGTCAAGCAGACCACCTGTAACATCTTAAGTAGGCACTAGTGCAAAATGCTTCATATGCCCTGTATTATTAACATGAACGCAAAAAGTGTGATATTTGGCGCTAAACACTTCTCTTCTGCTAGTGTACTCCCAAAAGTCTTGATCCTTTCTGGGCCTGGAGACCCTAAGGTTTCTTGCTTCTGATGTGTCTAAAAAATTTATCAAATCTCTTTCTGCGCCTTTCTTCTGGCTTTCACACGTAACTTACCAGTTTTGTGTCCAAGTGTTTCCCACACTGGCTTACAATTCCTACTTTATGAAGTCTTTCTTTACCTGTTACAGATTTCCCTCCTGTGCAGTTTAATGATACTGAGTCTGGGGCATTTTTTCTTCCAGTATGACAGATGGCAGTGTTTACTCTAACATTTAATATGGTAACTCTTGATACCACTAAAAGCCTTATCCTTTAAGCTGTTTCATTTAACAATTTCCTAACATGCATGCTCCCTTAGGCATAGTTTTCTCTTTAAAATGTTATGGCAACATATTTTATACTTGCTCTTAAAACAATATGCCAACCATATTCATTATGATTAGTCATGTAGGGCAGCCCAACAATAATTTCATCTTAAACAAGGTCTTGCCCATTGCACATTTGTCAAGAGCTACTCCTGTGATGAGCTGACAGCTTGTCAGAAAACCCAATACATTATTCTTTACTTCCACATTTACTGAGTCTTCATACACATAACAAAACCATATAAAAGCAGGAAATGTTTCTTTCCTCAGCATTCTTTAGCACTTCACAGTAATGGTCCACCTCATTAACACAGTTAATCTAACCCTCACCTTGCTGGGTTGTATTTGCACACACATTCAAACCATAAATGTGCTTTCTTATCCAGAAATACATAGCCTTGACCATAAACCCTAACACAATAATGCATCTGTCAGAACACAGTTTGTATTCTCATGTCTATAAAAATGGCAAGTTTACCCCTACATCAACATACTCTTGTACCAATTTACTGTGTTGCCAAGTATCCCAACATCTGGATTTCAAACCAGCATTCCAGCTCACATCAATTTTTCACTTTTCAGACTTTGTCCAGAAGACCATCTGTTGTTATAACTGCTAATAGTCTGATTGATTTTTTTTTCTAATTCCTTATAAAAAGAAGCAATTGGGAAATACATACATGACGGTGTTAATCCCTGACAGTTGTTGAAACATCTGCAGACCACAACCCACAATTAAGGCTCTTCGAGTTGGAGGGTATGTTAGCATTCTGCAGATCACAGGTCCAGCTTCAAAAAAAAACAAGACAACAACAAAAGAATACATAATAGTTCTTAAGTGATTGCTATCAAGACAATGTTGCCAGGCATAGCAGATTTGTACCTTAGTTTCAAGCAAGCTTGTATTATTTCAATTATTTTTGAACAATATGATCATTTCAGTTCTGTTTTTCTGCACTGTACTACAAAGAGGATTATCAGGAAGCCCAAGCAAAAAATGAAATCACTTTTATACAGTGTCTACTACTGGTGTGAAATGTACTGACAGATTGGCTGCACCTGAATGTACTCAAAAGTTACCACAAAATATCACTCTTGTTTCCTTTCTAAAAGCTTCCATTTTTATTGAGAGGTTATTTCAGAAATGCCATTACTCAGGTCTGGATATTGGAGATAAAGTGTTCTCCTTAGTCCCCAAAAGACCCAATTTCCCCAGAGCAGTTGCAGGTGTGGGTACTTGGAAGGTACTGGACAGATTTATTCTGCACAGCTTCAAGGCCAGCAGAGGGAGAGAGAAATTAATTACATTTATTCTATACCTTTGGTAGCAATGGCATGAGGCTGAATATAAGATTCAATGAAGAAAAAAACCACAAAAATTTCTGGCTAACAGAAAAAGCTGTAAGACTTTAGAAGTATTCTATTAAAAAAAATACAGAAAGCTATGGGATAATAGGCAAACATTTAAAATTCCAGACCACAGTATTTACTTGAACTTCTCTCTGCCCAGAGTACTGCTTTCAGTGCTTTTTCACAAGAAAAGTCTGGTGAAAAATTCTGTGTTTTATACCTCTTGTCACAACTAGCATACTTAGAATATCTAATCACAATATGAATAAGTCAAAATAGTTACCATCAAAGAAAAAAAAATAAAAAAGAGAGAGGGGAAGGGGATCTACATATTTATATTTTCGCTGTTTTCTGAGCATACAGAAAATATCAGAAGTATTGATTTAGTAAAAAACTCTATATGAGTCTGTTAGTGAAGAACAATTTACATGCAGAATTTCAGCTTCAGAAAGCTGGCAAGCTACAAAGAGCTTCAAGAGTTTGACTCAAGAAGAGGGTTTAGATAACATTTTCTTCATTGAAAGATAATCAGACCTGCCTAAGAAAAACTTATTTTCATTTAAAATTATGGTATTTCTAATTCATATCTCAATTGTATCATCATTTAACTTTGGTCCTTTAACAGCAGAATACAGCCTGACAAATTTTCTAGCTGGTTTCCAAGTAACACTAACATTCAGTCAGCACACAGTCCCACATGTCCTGCCATTTAGCCACATCATCACCTCAAAAATTCTCCAAGTAAAACCAAGTGACAGATACAGTCAATCCACTGATCTCATAAGGTATTCCCAGGCTAGACACATGACATCACTGGGCTGACAAGGATTCCATACTCAAAGTGGCATTTCCTCAGTGGAAAAGCACCAAAGCCAGCTGCTAGCAAGGAGTAGTCCACAGCTCAAAATTCAGAAAGAAAAAAGATTTAGTAAAACATGTACCCATGAAGTTTAACTCACAAACAACAGCCCTAGGGGCTCTCAGATCCTGTGCCACATGTGAGCATAGAGTCTTGGAAGTTAAAAATCTTATCTGGCAACTGATTCTGCAGCATCTCTTGGAAACCGAGGCTGCTGAATGCCTAGGAGAGATCTTTCATTCTTTATAAACTCTGTATAAGATCCCTGAGTTCAAAATCTATCTTTTTTTTTGAAGGGACATTTTGGACAACGTACATCTTCAAGGCAACATCATGATCCTGCTCGTTGAATAAGCTGGAACTCTGCAGCAGGGACTGTTAGGAAAGGAGGCAGAAGTGTCCTAAGGAACTGATGCAAGGTTTTTAATAATTCCTGAATCACTCAGCTATTTGATAGATGTTTATAAAACTTTATTCACAATGCAGCATTGTCCAAAAGAATTGGGAAGGAGGCACTAAAATGAATAGTGAGAAATTAAAGCAGCTGCTCTCAGACAATGGTTTGCAACTCAGAGGGAGTCTTGAACTCTCAACAAAGCTCCATCACACAAATCCGTTTGTGCATCTGAAGTGCAGCCCTGCAGAAATGCCGAGACCATATTGCGAAATTCAGATCTTTATATCAGAACTTTACATTTAAGACCTTTAGAACATCCAGCCAATCTAAATTCAGTAGGTACTTTAAATTTTTCAGACTTCTGAATAATTTTATCAGAAAAATGATGCTAAAAATTATCATACTCCACTCACTGTTTAAAAAGTTTTGCTCCAAACATGTACCATGGCAACCACCACATACCAACAGGCATACACAAAATTAAAGGATTTTCTTTCATAAAATTCACAGCCTTCAGGTTTACAAACCAATAAATGGAATGAAAGAAATAAGAAACTGCTAATCTCTGTATTAAAGGAGCTTTACAAACTCAACTAAAAAGCCCAAAGGACTTTGACTGTGAGGTAACTGATCTCATAACAGCAAATGAGTGGGAACTTTTTATTAAAATCATCTAGCTCTGAAACTAGCTATACTATATTTGCATTTTCTTATCAGCACTCCTTCCATCCATATTGTTGAGTTTGTATGCCACCATGTTCTTAAAAATAAAGAACTCCAGGCATAATACAGATTTTAAGAACAGAAAATGTGTTTAAAAAAATGAAAACAAAAAAAAAGTTTAGAATTAAATAGATTTTCTTCTCAAAATAAGTCTTCTGAAAACTTAAATGGCACTTCAGTAATTTCTGATAACCCTTAAATATGCTGTCAGTTATGACAACAGAGTAAAATAGCACTAAACAATAAAACCATTACACCTTTAAAAAGTGGAACAACTTAACTGCCCATAGAACTAGAAGGAAACAGATGATTTAAACATACAATAGAGAAAAAAAAATATTTGGCAATTTTTAGAAAGGACAAAATAGGTATTTGTCCCCAAAAAGTCAGTATTTTTGTTAGTGATATTTCTGCCTTAATTGTTGTTGTTTTCATCTAAGATATTTAGACATATTCCTGATCAGAATCACTTCATTTGAACTTGAGAAAACACCAAAATGCTTGTTTTCCTCCTTCTAATCTGTGAATAAAAATGAAGTCAGAATGATGAGACCTCCTAATGCCTTGATGAATTTAATGAGAATAGATTTGGCTGGACTTTTTGTGCTGTTGTTTCTGATAATTACTTTAACTGCAGTAAAATTCTTTCACACATAATATTTACAAGGTTCAAAACATGCTACAGTAAAGGGCAGCTAGAGCTTCCTCTGTGAAAAACAACAACATGAGAGAAAGAGCAATGGAAAAACAAGGATACTGCTGAAGGTGACATTACTTCAAGTGGTGATACACAAAGTGGATTACTGGGATCCAAGTAGATATTTCATAGCATCATCTGTCTACCAAAATAGAATTCATCCTTATAAGCAAAAAGCAAAAATAGAATTGGGAACTTTAGCTTCACATCCCAAAAAAAACCTTATTAGCTTACATAGAGCCAAACAGGGAAGGAGAAGCTGTTCTTGTCAAAACATTACTTCTGAAAGTGAGTGATACTCCAAACATTATATTTTATGACTGGTTATCTGAAACTTTTAATGGCAGCTTCCTATATTTTAGCAGTTATCTTTGTTATTAGCCATAACCCACAAGTTAGGTTATGGAAATTTTGAATCACCTAGTAAGGCATTTTGATTTTCATCAAAAATGAGCAAAATGGATTGTATGGCAATCATAGGAGCTTGGGTATGATCCACAGCCAACTAAAAGATGAGATGATTTTCAAAGGCAACACAACAAAAACCCTAGTTCTAAAATGAGCTTATGTAATGAAAGCTAAAAAGTAGAAAAATTAGTATTAATGAAGTCTTAATATCTGCTTCTGAAAAAGAACTGCATTCACTTCCAGGAAAAAAGAAATTATAGTATAGACATAAAGCCTAAAAATCCCACAGCAAAGGCAGGCAGACATCTGGTGCCAGAAAACCCTGTGATTCCCCATCCCTCATATTATTAGTAGAATAACTGGACAGATTTCACAGCCAGGAATCTATGGTTAGAGACAGGGCCCTGCCAAAGTCATTTGCAGGTTCAAACATTCTTCTGCCAGCTCATCTAGGTAACAGCTTGTAGCAACAGCTTAAAACCTTATAAGGCTCCTGCCAGCATTTTGTACTCTTTGCATTTCCAAAAAAGGCAGGTTTAGCCAGGCAACAACACAGCCACTCATCAGTTTAGCATCAATTAAGCTAAAGATTCAGCTTAGTTTTCTGGATCTTTCTTGTTCAAATGCCCTCTCTTTCACTCAGATAAACCTTCAAGGAACTGGTCTACAGCAGGGACCAAAAAAAGAAAGTTTGGGCCTGTGATCTCAATAACAGAGGACAAATATTGGAATTATTTCTGGATTTCTCTTTCTTATGAAATAACAGCTTCCAGTCCAGCCTTCTCTGCATCATCTGCAGAACCCTCCTGCAGAATCTCCCTTCACCTATGACTCCTACTCTAAAGCACTTACAGCTAGGTATTATCTCCTGTGTATGAATAATACAGTAAAACAAGCACCCTTCTCCTCTCCTTGCCTATTACATGATTATTTGCTAGAAGTATCAACTTCATTAATTTTTCCTTTCTGTAAAATGTAACAAATCAAAAGAAGACAGAATTAGCTCTAACATCAAAACTGCACTAATTATCCTGTGAAGATACAAACCAATTTTACTTAAGTACCATGCTCTTCCTCACTATCTTATAATGTTTCCATTGACATTGGAAGAACTACTCCCAGCACTACAAGAAAATCCCTACCTCATATAGCTTGTTAACCCTCTGAGAAAGCCTGAGACTTTTTTTAACAGCACAGATCCCCATCAGCCAAGAAGGATAAAGACTGTCAGCTTGCCCAACAGCTGAGTCTCAGCATTTTCCAGCTTTCCACAACTAAACCATCCAATGGTGTACATACAGACTGGAAGAAGTACTCACAGGGAACAGCCCTGCCAAGAAGGACTCAGGGATTCTCCTGGATGAAAAGCTGAGAGAAGTGACCTGGCAATATGTGCACACAGACCAGAGAGCCAGAGGTGTCCTGGGCTGCATCCAGAGCAGCAAGGGCAGCAGGGTGAGGGAGGGGATTCTGCCCTGCTACTCCACCCTCATGACATCCCACCTGCAGTGCTGTGTCCACAAGAAAAACACTGAAGCACAGCCGGTCTAAAGCAGGAGGAGGAGGGCACAAAGATGATCAGAGAGCTGGAGCATCTCTCCTACAAAGACATGCTAGGAGAGATGGGATTGTTGAGCCTCAAGAAGAACAGCTCTGGGGAGATGTTGTTGCAACCTTTTAGTACCTAAAAGCTTTTAAAAAAGAAGAAGAGAGATTCTTTGCATGAGCAGATAGTGATAGGACTAAGAGGAAAGGTTTTAAACTAAAAGAGGAGAGATTTAGATGAGATATTAAGAAGAAACATTTTACTTTGAGGGTGGTGAGACACTGGAATGGGGTTGCCCAGAGAAGCTATGGATGCCCATTCCTGGAAATGGGCAAGGCCAGGTTGGATGGGGCTTTGAGCAAACTGGTCTTATGGAAGATTCCCTGCTCATGCCAGAGGGGTTAGGACTAAATGATATTTAAAGTCCTTTCCAATTCAAACCATTCTGTAATTCTATTCTAAACAGACAGCCTGGTCAAAAAACAAACAAAAGCTAATGAGACATAACCACCTAGATTCTAGAGATACAGGCTGTGCAAGGAGGTTTTCTGTTGTCATCTTACTGCAAAGCTCCCATACCTTCTCAGTGATTTCTCATGGGCACCTTCTCACAGCACTGACTCCTTCTTCACAGCACAGCCAACAAACTCCAACTCTCTCCTCACCCAGCTAAGCCACTCTTTTGTAGCACTCATCTTCTTATTGGGCACAGCTGTGGCCTATTAAGGGCAGGGCTGTTCCTAATCTTTGGTGATCGGTACAGCTGCAACTCCTCAGGTGGGAGACTGCCTTCTGCACTATTCTCTTACATTCTATCCCTCCACAGTTTTCCATGCCTAGACGAACTGAAGGGCTTTTTTTGTTTGCTCAGGAAACCTGTATTTCAAATAAATGGTCTCTCCAAATGATCTTTTTAATCCACACATTGTGAAAAGAAACCCTAATATAGATTTTTTTTTTTTTTTGTTTTGACAGCAAGTTGAGTTGGTCTTTGGGAGTTCTGAAAATAAAGACATTTTCTTTTATCTCTAAAAGGAAAAATCTTTTCTTTGATACCACATTCTTTGATATAAAGCTTTGGTGATGGAAAATCTATATGACTGAGTACTTGCACAAAGGCAGCAGCAATTAATAACACCTCTGAATAGAACAAGAAGCAGTGGAAAGCAGGGAAGCAAAAAAAAGGACTGCATTTTGGCTCTGTATGACTCTACAGAAAACAGAATCTGCTGTAATGAAGTCCTTTAAAAGTAGAGAAACCACAACAAAACAGACAACAAAGAGTGGTCATTTACGTGATGCCAGAGAGCTGAGAGAAGTGGGCACAATGACCAACAAGAATCGGTACTGGGGAAAGGGGACCCCCCTGTGATACTGTCAGACCTGTGGAGTGGGAGAATGAGCAAGGGGGAGGTTTTCCTGTTTCATTGACATGAAAACTGGGCTGGGAGCAGAGAAAAGCAAGGATCACATTGTGATTTATTTCTGGCTGTGGAAAATACCTTAGAAATAAGGCAACAGATTCTAAGGCAGACTTGTGCATACCTACAGCCTGCAAATCAGCATTTCTTTTTTAGGGTCTGCTCCACAACTCCTGCCTTACGTAGGGAACAGTTTTGTGACCCTCACTTAGAGCTGCAGAAAGCAGAGGAGGAAAGACAAGATGATGTAGGAGCATTACGCAGGCAGCAACCAAAATAAGCCAAGTGCTGTAACAGCCTGCAGAGCTTCACACCCCTCTCCCATCAAGCAGTGAAGTGCAGGGCAGAGCATTTAGCAATCTAGAATTAGAAGGCTTTTTTACTTTCATTTTAGTTGAGGAAAGAGATTTAACAAAGAACTGCAGTCAGGGGTGTGTGTTGCTGTTCTTTTTCAATTAAAAGAGCACTAAAAAAGCTGATGACTCAAGAGATCTCTCCTAGCTAGCAGTCTATTCTCAAGCCGATCTTCCCAGCTGTTACTGTATTAACACCTATATAGATATTGTATTTTATTTTCTGGACAACACACTTCAAACCTTACATTTTTTGCAATTTGTTTCTGCCAAAAATCCTGGCTTAGTGATATTATTTTGCCCCCTCTATCCCTTGTTTCTAAATGAAATATCTTTATTTCTGCCTGAAGCCAGTGGTTTAACAGTGAAAGCATATTTATACTTCTTGCCCTTCAAAAGAATGAGACTCAAGAATCCATTCTCAGGAGGGAATGGGGAAAAAACAAAGTTTAATAGAACTGAAAAAGGAGCCTGGAGGTCAATGAAAGTCTCCATAGGAATTTATGAATATAAGCAGTTATCCACTCCAGTATTTTGCTTTACTAATAGCACATTTAGCATAGACCATCTCCTTAAAAACGTTTAAAAACCCAATTTATCTAGGGGCCTAAAAAATTCCTCTCACTTTTTAATAATCAGATGCTGTTAGCATAAGAGCTTCATTAAAAATAAAAGGAAAAAAGTTAAAATAGTGATGAGATCCACATATAAACAGATTTATAAAAACCTGCTTTGAAATCAATATAATTCTAGCACAGCTCAGCTAAATTCCAAAACCTAGTGAGAAGAAAAATCAAAAGATCACTGTAGGTTAAAGCTAAAGTGCTATAACTATAACTTTGGCTTCCTAAGAACAGGACACCCCCATCAGTGAATATCTAGTTGACAGAAAGCACAGCAAAACAGCGTGTAGCTGAAAACAGTATGTCTTACAAAGCTGTTTCAAGTTATTTATTTTAAGGAAAGCATTTGAACTTGAGCACAAAGCTGAGTTTCACTGAAGACAGAATGACAGATACACACCTAAATATTTCACCAAACTGCAGCCTAAGATCACACCTTACCTCAAGGCACTACTTAATTTATTACACTTCAGTATTAACCACCACCTATCAGAAACACCAAGGGCTCTAAGGCAACCATTACCACTCAAGAACACCATGTTTTTCATCACAGAGGGCCAATCACATCCTGGCAGGAGGAGCAGGAGCACTGTCAGCATGTCAAGGAAATATTTTTTTCTCTCTGCCCTGCAGATGCAAGCCCTGCAGCAGGAGCAGCACATCTGTCCCAGGTTACAATATAAAGATGTATTCTATGCCCATCCTCAAGAGCTGCTGAAACCAGGAGGGGCATTGTTTTTTCCTTATCTCCTGTTAATGGGCCCATGAATGCCTTTTCCCTATGAGTCAGAGATAACCCCCTCTGGGAGCCATTTCTGTTTAATGGACCCACTGCAGGACTCAGAATGGTAACAGCCCACTGTGAGATGCTCCGCCCAGGGAGGAGGAGCTAAGCATCCCCACCTGGATATAATCTGGGATTTGGGACACAAGAAGCAGTCTTTCCATTGGATTCCCAGAGGAATGGCTGCCCTTACCCACTGGTTTCCAGACAACAAGTGCTACCAGATGGTTTCTACAGGAGCACCACTTCAACAAGACCATTTCATCTGGACTGCTACCACCACCCTAACTAGCAGAGTATCAGGCTGTATTCTGACTCTGTCAGTGGTTTTTCTTTTGTATTATTCCATGTGTTTGGTTTTTTCCCTTTTCCTAATAAAATGTATTTCTGACTTGGAGTCTCTCACTGGTTTTGCTTTCAAACCAGAACAACATCCCAGTGCAGCCTGAGCCTGGAGCAGAACCACCAAGGTTGGTGGGCTGGAGCACAGGACATACAAGCAGATGCTGAATCAGTTGGGATTGTTCCACTTTTAAGAGAAGGTGAAGGGAAAAGGTTTTGCTGTCTACAGATACCTAGCAGAGGGGAAAGGAGAAAACAGACCCAGGCTCCTCAGAGGAGTGCAAGGGTGAGACAAAAGGCAACAGGTAAGTTAGGTTGCAGAAAATTTGGACCAGATATGAAGTCTGTTTATATTATAACATGGAAATGAAAAAACAGAGAAAGCGAGATGCAAACAGGTCATGGTCAAAAACTTCACTGATAAGGTTCCTGCACAACCTGCTCTAATTGATTCTGTTTTGATTAGGGATTGGATTAGAAAACCTTCAGAGGTCATCCACAAGATTTTTACATGAAACATACAGCATTCCTAAGATCTGTGATGGTACTAGTTATTACAACCAGTACTAATGAAAAAGTACATTTGGCACTTTTCATGGTTATCTTAAACAACAGTGATTGAAAAGCATCATTACATACAAATCCTGTAAAACTCAATCATCTATATACTGCCAACAGCAGATGTTTTGCAATTTCAGTACTAGGCTTCATTAATCAAGAGCCTGTCAGTCACACTTGACTGACAGCTTTTTTCCTGAATTTATAACCTCTGCAGAAGATACAGATCAATATTGAAAACAGCAGGTATAGAATACTAAACCAACAGCTTCCATGACTGGTATGAAATACAACAAAGAAATAAAGGAGAGCTTATTTCATCTTTTCAATATATAAAAGGGGCTTATGAGATAGATGGGGAGAGACACTGTATCAGGATCTGCCATGGAAGGACAAGAGGTGATGGTTTTAAACTACAACAGGGTAAATTCTATTGGATATAAGAAATAAATTGTTTATTCTTAGGGTGGAGGCAGTGGAACAGGTTGCCCAGAAAAGCTGTGGGTAACCCATCCCTGGAAGTGTTCAAGGACGTGTTGGATGTGGGTTTGAACAACCTGGTCTATAGTGGAAGGTGTCCTTGCCTATAGCAGGGGTTTGGAACTCAACCATCTCTAAAGGCCCCTTCTAACCCAAACCATTCTGTGACTGTTAAGTGCTGCACTGAGGGAGTTCTGGTCCCCTTTGCTTTCTCACCCTCATCTCAAAATGAGGAACATGGTAGAAATAGAGAAAGATCATTAATAAATAGTCATAATGGACAGTTCATGGTCTCTCACATACAATGGAATAAATCTGCGAGCAATCTTCATGTGAGGCAAATAGTCTTACATGAAGCAGAAAGCTTTCTTATCATTTTCAGCATGATGAAGACAGAATGGCATTGTGTAAATACCATCTTTATTAGCAGTTTCCTTACAAGTTCAAAATATTTTAAAAGGCAATTCTTGAGAAAGCTGCTGGAAGTCCAGCAGAGTGTAAGATAATCCTCAATCTATTTCCCCAGTTGAGTATGCACTACAAGGTAGACACATGCAGGGCAAAGGCCTTTTCAAGGCTTCTCTGCAGCCTCAGAAATCTAGCAGATAGAAAGTAGGATCAGAAAGGTTGTATTAAATTATTTAGAGACCTGAAACCTATTTTTCAAGAAGATACAGGAATTCTGAGGTATTTCCTTGTCATTTCAGTGAAGTAAATTTTTATGCTGCATTTCAACCCTTTCCAAATTAACCATTCTCTAAAAGAAATGACACTACCTGAAGCCAAACATGGTGCAGACAAACTTCAAACACTCTTGAACATCCAAGTGGAAGTATGTGGTCAGCAACTAGTGGTTACCAAATAGCATTTCAGTGTCCCAAGAAGCACATGGTTTGTCTAAATTTGAAGGAAAAAATAGCTCTAGTATAGCTGAAATTCTAGATAACCTCTTTGGTTTCAGGGCAAATTGTAGATTTCCCACCCATGATTAGCCATAAAGATTACCTGTGGCACAGATAAGGAACAGAATTTTACCCAGATATGCATATCCTCTACAATGCATAGAAAATACTTTTCCAGGATGTTGAACTACTTTCCAGAGGCAAAACAACTTGTTATGAAAAATAGGTATTTGAAGGATGGGCACTAAAATAAACAGGAAAAAAAAAAATCAAGTCCTGTTTAACTAAAAAAAAAGGGAGGGGGCAATCACTTAACTTAGATTTTGTCAGGCTGCAAAGACTGATGAATGTAAAAAGGCAAAACTGCTTCATATCACCAGTGAGTTACAACAGTCTGGTTGACATTGGACTGGGTCAGGAAACAATGAAAGTTAATTTTCAGTGTCAGATATAAGAAGTATCTACATCTTTCTATGGATACAGAAAATATTTTCATGTTTCTCAGCAAAAGCATCGTTCCCTAACTGTGCCTTCTGCCAGCTGCCATCAACCTTCTGAGCAGGCTGAAAGGAAAAATTCTTGTCACTTGTAAACAAAAACATAGGGAGAGCAAAGCTGGAAAAAAACTGGAATTCAGGCCACCGATGTTTTAGAGTGGATTTCCAAACACCCCCATTCACTGACCTTGTATTTGCTGGCTTTCTTTGAGCCTCTGAGCTGTCACTTAGCCACTGAGAGAAATCACCCCTGCTGATCATACAGGTTCTGCTGCTAATCTGAGAAGCTAATTCACTCTAATTCACTTCCATTCCCCACCTATATACACCTTTATGCACTTTGTACCTACACAGCCAGGTTAAAGACACCAGCAGACAAGCACTGAAGAAGGAAAAAACCAAAATATGTCTGCAGTCATAAATGCATTTCTGCAAGTGTTTTGCCAGAGATAACTACCAGCCAAGAAATGCATGCAGTAATCACTGTTCAAGTACCTTAACAGTCATCTAAAGGGAAAAGTGGATATTTAAAATCAAATATAGTAAAACCTGCAGAGTAATACTAAGACACAATTTGATCTCTGCATCTGATACACTAAGCTACAAGCAAGCTACAAGAAAATTTTGGCCATTGCATGGTAACTTGAAGATGAATTCCACCACAAAGGAAACTAATTCCCTTAGGGACAGAAAATATTATGAAATCCTCCCATCTTTGGAGAAGTGGGGTAAGAAGAGGATACAGATAACCCCTGCACTCAATTATCTTACAGGTAACAACATGCCTGTACACTAAACAACACAATATATTTTAGCAGAGAAGATCACTCATTTGTAAAGAGAATTATTTCCTCTGGGCACTGCACAGTTTGGAAGCAGTATGACCATGTGCATCTCAGCAAGTAAGGCAGTGCACTAGCAGGGATTACCAGGTCAAAGCTGCTTGAAGCTGAGGTCCAGAAACATCCACGACATGCCATTTTTAGGTATTATGCCAAAATAGATTTAGGCCAGTCCCCTAAGCAGAACACTGCTGTGCATGGACTGTTAGAAGCTGCTCTGAGACTCGCTCACTGATTTAAACCTTCACATCTCCAAAAGAATCTGAGCACATGGAATGAATCCTTGGAGCAGACCTGTGGTTTAACCTCCCCAGGGGAAAATTACTCCATGGGAACTGACACCACTTTTTGATTTGATCAAAAAGTTTATGGGGATGGCAATGGGAGATGAGAAGAGACTCACTGCAGAGATACACTGCTGCTCAGAGCCAAAATGCTAATGCAGAGGCAGTCAATGCATCTTCTACTGATAGCAGCTGGAATGATTCTGTACAAACCACACTAGGAAAAAGCAATTATGAGCTGCTCATATGAAGTATTACATTTTAATTAAAATTATTTAGAAGAAATATAGGACAAAATTAATTCAGTACTTTGTAACATTAGCACAATGTATTCAATCGTGCAGCAGCTCCCTGGAGGTCTGAGTTTTGGGAGTTTTTTCCTGTATTTTCTTAGTTTTCTCCTCATTACTAGTTTTGCATATTCAGGATAAAACCTGAGAGCCACATCATGTCCTTCATCATTACTGTTGATAGCTTTTGACAAGAAAGAGAAGAATACTTCTTTTCTGCAGAACAATTTTTTTTATTTTGCAGAAGAATTGTAAGGCCCTGTTCCCCTTACTAGGACTGTACATTCTTTTGAACAAGCCCAGTAAATAGTGATAGAAAACACTGGGGCTGGGGGAGCAACAACAGAAAAATAAAGACAAGTTCTACGAGCTGGTTATGTTCTATGCCCTCTTCTTTCATCCTTGATTTTCAGGGACAACCAAAATCCAATTAGGAGGAAAAAATGTATAATTTTAGTATAGGTTCCTCAGAAGAGGTCTGGCAAAGTTCAATACTTTTACTTTTCAAAACTAGTTTAAAGAAGTGTTTACCATGTTGCTAGTGAAAGCTTTTGGAAACCAAAAGTATGTTTTTGATAGAAAGAAAAAATCTTTTCCAATGGAAACACATTTAGGTACACACCATTGTTACAAAGCCAACAGCAATGTGAACACTGAAGAGATTAGCATATCAATGTTACTGCAGTGTGTCTTGATAGTCCCAGCTCCAGGGAAGATGGCTATTTTAGTACATTGCAAATGTGACAGTTTCAGATACAAGCCTTCACATCAAATACAAATTATTCTACTTTCTCCTTCTCAGTGACAACACCAGATTTTCTTCTGTCAGACCTCCATACACCTTCTGCCCATTTAAATGCAAGTCTCAAGGCAGGCATCCCACCCTCACAGTCTCCTGCAGCATCCCAGCTCCACTGCCCCTTCCCAGCTGCACCCTGCAGGGCACTGCCCATTTCACAGCAGCTCTGGAGGCCTCAGCTCCTGGGCATCCCATGCTTCCTCACCAGTCAGTGCTTGGAAACACCACAGGAAAGGGGACTCTATTGGCTTTAGATAATGATGACTTCAATTAACTGAAGATGACACTCTTTTAAGTCTTTTAAGATTGACTGAAGATGACACTTTTAAGTATTTTCATATTGCAAACCATCCTTTGCAGTATATTAAGAAAATATCTCAAAAAAACTTCCAAAGAAGCTGAACAAGGGCCAGCACCAAACTGGAACAAAACAAAGCAGGAACTTGTGCTTTCAAGTGATAGTTTTGAAGAAAAATATTTGCAGCTGTTACATGAGAGGGATTACGAGAAAGTGTTTACTTGTGCCACAAAAATACAACTGATTCTCCCACACTGACTCAGAGTAAATCAGGGCATTTACAGCTGCTGCTCCCAGGTGCATTGCAGACCTTTGAAGGTGACATGCTGGCTCTTTCACTTCTAGACCAGATGTGGCAGCATCCAACAGCAGCTGGGGTCACTCTGTGTATTCAGGCAGCAGCTGCCAGACAAGGTGATGCAGGTGACACTGAAACCCCTGGACTGAATGGAGCATTTTGCAAAAACACAACACACTACATTCTACATGTTTAAAATAACATGTGAGAAAGGAAGTGGTCCAATATCACTTATTATTTTAAAAATGCACACAAGTTTCCCATGAAAAGTACTGAGGCTAGACCAAAGTCACCACTCACAATAGACACCACAAAGATGTGGGATCCAGCAACATTTCTAATGGCAAAAAACATCTAAAATTCATAAAAACAACAAATCCTCTTCAAAAAAAACCCAGATCCTCTACAAAAGGGTATGAGGAAGCAGCTTGTGGGAAAGGAATGATCCAGAGGCACAATCCCACACACATACCAACAAAGGACATCAACACATGCTGCCCTTACTGGAAAAGGACACAGGAGGGGAGATCTGGCTCTGGCACCCGGAAGCTTTGCAGCTGAGTCAGGCAACTGCTCTTTCCTCTGTGCTTTCTACAGATGCCATCCCATGCCACTGCCAAGTGTTTACCCCAAAACCACCCAACAACCCTCTGCCACATGCCTCACTTGTGTGTGCTCAGACCTTCCACCAGTATCCACCACATACAACACACTATTTTATGGATGAAGTGCAAGCCTCCAAAGATGTGATAAATGATGCTATTTATTAGAAGAAAAGAGTCTGAGTATTTTTTACTCTGAGTATTTTTTACACTGATTCTTTCAGATAATTCACTCTGTAAACTAACCTGTTAGCACAGCTAGAAGAAATTGAAGTAATGTCATCCCCCAGTGTAAAAGAATTCAGATTTTAAACATGTGACCTTCCTCAGTGAAGGACAGGAACTCGATTCTGTGATTGAAAGAGCAGCATTTCACTTCACCATTCATGTCTGATAGATGGTATGGCAATGACATTGATTTAAAATGAGAGGTTCTTCTATTCTCCGTGGACAAAGACAATCATCACAAATGTCACCTACGTGACACGCTTCTTCCCAGGCCTCAGGTAGAGAGCAGCTCTCAAAAGCAGCCAATATGACATAACTATAGCAAAAACATATAGTTGTGTCTAGAAGAGAGATATCAACACTTCAGACTGCCAGTGTGCCCTAGCATTTGTGCAAGGTGACACTGAACCACCCTGACTCTTTAGCCAAGGAAGCTCTCCTAACACACACTGCTGTAGGAGAACAACCCTGACTCAGCATTTGTTACCCAATTTCAACATATAAACCACGTCTCTTAACCCTTCTTAACACTACACTCTATTTACACTAAACTCCTCTAGAAGTCCAGGTATTTTCTCTATAATCTCAAAGTTCATCAATGACACTAACTCCCTGTGACATGACCCTACAAGGGCCAACTGCAAAGACAGTAGAGATTACAAATTTTCTACAAATGCACTGTAGAACTTTAAAGAAGAAAAGTCTTTACATTAAAAACAAAATAAGTTATTCCAGTCTCAAGCACTGTGATACAGATCTAACATCTGCATCTCTAACATCTTCCCTTATTTCACAAGGATGGAAAGAAATATCTGAGAAGGTAATAAAGACATTTTTCTGTCACTGAAAAAGTGGATTTTGACTGTTCACATTTGGTACATGCTGGAAGGCAAGTCTCAAAGACATGCAGATACTAAAGAGCTGAAAACCAAAACAAATTCCATCATGATAATAACTTTTCATTTAATAAGGGGAGCACAAATGGTTGTGGGGTTTTTTTGCCTGCTCTTGCTTTCTCAAAGAGCAACACTGTTACACCAGTGGTTTGGCAACAAAGGAAAAAGTAAACTGAATAAATGCAAGACTTTTCAAATAATTCAGTTACTTCTTGAAATGCACTTCAAATTTTATATATAAAAGAAGAAAAAAATCCATATACTGCATATTAAAAGCATTTTTGTTGCATTCAGTGCACATATTAAATTTCAAGAATTGAAAAAAAAGTAAATTTTACCTGTAAATGTATACAAATATGTACTCAGAATGAACATTTCACCCATCCCTCTCAGGTTTAAAAAAGAAGAGAGTCTGATAGTCTTGCTTGCCCCAGAAGTAAAAAATCTTTCTGGACGTGGATAGCCCAAAAAAGGTTTGAAGAGAAAGATTCAGTAAATAACTTAACCTTGTGAGGGGAAAAGAAGTACAGTGCCATTAAAACTACACTGTTAACATGTGAAAAAGTACTTCCCTTCTGTTTTTTTTCAGAGTCTGGTTGTTTGTACTCAGTGACTCCTGAGATTCTCAGAGTTACTGGGGAAACTTCAGCTGTGGCTTCCACAAGTCCAGGTTTTTCCTTCCATTATGGCAACAGTGTCATAGCATGTGCAAAGTGCCCAGACTGGTAAGATATTGTTGAGATGCACCACCACATCACTGATGCACAAATGGTGCACTCCACTAAATGGGAACTATTTCACCAGAAATCTTCCCTGATGGCACAATGTTATCACAGAAAGCATCAAACAACCAGACTAAACACAGAGCTGATCACTACCTCCTGCCTACACAGGGGCAAAGTTTAGGACATTGCTCTCAATGACTAATGCACAAGACTCTGTGCCCTTCTGGATTTGACCTCTAGTAAACAAGCTATGAAAGAAAAGAAAATTCACTTAAGGTAGGCTGACACAACAGATACAGACCAAAAATAAGCGTGGGCAAAACTCAGAGTTCTGATTTCCCTAAGGTACAGCCAAACTTGCAAACCTGCAGTTGTGAGTAGCAAGTCTCAGCTCAATTTTTCCTAATCATGCCTTGCAGATACCAATTCATTAGTCATTGTTTCTGAAGCAGTAGAAGAAACAAGCAATACTTATCCTGACAAAGTAGCACAAGAATTAAAGAAATAAAAATCCAATGGCAAATCTCAAGAAGTAATAAAAACAGGTTAAAGAAATGAAGAAAATATGAACCAACTAAAAGTGACAGGGCAACAAGCATTCCCTAGAACTCATCGTTCTGGAGGTCTGTATTTCAAACATGCATCAGGGATTAATTTGTGACTCCTGTTTTGACTAAGAAAGCCTTTTATACAAATTACATTTCACCTCTGAACCAGTCAAGATGTAATGCAAGTGATTGTCTGCATCTGTCTTTGGGGATGCATTGACCTAGTTAGACATCTAATGCAATTTTTGGCAATTGCTTTTAAGTTTTTTGCTTTCTGTTGTTTAGTATTAATTTTTAAAGAGACTGTAAGACTGTTACTGTGTCTTTGCATGGCAACTCAGCTGATGCACAGAGAGCACAGGACTTGTGGGAACCCAGGAATTCCTCTGGCTGCCCTGGAAGACTCGAGCCCCTGTGAGGGGGCTCAGAGACCTTGGCACAGAGCCCAAGACCCCTGTGCCTTTGATTTAGCCCTTGGAAAAAAAAACAATTACCAACCTTTATATGAAGAATTACAAGCCACGAAAGTTTAAGTAGAATGATAGTGAATTTATCACAGGGTGAAAAATAGATTTTTTGGGGTTTTTAGAATGGGGCTTCAGGGGACGAGATGGAGGAATCTGGGCGTGTCCAGCCTTTCTCCTTCTTCTTCTTGGCCTCCATCTTCTGCTGTGATGTTGGCACTTTTAGATTGGTTTAGAGTAGAAGCTCACTGTCTAACATAGGTGATAGGTATTGGAAAGTCACTGTAAATATTGTACACATAGTTTTTAGTATAAAGAGATAACACTGCCCCAGGGGCAGGCAGAGTGCCTGGACTGTCTTGCTGAGCAAACCTCGGCAGGGCAGGAGAAAGAATTTTATAGATAAGATACTAGATAGATAATAAACAACCTTGAGACTGAGAAATGAAGAGCCCTGACTCCTTCTTCGACCACCAGGCTGGGAAAAGAGACTTTCTAACATATCTCAGGGTCACTCTGACCAGCTAGAGCACCCGAGAAGGACCAGGCTCCACTGATGGTGCTGGGTTTCTAAAACATTGGGGAACATTACAGCATCCAAAGCTTGTGAAAGAACACACATCAAAGCATCAGTTTCAAATGCAACAGTCAAGCCAGCTGAGGCAGATGTCTGAGACAGCCCCTGTCCCGCCCCATTTGGTTGTTTCAGACTTGTGTGAGACCTACAGACCACAGAGAAATCCCCCACAGCATCTAGGATCCAACCACAACACAGAGACAATTTGTTGTAGTTTCACCTTCACAGAGATTACCCAAACTTGCCTCCAAACAAGGATGTTCAAGAGAACATCACACTGAATGAAGTGGGACCCTATTCAAGAACCATGGAATAACAGCCTGAACACTGCTCAGTTTAGCAGCACCCACGTGGGCACATTTGACAGAAGCATTGGTATGAAGCCAGCTTTGTCAACATCCATGCTTGGAGCTCCTGAAGAGCTTCCACCCACGGCTGGCACACCCCCACTGCCCTCCCCTCACTGCACACAGCATGCTCCTGTGCTCCAGCTTCAGAGTTTGAGGATGGCCTAGTATTGCCAGGGGTATTTGTGGGAATCCCATCACAAGCTTCAGACAACCTTAGAAACTTCCTTTAGTGCCAGGCCCTTATCTGCTCATTCTCTATGAAGTGGGATTAGTACAACTTCACTGCATGAAGGATTTTGAGAATTCAGTTGTTCAGAAGTCAAGAGATGCATAATTTTCATATAGAGGCATTTTCTAATCCATTGCAAAATTACAAATATTTTTTCTGAAACAGACTGTAGAACTCTGTTAACAAAAGACAAATCTACCAAAAAAATGTCTACAAAAAACCCAAATTAGTTCCTGTAAACTTTTGGAGACCTTAGTTATTACTCTAAAAAAAAACCCAACCAGACTAAATGCATAAGAACATATCTGAGAAGATGAAAAAAACTCATATTAAAAAAAAAATTAGTTATAGAATGAAACACTTGCATTCCAAGCTGGAGTTAATCAACAGCTAGCATATAAATAGGCATAATGTACTAAAAATTTACATGTGACCAGAGAGTTTCATGGATAATAAATCTAAAATCACCAGAAACTCTTGTGTATATACATACATTTATATGATATTTACTTAGGTAAAATACCATACATGCTCAAGTTCTCTTCTTTCCTAGACACTTGCTGTTGACTCCTGCTGAACCAAGACACAGCTAATGGGAATACAGAAGCAAACACATGAGCAGAATTACAGACAATTTAATGCTTTCATTTCCATAAAAATGTGAACACTTCACTTCTGCATGTCCTTCTAACATTACTGCTGAATGCTCTTTTGATGCTACCAACACATGCACTTTTTTAATTAAGAAAACCCAAATGTGCAACTATCTGCCTGCAATCACTTGAGTCCCTTCATCATCTGTAGTAAATGAGACAAGAAGAGTCATCCAGCAGCACATTTATTGCCACTAGAAGATGCCATGTAACAGTAATAGTAAATGGTGTAGGCAAAATCCATAGGTGACACCTACAGTGTGTGAACTATATTGTGTCAGAAATGTGCTGAAGTCAGAAGATTTCATACAATGAGTCTATTCTCAATTCTACCAGAAATGAAATCACACTGCCTCAACTATTTATCCTGTAAAAGAGCAAGCTGATCTTCATCCCTCATGAATGAAACTGAGTAAGAACCACCACCTATTGGCTATCCAGTACCCAGGGGAAGAGCTAAAAGAGGAATTGAAGCCTTTATCTTCAGCCCATCTTATATACCCCCTGTCCAAAACATTCCAAATTGAAGAAAATAGGAGAAAATGGTTTGCTTGAGATATTAAGGAGTTTGGTTCCATGCTGTGCTTCCCAACATTAGAGTTCAACAAGAAATGCTTTTTCTGAGAAGAGAAGAAAGGGCAAAATCCTCTGGTTTTAAGGCTCACCAGTAGGTCACAATTACAGGCTACTTTACTGAACACAAAAACTTTGCTGATGTATTATCACAGTAGTGGTGCAGTTACTGTAGTAACAAATGTTCTTACACACTGTCACTAAGAAATACAATATAGGAAAATATACAGAGACCTTACAGGCTACACCAAACATTCTCTGCTCTCACTACACAGTAAAATGAATCACTGAAAAAAACCCACACAGACACTCCCTAAAGAAAAACACGAGCCTGTACTCCATGTAATTAAATCCTTTAAGTAAGCCACCAGCAATTTTTTTCTCCCAGTTGAACAAATAAATTTAAAACCTTCCTGAATGAATTTAAATGTCAAATCCAAGTTTATTCTACAGCTAAAGTTTAGCTGTAATGCACTAGTACAATTCAGGCCCTAAAGGCACCTTTTGTTATAAAAGAAGTTTATATGTCATTCAAGGCCTATATTCTCAATGGAACTCAAGTTGCAGATAAAACTTTTCTCTTTGCAGTTACTTCAACTATTATAAGCTGCTACAAAAAAAAAAAAAAAAAAGTGAAACAACTACTGTTCTTATCATCATGGCAACAAAATATTTCACTTTTTCATATGATACCATACATACAGATTTAAAAAATAGTGATGAGTAGCTATCCATTGTTGTCTTACAATTAGAACTCACAAATTTTGTCTAATATCTCAATATCATTAATCACTAATGCCTCAATCGTTGTTACAAAATATAAGCAAAAATTGGTTCTCTGACTGATTTCAGCATAAAACAATATTCAAATTTGTAAAAATATTTAAAAGTTAGAGGGAAAGCTTTATCACCAAATAAAATTAATACATTTAGGAAGAACCAGAGGAGGAAAAGAAAACTTTGAAATTATCGAAGTCATGATAAAAGAAATCTGCTTTGAAACTGCTGCTAAAATGGAACACTTCTCTTCAGATTCATTAGGTTCCAAAATACCTGTAGGGAAAAGGTTTTGCAGGTCAATTTTTCTTACTGAAGTTAGGGTAGAAAAGAACGTAAGTTTATCATCAGGGCAGAAGAGTGCAAGCTTATTAAACCTACATTTAAAAAAGATCCTCTCAGCTGAATTTGAAAACCAGTTTCAGCTGATAAGAAAAAAAAAATATAAAATCAAAGCATATTAGAAGACCTTATTTTAAAATTTTTTTGTGGTGCCATGTCTCTTAATGTATCCATTACAAACTGCAGTCCAGTAAAATGCATCCAAATCCATGAAAGACTCACAAAGGTTTTTCAGAATTCATGTTTTTAATGTGTATCTGCTTGCATCTGAACAGAGAATACCTTGGCCTCCATCAGCACATTTGGGAGGAGTTGTCAAAGACAGAGCTGTACAGCCCAGATGATATTTTGTGTTTTGAGCCAGGCTCTCAGAGCACAGCAGACCTGGCTGCAGACTGTAGGGAATGTTTCCTGGATCAGAACACTAAGCTGTGTGATAACATCTCAAATTTGTAAAACACAAACAATTTGCCTTATAATACTAAATAACAAAAAATATAAGTTCTATCTCCTCTCCTCTGCCTGGTCACACTACAGTTGCATTCAAATACAGAATAAATGAAGCTACATTTAAAAATGTGTCTTTCTGTTTATTTCCAGGATTTACATCTAATACCGCATGTCAACATATTATCATGAAGCAGCCTTGGAGTACATACATTATTTCTAGGCTTACAGAATCATTTATCAACCACAATTTGGTGCATTTATTTACAGATTCATATAATATAAAACTTGCTGGTTTTCTGTGGTAAAGCATTCAAAACCAGCAGCTTCTTTGGCTCCCAGCAGGTCAGATATCCAGATTTTCTTTGCTTACGTCTTGATTGTCCCTGCTAGATAGGAACTGGACCACAAATCCACTATCCCAGTGCCACAGGCAGCAATCAGGTGGCACAAACCCTATGTATTTCAAGATGGTCCATCTATTGTATTTGAGTAGTTAACACCAATTATTTGAATTATCAAGGACAGCCACGTAAGCACCCACTGTGAAGAGGCAATCACTGTGTACCTTGTAGATAATATCAGAATCTCTGCAAATTTAGGCTGATATTTTCACACAAAATATTCCCAGGCTGTAACTTTAAGAAAATCTTGACTATTGTTGCAAAAGAAGAATTTACAAAATCTGACATTATTTCAACTGAAAGATCCAGTTTCAACCTTGTACTAGTACCACATGTTCCCATCCTGCTAAATGAATTTGAATTCCTGTAAAACTCTGTCAGGGTATGGCACAAAAAATTAAAATGTATGAGTGACCAAAAAGATACTACTTGCTTTCTATGTATGCACACTGTGCTTTAATAACAAGAAATTCTGGCTGCAAAATATAATCTTTAATATATGAATTAGGCTGTCCATACTCCCTTTTTAAAAAGACAAAATTCCACAGATGCTGAATCTTGAGTACTCTGAAGTCTAGCCTATGGATCTGGGGAAGATTTGGAGCACACAAAAGCACCCAGCTTGAATGATATACATATGACAGACAGGACAGGATGATAAATTTGAGGCAAGTCACTCATGAATAGGTGGTATTTGGGTATTCTATAATGGATTGTTCTAATAATGTGCTTCAGTGGATGTGAAGCCCTGAACAATCTAGTCTGGAACGAAATGGTGTCTCCATTCTTATCCCGAACTCCAGTCAGAGTAGGATTATCACTTCTCATTATATTATATTTATTTGCAACCTGCTATCCCCTACCCATCCCACCACAATCTCATGTTCTTTGGTAAATACTGCTTTAATTTATCTTCTGATAAAAGAATCTCGTGCCTCGTGTCTATTGAGTACTACTAAAAATAATCATCACTTCACAAGCAGTAAAAATTTAAAGTCTCAACAAATTATGAAAGATGCAAAGGTAATAAGTATCACCATTTAAAGATACTTAACATCTACTTGATAAAAGATTTGCATATATGCAGATTTTATACATATCTTTGCTATTACGCATAGTGGAAAAAAGGAAAAATTGGAGGAGGGAGAAGTACATATATCAGAAGGAGCTTACAATCCAGAAATTTTAAAAATTAAGTATGGAGCAATATAGATGTATTTTTCTTTAATAAAAACTTTGGACTTTTTTTGGCTATGAAATGTACTATTCTGCAACTGCCACCTTTATTTTAGACCAGCAACAGTCAGAACCACCTACATTTTAAATTTGCTTTTATTGCCATAGAAACGTAAATTTGCTTTAACTAAAAATGAAGTCTTTTGGCTCAATCGTCTACTTTCTATATAATACACTACACAAGACAAAATTTATTCATTTACACATCCATACTTGCATACTTTTAACATAAGCTACATCCACCTCAGCTACTATGAAAATTCATATGTGGTTTGTGTTAGGTAAGATAGTTATAGAACATTTATATTAAAATTAATTACTTCAATCTACTCTATATAAAGTCAAAAGGACAGAATTATTTTTAAATTATTAAAGTTCTTAAATCAATCCAATTTTAAGTATACTTTTGCTGACTTTTACTTCAACAGTAATGTTCGGAGCAATCATGCACCATTTTATTAAATAATTGTAATTAAACCTTTCTGTGTTCAATGAGATGGGAAACAAGTCAGAACACATAGAAGAGAATGGTATTTTTGTTCTCTTTAAAGCCACTGACACCAAGGAGAATGCACACCAAAAAATTAAAGAAATTAAGACATCCAGGGCTAATAAAAACCCAAATATATTCATGCAGTTTTAGTACCAAAAGAGAGCTCTAAACTATTTCTGTAAAATACTGAAGTGCTGTTCTACAAGGCAAGGAAGGTCCTGAAGTCCTCCCAGCCCCAGCTCACACAGCTTGGGGCTCACAGACACCCCAGGAGCAGCACTGGGCTCCCCCCAGCCCCTGCCCAGCTCTGCAAAGCCACCACCAGGGCAAGGCTGATGTGTGTTACAGCAAGGGTGGCTTGTGACCCTCTAGAATAAAATGGGAAATGGGAGAACCAGTCATTTCCCCAGGAAAGGCAGAGGAAACATGCAGCATGTTCAGCTGGACATATTGAAACTGTTACATGCAATACAGCAACTTGAGCTCTCAGCAATTCTTAGCGATTCTATCTACTTGAAACAAAAGCGGGCAAAAATAACAGCATGTAAGGTTTACCAATGCTAAATTTTGGCCTGAAGTCCCACCTAAGGGAGGAATAGAATATTCACTATTGTATGTCTGGGAAAAGAAAAAACTTTCAAGTTCTCCCAACATTAAATGACAGAACAATTCTAAATATCATTCACAATATTGGAGAAAAAAAATTAATAAATTACCATAGCTGCACTGCAGGATAGCTTACTTTGACTAGATAACAACATTTTCCATATGACTTTTGAAAAATATTTGAACATCCATAGATATTAAATTATACTGGCTTAGAAAACATTATTTCTTCTTAAATAGAAATACTCAACAACAAAAATTTTTGAAACCACCATTATCCACAAATGCAATATTTACCTCTGGCTAGTCTAACTGTTCAAAGGAAAAAAGCCATACACAAACTGACCACTACAGGAACAGTGGAGCGACATTTAACAGAATTGTAGTTTCCTGAGGGGGAAAAAAAGAGTGCTAAAAAACGACCAGTGGTTTTTGGTGAAGGAATTGTTGATGGAAGGGGTGGGATTTTTGTTGCAGAGAAGTTGGTTTGGTTTTCAGGAAAGGGAAAACCTGAACACAGGGGTGGAGAGGGACCAGTCATACTGATTTTTTTTTTTAATTTTCTGTAATTGTTTTCTGAGCTAATCAGAGCTTTGTGCAGGTATTTCTAGAACACGATTGAAATACAGTTAAATATTTGTAAAAGCCACAAATTCCAAAGAATTCTTAGTAAAAATGGCAAGAAGAAAGTCTAAATTAATTAGGAAAAATATTCATTGTGAATTATTCATGAAGCATTAGTTATCTCATGCACACACACACATGCTTCAACCATATAAACCCTCTAAAATCTACGTGGACATTTTCCAGGAGACTTGTAATATTTTAGAATAGAAAATAGTGTAAAAAATTCCTAGAAAACACTTCACTTATAGAGATCCCCAAATAAGAGTAAGTCCCCAGATGCATTCATTCAGATGATAAAAGCAGAGGTTGTGCTCACCCTTCCTGTTCAGGAGTGAAATAACACAAAGTGAAAGCTCTTTCCTTGGAATTTGACTCAAGAGCAAGGCTAGCATACTACAGCTGTTGAGCCTCACAATGGCTATGGGGATACTTCTAAAAAAACTCAAACAAACAGCACATGACCAAAAAGGAAAGCTGAATTCTAACATTTTTATTGTCCAAAAGTTATGAATAAAACAAAATTCTGAACTGGTTCACCATTTCTAAACACTACAGTCAAACAGAATGAATGTAAAGAAAGAATCTGTTTCTCATCTCCTAGATGAAAGCACTAGGCCTAAATATATATTTTAGTCAAATAGTCAACATGGAAGTACCATACAATTTTTAAATTTTTTTCCAAAGGAATAATCCCAACAACTTGCTCTCTTAACCTAGGGAAAGCTTGAAAATATTTGTGTAAAGGAGCGCAGGTAGTTTGGAAATCACAGCAGCAATATACACAGCAACAAACAACAACAAAGCTTTTGTTTGTTTTTTTTTCCAAATCCATCTTCTGTCAAACAAAACACAATCCTCATCTGGCAGCATGTCAGTTACGGGAGATGTCACACTGGTTGACAAGATTTACCAAAGTGCTCAGTTCATGAATACTTTAGATTAACTATCAGGCAGTGTGCAAGCACAGCTGCTTATTCTGAACCAAACTCTTCAGGTTCACTAGAAGAACAAAGTGTCTGGAAAGCAGGAGAGAGAGAAAGAGGAGGAAAAAAAAACTACCCAATGATATTATTTTAAAAGAAAAGCAAAAAGATGAGGCTGGACAAAAATCAGGCAGACAATGCCTTGGTGAAGGTCTCCAGGAAGAACAAAACTTTATTGTATTGTAGGAGCAGAACATGGCCTTATGTAAAAGAAGTAAGCACAAACACTGTTTATAACCCTTTTTCCTCTCTAATGGTTTCTTCCTATTAAAAAATACTTCAATTTAAACAGGCTGTATAAACACTGTGTTCACCTAACTATTGAATCAAAGAAAAACTATTGCTGTTGCAGAATCATTTACATCTGCTGGGTGGACCAAGCCCCACCCTTGTGCAAAACCTGTCACACAAAAATGCTGCAGAGGAAGAGCCATCCAACACTGCAAAACAACATTATTTAAAAAAATAACAATAATAACTTTAATTATTATATTGAAAAGGCTAAAGTGGGACCAGTAGACAAAGACTGCCCAACTATCTGTCTGGAGCATTTACATATAAATATTGCTATTAAAATCCTTAAATCTATTTTTGAATTTCTTCACAGGTCTGAGAGCAAAGAAGCACCAAGATTACCTCCAACTTTTGCTAGGGAACCTGCTCTAAGAGCTAGCTCAAAGAAGCATAGTACTAAGCTTAGCAAAGTGTTAAAAATATTCCTCAGCAGTCTATAAAAAAAAATTTTCCTATACCCATTAACATTTTCACACAACACTATATTTTGTCTGAATCCCTGTTGCATGTAAACAGGAGGCTCAGGCAGGAGCATTTGACTTAGAATTGTGTATTCAGTGCAGATGCTAGTTCAGCAGAGAAATGATGAAGAACCAGGCCTTTTTTTTCCCCTTTTCTAATTAGCTGCTTTTGAATACCATTAGCAGCTCTAGAGGCACCATCATTTTATTACTCCTTAAAAAAGATATACATAAATAGGAAAAGTAGATCCACAATTTCAGATGAGGAACAAGTACATCAGTGTAACCATGCCAGAAATAACACAAGCCCCAAAACACAAATGTACTGTGAAGGCAGTGTGTGCCCACCTCTCCCACAAGAATACTCAGGAAATTCAGGTTTCCCATTTCTAGCACAACCAAGCTACCACACTGCTGGCAACCCAGTTCACACCCAAGCTGCCCTCCAGCACACTGGCGGACTCTTTTTAATTTTTTTTATGTTTCTTTTACTATTACTCATGTTATACACATCTACTTTTTTTGTTGTTGTTGTTGTTGATCAAGAATATTCCACCCCCCAAGCCCTTCAAGTTCAATTTTGGAGGAATCTTTTGTCCAGTTTTCCCAAAATTTCATCACACACCACAATATCTTGGGGGTCTTCCCCTGACTGAGAAGGCACTACTGTAAATATAAGAAGTATTGTTTGAAGTTTATGTTATTATATAGAAGACTTTTGATAACAGCCCAAGTTATACAACTAAGCACTACTTCTAGAACATCCAAGAAATGTGTCTAGCTCATCACTTTCCAGCACTGAACTGAGCTCTGAGAAGACATGGAAATTGGGGCCAGAAGCCATTACCTTCTAGCAACTGATCTAGGTCAAGGTCAGTTGGAACAACTTGTTTAAGTCCAAAAACTAGTAGCTTTTGTATTAAAAGAAATAGATACTTTTCTATAAATATAAATTTCTGTAGCTATCCCAAACATGAAACAGAGATAATTTTAACACTTGAGAGCCAGCCAAAAATGTCTAATTTTGGTTGCTCATATTAGGAAAGAAAAATAAACTATTCCATTTGAAATTGTCCAAAGGGCAGGGGAAAGAAGCATAGGGATTTGTTTGTTTTTGTAGCACAAGTTACAAATTCCTATTCCCTTGGACTTGACTGAAACACACTATCCTTATTCACTGCCTCTTCTTTAGACAGTTTTTGATTTAGAAGAACCACCTTGTCTGATAAAAGGATGTTAATTAGTAGTCTTAATCTTCCAATATTTTTTAACACTGAAACCTATTTTTTCCCAAAACAGATACCTGTTCCTAAACAAAGCATGGGGTGCAGCAGGATGTTCAGTGATGCATTCCAATACTGCTTCTATACATGCAGACCCACAGCCAAGCTTAGAAGAGCAGCAGTTCTGAACTATACAAATATCAGCAAATCCAAGTTCATTCTGTGAATAGTGTCATTTGGCTTAAAGCAAATTCATTATGCTCAAATCTATTGTTGAATCATCATAAGAGATGAAGTATTTTAAATGTTATTTTTCAGACTTGCAGCTTGAATTTTCTGTAGGCTTCAGAAGCTGTGACCTAATAAAAGTTTATTAACACTGTCAATAAAAAGCTAAATGTATTTCCAGAAATTCCATAGTAGACCTAACAAAACTAAACTAAACCTGAAAGTGTCCTGCCTTTCAGTGCTTCCCTATACCTAGAGGAAATTTTACCAAGTTTTACTTTTCCTGTCCTTTAGGACTACCATACATGAAATCTGTCTGGAATTCAGGAAAACAGAACTTGTTCCAAAACACACAACTGATCTGTGATTTTCAGATCTGTGATTTTCAATGGCCATTAACCACCATGTCCAGCTAAATGTTCACTTTATGCCAGTACATCAAAAAACTAGGTGAAAGATTAAGGGATTAGTTTTGGTTATGAGCCACTGAAGCAAGGCCAACTTGAAACACTTTGCCAGGTAAACAAACTCACAGCAGGATTCTTAAAGTATAAGCAGAGCTCTAAGATACCAGCAACAACCTACTATTTTTCAAATATAGCAGTCACTTTTTTGTACAAGGCAAAAAACAATTATGTCTTTTATAAATTACATGCTTCAAAGGTCATATTTGCAAGAATAAGTTAGTTGTTTAGAAGACTTTAAGGATTAAAGGGAACCAAAAGTCTTCTCTCTCTCTATTAATTGTTACATACAATAATTCATACTTTCAATATTCTTTATCAAGTTGTGTAGAAAGTTTTTGTCTGTTAATCTGATTGTACACTAAATCTTGTTAGTGTATTTTCTCAAGATCAAATGTCTCCATGTTCTATTTGCCTGCATTGTATGAATTTTAATTAACCAGGAGTGCTTTTTTTTTAATGGGTTCAACTCCAAACAAACTCCAATGGAGACATACACAGAAAGAATTTTTGTTCTTGAGTACTACTTCTAAGTATAAAATGGTTAAAGTACAAGAATGAAACCAAGACACTCCATTCTTACATCAGCCAAGTGTCCCACAAACCTAAAAGCAAAACCCACTTGGAACTGAAGCTGGCATTTGGTTTGCCAGAAGCAAGAATTTGAGGCTGACATGACTACCACCCATTTTGTATCTGGGGACTTTTTCAACAAACCCTTAACCAAATCCTTTGTTTCCTCTTGCCCCAGAGTCTTCCATCTAATTTCATGGTTACAGGCAAGAAAAGCCACTGATTATCAGAAAAGAAGAATTAACTCCAAATAAGGATTTTAGTGCCCAAAAGTGGAATTATTCAGCGATCTACACAGCCCTACCAGAGCATCACAGAATTACCACATTTCATTAAATAGGATTCCAGCTGATGTCCAATAATAATAAGCATGACTATCTCTTTTTGAGCATCATGCATGTCGGGCAATGGCCTTGGGATAAAAAGCACTCCCAGAAGCAAGAGGAGAACTATGAATAAGAATGAAAACACTGCAAGCTTCTAAGTGTCTCCCTAGAAAGATGCATATCAAATGTTTCCAGCCAAAGCCACAGCCAGGAATACTAACAAGTTAAAATATTACTTAAGAAGCAAAGGTGCAGAAATAGAAATACTGGAACCAGGAAAGACTGAGGGTCCAGATCTCCTGCCTCATAATGTTATATTTTAACTTTCAGTTAAATGGACAAAATTACTAGCTGAAACCTAAAAGCAATGAGGTGGCTTTACCTTTCTGTCATAACACATAGATCTCCAACAGGGAAATACAAAATGTTAAAAAGGAGACTGACTCACTGCTGAAATAGGAAATACAGCAAAAAAAGTAAGTCAAGTCTACAAGACTGAAAGAGTGGCATCTTTCTTTGTGCCACAAAAAAAGCTCAGCTATTACAAAAGTGCATTAAAATAATGAAAACACAGGAAAACGTCTCATCGAGAAGCAGTGCCCATTACATAACATTCTGGTACAGGCACAGAATGGATTGTAATGATCAATTTTATAAATGTCTCACTGAATTTCACAGAAGCAGCATGGTTCCATGCACCACTGAGCCCCAGTAGTTTTACATGGCAAAATCAGCAAGGAGAACATGTGCAAAGAAGACATCTTCATGATCAGAAGCTGACACATATACACACATAATGACAGATAACAAAAGGCAAAGGTCCACATGCAGAGCAGATAAAGTCAAGAATCTCAACCCTAATTCACAGATTAGAGAAATGTGGGAAAATTAAGGCTGGGGGGGATTACATTGCTCTCCTAATTACAATTCACAGTTACACATCCTTCACCTACACAAAAATAAATGTCTAGTCTTAATGCAAATGACGTGCATTTCATCAAGATGCTAAGTTAGTACCAAACACATCACTTCTGATTTTGTGTGAAATACCATCCATGCATTCTGGCACATCACAGCTGAGGACAGCTACCTGCAGGGGTGGGAGGAAAACCCATGTAGTTTGAATACACTTTGCACCCAGAAAGACAGTACAGATACTTTTCTCCAATTTGCATTGAACATTGTAGTACTGTCCAGCATATGGAAAATTAACAATCATTTAAAATATCTCAACTGGATGCTATAATGATTTCTTTCCAGTCAGAAGCAACTACTAGACTAGCAGCCAGTAAAACTTGTACAAAAGGTCTGCTAGGCAGCTTTATTTTCATGCACAAACCACCACATTAAGTTCACTCCCAAGTGCCTGCTCTAGAACTAACATTACAAATCCCACACTTTAATTTGCTTAAGAGCACAAGCTACTTCATCTATATCCACAGCCTGACAAATTTGGTGGACTTCTAGGATGGGGTTACAGCAGTGGTGAATAAGGGAAGGGCAAAAAATATCCCCCTTGTGTAAAGCATTTGATAGGGTCCTGCATCACAGCCTTGCCCAAACTTGGAGAGACGTGGATTTGATGATGGACCACTCAGTGGATAAAAATTGGCTGGATGGTCACACTCAGAGACTTGCAGTTAACAGCTCAGTGTCCAAGTGGAGAGAAGTGATGAGTGACAATCCTCAGGGGTCAGTAAGGTGACAGCTTTGACAGCTGCATGGACAGTGGGATCAAGTGCACCCTCAGCAAGTTTGCTGACAACACCAGGCTGTGTGGTGCAGCTGATGCTCTGGAGGAAGGGGAGATCATCCAGAGGGATCCTGACAGGCTTTACAGGTGGGTGTGTGAGAACCTCATGAAGTTCAATAAGGCCAAGTGCAAGGTGCTGCAGCAGGGTCACAGCAATCTCAAGCACAAAGACAGTGGACAATAGATTGAAAGCAGCCCTGGGGAAAAGGGCTTGAGAGTGCTGGTGGACAAAAAGCTGGACATGAATCAGCAGTGTGTGCCAGCAGCCCAGAAAGCCAACCACATCTTGGGCTGCATCAAAGAGCTGTGACCAGCAGGTCAAGGGAGGTGATTCTTCCCCTCTACTCTGCTCTCATGAGACCCTACCTGGAGTGCTGCAGCCAGCTCTGGGGTTCCCCACACAAGACAGATGTGGATCTGGAATGAATCCAGAGAATCAGCTGACTGCACAGAGGTGCACCTCTCCTACAAACAGACTGAGAGAACTGGGGCTGTTCAGCCTGAAGAAGAGAAGGCTCTGGAGATCTCTTAGAGCAACCTTCCAGTATGTAGGGGGGGCTTACCAGAAGGCTAGAGGAGGACTTTTTAAAAGGGCATGTAGTGATAGGATGGGGGGAATGGCCTTAAGATGAAGGAGAGCACAGTTAGACTAGATATTAAGAGGAAATTATTTACTGTGGGGGTGTTCAGGCACTGGATCAGGCTGCCCAGAGAAGTTCTGATTTTCCATCTCTGAAGATGCTCAAGACCAGGCTGGATGAGGCTGCAAGTAAACAGCTTCCTGCCCTTGGCAGGGGGATTGAAATTAGATGATCTTTAAGGTACTTTCCAGCCCTAACCATTCCATGATCTTTGATTCTGCAATTAAGCCCCTGTGCCAGTGCTTACCTGCACTGCTATGATTTGATTGCCTATTTTTAACTAAGGTGCACTGCAGAACCTCTGCCTTAACTGTATTAAAAACTACAACTCAAAGCAGTGTGAGTCAGACTTGTTTTGCTAGGAAGAGTTGTGCCAGAATGCTCTCCCAGCAATGTCTTTGATCTTTCTCTCAACTGCAGACCCCCTTCTGACCATTCTCTCCCTTTTCTCTCCATGAGGCTTCACAACCTAAGCCAAGCACTGGGGAATCTGTATCCCCATATTTGAGGGGGAAGGTCACTCTGCATCTCAACTCTTGGGGAACACTCTTTTTCTAAAATCTTCCTCATTCCAATTTTCCTATCAACAGCCTGTTTTTGCAGTACAGCATCTGAGAGCTGATGTTAACAGATGATGATTAGATGATGACCAAGATTTGACCTGTCTTGCAATGTTACTGCAGAATGCAATACCCTCCCTTCCCCTTCTCAAAATGCAAAGATACAGCACCAGAAGTCACACTGCAAGTACATAACAGAGCATGCAAAGGCAGTATCCACAGCTGCCATAAAAAATGTCATTTGCATAACCAGTCATGAGGAAAGTATTTGTCAAAAAGATACATTATTTTCCTGATGCCAATCTCAAAATGCTAAACTGTAAGCTGCTTATCAGTATCAGCAGCACTGATTTGATTAAATGTATTGGAAAGGATACAGAAATGTGAGTCATTCACTCAACAGGTATCCCATAACTGTATAAAAGACTTCTGAAGCAGAAGTTTGTTGCTGAAGGCATTTCTGTCATTTTGAAGACAGGTGCTGCTTGATGGTCATGTGAAAAATGCAGTGAAGTTCTCTAGTTTCATGACACACATTTAAACCAAACTTTAAAGTAGCTTCAACAATACAGATGAAGTTCACTCCTCCATGATGAGAGCAGTTGATGAAACAGTTCCAAAAGGCATTACAGTTCTTTAGTGTAGGACTGGAGAAGGTGTTATGGCTACACTGTGTTACTCCCTTGCAGAGAAGGAGTCAAACACAGCCTTAGTTTCACTTAGGGATGCTCAAAGGAACTGGCAGAGATGCTTCTGCATCAGTCAATGAAAAAGAACATCTGTCCTTTCTCAAGAAAGAAAAAGACAGCAAAGGAAAATGCACTTTTACCTAAAAGTAAGCCAGATGATTTTCAGAATGCAAAGTCATCTTTCCTTGAATGTCATGAACACACACTGTCATTTCAGGTTTATTAAAGTTTTTTGTGAAACTGGAATGAGGTTCAAAATGTCTGACAGGAATTACAGTGATCTGCCACTGCTATTAACCAACATTTTAAAACACTGTCTGCCACAAATAGGAGAAAGTAATAAAAAAAAGTTTCCCATTAATATAGATAACCCCCCCCAAAAAAAAGCAACAAAAAAAATCCCCACCCAAACTAATATACACATAGCAAAATAAAATGCAAAGTCTTTGCAGATGCACATGTTTAAGTTGTCAATACCTGAAAACCTGCCAGTGGAACCATGAACAGAAAGCTGCTTTTGCACTACACAAGCAAAATTCAATACTGGGGACCCAAACAACTCCTCACAGAAATGAAAGCAATTACAATTTAACACCACCTGTAAATACCACCTGTAAGTCGCAGAAAGTTAACAAAAGCAATGTATGTCTTGATGCTGACATACAAAGTACCTCTTTATAACAATGAAGTTCTTGAGTTAAATGAGATGAAGTACAATTATAATCAGAATCAAAAGTGACCATAGCTGCCCAATGCCTGTCTGCTAAGCATTTATAACAAATGGGACAGCATATACTTGTTACTCATTTTTATAATGCCCTTGGGTAACAACTCTGAGGCTGCAGATTATCTGAGAGCAAAACACTGATTGTCTGTAGCCAAGCTTTCTCCTAGGAAATGTGATTGATTTAACTAAACTCCAGGAACACATTAAGTTTTTGGGGAAGTGTGTGGAGGGAACCAAGAGACCTGCACATCCCTGACAACAATCTCATTGATTGATGACACAATTAGTGTCCCAGTCCAAGCTACAAATATATAAAGGATTTATTTAACAATGGAGTCAATCCTACTGCACCTACAACACCACATTTGATTCACAATTGTTAAGAAGCATCATGACAAAAGATTTAGGAATGACAAGCAAGGTCATACCCTATAGCCCAGCGATGGAAAACAAGGGACTGAGTAGGCTAAATGCATGTTCTTTTTATTTCTACAAAGTGTTAAACTTTAGTAGTGGACATTAAGTGGTTTTCCTCAGAAGTGAATACCCCAATCCCTAATTAGAATGAAGAACCTAAGCACGGGACTCTTAAGTCCAAGCTGTTCTACGAATACCCACTTCATCTTTTTAACAAATTAGCTTTAATGAACTTCATTTCCCAGTCCTGAAGAACTGGGGAAAAAGGTATTCAAAGCCTCAAAACTGTGTGTGAGGGAAAAAAACCCCAGCCCTGCTTCACACTAGTGATGAATATTTTAAAAATTCTTCAACTATATGTCAAATATCTTTTTCTAGACTCATAATTATTTATTGTAAGATTCAAAGAAACCTCCATAAGGCAGTGAGAATAGGTATAATCAGATGCTGAATCTCAGTTTACACAGATTTAAAGTAACATCCATTTTTCTTTCCATTAGCTCTGAGAAACTCCAGTATTTTCCTATCAAGGATAACTCTTAAGAGCCTTAGTTGACATTCTCAGGTCAACACTTTCTTTGCAGAAAGCAAAGAAAAAATATGCAGAGTACAGAAAGTCAATCAAATGGTAATCTTGTTTTATAAGTACATACATGAACACAAAGTTTTGAGCAAATATGACACAAAGATTCAAAGGACTGAAAAAGGTGATTTGGTTTAGGTGCCTTATTCTCTTGAGGACAGATCAAACGGACTTTCAGAAGCTGCTTTTACAGAAAAAGAATCTCTGTACTACAGGCCTTGTTTTGTACATCTTTTCAAAGGCTTCTTGTCTAGAATGCAGTTTGCTGGATAATTGAACCATGTACAATACCTTCTGACCTCCCTCATGTCTGTTTGGCCTTTTCCACTGATGAAAGAAACCAAACTTTATTTTATTTATTTCCACTCTTGGAGATGTGCATTCTTAAACTGATCCATTTTCTGAAATCAATTCTCACATAAGCGTAGGTGGTATAAACTTAAGAAACCTACACAACTTTACTCTTCCCTCACTTAAGAAATCAGGACCTAATTTGAAAGCATGGGATCCTAGAAATATCTTCAATTTTGAAGCTACCAGTACATTAAATACTTCAAAGAGCAAAACTGATACAGATAAATAAAAGCATCAAGCTCCCACAAGCTACAACTTCAACATTCCTTCTGATTTTTATCTTCTCATTGACAGACAGAGTGGCCAACAAGTATTCAGCATACCTGCTCCAACCTCCTTTTCTTCTTCTTCAATGTTGTTTTTGATGCTGTCATACTCTTCATCAATTGCCTGGTTGCCACGCATTTGAGACAGAATCCTCCGTGCCCTCTGGGTCTGCCCTTTCTGAATGAGCCAGCGGGGACTTTCGGGAAGAAACAGGAAGCCAAGAAACTGTATAACTGCTGGTACAGCTGACAGGCCCAGCATGTACCTGCAAATAAATCAGAAAATAGATACATATCTACTATTTTCCTACAAAAACACACTATGAGAAAATTTAGTTAAAGCTAGTCAAACTGTATTTGCAGACTAAATCTCCCACTCCTCGTATTCTTTCTCACTGCAAGTTAAGGGGGGAAGAATCATATTCTGCAGGTATTTTAGAAAACATGATCTTTCCTTCATTTCCAGGAAATCTCAGGAACATGGTGACTATTCTGCCACCACTGACTCTAGTGCCACTGCTCCTGAGGACACTAAGTTAGACTAAACAAAAAACCTGAAATATTACACTAGTTTGAAAATGGATAAACCCTTCAGTGACAATAATCAACAGAAAGAGAAAGCAAATGCATGGAGAAAACCAAGAACTGTTGGTGAAAAAGATGAGATTGAAATCCTGCTAATTGTTTCACCAACATATTAAAACAAACAGCAACAACAAAAAAACCCAGCCAGAGAGCAATGTATAATTTAGTCAGTAGTACATATACCCAGACACATTTGCCAGTTTTAATTTAGAAAATTTCTGACTATAAGCAGAAACACCGAAAAAAGTTCATTGCACCAGCACAGCAATTTACACAAGATCTTTCAGAGAGTCTGCTTTTAAATCTCCACACAGATGCAGTGTGAGGTTTTAAATAAAAACTGCATTTTAGATGCCCAAGGGTTACTATTTACAGCATCAAGGCTATTTCTGTACTCAACAGAGAATTACCACTGGTAAAAGCACAGTTATACTTCCAATGATCAGCACACCACCAATTTTCATGGGTGGCTCTGGTCTATACACACCACATTTTTATATTTCTTCAGTAAAACAACAAAAGGATAAAAAGAATTGCAGGACCGTGTATAATTTTGTTCTGCTTTTACATCTGACCTTTTCCCATTTACACTTCACCCAGATTCTTTTCACTTTCATTAAAGGCTTTAAACAGTCTGGTGTCACCTGTACATTATTGCAGTTATCACAAGTTGCACATCAGTGGATACAATCATTAAAATACCTCCAGAAACCAGTCCCTCTGAATACTGAGGTAGCCTGTACTCATAAACAAATTCACACCTTGACATCAGTCAGGAGATTAAGGAGATTTGCTAATCTCTGCTCTAGCTCCTCTCTCCACACCCCAGGATGGACACCTGCTTTCACAGTGACTCTGCAGCCTCTTACCTGGATCTTTTTATAAAGCATGCCTGAGATTGCTAATTGAGTAGGAAGGAGAAAATAACTATTATTGAAAACCTTATTTAGGGGCAATGAACCAAATGCATTTGTCAAGTCCAAATGCATTTTGAGTAAAAATGGAAAAATACTTTCTTAGAGGCATTTAATGAAGAAAAACATGGGCAGTACAACAGACAGAAAACTGGAGAATGGTAAAAAGAATACCCAAAAGGTAATGCAAAGAGGATGGCCATCCCAGGACAATGTGCATGCAGACCAGTCTTCCCACCCCCAGCTGAGCTTCAAGTTCCTCTTAAAACCAGTCAAAATTTCCAAAGGTCATACAAACAAAACTTGGTCTAGAAAGAGCTCAGTTAGCAGCTCTCTTTTTTTGGTAACACTTTAAAAATTATATAGCTCACTATTAGTTAAAAAAGAAAAGCATAAGAAAGAAAATAAATTCAAACCATAAAGTCAGTGGAAGGCTTATTAGCTGAGTAGTCTTCAGTCAATGTATCTAACAGTGTCACTAATCCACTCATGTTCTTATTCCTCATTCACTAATGCTCTCATTCATTAATGACCTCATTTATTTCTATACTTTTCCTTCTCCACAAACATTTTGGTAGCAGTGTACAAAATACATAGACCACTGAAGCTCACCAAATTGTAGATTCAATATCTTTATTGGAGGGACATTTAGAAAGCCTTTTCTATTTCAAATGAAGAGTAAAACAAACTGAGATTAAAACCAACTGCTGTATCCTGTCAAAGTGCATGCTGAAGTATGTTTTCATGCATCTAAGTATGCAGATTTAGTCTTCAGACTCCTGTTGCTTAAATTTCTGCTCCTCCAAAGCCCTTCAGTCACTTAAATGCAGCAGAGCCTCCAGAACTAAGCAGTTGGGTGCCTGCAATCATCTTAGGAGGCAAAATCAATCAAGGCTCCTGAAAGCTTGATTCATACCAGTTGGACTCTATTGGATTGTTTATCACAGACAAGACAAGAAAGAAATGTACAGACAGAGCTCCCTCATTGAACTTAAGTTTCCAATCTGCAAAATTCTGATCAAAGTTGAATAAAAGGAGCAGGTCAAAAGGAAAACGTTTAGTTGAGAGGGAACATCCATTGCAAGTTCTAGAGTTGGTGTAATTTTCAGAGCAAGCCATTTTGATATAATCAATTTAGAGTAAACCAGGCAATTTTAGACATTTCACGCAGTGAGCCAGCTTTCAGAAATCTAATATAATTCTTTCCTATACAGATTACAAGACTTTGTGTTTGAAGCCAGATGTCTAGCAGACCTGAAAAAATCCAGCATGAAATTTAATAAGTCTGCTGTAACATTTCTCCTTCTCTGACATACTGCTGCAATACTATTAAGATGGCATTAGCAGAGTTTATAAAGCTAACCTAAGGGTCATGTTAAATATTTGTTTTGTTTATTTTAATTTAATATCCAGCATTTCCAAGAATAAGCAGAGCCAAGAAAAATTTAAGTTCCTTATTGTTTGTTGCAGCACTCCAGTGCTTAGCCATTCAGTCAGTAAGAGACTCAATAACTGCTGTGATGTTCCTTCTTCTGTGTAATGACTCAGGGGCAGATATTTGTGATTTCTCTTCATGTGTTTGCTGGCCACTCCTTTCAGGTGACAGACCATCTGCACTCTTCCCTGCTCAGCCTCAGGTTGCAATAAACTAGCTGAGGACATGACACCATCCTAATTAACAGCTCCAGCACTGCAGCTGGAATACTTGGATACCTCATCACTGAGGTGGTAGCTTATTTCTTCATTCAATCCAGCAGAGCAGTACTTGGCACATGCATAAAACACAGCATTACTGCAAAAGTCACCCAGCACATGCCAGCAGGCTGCAGAAACTATTGCTCTTCACTACTCCACGCACCGTGCTGCACTAGGACTACAAAATACCAGAGAAAGCCACAAACCAGGAATAACAATGCATCACTAAGATGAGTTGCGCAAATGGAGCATGTGACATAGAAGAGGCTGAGAGAACTGGGTTTGTGCAGCCCAGAAAATAGATTTTTATTATTTTATAACATAAGATTTTAGCTATAAATTTATGCTACAGTATCCTTCAATTCTGATAGATGACCACTGCTCAGATTAAGAATATTCAAACTTCACCTCTATCTTGCACATACACCATATTACTTATTGGAAATTTGCCTTTTGAAAAATCAGCATGTAATTATTGTAAATGCAAAAGGCAAGCTACCTTCATAAACGTCATGACAATCATTCACATTTGTGATGTATATTTATTACTCTCCCACTTTAAAGTTTAGCAAAGTCAAAAAACCTGTGCATGCTGTGAATATTAAGCTTAAGCGAAAGCATGAGGGATCTATTTTGGCAAGATATCCAAGTTCCATTTTAGTACACAGTTTTACCACTTTCTATGTAAACTCTGTTTTACCAACAAGAATTATAATAGCTGTCAACCAAATCAGGACTACAGCAGCTTGCTTTTAGCAAGGAAGGCTCACAAACCTCCATCCATCCTTGGCGAGGTAGCTGAAGATTCCATCGACCACGCTGGCGAAGAACTGCCCTCCAGTGATGAAGAGAGTGTTAATGGTGACTAATCTGCCTCGTAAGTGTGGTGGAGCCACTTCTGCGATGTACACTGGCACAGTCATAGATGCTACACCTACAGGAATAAATTCAGTTACAGTTATAAAATTGAAAGAGATACTACATGGCTTTTTCATCATAAAATACTATTTTGGGTTTGGCTGAGACAGAGTTCTTTTTCTTCATGGTAGTTAGTACAGGGCTATGTTTTATATTTGTACTGGAAACGGTGTTAACTGTTCAGGGATATTTTCTTTATTCCTTACACAGAGTCAAGGCCTGTTCTGCCTCTCACCCCACCCCAGCAGCAAGGCTGGGGCACACAAGTAGTTGTGAGGGGACACAGCCAGGACAGCTGACCCCAACCGATCCAAGGGATATCCCAGACTACATGGCATCATGCTCAACATACAGAGCCAGGGGAAAAGGAGGGAAGGGGGGACAGTCAGAGTTGTGGAGTCCATCTTCCCCACCCAACAGCTGTAACACATGATGTAGCCCTGCTCTTCTGCAAATGGCTCAACACCTTCTTGCTCATGGGAAGTGGTGAACGAGTTCCTTGCTTTGCTCATGTGTGTGGCTTTTGCTATACCTACTCAACTGTCTTTATTCCAACCCATGAGTTTTCTCACTTTTACTCTTCCAATTCTCTCCCTCACTCACCCTTCTAGCAGGGAGTGAGCGAGCAGCTACACAGGGCTGAGCAGCTGACCAAGGCTGGCATGACAAGTAGTGACCCAAACTGAGCTGGCTGTGGTGCCCAGTAACTCCACAGAAAACACCTCCTCTCCTGCCCTGAGTGACCATCCCAACAGCTGGAGCCCAAAGTCATGGACTAAAGGAACTCAATGGACACTTTACAGATATTCCATAGGGGTGGTCCATAGACCATGGGAATGATATCTGTGTATTATATCAAAGAATGGGCAGGAGGTTCATGGGTAATAAGAATGCACTGCATCTGTGGGGGGATAGAATGTAGGAAAATAAAGATAGTGCAGAAGGTAGTCTCATCCCTGAGGAGTTACAGCTGTACTAATTACCAGAAATTAGGAACAGGCTGCCCTTAACAGGCCACAGCTGTGTCCAATGAAGATGAGTGCTACAAAAGAGTGGATTAGCTGGGTGGGGAGAGACTTGGAGTTTGTGAGCTGTGCTGAGAAAGGAGCTGGAGTTTGTTGGCTGTGCTGTGAAGAAGAAGGAGTCAGTGCTGTGAGATGCCCATGAGCAATCAGCAAGAAAGTATGGGAACTTTTGCAATATGATGATAACAGCATCTAGAGCAAATAGGGGGTGTAGAATGTGCTGGTTTCAGCTGGGGTAGAGTTATTATTCTTCATAGCAGCCAGGGCTATATTTTGGATTTAAACTTAGGGTTTTTTGCTTACAAAATGAACTCTATTCAAGGTGAAATCAGCACACACTTGAATGGATTAACCTGGACAAATTTGATTTCTGACTTTCAAAGGATGAAAACAACAAAAATGCAACTAACAAACTCTAGAAGCATTCAAAAAGCAAATGGTTGCTAGCAGCTGTATTGGAATTTCAAGGTTTGATGTAATGATACAAAGAATAAATTTCTTCAATTCGCTTTGCATGTACAAGGAAATTAAATAAAAGGATAGATATAACTATAGTTTTGAAAGAAAGAGATGCTATAATCCAAGTAAGCACACATAAGTCAAAGGGGCTAACTGAAGACATCAGGTGTTCACAAAACTCTGTTTAGAAATAACTTTACCATGGTTTCCACAGCCAGAAACAAAACCAAGGCTAAGCATTATCGTTATTATTATTGTGTAATTTCCTGACTTAGTTTAAAAATATTCCATGTGCTATTTCAAGTACAGGCTGGCTAGGCCCTAAGCAACCTGATCTAGAGAGTGGCCTCCCTGCCCCGGCAGAGAGATTGGAACTGGATGATCATTAAGGTTCCTTTCAACCCAAACCATTCTATGATTCAATGCAAAAAACTCTATCACCATAAGGAAACAAGGACTACCACTAAACCACAGCTGCTTTTCATTCTGTCTTAACACCAGCAGTATTTCCTACTAACTAGGCAATGAGTCATTTGTGCAAAAGACAGAAATGTCCACAAGAAACACACACAAACTGTAAAAACAGTTCAACAGTGTATGAAGAGCATACCTGGCTGCAGCACATACTTTGGTGGTCGAAATCCCTATTTCCTTACAAGAACCAACACTGACAACCAGCAGCAATTTCTTTTGTAGTTAAAACTAGAAGTACATTTGGCAGCAGCGACCCAAAACCATATTTTGACTGAAGTCAGCTGAGATACAACCTGAGCACAGCCAAGTACCATCAGACACAATACATCTTCCAGCCTGGGGCAGCTCCACAGAAGCACAGGCCAGTGCCACAGCCCCAGCAGAAAAAGGGGTCACCTAAAAGCAAGCACATGGCTCTTGAAGCACAGCTATGGTTCCTGGCTTGTGTCACAGCAGAAGGGATTCATCATGGGATGGGCAGAGGCTCTGGCTAGCCTGGCTGACTCGCCAAACTAAGAGCACAAAATCATCTTTTGCAACAAGGTTAGCCTGACAGGACTGCCGGGAGCCTCCAAAAGCTCAAGCGAGGAATACAGATCATTCAATAACAAAATGGCAAGAGAAGATCCTTTGTTGTGGTAGGTAAATACTCACAGCAGCCTCTCAGCATGATAACCCAGTTCCCAGCAGGGCCTCCCAGGACATGCCAATGCTTCCTTCTCTTATCAACTGAGCAACCGGCACAGAATAAAAAACCCAAATGAAAATGTCAGGGGAAAAAAAAGAGCATTAAAAATTTATTCAACCAATTTACCAATTTTCAAAGCCAACAAGAATGCATCATGGAAAGAAGCATTCAAATAGTCCTTTGTGTATTTGACAGAGAAGTGAATTTTCAAGCCCAGCTCACCATTAGGGATGTTTCTCTTCCATATTTCATGTCAGTATTTGAAATAATGATGATTAAAGTGATGGAGACTGCACACATATAACAGCAAATCCTTTTTGGGAAAGCACAGGTGTGTGGCCACTTGCTGGAAACAAAAGCCACTGAAGACCCATCCAAGGCAACAGCTGCCACTGGAGCAGAGGGGCAGAGCCCTACAGCTGTGGCAGCCCTGGCCTGGTGAGGCTAGACCTTCCTGCTCCCCAGCCATCCCCTTGCCTTGGGCATCTCACCCAATGCCCAGGCTTGTTCTCCCACTGTGGTGTGGCCATCTTCCCATAGGCTCCTTGGGCCCGTATGTTTGTTGTCATCTTATTGCTAAAGTCCCACACCTTCTTGGTGATTGCTCATGTGCAGCTCCTCACAGCACTGACTCCTTCTTCACAGCTCAGCCAACAGCCTCCAACTCTCTTCACAGCACAATCAACAGGCTCCAATTCTCTCCTCACCCAGCTAACCCACTCTTTTGTAGCACTCATCCTTATTGGGCACAGCTGTGGCCTATTAAGGGCAGCCTGTTCCTAATCTTTGGTGATCAGTACAGCTGCAACTCCTCAGGTGTGAGACTGCCTTCTGCACCATCTTTATTTTCTTACACTCTATTCCCCCACATATGTTAACATGTATCTTTGACACCCATAATCATGCAGTGAAGTTAGTTTGAGAAGATGGCAACATCTCTATGTGGTTTTTACTAGAAAGCAGTTAGAAAGATGTGCAGGACCAAAACCAATACAGGCTTTGTAAAAAAGCTACCTTTTATCCCTTTTCAAATCTTGATGAAGATCATTCTACCAGGACCTGCAGAGGAATCTTGTTCAAAGCATGACAGCCAAAAATGCCTCTCAGACTTCCACAAAGGAGAGCCACACCATTTTTCAGACCAGCAGCTCTCACTGATGTTCTGAGCACACCACCAGCCCTGAGACACTGTCAGAACCCTGGCAGACACAGCTACAGCACTTGCCCCTCTTACAGGTGAAACTAAAACCTGTTGCATAACACAGGGGTGGTATGAAAGTTAACATCTATTTGTAAGAAGTCTTGAACAAGAGGCATCATGACAACACATTTATTGTTTCTGCTGCATTCTTCTCACAAGTTGATGACTACAGGAAAAAACAGAGAAATGGAAGCTTGCATACCCCTGTGACACAAGTCCTGTCACAAGCTAGCAAGTGATATCAGCTATTCAGCTGGCACTAATAAATAGCTGAAATTATTTATTATCAAACCTGCAATAAATAGCAGAAGATCTAAGGGTATTAGCTCAAAATCACACAGATTTGCTAGAAACATTTGAAGATCACCTAATCTAACAGCTGTTCACGCAGGGGCAGCTAGAGCAGGCTGCCCAGAACCATGCCCAGTTAGGCCTTAATCATCTCAACATGGATGTCCAACCAAAATGACTCTGTAATTCTGCAGCTTCCATGCCAGCTTTCTTGCCCTGAGAAATGTGTTCACAACGTTGCTGTCTAAAACAGCCTTTGTGGATCTCTCTTTAGATCTCACTTCCTCTACCATGTGCCCCAAAACCTACAGGTTCAAAAGATTCATGCAAAAATCTCAATTCAAAAGACCCATTTGTTACATATTTTCAATTATCCTTTCAATATCAAAACATATGCTTTGCTACTCTGAGTCTGAGAGGGTACAGCAGGAGGTTTCGGGGAACAGGAGGAGGCAATTAGGAAAGCCTTCCCAGTGCAAGCACTCATACACAAAAGCAAAGTTCTTCTTGAAAAAACACAAGGAGTGAAAAAATGGCTATTCTAAAACTGATGAAAATAAGAGAAAAAAAAATCATTTGACTTTAAAGAAATAATATTTTAGATTCTCGAGTGTTAATTGTATTACTCATTTCCTTTTAGTTGCCTTAGAATGCATCTATGTTCTCCAGACTTCCCTCTGATTTCCATTTAAGACACACTAGAACATAGGAGAGTAAGTTCTTCTGAAAAGGCATACTTAGAAGCAGTGCATTAAGTATTAGTCAAGTACAAAAATCTCTAAAATACATAACCAGTATTTGTTATGTAATTATTTTAACAGCCAGATATTAAAGAAATGTGAAAACAAAGAACAGCTTTCTTAGCAAAACAAATATAGCTGCAATGGAATCTTTCCTTAGTCCTTCATATGAGAATGCTTTCATTTACACTTGGATGACATTTTCTAATATGCTCTCACTGTTAAATTGCTCATACCAAATAAAAGATTCTTGCTGCAGGCAAGTATATTACTACCTAACTAGTAGAGCTGATAAGTGACAAGACATGAGAAATAGAAAACGAAAATAATTAGCTGGAAATCTGTCAGAGAAGCCTGAAGCTCTACATTGTGCACCACAGCTATGAAATATGAAAAAAGAGAGCTGAGAAGTCCAGTCTTTATCCACTTGAGTAACCAAGGCATGAACTTTCTGACCTCATTAAAGGATAAAGCTTAGGAAAAACATAACAGAAGGTTCCTTAAATTTCGACCAGAAGATGCATCTAATTATTCTACGGGAAACATCAGATGACACAATGGGCTGAAATGATCATATTAAATGTTTTTCCACCCCTAAAATCACTTAGGAGACTAATTACTAGGGCTCCTACTATAATCTGCAGACTTACCAGTAGAAAGCAGAGACAAGTCTGTACACAGCTCAATTTTAAGACAATCAATAGACCAGAGGTGTGAAAAGACATCCTAGAGGCACCTTATCATCCAGAAAGGTATTTCCAGTATGAACATGTAAGCATCATAAAGAATTCATTTAAAAGTTCAGAAACTAAGTAAACAAATCTACTGACAAGAGAAATAAAAAGGTCAATGAAGGTAAGTTCCTATGACAATTAGAATTATATTTTAAGAAATGAGATTACAGTAGAAAACACAAGGACTAAAAATGGAATCCAAGTTATTGTTTGTAAAATGCATTTGAGCATTAATGCTAAGGAAATTGAATCATTTTAGACTTCTTTGTGCAAGATCAGACAAATACAAATGTACCCTGTCCAGATCAGGACTTCCACCACGCTCCTGTCATGTCTCTTGCCAACAGGAGGGAAGGGGCGTCACAAGAACAGATGAGCAACAAAAGCTGGAGACAGGATATTGAATGAGATGCACTTTTACTGCTAGCACAATAAAAGAGCTCTGAGGTAGCAGAAATGTGTCAGTCTTTTCACTGGCATCAGCCAATAACCAGTGGCAGGAGCAGCAAAAACACAGGGAAGGGTTCCTGCCATACTTTTGTTGTTACTGCAACTCAATTAGTCTTTCATGCTTAGTAACAAGGACTGATGTTAACTAGAAGTGCTAAGGAGGCACATGCAGGAGCTGATGTCTCTTTGTAGCATGGTTCTGTCCCTCCTGTCCAGCTTGTGCTGACCTTTTGCACGAAAGCCAAGCAAACCAGGGAATACAACCAGCTAGAAGGAATCCACCTGCCTCTCAAGGGGTTTGTACCACTTATCTCCTTTAAACAGTTCACAATCACACCAGTTGACTGTACCAGGCAGGACTGGTTATGACAATGGAGTAACCTGAACCACCATGGGACTCCAGACTGTCCAGGTGGAAACCAAAACTAAAATGGGAAATAACCATTAAAAAAGTGCAAAGAAATCTCTGATCCTATTTCAGAGTACAGCAACTCAGCAATTAATCTCTATTAAAAACAAAGAACATATGCAGCTTATAACAAAAAATTGTGTTGTTAAGAGCTCCAAATGAACAGGCATAAACTAAAATGTTTCCATTCATAACATCCTTCACAAACATATACAGCTGCACTGAAGTAGTTAACCAAGGTAAAATATTTCACATACCTTGAAAGAGCAAATTTTCATTCAAATGTTCAACTTTAATGCTGCCAATTTTAAAATTCACTTAATTAAGAAGCATCCCATAATGGTTTGTGTTAATGGTAAGGATTTCAAGCAGCAAGTGATTCCACAGACAGGGGATTTATGGGGGCAACCTGATGAAGAAGCAAATTTATGGCAAAGAGAATTAGGAATTAAATATTAGCAGAGGCTGCTATGCTACAAGAAAATTTGAATACAAAGTCAAGGTGAGCTTTCAGTGGGGGTGCAATGGGAGTATAAATAACAGCAAACTCCTAAGGTGACAAGGGAAAACTTGCAGTCTACAGCTGAGTTAACGTTTTCTCACAGCAACTTTGCAGGAAATCTGGTAAACATCCTATATCTTGGATACTGGACATGCAATCTGAATTTAGTGCCTTGGAACTATGATTGACCCCAGAAGTATGTTACATTATATAGGCAAAAAGACTTTCATCAAGTGTTTTCTTTCAGTTGTGTTCCCACAAAATTATACCTTAAGGTTTTTGCTTTACTCTGACAAAACCAGAGTTCTTGCGAACTGTTAATTTTAGAACATTGTTCACATCTGAGTAGCAGAACTCAGGAGGACAGGGGAAACATGCTGGTTAACTTCCTGAAAGAATTGAAAAGTTCTACAATAACTGTATAATCTTTACCATCAAAGAAGAATTTAAATAGTTTGTGGAGAAAATAAATCCATTGCTGATGTAAGGGATACATTTTAACTGCAAAGGATACTTATTTTAAAAGACAGTTTTCACAAACACACATACAGGAGCTGTCAACAATCACCACCTCCTATTCTACAGACAGCTCCACAACATATTACAATAATATTGCTCAACCTAATCAGAAATTAAGCCTTTTTATAGTCCTTGTGTGCTGTTACAGTTAACACTTCAGCTTTCAGTAATGACAGTCAACCTGAGGGGATAACAGAGTGCCTTATTAAACATGCTAATAGGAAATACTTGAGAAAGCAGTGCATTTGAATGCTGTTCTAGTACACTAACCATCTCCCTAACAGATAAAGTTAAAATATTCATTGCACAGCTTGTACTTGAGGGTGAATATCAGTGAAAGCTCAAGTCCTCTCCAATACCTTGGCTTCCCACCACTGCACATATCCAGTAGAGGCATTATCAGCAGTTTATAACTGGTTACTGAAAGTTATTTCAAGGATGACTGGAAGCACACTTCCCCATTTAGTATCTCCCCCATGACAGATTAGTAGAAGTCAATTTCTTAGCTGCGGCACAACTGTACTTGGCTACAGGAGAGCACTGAAATGCACAAGGGCAGAGGGAGAAACAGCAGCACGAAAACCACATGAGAACATAGATCACAGTAATGGACAGATTGAGGTGCATCTCTTCTAGAATGGGGGTTCAACATCAGCAACCTTCATTCAAGTCTGGTATTTTAACACTAATTCACTGAATTGTAGAGAGCTGGTTCATCATAACTAAAAAACCTCTACTGTTGAACACCTAATAGACAAAGTAATTACAGACCTTTACATCTAGCTACCAGCCCAAATCCGTGTGAGCAACATTGTAATTATAACCAAAACCCAATGTTGCTATGTGGCATCCAACTGTGAAGGAGTCAAGGACCACAGCAATCTGAAGAAATGCAAATAAAGCTCCTCACTAGTTGATATTGTCTCAGATTTATAGAACAATCATATCTTAATGAGCCTGAATAAATAATTCTTTCTGATGACCACAAGAAGGTTTTTTTACTGTTTTGTGCTATCAGCATAGGTCAAAACCACAAAATCCTTCTTCACTCCAGAAAACCTCAAATTGTGTCCAGTAAAAAGAACCACAAGTGTCATAGAGTAAATGCAATGCCCCAAGATGAGAGCATTAGCTTTCCACAAGAGTAATTTCAAGTTTCAAGCTCTCCCTTGTTCAAAGGATACAGAAGTAAATCCAGCTCATAACAAAATTACCATGCCAACACAGAATACAATTCCTCCATAATTAAAGTGTTAAGGCCTTTTTCTGGCATCTCCAGGACAGCACCTCAGAAGAACAGCCTCGGGTAATCACACATAGAAAAGAGACATGAATATTCAACAAAGCATAATCAAGGAGGGACTATTTATCACAGTTCTGTTTTTTCTACATTGAAATTCTTAAAGTCAAGGAATATTTTAAATATTTTAATAATTTTCTGGTTATGAAATGGAAACAACTGAGCCTTGACACTTCAGGGAAGACAGACAAGAACCACCTACAGGCTACAGTGTGAAAGTGAAAGTTTATTAAAATAAAGCTTCATTTACTCAGTTTATTAAAAGAAAACAGTTTAGGAGTTACAAAAATAATGTAGTAATCTTTAATAGCAAACAGGCAGTAATTTAAAAAATACTGAGTCTATTCTATGATCCAAATGTTAGAATCACTTCATCTGTGGGGTCCTATTCAACGCAACATTAGCACTACCTGTGGAACAGCTCATTTTGGGAAGAAACTATCCCTACACAAATAGCTTTTTCTATTCAAAATTATGTTGAGATTATTCAAGGCTATAATAATTTAAAAAAACCCAAAACAAACATGTTAAGAGGAAATTTATCTTGAGGGACAAAATCAGAGAGTGGGATTTAGTTAACCCAATTAATTTTAATTATTTAAGAGGCAAAATAATCAAGATAATTATCCAGAAAATGTGAAGCAAAGTTCTTTGCAACTGTCCAAGCCTATGACCACACCTAGCACTACAGATATCAGTTTACACTTCTCAGCAACCTGGAATTAGTTACCTGTGCTCAGTCATTTTATGGCTACCATCTGTTCCTATTAATCCAAGATGGGAAAATCCCAGCCAGACCTCACCCAGCTGCCTGAGCTCCTGAGTATCCCACTGAGAATGCCATACTGGGAATCTGTGCCTGTAGCTCATATCTGTGGGATTCCATTTCAGAAAGATACAAGAAATCATGAAGAAATGCATTTTTGAATCATTATAGCAATAGTAGAATAACAATCAACCCTAGAAGTGAGTAAAAGCTATCAAAAGCATCTAGGAAAAAGCTCTAATTTGTTCTGTCTCAGAATTAATTTTGATCAAGAACTATTTGCAAAAAAACTGTAACTGCATTGCAAGATGCAGACTTTCATTGTGAAAGAGCAAAGCAGCCTAGATGTTTATACCACTCAACACTTATTTTTACATGGCAAAAACTTCTCACTTGAGAAAATAAGAGCATTTTTTTAATTTTCACTTGAAAATTATGAATAGAACATAGTAGTTTCTTTATGACAGCTTGTATAAACACCTAAGTCAAGCACTACTTGATCTGCCTCAAGAGTGGTTTCAGTTTAAATAAATACTAATTGAGATAAGCAGTGCTTTTCTGCAGACATTGTCTAGCCCCAGCAGACTGCTCTGCTTGTGCTGCTCACCCCCAGCAAGAACCAGCAGGTGAAGGTGCTCAGGTCCTGAGGCAGCCCCAGGCACAGGCAAGGAATTGTTCCCCCGTCCAGTGGCTGCTCCCCATCCAGCAAGGCTCACGTGGGTGAGCATCCCCATCCCAGCTCCCCACTGGCCCCTGGAGGCCTTGGATCTGGTGGCTGGCACAGAACTGTGCTGAGGCACACATCACCATAAGCACTGACTGAGAGGCTGGGGGTGCCAATCTGGCTCCTTCTGCTGACTCAGCCACACAGACTGCAATTTCCAGCAGGGAAATTAGGTTTTATAGTGACCCAGAAAGATTCATCAGGGCTCATCTGCATAGCCCATATATGCCAGAAAGCCAGTGTTATAAACACAACCTTTACATGGTTGAAAAAAACCAATCCCACAACAAAAACCTCAGAAAATGGTTGAATGCTTCAAGGATCAGCACATATTTTCTGTGCAGAGAAATTTTATTTTCAGAGGACAAGGATAATGGTTTGAAAGCTATACAGAAAACAAATGTTTCCTTGTACCTTTACACTTTTGCTTATAAACCATTATTTCCCTAATTCTACTACAGTGATACTTGAACCAACTTACAAGAATTCTAAGGGAAGTGACATCTATATAAACATGAACAAGCTTTGGAAGCTGAACTCAGCCAAAAGCATACCTTCAGGTTATACCTGAAAGCTATAGTTATACTCTTCAACTAAGATCTAAATTTTTTTTAACAGTGCCTCTTTCTACAAGTGAAACTGGTTTACTTCTCTGTAACTTGCTTTAGGTTTCACTGGGTTTCAAGTACAGCAACTGTCTCTAAACATGAAGCTTCAGATGAAGATTAGCAGAAGAACCCATTTTCTTACCAATAACTTGCAATTATTAAAAAAAAAAACTAGAAAGACTAATCTCATTGCAAACTTAGTGTTTTAGAGAAACAAAAGAACATTTCAGAGAAAAAATAACACTGAATGACTTCATTCCCTATTCAGGAAAGCCATTCAAAAAATACTGTCTGTCTAATGCATATTCCCAGTAATTTTGTGCTTGCCATGAGTAAATACATTGCAAACATTCAACACACAGAACTGTATTTTTATAGGAATTGCTACATTTATCCACTTGTGCAGAAAACAGCATGACTGGTAGAAAGACCAGTTATATGGTTTTGTACCTATTACTCTAAAACTAAACAAAAGCCATGTAAGCCTTTTACAGCCTAAGGCTTGATTTTTTAATCTAAGTTTCAATGATGTCTTTATAATGCAAGTAGCACTCATGACAGTAATATAAGTATAACTACAGTTATAATGAAAATATAGGAATCCCAGCAATTGCTCAGTTTCCTTCTACACTAGCAGATTCATATACAACCAAGCTTGTGTCTACAAACACAAGTGATCCATGTAAAGATAATAAAACTCTTTTTTGACCATAGGGGAAAATATTTGCAGTATTGGAGGGTGGTAGAAATCAGTGCAGTACTTCTTCCTCAAGGTACCTTCTGTAGCACCCACATTTTGCATGCCAGGGAGAGCAAGGCCTTTCCCAGTGCCCATGGGTTAAGTCAACCAGGGCTGCACATTTTGCTTTAAGAGAAGCAGCTCAGCTTAAATATCTAGCTGCCACTAGATATTTAAGTGTGATATTTAGTGTCCTTCTCCTCATGATCTGGAGTTTCCTTGCTACCAACTCAATAACAGCTGCTCAGTGCCAGTGCAATGCAACTGTAATAGAAGAGCATCTATGGAGGAATCCCAGGTAAAGATCTCTCAAGAAAAGTGGTGGTCTCAGAGAGGGTTTTAACTATAAGCACAAGGATCTTGCATTAGAGTGCTCTTAGCAGAGGGATAAGCCAATTTCTTCATGTCACACAGGTTTGCACATGGAAATTACTTGTGACTGCTCTCCCGCTCTCCCATGCTATCACAACTGCAGCACTCGTGGTGTAATGTTCAAGTTGTCAAGGGATACAAGGTTACTTAAACACTTCTGATGAGTATGTACTTCCACCAGTGGCTTATATTGAAAAAAAATAAAAAAAAAAAAAAAAAAAGCAGCTACAAGTGAAGAATGAGGCTGCTGCACTTGAGGGGGACAAAAGCAAGACAGTAGTGTCAAGTACTAAAAGGAAAAAAGGAACAGATCAACTACTCCATTACCAAAATCTAAGGGACAAAAAGCTGAGGAAGCCTCAGCCAACCAGGAGTGGATGGATGCTGTAGGTGGAAAGAAATTACTGCTAAATTTTGCAGGGAAATGGACAGCCAAAGAGCTTTCCAGGAAATGTTGTTCTCACAACTTTCAATTGTTGACAACTAGCAAGCAATTCTCTGATGCATTGTGATGGACAGTCATTTTCCAAACAGCAGATGTAATTCTGGTAACAGTTGCTTTACTTCAGCGTTTACTTTGCATTTTGTTATATCCTCACTCAGCACCAAGCACAACTTCTGAGTCCCCGTGCAGAGCAGCCCTTCCTGCCCCATTTTCACTCTCCAGGCACATTAGCAGGGGAGGATTCAAGCAGAGCTCCAGGTCAGCCTACAGAGAAAGCTGGGAAAACACTGCATTGCTCTTGGTACATCTCATTAAGTGATACAAGATTTGATAACTTTAGATAACCTCAAGATTAAGAGGAAATAAAGATGGGTATCTGAAGTGCCATTCTGCAACTCAGGGCACTGCACTGATTCTCCTATCTGTCAGCCTGCTGTGTTGCCCCTATACAGTGAGAGAATAGTGAAAATGAGAAATTTTAAGAAAAATTAGGTGCTGCAATTTTAAAAAGTGTATCTGACAGTCCCATTCCAATTAACACAGATCCAGCAAGTATCTCTAAGATAGAAAGAATCTGCTTTTCCTGGGACTTGCACTAGACAAGCTGCAATAAATCAGTGTAAACTGTCTGATAACAAGCTGGGCAATGAAATACTCCACTGCTTCAGTTTGCTGTCTGCCAGCCTCCAAGTGACCCAGCTTTTTTGCACTTGAGGCACAGCTACTGGAAGGTAGTAAATTTTAACTCCTTCATACCTGCTCCCACTTAGAAGTGGGTTTCAACCTTAAGACTGAAAAGTTTATAGTTAAAAATGAAGGCACATTCTCCTTCGAAGTGACAAGACATTCTCATTTAAGGTTCAAGCTTTAAGGGAAAAGATTCATGCTCAAGCTTCCACTGAGAAAAATAAGTAAATCCAGGATATCTCTGAAAAAGAGACTTTGCAAGCCCTGTGATTACAGCATTTCTCCACTTTCACTGAGAAAAATTTATGAAGAAATTTCCATACTTGAGGATAACTGAAAAGTCTTAGACCAGAGCAGGGAAGGATGTCTGAATCCTCACAGGACTCTTTCCAAAGAAACTCTATCGAGTAATTACTATCTCCCATCTTGATTTTCCCTATATCACATTTCACCTGATTTTTTAATTAAAGTATTTAATTAAATTTTCATATAAGATTTAATTGAAACATCAATTATGGTAAAACCTAGCTACATATAATTGAATTTCCACTCAAAAGTAAAAATCACTTTTTACATTTTAAAACATTTTTGCCCTACTTCCTCTTTCTTATTTCCCAAAACAAAAGGTAGGGACTGCTGACAATACTGCAAGTGTGCAACATCAGAAAGCAGAATTAATTACCCACTGGGGAAGAATCATTAAACTGAGCACTAATAAAGTAACTGTGAGTAGGAATGGAACCAGTTGTGATAGTTTCTAACAAAGGCACCAGGAACAATGAAGCACAAAACAGCTCATAGGTGACTGGATCTCTGAATTAGTCACTATCCACTCCTACCTGCCAAGTCAGTATTATTTATACTTGCATACAGTAAGAAAATAATAAAACCGGTATTTTCCCCATAAAATTTTACTACCCATTGCAAAGCACACATGGATGGCAGGCTTTTGTCAATGAGGTTGGGAATAAACTGCTCTAGCAGAATGCTACTCTTCCTGTCACCAAAGATAACCTCCTTAATAACAGAATCCTCCTCCCTAACACTTGTAACCTACTGCAATAATACAACAGCCAGAAAAGCTCCTCATGGACTATGCTTCCAATGCAGTGTGTGCTTTCAGCACTTTAAATGTCTACTTCTTGTCATCTTGAGATCGACCTTTCATGTATTCCTAAAGCAATAATAGGTTGAGAAGTGTTTGCTTTACTCTGTCTCCTTTTCACAGTTGTTCTGAGTGTTCTTTGGTTTGTATTTCTATTTGTCAGCAGTATCAGCCACTAAAAGCAGAAAGAATGGCCCCATACCCCAAAGCCATTCTTCATATCTTCTCCTGTCCTCCAGAGCACAGCTGCAGAATCTGTTTCAAACACATTAATCCTGAAAATCTGTGCACTTGGTTTACAGCATCCTCTTGCAAAACCATCTTCAATCTCCTTTTTTCTCACCACAAAAATACAATCAACTCCTAATTAAAATATTCAGCAATAGAATTTTATTTCATTACTCAATTCTTTCTGTGCATACCCACACATGTGGAACTCTCCAGATGTCTGCACTCCTTCCCACATCCCACTGTGGCTAGAAGGCCAGGACCAGACATTGTTTCTCACCAGCATGGGCCAGGAAAGACAAGTATGGCAGATGAATTACTGAGGTTCAAACAGTGCTGCTTTAGCACTCACACTTCCAGTTCCTCCTTCTGTGCACCAATGCAAGGACTGATTTCCCTACATCCCAGCCCAAATGAAACCCCCTGGAGAAACTTGAGGGTAAGAAGCAATTGCAGCTAGCAGAACTGAAAAACTGACTAGTTTGACTGCAGCAAAGTAGTTCACAAGAAGTCCCCATCACACTTAAGACATAAGCACAGTTCCATCCCGTGTATCCCACAAAGAGTCTCCAGAAAGAAAAGCAGAATGAGTACCAAAGCCTGAGGCAGCAGGCTAACAGGCAGCCCAGGCTCAGCCTCACCCAACCAGCACACTGCCATGGAGACTGATGCCCCAACAACTCATCTGAAACAAATCCATACTCAGGGTTAAAGTGAGCATCTAAGCAGAGGCTCTATTAAGTCAGCTAGAAACATGTTAATATTCTAGACAAGGAACACCAGAAAACATGCCCACAGTCCCTTAGAAGTTTCACCACCACAAGGTGAATTACTGAGAATTAGCTTCTGAATAGATTAAGCACAACTGTTCCAAACAGGTGGCTCAGATCCTGCTAAAGATCCAACTGGTATTACAGAGGACACAGGACTGCTGGTCTTGAGCTATGAGGAGAAGCCTTCTCTGCACTCTGCATAACAAGCTTGGAGTACTGCTTCCTCTTGTGCAAGGAAACACTCCACATCTAAGAGGATAATGATTAATAGCCCAGATATTACATGCTCAGGAAAGCAATTAACTTTGAATCAGGGAGAGGCCAGCAGACTGATCCAACAGGCAGCTTTTGAATGAAGGGAAGGAGTAGGTGGGGACAGAGTAGGCAGAATCAAAGCTAAAACACAAACAGCATCTCTTCTTATTCTAAAGTCACCATCAGAGACACAACAGAAGGTGAAACAACAAAGTATGACCTAAAAAATATGCCATGAAACTCCAGCTTTTTCAGAAGCACACAGGCTGTTGAGCATGATAATATTTTGTGTACCCCATCTGGAAAACCTGCAGACTGAGATCAGGAGCAGAGTAAAGCCCTAAACCTGCAGGATGGCAAGATGCACAGAGGAAATTACACAGACCACACAGGTGCAAACAAATACTGTGCCCTACACAATGCTAGATTTTATGATAAATAGTATCTTCTCATCCAAATTGTCAAAGAACTTAGTAAAGTACATTCCCACTCCCTAAAAGAGAGGTTAACATTATTTGTGTGATGCTCTACTCAATGTGTGCCCATGTTTCTGCTAAATGCACCAGTGATTTTTTCCAAGAACACACCAGTCAATGATTACAAGAGGAATGGGGCTGTGCTTTATTTCTCCTCCTAACCAAGAACAACGCACAGGACAAAACCAGACACAAGTACAAGCTCAAAATATTCTTACAGTGATTGAATTTTAGGGGCAAAACATCATGAATGCCTATGTGCAACATTTTAGCCTTTTCCATCTCTATTTTCAGGATCCTGAAATTGCCCAGGTGGCCTTGGATTTCATTTGTACCAAGCTGTTCCAATGTGAATTGGACTGGTGAGGTCAGCAGCACCTATGATTAATGCAGGAGCAGGGAGTCTACCGGGCAAAAGACTTAGCTGAACTCCATAGTGAATAAAACCAGTCTTACCTTTTCCCCTCAGGCAGATTCCCCATTCCTGTGCTGACATAGCTACTACTGACCTCAACAGTCCAATAATCAAGGACCTGTGAACAAACAGAAAAGGTCACTTGTATGCAAACATCTGCTGAAGTGCATGCTTAAAGTACACACAGCTCTGGACTTATCCACTACTTCCTCCATGCTCAGCCTGCTGCAGTTCATCCATTACCACACTGCCTTCCTCAGATTTCTCCTCAGACTCAGTCCCTCCTCAGACTCTCCACACTCTCCATCAGAGCTCCAACCAACAATCCTAAAAATATTAACTAGCAAAATCAGAGAGCAAGTACTTAGTGGTGGCACTATGATTATCTCCTTAACTTCATAAACAAAACTTCCTAGGTAGGCAGCTACAAGGAGAAAAGTTCAAAATAAAAGGCAGAGTAGGTCTTCATACATCTAGGAACAGCAAATAAAGCACACTGATCTGAACCTTAGACACACAAAAAATGCCATAAGCATGGGTATTTCTTTCCTACCATCACCTATTGAGAAAAGAAGCACTAAATCTGACTTGAGTCCTCTGACTCTGGGATTCTGCTATACCATCCTCCACCAGCTATAAAAGAATTTAGGCTCCCAGCTCTCCCTGTTCCCAACTGCACTCCAGTGAGATGTTCAAAGAGGCAGTAAAAATATTCCCTGGCTCCAACACCTCATGTAGGCTCTGTGCTAGTTATATTTCTAGATTGCTGAAGTTGCTCCAGCCTTCCTGTCATGGCTTTCATCATAATTTATTTAGTTAGCTACCACTCTTCCTATTAAAATCTCATAAGTACTTTATTAAGTATATTTATTAGCGTCAATAAAGAGGTTTTGCTTCAGAATTTCTTTAGGCACTTTTAAGATAGTAGGGGGTTTTTTCCCTTTCATAACTCCTGATAATTTTTACAGCTGGAATACTGACAATTTTTACAGCTGGAATGTGAAACCTATGCTACAAAAGCATGAGAAAAAAATTGCAACATGCTCAGATGTTAGCTGTCTTCAGCATCAGGATCCTCTAACTCTTCCCTAAAGAAATTACTGAATCCTGACTGCCTATTCATTTTTGTAAGCTAATGATAGAGTAAATCAACAACTCTATTTTTTCCAGGTTAAGTCCTGCAAGCTCCTCCCAAGACTAGTGCTGTAAAACCTCAAGGGTCATGGTGTTTGAATTTCCATAATATTAGTTAAAAACTCCAAAGAATCACAGATTCCAAGTATTGTAGTAGCATTACAGGCTTTGAACAAGAATCAATGGTAATTTAACGGAGGAAATCAGAGGGATGCAAACAGGAGCTGGTCTGGTCTTGTTTCTGAGGCTAAACTGCACCACAAGGCATGAGAACAGGATGGCAGCAGTGCTCCTGCTCCCTGCCTGCTCCTCTGAGCACAGGAGTACTGCTCTGGTACTGCACTAGGCAAAAGGAGGAGTACTTCCAGATCTGCTCATCTCTTGCCCTTGGAAATGAGAGAGATGCAAAAGCAAGAGCTGATGAACTGCAGAAGACAGCTCAAGGAAAGACATGAATCAAGGCAATTGCTATAGTATTCAAATACTGCCAATATTTAACTTTTCTGTTAGAATAAATGTAATTGATGGCTTATAAACAATGGCACTGCTCTGACAGCAACATATCAGTCCTAACAACATGAAGTTATTTAATGACACTAAGGTCACCTTCACGCTTTTATGACACTCAGCTTGAAGGAAAGAAAACAGTCAGAAAAGAACAAGCAACCCAATGCAACACTTTGACATCCACCCATTTATTAGAAGTGTGGTCAGTTCAAGATGGATTTGAAGTTCAAATTATTGGCACCTTCAAGCAGGCCTAAGTTCAAAGTTCTTATCTGGTGAACCAAAAGTAGGAGTGCTAAAACTATGAAAACATACCTAGAGAACTGTCCAATGTTACTAAGAAAGGGAGATTGGTCAAGTCTTCATAGGGTTCTTGCACAGAAAAAGTATTTAGGAGAAGGAACAGGAATTTCTTATGAGCAAACAGAAATTAAAAAGCTTCTTCCACTGGCATATGCCAGCAATCAGTTCAGCAGATGTTTCTCAGAGCAGCACTCACCAGAACACATTCCCTATTTACAAGGCCACAGCATGGGCAACACAACCTGAGCAACCCCAGGCAGGTTCTTCTGCTCATTCCAATTTAGAATGCATCCCCTGTATTTCCAGAGAAAGGCAGAAAAGTACTAAGCACAAACACATACTTAATACTTCCAGCTGCTGGAAAACAATCTTTTTCCAAAGTGATTATATGCACAGACACATTAAAGCCACAATAACTGGTTTTGCTTCCCTTCCAAAGGAAGCAACAGTACAGAAAAACATGTACATGAGGCTCCCAAACAAATGGAAAGGGAAACAAAAGGGCTGATACTTCTTGTTTCTTCAGGTTAGCCTGCAGAAACTCCCACTTCTGAGAAAAGGCTTGAAAACTCTTGCCACAGGGTTCCCACTTACAGCACCAAGTTTCTAGAACTATTTAATTTTGTCTAGACCATGAAAATATGGTTGATGTCAAGGTGACTTTAATTTGAGCTACACATTTTTGTTTACACAGCATGTTCTCCTCCATTTTTGGCATCTCCTGGTTTTGTGTCTATCATCTGGAGATTGACAGCCACTTCACTCCTGCCTCAGAGACAACTGAGCATGCAGCTGCATGTGCTTGGCTGGCTGTTCATTAGATTAGAGAGCTCCTCAAAGCCACCACTTGAGATGAGACTTGTGGAAGTACAGTGTTGAAAAGAGACCAGAAAGTTCTAGAATTGACACCTGAAGCAATTGCCAGGCCTTCAGGGAGAAGAAAGGGAATCCTTACTTCTCCCTGAAGACTGTTCAGCCTTGCAGTGTCTGACAGCCTGCCTGGAAAATTTTTTTGGTTGGAAGTTGTCTTGTCACTCAGGAGTAGAAGTAGAATATGCTTGTTGCTGTAGAACACTCACAAAGGATGAGCCCCAAGGTCAGTGCCAGGTGGTCCTGGAAAACAGCAGCTCTAATGAGAACCAAGAAGCCACTCACATTAGTCATAGATGACAAACCTCCTCCAGAGAGCTGCTCCCTTGCTGAATTGCACTGGAAGAATCAAGGAGGAGGGTGGGAGAAAAGTTCAGGCAGAGAAGCTGGGTTGACAATTCCTGAATACACACAACTAAAAAACCCATCTACGGAGGAGGGGGGAAAAATCCCTGAGTGACAACTTAAGGACAAGCCCAAGGTAAAGGCAAAAAGTTGCATTTATCAATAAACATACACCTCTCTTTTTTTTTATTAAATTTACACAACTGCTTCAGTTTCTCAGCTCACTAGCACACAGCCACATGAAATGATGGCAGAAGTCCAAAGAAAGTCAACCCAGGTGCAATCCCTAGGGCACTCATGGGGACTCCAAACAAGAATCTGTGGTTTGAAAGGGAGGAACACAAAAGGAAGTCTGTGCCCAACTGCAGAAGAGGCAGACACCCTTACTGTTCAGCTGAGCAAGAGAAGTGGGAACGCATTGGACAACCCCATGGCTGAAAGTGTGTTGTGGCCCATCCACAGCCAGCTGGAGGGGGAGAGGGGTTCTGAGGTCACTGTGTGGCATTTCATCTGTGCCAGCAGCAGGTCTGGAAGGGATTTTGAAGGAAGGAGGGACAGACTGTCTGAGCTAAGAAATAGAAGTTCAGTGACTGGGTATATAAAAAGCCAAAAAAAGAAACCACAAATGAAAAGATCCCCTTCAGAACATGCATTTACTTTGAATAAATCCTTCACAAAACCAGCCTAAATCTGACAACAAATCAGAGGAAGATCAGAAATGGAAAAAACAGGAATGTGTGCTTTTAAACCTTCATTTTCTACAACTATCATGAGCAAAATACATTTTAGAAGAGTTTGCACCCAAGTTGCATCAAAAGTCTTACAGAGAGTTTAGCTGAAGTAATCAGATGGCTCCAGACTCATCCAGAGCTGTGTTAGACAAGATCTGTACAACAAAATTAACAACTGCTTCTCTTGATACTTGTTCACAGGCATAATCATTGCAAAGAAAAGCCCAAAGGTGGAACTCTGCTCTCCTGATGTTCCTCAGCCGCTGGTTTCAGGCTTCCAGCAGCTCAATGCAGACCCATGCACTTCACAAGCTTCACACCAGAAACACTGATTGTACAGGTCAGATGTGAAAGCCCACTGATGAAGACCCAAAAAGCAATTTTGCAAACAAAGCTATCCATCAGGCCCATTATACCTCTGTGGTGCCAGCATGCCACACAGCCACAGTTTCTCACTTTGAGTCCAACCATCTTAAGTAGGAATCACCAATTTCAGAACTGCTTTAGGACTTGCAACCCAAAAGCTTACCATATTCGAATGTAATAGTCCCTAAGATTCTTAAAATATTATTTTTTAAAGAAATTAATGTATTTTAAAATAGGATATATTCTATAAAACTCCACTTAAGAGCATACATCTGCTGTAATTAATCTTGAAGTCTACTGATAATGAGATGAGGAAAAACATAATTTAAAAGACCTTTTCAGCACCTCCTTTCAGTGATTCTTTTTCTTTTTTCATTGCTCCTCAGAATACAATTGGCAAAGTACAGATTAGTACGCTCAGAAAAAAAATTAGGTGCAAGTTCTGGCAGTGCAGAGCAGGAGACAGCAGCCAGAACCTCAAATCCCCTGACTTGTGCCTCTGCTGACAGGACTGGTGCAAACTTCAGCCAAACAAGTCACTCAGACCCAACAGTTCCAGCTGAACGACTTGCTGTCCCTAATATCACAGTAAATGGATGCTACTACAGTTTCCTGCAGCAAACAATGCATTCTGAAAATAAGCCCACCTACAGTGCCCACATGAATTTTTCAAGGTAAGGAAACACTTGTGTTTAACAGTACAAGCTTCCTTCAAGTTGCCTTTTTATCAGGAGCAAAAGACCATAATTTCAAATTTATGTCACCTATGAAATGGATGCTTTCTATATTTTTCCAAAATAAACAAAGATACTAATAATCCAGCAGGGATTATGTTTTAATACAACAGTTTGACCAAGTACAGGGAAAATTATCTTAGGAAAACTCCCATATTTAAAAGACAGAAAATAAATTCAAGGTTTATGAACTATGGGAATTAATTTCTTTCTTAAGTTAAATAAAAGCAATAGCAAAAAGGCCAAAACACCTCCCTTATGACTTTAAAGAGTGTCCAGAAGAATCAAAAATCCAAAAATTCTCTTAGATGTAACTCTGTGTACTTAATATTGTTTTCTGAAATGGTCACTAAATATAAGGTAGCAACATTCCTGTGCAAATTGCTGATTTTTGTATTACACCATCAGACAAAACATTAATGGAGTCAGTGCTTATTGATGTGACAGTGAACTGAGCATAGAGTACCGTATATCCTGTCCAAGACACACAAAATTAGAGGACTTCAAAATATACAGTTTTTAATCTTAAATTAATCCTGGTACCCTGAAAGATTTCAGCTCCAATCAGAAGCTAGTGTGTCCTTCCAGATGCTTTTGCACTAGACTAGATTAATCTCCTAAAATGCAGGGATTCAATCCTGAGCACACACAGTAATGTCAGTACCTTCAGGCCCTGGAAGCTTGGGTGACCAGCTGTGGGCAGTGACAGCACAAGAATCAATTGCAACAACCCAGAAATTTGTCTCTCCATTCCCCTCCATCCCTACTGCCAGCTTAACAAACTACTGTCTCCAGAGGTAAAAATAGCTATGAACCTCTGGACTGAAAATTACAAGCATCTGTCAGAAGCAGCACAGCATATATGGGGGTTTAGGGTGACTCCAAAATGCACCAAGGTATAAACTCCTTTAAAAAAACCTGGTGGACATTCAGTTATAAAAAAAGACTGAAGCTTCAGAGCTTCCTATATCAGGTTGTTGAGGGAGGATGAGATTATTAATCTGGTTTTTCCAAGATAAAAATAAAAATGCACTGAAAAAATACCTGAAAAAGCTCAGTCACATTAAAAAAAAAAAAAAAGGGTAAAGAAGGTAATAAAAACCAGCACACATATCCTAACCTTTCATAGGCAACATGTCATACCAGGTATTTTCTAGTATTTCCACAGCGTATCTAGTAGTCCAGATTATATGGCAGACCTTTTTTTAACCACTTCAAATATCATACAGGGTTTGCACTATACGGTGCAAGTCCTTTGGATAAATTTGGTTATTTTTGTCATTTGGCATTGAACCTTATTGTCAATAGCAGCCAACCCCACCAGGGGAGCCACAACCATATGCCAGAACTTTTCACTCCTGCCTAATTCTGAGTACAGTCCTGTTTCCTCTGCTCAGAAAATGACCTACATATGTAGTCAAAAGACGCTACCAGATGCACTACATATGTCAGATTCAAATATAGCCTTTCAAAAAAATACTAGAGACATTTTGAGCACAGTGAGCAGTAGGCTTACATTGTGAAGAAACCTCATGTATGACAGACAGGAGTAAAGGAGAAGATAAAGCACCTAACCAGGCAGGTCCCCATTGCACTGCAGACTCAGTAACACACATCCTGTAATCCCAAGTAACTCTGCTTTCACGAGAGCTTGGGTAATGTGTGCATTATGTAATGCTTAAGCCACACATACAGCAAGAAAACAAAACCTGAAAAGCTCATCATTAATTGAGCACCATTTATTCTGCATGCCAAACAAGGCAGGAGTATCTAATTATCCAGCTAATGATTGTACATCAAGACAGAGATCAGCTATGGAGGAGCAAGCTCAGGGCTGTCACTTCCTGAACTCTGCCCAAACTGCTTTCCTTCCACAGGTGGTAAGCAAGTGTTCTTGCAAAAGTAACCTGAACAGCTCACTCACTCCCTGCAGCACCATGCCAACACCCACCTACACCAGCTGTGAGCTTAAAACCTGCAGCAGCCCCAGATGACAGAAGGATAAACAACTCCCATTGCAGACAGATGAGCTGTTGGCAAACCATGGCCAAAGGGCTCAGGCAAATTAGGACATTGGACCGATCACAGCCTAAGAAAGAAGTGATTTTGCAAACAAGGCTGTTTATTATTATCCTTTCTAATCTCTGGTTTAGACCCAGTAGCCAACACAACAGGAGGAAGCCTTCACCATTATCAGATGCTGAAGGTCCAAACACACTTGGTACCAATGACTTCTTTACCTAGCTAAGCCCACACTGTGTTACCAAGCTCATGCAATCCAATTTCCTAAATGTTTGGATTTTGCCCCCATTTGCTGTAATGAATATCTGTCCAAGTGTTGCACTCCTGACATCTGGCTCAGACAAATTCCTAAAGACTTCGGGGCACCAGAACTGCTTGGAAATGAGCAGGGACTAACAGCCATAACCTTCTTAAGCCATTTAGCAACTGTCATGAACTATATCTTTAGAAATTCAGATCTGAAAAGATCTAAGGATATTCCAAGCTCATGCTGAACATGTTTTGCCTTTTTATGCATTCTCTAAAATTTTGTATTAATACTGAGGGAAAGAGGGACAGAAAGGGAACATAACAGTCTCCACCATAAAAATCTATTCAACATTTACAATAAAAGAGGATTTCGACTTGTCCTTGAGAGAAAGACTTTATTTCCAGAAACATCTCATTCTGTAATGGCTGCAGAAAAAGGACAGTTTTTCCATTTCAAAACAGCTCTAAGGAAAATGGTAAAAAATGGACAAGACAGACAAATGAGAGATGTTCCTCATTTCAGCATATATCCTCTGGTTTTCACCCTTGAAAGTTTAACTTTATTCCTTTATAAATCACAGTCACAAGGAAAATAGCCATTTTCTCACACAGACAAAATTAACACTGATCTACCCTGCAGCCAGCAAGGGCAGAAGGAACATCACCACATCTGCTTTTACAGCACCACAGTACTGATCACAACACAGTAATTCACTTAGTAAATGCAAAAAAACCCACATGTATCTGGAGGAGATCTTTTGATGGGCAAATTGCAGAGAGCTACAGGAAAGAAACCTTAACTGTGTATAATTTTATACATTTCTTAGAAGTTTTTACTGGTTTTCAGGTAGGAAAGCATTTGTAACACTGCACGCCTGCACCCTCACATTTCAGCAGTTTGCATTACTGCTGAAGTGTCACGTTACTGAACAGACTTCTCACACCAGCACTAGGAAGCTCTGGCTCACTTTGGACAGTAAAATGATAGTCAGAAGTCTCCAAGAGATGAAAGAGAAGAAAAAACTTCCACCAATTTTAATGCCTTCATTAAATTATCCAGGCTCCCTCTGGTGGGGGATTTAATGCAGAGATTGTTCCAGTTTGCTATATGAGAACAGCTTTGAACCACAACAGGTTTTTTTCCTTCTGTAAAACAAACCGTGTTACATCTGGACTCTGCAATTAGTGGAGTCTCTTGTCATGCTTAATCACAGCAACCTGAGGTAAAGCTTTGTTTCTGGCTCTGAGCTACATCACATAAAGAAGAGCAGTCAGTGATTAAAAAAAAAAAGCTAAAACATCACATTTTTAAAACACAAATTATTGTCTTTGTGCTCCAAAATCCCCAGAATATTTCTTTCTTACTTCAGCTCTCCAAAGTCCCAGCAGAACCACCACCTCTGCCCCTGATGCAGACAGAGGCCAAAGAAAGATTTCTCTCCCCAGGACACACAAGAGATCTAGGGCTCCGAGTTTTCATTTCTGGTTATATATTGATTATATTAAGTCCCAGGTCTCATATCTCCCCAATAATTTGAATATCATTTATTTGCACTATGGTCAGACAATTCCAACATGCCTATGTATCTCTCTACAAATCATACACACAGGAGTCAAGCAAACCATCCATCCATTTCATTTCTCTACAGTCCCTGAAGTTGTCATTTTAACCAGTTACAGTAAAGGAACATGACAAGCTTTACAAACACAGAAAGACATCACATGTGGTATTTTTAGTATCTACCACTAAATATATGTACTACATATTGCCATCAAAACTCCTGTTATCCATGCAATCTCATAGTCAAATTTAGTTTTGCCTCCTGAACTTCATTACCAATATTATCAACATTCTGCAGTTTAAAGTCTTGAAATAAACAGCAAACATGCAGAGAGGTAGCATTCAAAAGAAAAAAATAAAAAAAGAACCATCCAAATTGAGGTAGGAAAACTGCAACCCGATGTTGCTGTATGGGAAAAGCAGCATGAGCCTTTTCATGGATGGAGACAATTTTGTTTCTGACAGCCCTTATTATGACTCACTAACTTTTCTTCCTTAATAAGGCCACAATTTGCATCAGAGAAAGTGTGTCTATAACAAGCCTGAGGACTCAGAAAATTATCCAATAGCTAAGAAGCATAACTTTGCTACACCGACAAAAACAATCTTAGTTCTCAATTTGTCCTTGTGCTTTCAGACAGAAAGGGATGCAAGACTATGCCTACCATAGTCCAAGAATTCTGATTAACCTCATACAGCCTATCTTAGATGATGAGTATAATTCAATTACTGCCAGATAGGACGGCAGCTAAAGCTGAAGAGCAACTCGGAGTTGAGGGCTATTTAGGATATAGTCGGCACAGAAACCAGTCTCAGAGGTCAGAGAAAACAGTCCTCATCACTGCAAGTTCCTTGGGACAACTACAAAGTTTTACGAGAACCCACTGCTTGCAACCCATACAGGAAAGCAAATAAAGAGCAGCAATTCACGTTCAGTATATCATCAGTGAAATCCACAGCCTTCCAAAGCAAGCGTTAACTTATTCAGACTAGGGAGATACGACCTCATTTTGCCCCAGAGGCATTCCTTAAGTGCCCAAGTAAAGCTATGCTGGGAACCAGTAGAGAAGGATTTACAGTTCAGAAACACAGGCGTGATCTCCTCGCCCCTGACCTCCCAGAACCCCCTCAAATGCAAAGCCTGCGGCGTACGGTGTGGACACTGACAGACCACTCTAAACACGAAACTGCAGGAAGGATGCGAGACCATTCTCCTCGTACAGAAAACAGACAACTCTCCCAGCAACGGGGCAGGACTACACCACCAGTAGTAAAATCGAGGAGGGCAAGCACACATCCCATCCCCTTGCACACCGCGCTGCGATGGCCATGGGACCCCGCCCGGACCTCGCTCAGCCACGCGTTCCCCTCGCCAGCTCCCCAGCCTTGGGCACTCCGGGACTGCTCCGCCTTCTGCTTCAAGGGGTTTGCGGGCGTGCAGGGACGGGCGATTCCCGGCTCGGTTAAACCCCCCCGGGGAGCGCTGCCCCCGCTGGACAAGAGCCCGGTCCCCGCGGGGGAGGGAGCCGGGCGGGACGGTGCGGCACTCACCGATGCCCAGCCCCACCACCACGCGTCCCGCCAGCAGCGTCTCCTTGTCGCGGGCGGCGGCCAGCACGCCGGAGCCCGCCGTGAAGAGGCCGCTGGCCAGCAGGATGCAGGGCCGCCGGCCGCACAGCCCGTTCAGGACGCCGCCGGCCAGAGCGGACAGGGCGGCGGCGCCCACCGTGCTGGAGACGAGCAGCTCCTGCCAGAGCGCGTCCAGGTTGAGCTCCCTCTTGAGGAGGAGCAGCGCCCCCGACACCACGCCGGTGTCGTAGCCGAAGAGGAAGCCCCCCAGGGCGGAGAAGACCGACACCACGTAGACGAAGCCGGGGGTCTCGTCCTGCTGGAACTGGCGCCGCGCCGCCCGCTCCAGCTCTCCGCCCGACGCCGCGCTGTTGAGGCTGGAGCAGGACTCGGCGGCGATGAGGCTCCGCTCGCCCGCCGCCGCGCCCGAGCCGGCGGACCCGTCCGCCTGCCGCCGCCTCTTCTCGCCCATCAGGTTGCTCAGGCTCCGCAGCGTGTACTCCACATTATCGCTGGCCTTGCGGGACATGGGACGGCCGCGGCGGCTCCCGCCCCGACCGGGGGAGGGCAAGGGGCTGAGGCGGGCGGCTGCCGGGCTACTCAGACTCGGGCGGCGGGGCTGCCGCTGCTGCCGACGCTGCCCGTCCTCAGCGCGCCCGCCCCTCTCGGGCCGCACTCAGCTGGGTCGCATCGTCCCCCCGCCGCCGGGCGGACTTGAGGGGAAGTTGCCGCCGCTCCCAGCGCCCGGGCGGAGCTGGAGGCGGAGGCAGGCGGGGACAGCGCCGAGCGCGGCCCGGCGGGCGCAGGGGCGGGCTCGGCCGCCCCCCCCCCGCCGTTCGCTGCACGGGGCAGGCGCGGCCCGGGGCGCCTGCGCACGGAGCGCCCCCGCCGCGCTCGCTCGCGGGCGGCGGGGCTGGCAGTGGCGCTGGGGCCAGGAAGGAAGTCGGGAGGGAAGCCGGGAAGGAAGCCCTGGGCGGGTGGGCGCCACGCAAGCCTGGGGGCCGGTCCCTGAGCCCGTGGAGCTGTTCCCGCTGGCAGCCCCCGTCTGCATGAGGAGCAGGGGCCGCCGGCCGGGGCTGCCCACCCGCGCGGTTTCCGCACTGTCTGGGCAGCGCTGTCCGGGTGCCGGGCGCGTAACGATCGAGGTTCGCTTAGTAACTGGATCGTTTGAGCGGAGACAGCGTTCCGCGTCCGCGTTTGTCGTTTTCTGAAGCACTGGGTGATACTGGCTGTGCTGCTGTACACGAACGGAGCGGGTTTTCACTGCTGGGGTCTCCCGGCTCTCTTCGTCCAAGCTCACTTGGGGGGACCATTTCAGATCGTTAGTGTCGATTGATTGTCCCACCTCCCCTGCTCTCCCTCTTTTCAGGGTGTTGAATGGGAAGGACCCTGGGGCTGCGCGGCTCCCTTCGGCGCTGCTGCCCTGGCTGTCGCTGCCGGGGCTCCGAGCGAGCTTGCCCGCCCCGTCCCTGCCCGCTGCACGGGAGCTGGAGCCGGCCCTGCTCCCTCAGAGCGCGGCGAGAGCGCTGGAACGGGCTGCCCAGGGACATCTGGCTGCTCCCTGGAGACACAACACCCACCTGGACGTGTTCCTGTGTAACCTGCTCTAGCTAACCCTGTCTTAGCGGGGGCGCTGAATGATCTCCAGAGGTCCCTTCCAGCCCTTACAATTCTGGGATTCTGTTCCAAAAATAAAGGGAAATTGCCAGCTGTTTTTCAAAGTGGGACAGGTTTCTTACCATGTAGGAGCAGAGTTTGGAGCTTGTTCCTGTGCTTGAAGTAGAGCATTGTGTTTTGCTAATTCCACCTTTAAGCAGTCTTTTTGGGGACTTTTCCCCAGGATGCAGAGCCTGGTGGATACTGTCAGCAGGGAGAGGTTCCTGGCTCCATGAGGACCCAGGCAAGCTTTGCTGCCAGCGTGCATGGAAGGGCCTTCCAGATGCAATGCATTTTTGGGGAAAATTATATGTCATAATATCATAATATTATAATTTGTACTTCTTGTATGTTGGCACGAATACGGATAAAACAAAATTTTCATTCTGACTTAACTGTCTTCTGCAGAGATTCTCATCATGAGGCCAGCCAGCACCCAGAGAATTTTGGTAATTAACTGGATCAGTTACCAGCCCACACCTTGTGAGCAGTACTAGTCATAGCCATGTGAATTTAAAAATTAGAAGAGGGAGCAAAGTCCAACATGGCCAGCTGCACACAGTCTCTTTGGTGATTTGCCTCTGCCTCAAAGCAAGCTGTGACATGCTGATACTGGTCCAGATAATACTAACTAAATAAAATAGTGAGCTTTAGTTACTAAAATAAGTATAATAACAGTGTAATAATGTCTCTATAGGTAATCCTGTTCGAGAGAGATGTAGCAGTGGATTTCCAAATACAATAGGTCAGCTTGCATGTTTGAGCATGGGAAAAGCCTGAACTAGATAATAATTAAATGCATGTTAACATTCAGTTATTTTTAGTCAATATTTGGGTTGATTGGCACAGAGCATTCCTTATTTTAATAAAGACCAATAGGGGCCAACCCAGTACTAAAGCAAGAAATAGTTCCAGGTTCTAGCATGAGGAATGAAGTTATCACAGGATCACAGAATGTGCGGAGTTGGGAGGGACCCACCAGGATCATGAAGTCCAACTCCCAGCCCTGCACAGCACCAGTCCCAAGAGTCCCCCCATTTGCCTGAGAGCAATGTCCAAACACTTCTTGAGCTCTGTCAGGCTGGTGCTGTGACCGCTGCCCTGGGGAGCCTGTTAAGAGCCCAGCCACCCCCTGGGGGAAGAATCTTTTCCTAATACTGAACCTAAACCTCCCCCAACACAACTTCAGGCCACTCCCTCAGTGTCACTGTCACCACAGAGCAGAGATCAGGGTCTGCCCCTCATGCTCCCCTCATGAGGGAGTTGTAACTGCAGTGAGGTCTCCCCTCAGTCTCCTCCAGGCTGAACAGAGCCAGTGACCTCAGCCACTCCTTATACAGCTTCTCCTCAAGGCCCTTCACCACCTTTGGCGCTCTCTAATAGTTTAATGTCTTTTTTATATTGTGGGGCCCAAAATGGCCCCCAGCACTCGAGATGAGGCCACCCCAGTGCAGAGCAGAGCAGGACAATCCCCTCTCTTGCCCAGCTGGTGATGCTGTGCCTGATGCCCCCTGGACATGGGTGGCCCTCCTGGCTGCTAGGGCACTGCTGACTCATATTTACCTTTCCATTGCCCAGGACCCCCAGGTCCTTTTCTGTGGCACTGCTCTCCAGCCTCTCATTCTCCAGTCTGTCCATACATCCAGGGTTGCCCCATCTGAGGTGCAGAATCTGGCACTTTCCCTGAACTGCTGAATGCTGGACATTCTGTCCCGAAGGATATTATGAGAGACAGTATCAAAAGCTTTACTAAAATCCAAAAAGATTATCCAACTCCCTTTGATCAAATAGGTGGGCTACCAGGAACTGTCCCCTCAGGTCCAGCAACTCTCCATGAGCAGACTGGCTTACATTGCTACAGCACGAGCAGCACAGAAGCTGTAATCTTCCAGAAGACTCCAGACTTGCCTAACAAGCATAACACTCACTAGTTTTTTTTTTTTATGTAAGCCCCAAATAAGAATGTGGGTCACAGTGTATGAAACAGAAAACATTCACACCAAATCCCCAGCCAGCTAGAAGGAATGCTTTTACAGAATACTGTCACAACAGCTGGCTGTCACAAAAACAACCTGTCTTTTTAATAGCCACCGCAGATGCTGGAGGCATTCTGTATATTGCAGTTAATAGAGACCCAAGAGAGCTAACAAAAAGCTTTTCTTTTTTTCAATTGATGTCCCAACACAAGCACAAACAGACATAATTTCTCATCAGATCATGCTGTCAAGCTTCTCTCTTAAAAGGATTCCCTGAAGAAAGTCAACAAAAAGTTCAGCTGTGAGAGTTCATGCATTACACTGAAGACTGGCTTCATGAGAGAGATGGAGGATTTGTTTTGTTTGTAGATTTTCACTGTTGTGATCATCTCTCTATAGTACTACATTTCATGATAAAAACTGACTTATAGATGATCTCACATTAATTAAAAATGCAGTAGGTATGATCAGTAATCTAAGACGGCATCAGATTCAAAGAAGGATTTGAGTGGATTTTAGCTATGATGTTATGCTTTCAAGAGATTGAGCATTTAATTAAAACACTGTTTAGATTCACAGCTCTTCCTCATTCTCTCCTTTAAGGTGTGTTTGCACAACTGTTTGCCAGGATGTTGTCAAGTAGATCAAAGAACTTGTCCAGTTTCAAAAACTCAAAGTTTTGTGTTTCAATAGAGAGCAGGAATAATCACAGGATTTGGCTGCTTTTTATTTTGTTGATACATGGTATAAATCAGAAAATGTCTTCCAGAAAATTACCGAGGGCTTTGTAATGTGCCCAGAACTCTGCTAGACAGAACAGGGGAGTAAGCTCCTGTCTTTGCAGATCCTCAGAAGGGGGTGGATGAGTGCTGAAATCTCCAGCCAAGATTCACAGAGAGATGCTCTAGGTCTGTTGTGTGATAGTCTGGCGGTCAGTAGCCTCACCCAGCAAGTGGGAGGCCAGATTCATGGATTTGCTTCAGCCCAGGCCTCAGGACCCAGGAAATCTCTTTCTCACCTCTCTCTCAAGAAGATTATAGGTTCAATAGGGAAAAGATGGATTTTTAAAGGAAATTGGGTTGATGTGCAGACAAGAATGTAAGAGCCATGGGGTGAGACAGACAGTGAGGCAGAAAAGGATGTGATTCTGTGGCAAAAGAAGGTCAGCTTTATCAATGATGGGTATATTATTCACATAAAACTAGTTTCACAAAAAAAAAAAAAAAAAAAAAGGAGTAATACAAGGAACAAATCCTCAAACCAAGAATTCTTCCCTTCTCAGCTGGTGCTGTGGGGGTGGGCATGAGGTCTTTAGCCTCATGTGGTTTCAGCAATGCAGTGTCCAACCCCTTTAGTTTTTAGTCTTGTAAACTAATTTCTTGTTTGTTACTGTTATGATGCCTTAAACTCTGATGCTGCTTTGATAGTCAATTATTTTGCCACAATATTTTGCTGAACAGAGTTGCTATATGAGTTGAGAAATACTACTGTGCTGGGCTGAGGGAAATCTCCTAGTTGAATATACAAAAAAAGATCAGCAAATGCAGTTTATAGCAGCAGCTTATATAATGTCTGAAACCTTGGAAAAGCAATGACAGAAACTTTTCTTACAAGTTTGCTTGCAGTCTCAAGGTTCAGAAACCTTTTCTGAACACAGAATTTTACATTATCAGTGTGCCATGGTGGGATACAACTTTTTACGAAAAGTATTTCTTCCTACTGAGAAGACACAAACCCTGACCCAAGATCACACCAGTTTGTTGAGTTTGCAGGTATGTATGAGTAATATAACATTGAGACTGTAAGGAATTCTCTAAAGAAAAAAAACAGGATCTGAAAATAGGAGTTTAGAAACTATTTGAAATAAGCAGTGTATTGCTATAAGATTTCATTTTGTTCCAGACTTCATCCTACAACAACATTGTTTGGTCTCTTTGGAAAGAAGACACTTTCAGATACATTCTATAGTTTGCTAGTCCCCATATAACATTACTCCTCCAGCCATTTTCTCTATCTTGACAGAGTCATTCATTTATCTGAATGTGCCTATCTCTGAGCTCTCAATACAGTTTAGTTGTTTGTAATCCTTCCAGTGTTCGATTTGGGTTCTCATTTTTATGTACAGATCTGATTAGATCCTTCTCCAATATCTCAACAGAAGTCACCTCTCATATACACAACCTCTCCTTGATTGGATGCTGCTATTTAGTACTCTTATTCCTGAGTGTCCTGCTCTGCAGTGAGACTTTAACCTGTTATTTACCTTCTACTGCAGTTATCTGAAACTGTAAACTGGGACATCACTATTGACCTCCTCTGGAAAATCCTTTCAAAATGAAAGTAGCATCAGAATTTATTAATAAGGAATGTACTGGTGCCATGCATGTAATCCTACTGGTCAAGTGTTAAGTTGCTTAAAAAGGAGGAAGAGTTACAGCCTTAGCACAGGAGGAAGGTATGGATGATGGTTGCTGGCAGAAAGAAGCTGGCAAACTGGGAGATGGAGCATGCTTTGCCTGACAGACTGGCAGCAGTACAGCTAAAGTTGCTAAGACATCACATCAAAGGCTGTTTCAATCCCAGGTAACTTTACCAAAGTAACCATCTGAGCTCACATTTTGTATAATTTCACTCTCTTTCTATAAATATGAATTCCAGCAAACCCACTTCAGTCCTATTGAAAATGTAATTGTAAGAAGCACATTTCTCAAAGTTAAATTTTTCTCTCTATTTTATAATCTACAACTTTTTTATGCTTTAGAGCAGAGACTCAGTTTTTGGCAGGAGAACAGTTCCTTTCTGCCTTTCCTTTGGCTGCCAGAAGGAAGATCTAACAAGATTGAACTGAAGCAGAGTCTCTGGTACAGGCAGCAGCAGCACATGTGAAAACATGCTGCTAAATCCAATGTGCCCCAATGGCTGTGTCTGCAGCTATGAGATAGAGTTGTGCACTGATATCTGTGCAGATGTCCAGGGGTGAAGGTCAGGCGGTGCATTTAAATGCATTGCTCTAAAATTCAGTGTCCAGCACATGCTAAAAGCCAGTGCAAAATAAGGAGTGGGAGTGGAGGGGAATGCAGACTTTTATCATTGCACAATTTGGATTTTTTACATTTGTGTACTTGTAAAGATGCCTTGCCAGTTTACAATGCTTATGAAGTCATTATTACCCTGTAAAAGTTATAATTACTTAGTTACAACACCTGGCAGCATGAAAATCAAGGACTTGGCACAACACTACCCATGAGATTACAGGGATACCAGGAATGCTCTTCATACACTGTATCTTCAAACAGATGTACACCAACACAGAGCTGTTTGTCTGCCAAACAGAAACCTCCTCAAGTGCTGCAGGGAAACCCAGAATGACAACAGGCCATCTCCCACTCAGTTCAGATTTCTGGAATCAGAGTAATGCTCTATTCCAGCACGCACCTAGCATCTGGTGTACATGGAAGACATATCCAAGAAGAGAGCTACATGCAGACCCATTAATTTGGGTCCAAACCTCCTTCATTCTATTGTTCACTAAACAAATTTTATTATGATTTCCATAAAAGGTGGACAGTATTTCTAAACCAAATCCTTCTATGGATTATATAAGACCAGAACATCAGTTGTCTATCATTTAATGAAAAATAAATCAGAAAGGCTTTCAGGCTTATTTATGACTAAATGCTGTTCTCCATCCCTAGAAAAGTAGCATCTGACCTGGTATGAATATGCTACTTTATAAACTCTCACCTCGTCAATGCAAAGTATTTCCATCAAATTAAAGTTGCAGGAAGTGGAAGCCATATTCTGTAAGCTGCAGGTTAAAAGCTGGTTTTGCTGTCAGCCCTGACACTGCATTGCCTCAGAGCACAGCACTGTACAGAAATGCTTTCTCTGAGTTTGCAAATGAAACTGGAATCAGGCCAGGATGAATCCAGTCACTGACTCATTAAGTTGGTTGACCCTTTGGATATGACCGACTATGAATCCACCAAAATTTGTTCAATGGGATTTTTTCTGAGAGGACTGTACCATGAGGGATAGGCAACTTTGAGAAGAAAATTGTACCATGTGAATTCCCTGTATGTAGGGGGATAGAATATAAGTAAACAAAGGTAGTATAGAAAGTAATCTTACCCCCTAAAGAGTTGCAGCTGGGTTAATTATTAAAGATTAGGAGCAGGCCTGACTTTAACAGGCCACAGCTGTAGCCTGAAGAAGAATGTTATAAAAGAGTAGATTGGTTGGTTGAGGGAAGCTGGAGTCGGTTGGCTTCTGTGCGAAGAAGAAAGAGTCAGTGCCTGGAGGAGCTGCCTATGAGAAATGTCAAGGAGGTATGAAACTCTAGCAATATAGAACCCTTACAATATAATGACAATAGACCTCTTGCAATGTAATGGCAACACCTGTACAAAGGCAAAATACATTCAGAGTGCCTAAAGTTGGCTGACACCTGCCAGGCATCATACTGGGACATCAAAGGTGAAAACCAGCACTTTGCTGAGAAAGAGGATGTAGCTGCAGCACACTGTCATTTGTAATTGCTTCCTTGCTTATTTCTTTCTCTATCTGTACTTCAAAAGTCTTATTTCCACCAATGTAGCTGGATGGGGTTTTTTAGTCTATTTTGTTCTGCTGAAAGTATTAAAATCTGCTGCACTTTAGAACTGATCCTCTGTGAAATGTTTTCTGTAACTTCCTCTAGAAATTTTAACAATTCCCTGACAAGCAGCATAGGGGCCAAGGTGATAATATTAAATTTAACATTAAAGACTCTTGAAAATTGCATTAATAGTGATTTTTGACCCCTTCAAAGCATTTGATATGTGGATGTGCTAATCCCCTGGGAAGGTTGGATTTTTAGTAGGAAGTGTTGAACAGTCACTAATACCCATCACAAAGTAATGCCACTGACTTTTAAAAAGCATCTGTAAGTTCAGTGAGGACTCTGCTTTCAATATAGCACTAACAACACATGGCCCTGCATATACGTAGGAGGCACTTCTGATGGTGATCTGTGTGAAAGAATGGGAGCTAAACACACACGGCCTCTTTCTAGCAGCTTTCCAAGGCACCAGGCTGTTTTCACTAATGATGCAGAATTTCTGCACCTGCTTCTCTCTGCAGCTACAAATTATATGCCTAAATCAGACAGATTTGAGCCCATTCCATCTTTGCTTGTATCTAAAGGCAGGTACTCAGAGGCTGCCCTCAGTGGTGCCCAGCGCCTGGCAGTCAGGAGGAGCAGCTGCCCTGCCACTGTTGCAGGACACTGAGACTTTGTGGTGTGCTGCACACAGCTGGAATGTGGCCATGGATGGATACACAGGATTTAGGAAGGACAGGTGGAGAAGAGCCTGGGGTGTTATGCTTTACATTAAAGAGCTCCTTGACAAATGCATTGCCCCGGTATCAAACTGGAGGCAGACTGCTGAGAGTTTCTGGGTCAGGATCACAGCAAGGAGCAACCTGGGGGATGTTGTGGTAGATGAGGACTACAGACTGCAGACTAGGAGGAGGCAGGGGCTGAAGCCTCCAGCTTGGGGCCCTTGTCCTCACTGGGTATTTCAGGCACCTGGTTGTCTGCTGGAGGGGCAGCACTGGGCAGGCAACCCAGGATGATGTTAGAGTGCAATTGTAGCATTTTCCTGGCACGGGAGCAGGGCAGTCATGACTGATTTGTTCATGCTGGCTTGGATTTCTGCTGAGGAGCAGGGAAGAAGTGGGTGTGAGAGGGGTCACAGAGCACTGCTCAGGCTGTGAGTGGCTTGTTGCAGGCTGCAGCAGTTGTGAGGTGACAGATGTAGCAGAGCCAGGAAGGTGAGCCACAAGACTGAGTGAGCAGATTGAGTTATTCAGGAAATAGCCTGTGGGAAGCAGCTGTGAAGGGGAAGAGTCCCCAGAAGAGCTAATTGATTTTTAGAGAGAACTTAATGAGAGCTCATGCATCAGCTATACCATTGTGCAGGAGCACAGGAAGCTTCAGCTGACAGCCCATGGGCTAGGCAAGGACCATCCAGGTGAACTACAATATAGACAGGGAATATGCAAGAAGCAAAACCAAAGTACTGCTTAGGCACTGAGGAATAAAATCAGGGAAGCTAAAGCCAGCTGGAACTAAAATTAATGAGGGACATAAAGGGTAGTAAAGTAAAAAGAGATAACCTGGGTCCACAGGTGAATGGGACAGACAACACAGTGAAGGATGAAGTAATCAGTAGCTTTTTTGCACTAGTTGGCACATGTGATTCCTGCTGTCTGGCCTTTGCATGTATCAGCATGGGGTGGGGAACAGAAGGGCAGTGGGAAAGCAGCAGTTAGGGAGCACTGAGATGTCTCATGGGCATTCAAACCCATGGAATCAGGTGGTGGTCACTCAAGAGCATTGGCATTGCTGGCCAGCAAGGTCACTGTCTATCATCTACAGAAAATCATGGCAAGTGGAAGAGGACCTGCTGACTGCAAGATGGTTAATGTTACATTTGTTTTTAAAGGCAAGAGAAGATACAGGGAACTGTAGGTCAGCCTGAGTGATTCCTGGACAGGTCATTCTTTGTTTCTCCTGGGACATTTACCTGAAGAGCTCAGGGGTGTGCTGGATGAGAAGACAGCTTTGCCCTCTGTACAAAAAGTGTTTGTACATCACCAAGAGCACATGTGGCACAAGTAGTGCTGGGACTACATTGGATGACTGTATGAGACAGAAAACCACAACTGGTACAGCCGTGTTCATACTGCCTGCTGGGAATGGTCCCAGGAGCAATGTATTCCCAGCCACACCCATGATTTGTTTCAGGTCCTGTTGGTTGCTCCAAAACAGAGACTGAAGTGATCTACTATTTTGCACATACACCTTTTATGGATCAGCACTCAACTTCTCTCACTAGTGCTACCTTGTTTGGCAGAGCAGGAGAGCCCCTCTGCTGACCATGTAGGCAGCTGTAGCTCCTGCCTCAACACTTCAGCTTACATGCTTAAAGAAGATGGTGTGAATACCCACCTTGACATAGGAACTGGACATGCTGCCTGTACCAAAGCACTCATCACAGAAAATGATGTCCCTGAGGGGCACAGTCCCATGTGTAATGTCAACATAAATGTGAGGTCTTGAATTACAGAATGCAACATATGGTATTGTCAATAGAGACTAAGGCACTTTTTGTATAATGTGTTAATATGAAATTTATGGGGTAAAAAAAGGATGGTGTAGCATTCAGTCTCCTCTAAGACACTAACAGTGCAGTTTAGGGTGTGTGGAGCTTCTAGCTCTGACAGTAACACACATAGGTGACACTGAGTGAGCAGCTAGCATAGAGATGGCAGGTACCCACTGCTAATTGATAGTAGAGGTATCCTCAATGTGTGCTAGGGGAGCACAGCTAAACAGCCCACAAGGAGGCATGTAAGTGTACAGGTTTGGGGAGGTAACAGAGTGCATTAAGGACTGCATCTTGAGTTGGGCAATGACACTGGTATTCTTCACAAAACCATGAGAATGTAAATACATTAAGAAAGTGTGAAAGGTTTGGCTACACTAAAATGTGTGTGCTTACTATCAACACTGAAGAGTATTAAAGGTACATTTTTGTTGCAAATCTTCACCTGTATACTAATCTTTGTGATAATTTGATTTCAGAGGGAAATACCTAGTAAGTGGGAAATTAGGTGATCTATATTTTTCTAATGGTAAACAGGTGGACCTTCTCTAAATGAACAAGAACTATTCAAGGAACAAAATTTGGTGAATATATTTACTACTTATCAAAGATACAGTTCTGTGAATAATGAAGTAGTTTTTTCTTAGGACCAATGGCAAGTGAGAAAGAATCATCATTGTATCATCATTTGTCTTGCATTCATCTCTCCAAAGCTGGCAATTAGAGAAGTCTGCATTAATAGCACTACTGTAGATAGTAGACAATGTAAGAGTGAGAGGAAAAAAATAAAAAGAAGCAGAAGAGGTTAAAAATGGCAGAGGAAAAAAAATCTTGTACAGTAGGAAGAAGTCAGAATAAAAAAAAAAAAAAGTAGCCCTGTCAGCTTCTGGAAACTTTAAAGTAGTGAAGATGGAAAAAAAGAGAGACAGGAGAAAAAAGACATGGTGAGTAAACAGGTGGAAATCTAAGTTTTAGACACTGATTCCAGCTGAATTGGGTTAGGTCAAGAGAGTCAATCAACAAGCAGCTGCTATTGGGGCAAAAAACTCTGAGCATCAATGATTTTGAAGAAAAAGAAGTGGAGTAAATAAGTAATTGTTTGTGACACAATCCCTCCCTCTGTTCCCTCTTGCTGTTGGGATTGACATTGCTATAAAAGCCCAACACCATGTGTTTGTCATCTGCTGGTGAAGCTGTGTATCAAAGAGCTTCCAGGCAGGTATTGGTTAAGAAAGTCTTCTGCTGAAGCACAGCCCTTTTCTAGGTTTCTTTGCAGGGACACACAGTCCAGATGGGTGGCTTTTAGATCTGCCTCCAAGTGTCAACCCCACATCTAGGCCTACAGGAGATTTTCCAGCAGGATCTCTCCCAAGCCTTTACATGAGTTGGGCCCTTTGCAAGGCACAATACAGCTGGTGTTTGCTCTCTAAAGTTGTGCTCCAGCCCCGTTTTTCTATGAGGCAGGGACAAGGGAATGGAACCTTCTTTCTCTAAACATCAACAGCCTTCACCAACTCAGATAATGGCTTGCATCAGGAGCAGCATTTATTAGTACCCTCCCAGCTTGAGAATTCAACCCATGCCTGAAGGATGAAATTGCTGGAGGATACAGGCTGGCCCAACACCCACATCTTTTTGGAGCCAATGCAGAGCATGTGGGAGCAGATCAACCATCCTAGTGGCCATTTGTAGGTAAAGACTTAGATACTCTTGCACCACCCCTTAATGTGGGTGCAAAATGCAGAGCCTACTGGAAAGAGGCAGCAAATCCCTCCATCCTGGGCCTCCTACCTGCCCTTTCCAGCCCTTCCTTGCTGATGGAAGAGAGTAGGGGACCACCAAGCCAGGCTTGGGTTTCTGCAACCATTGTCATGGGACACAGAGAAGAAGTCAGCTGTGAGCTGGGCTCTGACTCCTCTACAGGGATCAGCCTCCTCGTGAGAAATGGCTTTCCTCAGCTGCAGCTTCCTTCCAGGCAGATGCACCTTGGTCCCTGCAGACTTTTCTGACTGCAGCTCTCAACACAGAAATGACCTCTCTGACAATACTGTTCCTCCAGGCTGCACATTTTGCACAAACCAGTGTGCTGACAAATTCTCTTTGAATAGGAAATATTACTTCAGCATCACAATCATCTTTCCATTTTCCTTAATAAGCTTTCTGTGTGTATTACATTGTGTTTTGGGGCCAGCAGAGCCTCAAAATACTGTGTCTTATGTTTTTGAGCAAATAGAAATATTGGAAAACAGATCCTGGTCTGAAAGTTTATAATTTAAGCAAAAACAGAGATAGGGAATATGGAGTTTGCAGTTATGTTAGCTAAACTGTCCTCCTTGTTCCCCACCAGGGAAATAGAAGGGAAAGTAGCTAGGCTGTGAGATGGATTATTTTTTACAGGCATGCTGATTCCTCAAATTCATTCATGAAAAATGATCAGGGAAGAGAAGCACAGCATTGAAGCACTGCAAATTACACTGGAACTTTCTGTAGTACTAATGCATCAGTGCCTGTCATTTGAAATTTCTGCATCAGTTATTTGGGAGTTACATGAATGGACAAAGAAAAAGTCATGTTTAGTCATCAAATACTCATAACTGATTTGGGTAATAGGGTTCATCAACAGACATGAAAGAAAGCATCTGAGACCTAGGATAAGAGAGGAGATGAGAGGATCCCCATGGGTGTGGGAAATCATCAAGGAAAAGAATTACTAATGAAAGAAAATACACCTTTTAAAGTAGACCACTGATTTGTTGTGTGGGGGAGGACTTCAAACGAACAATGTTCTTTCCTCACAGGTACTAAATTGTCTGTGGTCATCAAATCTGCTACTGTCAGCCTGTTCCTGACAAAGATGCTTAGAACACAACCCATTAGACTCAGAGGAAAGATGTTCAGGACTGGTACCCTGGGATGGGACCTGGCTCTATCCCCTATTACATTGGGTGGGCAGCTGGAGCTCTTCTGGGGGATGATTCTGGGTGCTGAGATGCCTGTGTGGGTATACTGCTCCCTTGGAACCTCTGTTCCCCCTCCCTTTCTCATGCAACATTAGGAATCAATGCCCTGTTCTAGCTTTATTTTCTAATTGGTCACCTTGGTGTGTTGGACCATTGGTTTAAGGTCTTTTCATTGATGGAAGGGATGAACTCTCTATTCTGGAGAGACTTTGACCCAGCTCTTGAGAAAACAAATGAATTTATGAAAAGCACCAAAGCAGACCTGCTGCCCAGAGCAATACAAATGCCTGCTTGAGGCCACACTTTCTGGACTAGGGCATACTCACACCAGGTTAATCTTCTGAGCCGCTGAGAATCTCTCACCAGTCTCTGTTAAAATCTTTTTTCTCAACCATTTTTCCCTCCTGAAAATTTTTGTCTCTTTTTAAAAAAACATAAACTGGTGTGTTTTATGCCTCCCTTGTCATATATTCTCAAATACAACTGAAAAATGAGCTGCTCAAACATCCTTCACATGGGACTCAAAGCACCATGACTGAGAGAGAAGGAAGCAACAAGTGGAGATAGTTGCTTGTAATTCAAGTGCATGTTCCTGTAGCATGTGGTAGGACCCTTTGGCTTTCCCTAACAGAAGTCAGCTGATAAAGATATCAGATAGGTCTCCAGGGTGACCTAAACGCATCCTTGCTGTTATGGTCTGGTGAACCTACCAGTTGCACTAAAATCTATTGTTGAGGTTCATGTGACAAGTGGTATTAAATTTACCACTAGTTTTGATAAAAAAGAAGGCTATGTCTCAATGAAAGTCAATCTCTTTTGGGACTGGCTTTACCTGAACAAAATTATACAGGCCAAATATAAACTTAACTATCCTTCAGCGACCTAGGCTAGTAAAACAAACACAAAAGTGTGCCAGCAGTTTTATTAGCTGAGTTCTAGAAACTGTTTTATAAGAGGTTTTGAATATGTAAACTGCTATAGACCTTGTGTGCCACCATCCATTACTATCAAAAATGATGTTGATGAAAAACATCAACACCAATTTGAAGAACAGTGGTTAGGATGTTTTCACTGTAAGAGGTAACATTCTTTCTGACTAATAATGTTGACACTTAAATATTAATAATCTTGAACAGCATTTTCCTTCTTGATTCAATATAAGAATATGGTATTACAGCTGCTATTTTGATATCAACATCTGTCATATGGAAATTCTGACTTTAAAAAGAAAACTAACCTAGCCAGATACTGGGATGAACAAAAAAAGCATTAAAAGCTGATATTAAGAAAAAGTGTCAGGTGATGTAATTAGCTAAAACATGCCAGGCAATTCTGATATTTTATTTCCACATAATGAATTTGTAATGCAAAGCCCCATGACTTTCAAGTCAAGTTCAACTTCTGGACGCCATGTGCAGGTGTGGTGGGTTTACTGAGCATTTTTAGTTACAGAACACACAGACAAATGCCAGAGGGGGCGATTTTGCTCTTTTAGATTTCCTTGCACTAAGCAGTCAAAATAATTTTAAAATTGATAGAGTACAATAATTTTTTAGAAAGCTGTCTAATCTCATTTTAAGTCCCTAGACAGTGCACACGTCAGAAAATTTACCTCACATGTGGAAATTTTCATTTACTAGATTACAGCTTCCAGCTGGAAACTTCACCTGCAAGCTATTGTGCTTTTTTCTAAAACACTGAAAAGTTTATAATTTCTCATTCCCACATGTAAGCATTTATATGACCTTATCAATCACCTTCAAAAGCTGAAGAAATCACTTTTCTTACATTTCATATTGAAAGATTTATTTTAAAGTTCTTCTTTTTTCTGGCTTTAACTATTTCTGGCAATGACACAATTTTCAGTCTGTACACATGGATGTATTTCTTAAGTATAAATATTTTTCCCCTACTTACATTTCTGTCTGAAGATGACACTGAAAACATGTTGAGAGGCAGCATAGCCAAGAAATTGTGAATAGGTGTGTGCCTTTAGCAGCATTTTACAATAATATTTAGCTGTGAAGTAAAGTAGTGAAAACATGAGGATCAAGCAGCCCTAAATAGATATTCTTCAGCATCTATTCAGCAGTTTGGATGTCCTTTTGAAAAAAACAGAGCATGCTCATGACACTGAATATCTCACTGTTATGCCCAGTAAGAGGCACCTGACACCTTTCTCCCGTGTGCTTCACTTCACCATTTAAGAGCTGTTTTAAATGAAAGGCTAAAAAATAAACAATTGAGTTCAGGGCAACATTTTTGTTACCAGGAATCAGCATAAGATTTGAAGCCTTGAACCTCTACCTTCACAACTGCCAGCCTTCAAAACCAGCTGTGCTGGCTGGTTGTTAACACGGGTACTGTATGGAGCCCTGGCTGCTCCCTGGGGCTGGACTGAGACTCAAGACAGTGCCCAAGGGCAGTCAGACAGGCTTAGGGTCTACTTCTAAGTTTGGCTTGGCTTTGGGACCAAGAAGGAGGTGCTACATCTATGATCTATCCCTTTTCCTTAAAGAAGACCCCTACCACACTGTATAATTTTCCTTCACCTCATTCAGTACAGCTGTTGTGGCTGGCAGGCTCAGAGCCAGGGATGCTGAGCTCTTGTGTGAAATGCAGTATTCCTAGGCAGTTGCTAAAATTATCATCAGGAATAAAAGGAAGAGAGTGGAAATAGCAATTAACAGCTTACAGTTCCCCAAATGCTGATCAGAATTCTGTGCAATGCAGAAGAGACCTTCCTGTGCATTTCCCCTGCTGAACATCAAAACCCTGTGACAAACTGAAGAATTATGAGGGTTTCTGAAAGAAAAGGAGCAACAGCCCTTAGAACTTAAATCTATTGCTGGTACTCATCTTCCCATCTTCACTTTTCTTCCTCCACCTTCCTTAATAAATGCTTTAAGCATTCAGTGTTGAACATACAAAGGATTACATTTATACTGATGTCGCTAGGATTATCTTTACAGCCAGAACTGCAGCGAAGGCTCCCTGGAAGCAAGCTTTGAGACACCAGAGAACATTACCCACAGGTTCAAAAGCACCTTCATGGCACATAAATCCTCCTCCCAGCCTCCTAATGGAAACTTCACAGTGTGTTCATAAGGCAGAGATCTGCTCTTGCAGACAAGCTAAGGGTCTATTTCAAATCATAGGACTTTTGTAAGGCAACCTGCTGTTTCAATCTCTTTTATAGCAGGTAATTTCTAACTCACTGCTTTGAAGAATGGCTTATCAAACAACTCAAACAAGGTGATATCACAGAGGAACACCCTCTGTCTGGTTTGCATTCTCTCCAGCTATTCAGAGCTAGCATTTTGCTGAGTTTACAATTTACATGCTTTGTAACCTTGCTCAGCTTCTTTCAGGCAGCTATTAGTGACAATTAGTCCTTGTCAGCCTCAGGCACAAACCCAACACCTGCCATGCATCCAGATGCTTCCTTGTGCCTTCCCAGGCATTTCTACCTCCTGCATGGCTCTGACAAACACAAATGCTGTTCACATCACATAGCTACAAAAATATCATAGGAAATAAAATAGACTCTCAAGTAACATGTTTGTGAGTAGTAAACTACACAAAGAGAAAAACCAAGTGTAAAAGAAAAGCCATGTTTCTTCTCCCATTTTCAAGTTAGTATTTTTCTTCAAGGGAGAAAAGCATTGAAAGGAAAGCTTCATGAACATTCTTGTTCTTAAGTATGCCCACCATTGTCTATTTCAGCCCCAAATCACACATTGCCTTCTAAGTGCCTCATCTGAGCACTGGGAGCACAGAGGAATAGAAGCAATAAGGTGCAAGTGCCTTATGGCAACCCAGGAAAGCTGCTGGTGAGAGGAGGGGATGGCCTGAAGGTGTAATGGGAGCAGTAGCTGATCCCCTAGGCAAATGTCCTGTGGAGGCCTTGCTGTGACACATGGAGTACATCAGCCAGGTATCTTCATCCCAGGGCTCCTGGGCCTGGCTCTCCCACTGGATCCTCCTACACGCTTTTCCTTTGTATTACACCTTCCAAGACCCAGTACTGCCTGGTCTTTTTCCATTTGCTGCATTAATTGGACCATTTCTGTAGAAGGGACCCTATGAAAGCAAAGACTGGTTTGATGTGCGGTTGGAAATGTCTGTGCAAAGAAGTGTATATTCTAGCTTTGCAGTAATATAGCTCTAGGAATGTTTTTCAGAGTGAAATATCCATAATTATTTGTGGATAAATGTTAATGAAAATCTTGCAGCAGTCACCAAGTACCTTTAGGTTTCAGTTTCTAGTCATGTAAACTATTTCAGCCTCACTGATTGCTTCTCAAAATATGGAAGTTCCAAAAGCAATTGATATTAAAGTGAATTTCTAATTTAGAAAACAGACTATGATGCAAATGAATCAAACATTTCATGAAAGAAAAATATGGAAATCAAAATAAATGGTAGATTTGATGTACAGTCAAATACTCATTGCCAGAAATAAGAAATTCCCTCCCTACCCAGCAGTGTGAACAACTACCAGGCAAGAGCCACCACAAGCAGGATTCTGGGGAGTCTTTCCTTGCACCCCTGTGACTGTGCCAACATAACCCATGGGCAATCATTATGGTCTCTGAGCTCTTCTTGAGAAAGGGTGGTTACCTCTGGTTGGCAGGAGTAAATCCTATTTGCAACTTTCCAAAAGGAGCATTCATTTCTATGCTGGAGTCAGGGAATTCCAGGGGTCTTTGCTTATCTCACTTCTGGGGAGCACCACAAAGACATGGCCTTAAGATCAGGAAGATGCCAAAGGAAAATGGCTGGGACAGGGGTTTGCACATTCCAGCACTGAGCAGCTGATGATGCAGCTTGTCTTCTGAACCCAGAAGGGCAGTACAGCAAAACAGAGGGCACCGTTCTGCCTCGTGCAAAACCTTGCTGAGCTCTCATCTCAAACACAATTTACAGCCCCACTCTCCACACATCAGGAAGGAAATGGCAGAGAGAGGGAAGAAGCACAGAAGGGCAACTTGAATGATGACAGGGAGAGATCAGCTGCTTTGCAAGGAGAACTCAAAATGCTGAGAGGGCATACAAGTAAAGATTACAAAATCACAAAGCAGAGGAAAAGCTACATGCACAAGCTTTTCACCAAATCCTTCAAGTATCAGAACTACAGATCACTCACTGAAAATAGAAGGGGATCAATTCAAAATGTAAAAACTGCTTTTTTTCCCCATGGGTTGTAGCAAACTTGTGGAATCTGTTGCCATAGAAAGCTGTAGAGGCAAAAGGTTCAAGTAGGTGTTGTACCAGATGCTGAAGGAACAGACCAGGACTTTCCCCTCCAGCATCCCTCACACAATGAGTGTGGATAATAGAGGATTACAAGTGGAATGGATAGCAGAAAGCAGCTAGATTTGTGCTTTCTCCCTAAACAGCATTTTAAATTTTCACCACCAGAGATGGGTCTCACACCACAGGACATTCCTTGAACTCTGGGAAACCCCATGAAATTTCCAACAGGCTTCAACTGCTTCTCACACAGGACCCAAAACCAGCATTTGTTCTACAAAACATTACTTTTTGGCTTTTTAGTATCTGAGGAAATACTCTACTGGGGCAGAGATCAAGTCCTCAAATAACTGTTTGTGGCTTTCTTAAAGTCAACAGTATTTAGAGTTATTATACCAAGAAAGTTAATCTGTAAAACAAGAAAAACAGACTCAGATGACATTCAGGGTTGCCCACTCCACTCAAGACAAATCAATGGTGAAAGGTATGTTAATCCCATTGTGAAATACATAGTAGCAACATCACCCCAAGTATATCTGGCATTGTCCTCTCCTCATCTCAATTTGCTGCATCAGTTTCTCTTTCATCTCTTTTGTCTAAAAAGTAGCTGACATGATTTTTTAACCAAGTCTACTCCTTCTGTAGAGCTGTAAGTAAAGACTTAGACACAATGTGAACCTTATGTTCTCAGTCCTATGCCCTGCAATTGCTCTTCTGTAAGTTCTTTCATCATTGGGTAGGGTTTAGTTTGGATTTATTTTTTGTTATTTTAAAATTATTTCTCTTACTCTGCTTTTTAATAGTTGTTTCTTCTTTCCCAGCCTTGATAGACACAGGCTTGTTAATCCAAAATAACTGGACTGTCTGTACCACTACAGAAACTCCTTCACTTTTTACTTTCCATCTGGTCCTGCCCTGATGCTTTTTCCTAGCCCTCTCCCAGCTACTTGTCTCCCTGGATGAACCACAGGCTGCAGCCAGAAGCTTCCATTAGTATTCCAGGTCTGGTGCTCATTTGCCTCAGCAGTGATTAGCTTAGCCTAATTCAACCAGATTTGCAAGTTTATAAGGACAGCTCACATTCTGATGCCTCTCCTTTGTGCCCAGAGACCTGCCTGGCTTTTTGACCGAATGTACAGTCAGTGAAATGTATTTATAAACAATATAGTATATTATAAATGTATTCTATATTGAACTGAAATTATATTTTACTCACTTTCTGTGATGTTTATCTAATACTATCTTTTAAAAATATCCTAAAATACACATGACATAAAAGATAATACAAAGAGGGACAAGGGAAAATTAATGTCTGAAATAAAATTTAAAGACACAGAATGCAGATTTTTAATTCTATCTTATTATTTATTTCAAACTGCCCACAAGGTCCACCCAGCTTGCCTATATTATTATTCATCACTGAAAAAGTTGTTTTCTATAGGTACTATGGTGGCCCCATCTGCAAACCCAGCTTTGGAGTGAACAGTGATAATCATTATGAAAGCAAGTGATCTGAGTCATTTTCAGAGCTACCTGGAACTGTGGAGATTAAACATGGTATTTACTAAAGAAGCATGTCTTTCTTTCCTTTAAGCTGGATGTCAGAAGGAAAGTTTAATTCTCCACTTGACTAGCCTAACTAGAACATTATTAAAATTTCATAGTACATGAACCAAGAGATGGACCCAGCTTCTGACAAAGCAATGCTTGGTGTTACAAGTAGTCTGGTTCTCAGTATTTGGAGCCCCATGTGCTTTCCATACTATGAAACCAACCCACTAAGTGACACAACTTCTGCAAGGTTTTTTTGGTAATAACATTCTCTTAATTCAAACATTTTATATTTACACAGTTCAATACTATATGTCAGATATTAGGAACTGGCTATGAGAAAGCCTTTATTTTAGGTTTTATTTTAATCACATGACATTTAAGAATAAAATACATGAATAACAAGTAACTCGAAGCAGGAGAAATTGCCATGCAGGAAAGCAAACCCTTTTTAAAAAGCTAGTTGCCTGGTGGGATGGTGATCAGCTTTTCAGAAGTTTAAGTTAAAATGACAAACTTAAGAAACCCAAAAACCAGAATCACTCATTACCTACTTTTATGCACAGTCATAGCCTGAGCTAGTTTAAGTGCTCAGGAATTTTGCCTCCATCTCATCCTAGATCAATAAATGGAGGAAAAATAATTTCTAATCAAGACTGCAAGATGATTCAAAATCAGGTTTCTGGTATACCAACTGATGTGGGTAACATTTAGCCTAAGATAGCTCTTAGATTTTCACTTGCTACTGTTTAATGGTTTTCTTCTGTCACTGACAGATATTTTAGATTACTTTAATTTTAAGCCTTTGAAGTATGCTATTAAGAAGTAAGTCTGACAGCAGAAGTAGCAAAGAAAAGATGTGACAAAGTTATGCTACACGTTAATGGAAATAGGTCTAAGGTCACACCTTATCTTTGTGCTCTGGTGCTTCTTAATCCAATGGTTTAGGAACACTGAAAGTAGCAAAACTACTAAAGATTCTTGAAAGGAAAGAAAAGAATAGGGAATATAAAATGCACATCATGGCAGGAGAATTCATCTCGGGTTTTTTCTCACCTTCATAACTACTCCAGCCATTTTTCTGCCAGCTCTCCATCTATTACAGAACAGATACAATTCACCAAGAGAAAAAGGGCTGTATGCTGCCTGTTAGGATGCAAGAAAAGCATACAGAAGCCATGCTTGCAGGGCTGTGAATCACAGGGCTTTGACAGGAACTGTACAAGTCCTATCAAAACCTATGCTAGAAACCATCTGCATAGGAAAGGATACAGGAGGAAGAAATGAAGGAAAAAACTAGAACCTAAATTTCAGGGGTCTCAATTGTATTTTTGTTTAAATATTTTCTCTTATGTTCAGTCAAACATATTTTGTAATACAAGAACAGAATTCTAAAAATGGGTGGTTTTCTGTCTACAATAAGTGGGTGACAATATGAATACTGAATATCCAATTGGATTGTTCCAGGTAACCTGTACATAAGCAAAAGTAATTTTGTGTGATTAATCTGAGGAATAACAGCGGCTGCACTCCATCTTCTAGCAATACAATTTATTTAGCAGATTTACAATCTATTGATAACACCTGAACCTAACAGCAACAACCAAAAATCAATGTGACTATTAATGATTTGAATTTGACCTGGCAAGGATAGTATTTACATAACATGCAGGAGACTATTAGTTAAATCAAGCAATCAAAATATTACCTGAAAGAAATGGTGTATTTTAGAATATATTATGCTAACACATGGTAAACATCTTGCTGTGTCCAAGAAGTCCTGTGCAAGAGTACAGGCTTCAATATCTGAGGTCGTTTATCATATACAACTAAAGCTCCATTAGTTTTTGTACTTTGAATACCCCTGACTTAGGCCTTAAATTGAGCAAAACACCTCAAATTAAAAATATAGCTTTCCTTTTAGTACTTAATCCATCATTCTCTGCATGACAAACATTTACAAGTACCAGAGTCTTTCACAGTAAAAGGTTGATCCTTCACTTTGTTTCCATTCACTTAGTCAAAAGTCACACATGAGAACAGATTCACCAGAAACATTTCGAGTGGTAACAGGAGCCAGAAAAAGTCCCGAAGAAATGCAAATAGAGGTAAGTGTAGTGAAACAGATACCCAAATTTAGGAAATTTGTCATTACATCTACTTGGAAGTGGTTGCTTTTATAATGTCAGCAGTTAACCACAATTCAAACAGAAAGACTAAAAAGATATTTAGAGTGGTGACAGCTTCAGATTTAACAGATATAGGAATTCAATGTCTGCTTGAGATAATATGGTTCCATTTTCAGCCGTGATTGTTGATGCAGATAAGACTATTGCAAGCCAAATGACATCTTTAAAAATTTATGTCCAAGCAGGTTCAGAAATATTTCAGTTCACTCACCCAAACTGGACAATATACTCTATGCAAACAGTGCAATTAATAATGATGATGCTTTCATCAGCTTATTGCTAAGGCATATACTTCTGTGCTCTACACCACATTACAGTCTGCCTCTTAACCCAACATTAGGAAGAATCTTAAGATTTTTTCACTGTCCTGGTGAAGTCATATTAACAAATAAAACCACTTGCCTTTTAGACAGTCAACTCTTCTATCCATGATAAAATAATCTGTAATGAAACAACATATTTGGCAAGTGAAGGAATCCCCCTTTGACATACATGGCCCTAAACATTAATGTGCCATCCCTGAAAAGTAGATTCTTCCTCTTATCACTGATTTTCCAGGAGTGGGTAATTCTGCTTGATTTTGGGCTCCTTTCAAAGACTAGGAGGGACTCAGTGCCTCAAAAGGTAGAAAAAAGACATCATTCAAAGGCTAAGGCTTAAATTCTCATTCTTTATCTCCCTACATAAGCAATGTTTTATCATAGCACCCTAGCAATGCTGCCTTCTAGGTAGGCACAATGCTTCTTCAGCAGAAAGATGGATCACAGCCTCTGAAAACAGGTTGCCTGCTTTGGTGCCACAAGCACAGTCCTTGCACTGCACAAACTGTCCAAGTGGTCTGTGAGAGCAGTTTAATTCTCAGCTGAAATATGATCAAAGTCAATCTTCATTCTGTGCATACTTGCAGCACCACATGCTGCATCACTTCAGAGCTGGTACCCCACTCATTAGTGTGATCTGCTATTGTCCTAATGAGCCCACAGGCTTGTCAAGAGCCCTGGATCCTCTGTTATCTCAAACATAAAATAATTGTGTGCTTTTTAAAACTGCTCTCTCAAGAGTTCAGGAAAATAGAAAAGCATGGTTCAAGATGATTAATTCACTGTGAAAATGTCTGAGCAGTACATTTAATTACCTAGTCATTGTCAATTTATACCTACAAGGAGATAAAACTGTAGTCAACACTTCCAGGAAGCAAAAAAATTTTCCAGGTCTTTGGGGTTTTAAAATCTTCTTTTAGTACATTTCAGTTGCCAAAATGTCCCAGTTTCCCAAAGCTGGACATTTCTGTTACACTGGCTGCCAAAGTTCCCAATGCAATGCCAGTTTTTTTTATCAAGCTCAAGAATAGTTCAGCTGATACATATCAATACTTTCAGCAGCTTTAAGCCCACAGTGTTACTTCACTAAAACAGGATTCTCCATCAGTCTTAAAGCAATTGCTGCTGCCTTTTGGCAACAATGTGATTTTAACATGAGCAAAGTCAGTAACTACCCCATCCCCTAGCCTGACACAGAACATGTGGAACTTCCCAAACTAAATTTGCCATTATACTCCAACTATGTAATAGAAATTGTAGTATATTTCATAGAATCAAATAATGGCTTGGATTGGAAATTACCTAAAAGATCATCTATTTCCAACCCCTCTGCTGTGGACAGGGATACTTTTCCATTAGGCCAGGTTGCTCAGAGCTCCATTGAGCCTTGGATAGTTCCAGGGACAAGACAGCCACAACTTCTCTGGGCAACATGCTCCAGTGCCTCACCACCCTCACCACAAAAAATTTTGTTCTAATATCTAAGCTAAACCTACTCTGAGTTTGAACCATTCCCCCTTGTCCTGTCACCACACGCTCTTGTCAAAAGGCCTTCTCCATCTTTCTTGTAGGCTCCCTTCAGCTACTGGAAGGCCACAATAAAGTCATCCCTAAACCTTCTCTTCCCTTTTCCAGGCTGAACAAACTCTTATATTTATAAAGATTATGTTAAATATTAATGCTATTCTATTACAAAAGTACTACTTAGCATTTATATGTCTTTGCTATAGTAAAATTTTTCTTTACAAAGGAATTCAGAGTTCAGGAAGAATAATATAAAATAAAATAGGCAAGAAAAATTCCCTGCCAGTTTGATTTGTTGGCATACAAAACTCAGGCTCTACCCACAATTAGCTAGCTAATATCCTTTAGAGTTACATTTATTTTGAAAATATAGATAAACAGAAAATAATTACACATGCTGATGGGTAATTTCAAACAGTCTCATCATGAAAATGTCCAGGTTTATCCAGTTTTCCTAGTTGTCTTGTCTGAGTCTAATAAACCAAAGATGTAACTATTTTCCCCAGCAGCAGTACCAAAAACAGCTACTCTAAAATCTGTTTATATAAGACAGAAAGATAGAAAAAGGAAATAGTTCTTAAGGGAAAGCTTTCCAATAATTTTCCAAATAAAATCCTAGCCTCAAAACAGTTCAGAACTTAGGTAATGAGAACACTAATGCAAGCTGTTAATTACTTTTTATTTCTGTGAAAATTGCAAGATATTTTGAGTGTAATTGGTACAGCTTCTCTACAATATTACTCCAAAGGCACTAGGAGGAGCTCTAATTGCTCCCCAAAAGACACTAATTTCCACCTAATAGCTATTAAAGCAGGCCCAGTTTATTGGGTTTGTTGCTGCAGATTTTGTGTAACGAGTTCAAAATACACACATAGCACAAAAATGCAACTTTATTACCAGAGCTAAAAAAGACTTACTTCAGAACAAATGTTCCTTGTTACTGTGGTCTTTCTCTGTACATATTTATCTCTATGTCTGTTAACACAGTTCATCCTGTACACATACTTTATGTCTTCCCTTCAGAAGTTGAATGGTGATGGCTGCAGGTGCCTTGGCCTACCAGGCTAGTAACACTGCCTGAGTGGATACATAATAATGTACATATATTATACAAAAACTTTTTCCCATTTGGAAGAACACTATGATGACCAGAGGTAAAAGGCAACTCTCTGTAGAAACCTGGTTGTAAATAGACATTTAAATGATGTCTTTAGCTCATTAGACACACATATTTAAGCTGGATGTAGTTAGGTACCAAGAACTGCATTACAGTTACCTTAGATTGCATCTACATGACCACAAACATCTCCCTGGGCAACAATTTCCTCTTTGCAGCCCAAAGAGCACCATACAGACCAAATCTGCTCTGTTATGTTCACTTTGCACTTGTAGTGTTCAGTGTCTGCTCTATGCTCATAGGTGTCTTTTGACCTGCACACTTCTTCAACACAGCACGTGCACTGTGTGCATTTGGCTGCCCAGGGCACAGAAACAGACACCTAAAGGATGGCTCCTACCTTTGTGCAGCACTCTGTACAGTGATGTCTGTTCTCACTGATCTTACTGCTACATCCGCTGCATTTGCTCCTTGTACTTCTTCCAGAGGGTCTCTGATGTCTTCTCTTTCCAGTTTGTGGATCTGGCTTTTCCCAGCATATGGGATCACAAGAATTGCTCTATACATCATAGGTTTTATTACAGGTCAAGGGTCTGAGATGCCCTTTCAGAAATGTGGTACTGCTGTGGTAGGCCAGCTCACCTGAGCCACCACCATTCTGTTTCTGATAGGAATGACTAATGTATACACACAGGATAAACAACAGTGGCACCACAATTTTCTGGATGTCAAGGCACCTAATATTTGCTATTTAGCACTAACACCTCATTTCCCAGGACACTATACTGCCCTCCAAAGCTATGCCATCATAATAAAAGAAAGAGAAACCCATGTATATCCAAAATAAACAGGTTTGGTGGGGAAGACTGAATAAATTGAATGTTGGTTTCCCAAATATATACAACATAAGGCTGGTCAGGCCCTACCACCCAGGGGCCCCTCAGCTGCGTTGGAGCCATGAGCAAAAACCAAATAACAAATCCTATTTGTTATCTTCTACCTAGAAGTTCCTACCAAGAAATAAATGGCAAAGGTTCCATCACTCTTGGAAGACTGCTGACAAAGATGAATACAGCAGCTGCACTTGAGACACCAAGGCCAGAAAGATAAAGCCAAGGAACTTTTCCCAGGCACAGACACACCAGCCTACCCAAGGTTCAAATACCACCCTAAGGCTTGGAAGACACTGTGTGCCTCCTTCTAATAAAAACACACAAGCATTCACTGATGCACTCCCACTATCCTTGACCACCTCAGTACCTTTGTCAATTGACTACATGATGGCAAACCTTAAGGGGCTGGATGAATACCAACAGGCCCAATCCCAGGAGTGGGATCTGCTTCCCCAAACATGCAAAAGCTCTGCAGGAGTCCCTGGGATAGTTTCCCAAAGGAAATTACTATGATTTCAAATTGAAAGGTCAGTGCCATGGAGAGAAGAGCCATTTGCACACAGCTCTAATGCTGAAAGAAGCAGTTGTCACAAGGAGAGTAAAACAGTTTCAGATGCTCAGCTCCAGATATAATTTGTACTTTTAAGATTAAAAACTGCAGCTGGCACTAGTAACAGTCTGGCAGCCATGGAAGCTGTAGAGAATCCTGGCAGTCCTGAGGAAATGATATTTCTGCCTACATTCAGAGGCAGAAGATGTTGCTATACAGACCTGTGGTTAAGAAAACTGAATTTTAAAAAACTGCCTAGGCAGGCTGAGAGATCAGTGAGGCCAGCATCCACCATGCAGCTTGAACAGATCATCCTAAATAACAGCTCTAATTCTGAAAAATAATCTCCTCTCCAGTTGTTGTAGCATCCTTTATTGGAATTTACAGCACAGATTCCAATCACTTCTACCCTTGAAAGATGGACTCTAAGCACAAGTCCAGTCACTTCTACCTCAAAAGATGAACACTAAGACATTCCATCCTGCATTGAAGAGAAGCTTACAGGCCCAATGAAATGCCAGCATCAGTGCCCACCATGGCACTGTTATCCTCAGTGTATTCATTTAAAAACCCAAGACAAACATTTTCTTTCTTGTGTCCAGCTGCTGATCACTAAATGCTACTCACACAAAAGTGGAGCTTTTCTGCTTTCTACCCTAGTCTTGGTATCAGGTAACTCATCTCTGCATCTACCTTCAGTATCCAGAAGGAATCTTCTCATGCATGAGTGACTTGGATATTTTGTCCAATTCTATGTTATCTCTGTGTTTTTCTAATCTGCTTCTACTGCAGCTGGATAAGGCTGCAGGGAGACCACGGCTTCTGCTTCCACTAGCTTGAGCATCTTAGTCAAGTTCAACATTCCAAAAAAAAGCTGCTGACATGCCACCTTGTCATGCATCAAGGCAGCATTCTCTTCCTCCTTTGCTCCAAGTCCTTAAATTAGTCAATCTGGTCAATATCTACTCAAGCTTAATTATATTCAGTAGACACTCTCCCAAGCTACACTCTTCCAATCATCCTGAAAATACATGCACAGGAGAAGTTAGTCCTTTAAGGCAAGTAAGCCTTTACTTACATACCTTGGAGGAAGTCAGTGGACACATTCCAGTTCTTGCAGCCTACTGCTTTCATGCTTGTAGATCTGTTTCTGCAGCATCTGGAAGAACATGGCCATTACCAGAAGTCAGGAGTTAGCAGAGTGAGTGGGTGATGCAAATTTTTATTTTGTCAGCTGAACTGTCATCTGTGGTAGCACAAGGTAAAGCTGAGAAAGCAGAGAAGCAGTACCTCTCTTAAAAAATATTGCAGATGTATTGGATTCTTGTGACACTGAACAAGAGCTGGAGGAAGGGAATTAGAATAACTTTGTGGTGTCAGAGCTGTCACAGAAAACTGAATTTCAGGTAGGGGAATTTAAGAATGGAAAAGATAAAATGAGCTGTTTGTGGGCAGGTCAAACTCAGTAACATTCAGAATATCAACAGTATGAAACTGTATAAAATGACAGCCTTTGCCTCCATCTGTCCAGATTACTATGTTGAGTTTGGTTTTGGCAGGGAGTAAAGATTAAAGAGCTTAGACAGGGACTGTAGTATTTTCTCTTTTCTCTTAAGACCAGAGCCACACTTGAGGTTTGTTGATGAGCAGAAGAGGGTAGCTGTTCCCTCCAGAGTGTCATTGTGCTGTTCTTCAAAGCCCAAACTTGCTGCAGCTGGCAGTAACACAATTCATGCATACAAATCAAGTTAAATAGGCCAGTTTAATGAGTTTTCTATATTGACTACCCATATCTTCAGGAACATCCAGGGACTCTACCTGCTGAACTACTGATAGTTTGATGCTATTTATTAACCTCAGAAGTGGGTTTAGCATAAGCATCACACTTACCAATTCCAGCTTGAACTCATTTGTTATGTGTCAGTAGTTTTCAACCACTAGCAATAATCTCCCACTTAGACTTGCTTCACTGCTGCTTGTTTCCTGCTTCAACTTATAAGACAGAGCTGCTTCTAGACTTCCCTTTTAGATATTGGATGGCCCAAACACCATGGAGTTCTTCCTGGGAATGAATGATGAACAGGAGGGAACAGCTGATGCCATTGTAATGCTACTGTATAATCCTTGATTCACCACAAAAACTGGGAGGAAGGCCTGAAGACAAGAAAGCAAATGTCATCCTATCTTCAAGAAGGGGGGACCCAGGGGACTACAGGCCAGTCAGACTCAGCTTGATCCCTTAGAAGGTGATGGAGTAGCTACTCCTGGAAACCATTTCTAAGCACATGAAAGACAAGAATCATAAGGAAGAGTCAGCATGGATTCACCAAATGCAGGTCATGCTTGACAAACTTGACAACCTTCTATGATGAAATTACTATCCTGACAGAAAAGGGTAGAGCAGTGAATATTTAGTAAGGCTTTCCAACACTCTACCACAAGATTTTCACAGGGAAGCTGCTGAAGTATAGGCTGGATGAGCAGACAGGGAGGTGGAACAAAAACTGACTGATTGGCCAGGCCCAGGGGATGGTGATCAGTGGCATGATGTCTAACTGGAACCCAGTAACTGGCAATGCACCCCAGGGGTCAGTACTAGGTTTGATCCTGTTTACCACCTTCCTTAGGTGGTGGTGCAAAGTGTACACTCAGCCAGTTAGCAAATGACACAAAATTGAAAGCAGGGGCCAAAGAGCCACGCTGCCATCCCAAGGGAGCTTAACAGGCTGGAGAAACAGGCCAGCAGGAACCCCAGGAAGCTGAATAAGAAGTACTAAGTCCTGCAGCTGGAGAAGAACAACCCCATGCACCAGGACATCAGAGGAGACCCAACTAAGAAAGCAGCTTTCAGAAAATGACCTGAAAGGAATATGAAAAGGAGACAGAGTCAAACTCTTTCAAGATGTGCCCATTGACACAACCAGAGGCAAGGGTCATAAACTGAAACACAGGTGACATTGCTTGAAACATTTTTGCACTGTGAAGATGACTGAGCACTGGTACAGGTTGCCTGGAGAGGTGCTAGAATGTCCCTCCTTGGATACAGGGTCATAGTATTGGGCAACCAGCTCTCAGTGGCCCTGCTTGAATAGGGTGGATGGATCAGAAGACATCCAGATGTTCCTCCCAACCTCAACCATTTTGTTATATTTATTGCTTCCCCCTCAGCTTCACTGAGCCATTGGGACTTTTTCTCATTGTGATGATACCTTTCATTTCTTCAGCTACACTGGCATTTTGGAAAAAATTTCTCCCCAGCATTTGAAGAGTAGAGCCCTGGGTGTCAGATTACAGCTCCACACAAATGAGTAAGAACAGACCTGCCAGATGGTAAGGTTTGATCTGAGCAGTGCAAGCTTCAGCACTGTTTCCAGGAATCAGCATCTCAGGGACTTCGGAGTCAAAAGTGAATTTTTGTACTAAATAGTAATTGAGATATTTTTCTTCTATGAATTAATCCAATCAGTTTTGGAACACATCTTTAGCTTCCACAATGTCCTGTATTGACCAGTTCCACACTGGAATAGGATGTTGTGATGAATTATATTTTGCACCCTACCATGGGCTAGGTGGCTTTGACACCTACTGACTCTTGCACAGAATGACAGTGGAAGAAGTTTCCTATGTAGTTTGTGCCATTCACGGCCTTTCACATAACCCAGTTCTCCCTTTGAGACCAAAGAGCCTGGATGAGGATTCAGCAAACTGTCCCCCATACAGGAATAATTCGATTCCTTGATCACAAATCAGACACATATTCAATATAATGTTTCCAGTTTTACTATATTCTTCTTGAGATAACAAGAAAAATTATAAAGTGTTCAAGATGTCAGTACACCACAGATTTATACAGCAATATATCCATTTAGTGATGAACAGTTCAAGACAGAAAAAAAAACCATGAGCAGAGGATGTTGCTGAGAGAGGATGATGTTAATTGCATCTAAGCTTCCCAATGGAGCATGATGGCTTTAGAGCTGTGAATAAGCCTGGGAAATGCAGCATTTCTACACAAGGCAGTGAAAAAGACTCTAAGGACAGAAACAGCAGCTGCAAAGAGAGGAACAAGTAGCATCTACAGAATTTAACTATTCATGAGATAAGTCATAGTCATATCATTGATGTTCAAGACCATAGAAACAAAAGTTGCAGCTGAAATATGCAATGACTTTTTGACTGTGTCTATCATAAAATAAGAAGATACAAAGACCAAGTGAATTTTTGGTCCTCTATGTAGAAAAAACCCTATTACAGATCTTTTTCATCAGCAAATATATCAAACAAGAGACCAATTACTTACTTTTATAAACAAGAAGGCAGAAAGGCTTCAGATTTTTGTGAAAACATTAATAAAACCTCCCTGACTCTACCACAGCACACAGGCATGTCTCATTCACAAAATGCCGGCTACTTTGGTCTGTAGCAGTATTAGGTTTGTTTAAAATTTGGCAACCACTCAAATTTTGGTTATTCTGTCTCCAGGAGAACAGCTCTTCTCAGAAAATTTTCACATTTATTTTCAGACTGTTACCTTCATCAGTTTTATGCTTCCACTGTTTGCCAGAGCAATTGAAGCCTGTAAAATATCATGTTATCATGGAATAGCAGCAGTCATAGATTTTCATGATAACTATCTCCAAAACATGTTCATACTTTTCAAAGATGTATTCATCAGCAGGAAATGCAGACCTGTCAGCAAATACACGGTGCTTGGAAGCTCTTGCAAATAAACAATGATTTTAATTTGCTAAAGATAGTTCAACATATTTATGTAGCAATCTCACAAAGCAATACTCTGATTATTTTCAGCAACTCCTGCAAGCAATGTGCACACTGAGCATTTTTGCCCTAATAAACACTTCCAGGTCTAAGACAAGAAGTAGAATAGAAAATTAAGATCTCAAAACAGAACCATGCTTAAAATAAAACTTCAGGTTTACCTCTGATGTTTAAAGAGGAGCGAAAAAACAATGCAAGATTGAACAATAAATACAAGGCTAAATACAGGGATTATTGCAGTGAGTGTAGTAAGGCTGATGAACGAGGATGAATTGCCTGAACTTTTTGTTAACCCTCTCTGCACAAAGAGGATAATATGGATATGATAACATGGCACATTTAAATCCTATCTGTGAATTTTTCAATTAGCAAATAAAATGGAAGGAACAGTAATAATTTTGGCATCAAAAGCTGACTTTTTTAATTCCTAAAGAAAAGCAATCTGACAGAGACAATGCTAATGTCAAATCACTGTCATCACAGATATTCTATTAAACACTTCTTGCAGTTCTAACCTTGAAAAACCTTATACTGAATATTTTGAATATTGACTGTATTACTTTTTTTTTTTGTGATAATGGCCAGATTTAGTATAACAATCATATGATTGTTATAGAGATTTGGACAATCTAGATTGTTAGTCCATAGCCCACCAGTCATACACACAACTGGTGCCCTGCTAAGTTTCATTTGCAGCAAAGAGATTTAAAGTACATTGATTTAATCCTAGCAAGTTAGAGCATATTTGTTTTCTACGATTTCTGACTTCATAAAGGGCAAATAGTGCCTGACTAACCTAGTGGCCTTCTACAATGGACAAGGGAAAAGAATCTTATGTATCTACCTTGACTTCTTAAAGGCCTTTGACATGGGAAATTGATCAATATTTACTTGCACCACAATCCAGATTTGTATATTTCTTTAATCTATGTTCCACTACAAATATTTTGTCCAATATACTTAATTTTCAAAAAATTCCATTTGTGGTGGAAGGATGAAAAATATACTTGATTACAGTTTCTTAAATTAAACTAGCTCTGTAACAGATATTTTGGAGGAATTGACTGCAATACAAAGTGCTTCACAGTCTCTCTTTATGACTCTGTCCCAAGTCAAAATCTGATTAATTGTACAGTAAAAACCTTGAACCATCTCCAGACAGGCAGAAAATAGGATATGCCAAAAATAGTTAAATCCAAAATCCTCCATTGCACATACTTCAAAAGAGCTCAAAGCCCAATTTTTTACCAATAAAAAGAATAAATCAAAGCATAACTGATCAAATAGGAATAAGACATTTACAGCCATTTGTAACTAATGTCATCAAAGGCAGAAAAGTAAAGCTATAGTAGCAATACAAGGTATTTTAACATTATTTCAGTGCAGCAAGCAATACAGCCACATGAAGAAATATATTTGTAATAAGAGTGAAATAATTTCAGCTTGTGAGTATTAAAATGAACTCTCAGCCTCAAAGACTTCTTAAGGATTGCAGGTCCATTTACATAGTACATTCTCTCCACTGTTTTGTGGGAAAAGGTTAGCAAAATACAACTGCACAAAGGAGATGCACAAAAAGGATTGAAATAAATACATGACAAAAAATGAGGAAAACAGTCTTCCAACTAAAAATCAGTAACTTAAAGACAGTGCAATATATTTGGAAACCTCTGACAGACTGAAAAGCAATGCCGATCAGCAAGACTGGACCAGGAGTTTGGATATTGTTGCCTGGCTGCTGACCCTGCAATTCGGGTGACTGGCACAAAACCAGACAGAATTAAGAAGCAATACTTAATCTTTGAATGTAACATACATGGAGATTAAGATTTACTGAAATTTGTCAGCCACTAATACACACAAAGTCAGCATAAAAGAGGAATTTTTTTCAATCCAGTGATTTTCATAAATACTTTAATAGCTTATAAAAATTGAACTGGTTTTGCTTAACTGATACTTTAAAAATAATCTTAACAATAATAATTCGTACTAATAATCTAGGCTCAAAATTTTGCTCATGTCCATTTTGTTCCAGTTTTTCCTGAAACAAGACTGTTTTGCACATAGACTGGACATGAGCTCTACTGTGCATGAATCCTGAGAGATCAGAAATTAAATGCAAATAATTAAAGAAAGACCAAGAATTTCTAATCTACAACTAAGGGATGAGATTATCCAGCTGGAGGTTGGGACTGACCTCTTTTAATAGAATGGATATATTTGAGATTTGGGCTTTGCAAATGAGCCATAACTGAGGAAAGAGAATTTTTGCAGTGAGAGAAGAGGATTATGGTGAGGTGGCTGCTGTCAATGGGACTCTCCAGAACTGGACAATTTTTTTGGGGAACAAATTATTCTGTGCAGAAAAAATGAGTTATTATCTGAGAGTATTTTTGAAGATTTATTTTATGGAAAGTACAACTACTGGCAAACATATTGACAACACAGATATTCACTCTTGTCACTATCCTCCAAAGTCATGCACCTAAATATGCCTAGTCTGGCTTTGCAGTAGACATGTTGATACAGTATTAATCAAAAGCTTGAGATCATACATCAACAGGAAGTCCCACTTCACTGATTACAAAAAGTTATAAAGAAATTGAAGGTCTTATTGCAGAGTATATTTGCAGAACCAAATCTCACTTTTTAGCATAGAAGGAGGAGGGTGCCAGACCTCCTGAAACTCTTAAACACCAAGATCAAATACCCATCCAGAAATTCTTCAGGGAAATCACCATACTTTGATTAGTAACAGAAGTCTGTGAGTCCTTAGTATTAGATTCTTGCACACAGCAGACAAAATCAGCTCAAATAATACTGTTAAACAGTACTTGTGATTGAGAAATTCACTGCTGGTTTGTGTTATGTGGTACTATTGGCTGACTATCCAAGAGAAAGCAATGCTGCTTATGTCTATACACACATCTTCTAAAACCAGCAGTGTTTAAAGACACTGACTACATCAAAACTGTGCCTGGTTCTTCAAACAAGTTAAAAGAAATTTGCCAAGCAGTCTGCAGATGGATTTCATGACCAAGTTTTGTGCATTAGGGAAAGAAAGAAATTTTTTAAAAAAGGAAATAGATCAAATACAGACTTGCTCTTTTGGGGGATAAGGGAAGCAGAAAGGAATAGCTCTGCTTTCCTCCTAGTCCTTAGAGGAAGAGAAGAAAAAAACTGCAAGGTACTTTGTCACTCACAACCTTATTCACCTTGAATGAGACACGTGAGATTCTCACAGGAACAGCTGCAAACTTTCTGAACCAGCAGCAGCTGAGTGTCACTTTGCATACAATTGCAAGACTCATATGAACTCCCATCTGATTAAACCATTCTCCCACAGGTAACAGTAAAAAGTCCTTACAAGCTGTGTTCATGTTACAAAATAATCCTAAGAAGCAAGCCTGGGAGTGGCCAGACACCTCATCTACATATTAGATACCACAGAAATTCTCTGTGTGGCTCAGTCTAGAAACCCCAGAGTGATTGGGGTAAGATACTGGCAGGGATTGCTTTTCAGAGGTTGCACGGACAAGATCTTACTAATATGACATCACCATGCCTGTGCCAATAGATTTGTGGCTTCTGAAACTCTGACAAACATCTCAACACCATATTCTAGGGCATCCTATATCCATGCTTTCCTTCTTGCCACCAACTTAGCAAACTGCAAAGGGCCTTACCCATTACTTTGGGGCAGAACCTGTCTGCAACCATAGCAGGGGAGCACCAGAGTCCAGTGCTGCAGCCTAAACCAGCATCACATAGAAAAAAAATGAACAGTGAGCTACTAACACACCAGGAAGGATGGTCAGCTGCCCTTCCCTGCTATGGTGAGCTGTCTAACTGCAAGCAGATGCAGCAGCATTTGATTGTGCATGGCCACTGCTCTAAGGCCTTCTGCTACTGCTGAGGCTCAGGACCAAAAGGGTGATGTGGCCTCTATGTCAGGCCCTTCACTTGACCATGCTCTGAAGGAATCCCATTCTCCCAGTCAGGCCTGCTTCCTTCTCCTCAGTGCAAAGCCTCTGAGTTTCCATGGTGCCAAACTCCTTCGGTCCCCACACCTCTTTGTCAGCCACCCACACACATCATGTGGGCCAGGACTTGAGCAGTGGCCTGGGAACAATTGTTCTGGGGCATCATTGCTTATGTGGACAGGGCAATGACCAACACAAGTGAAGACTCATTTTCCCTTCTATTTAAGAACTCATCTGGAAAAAAGCTTATTAAAATTAATATTTTTCCATAGTGAACATCTGGCTATTTTTTTTTCTCCTTTAACAACATGACTGGAAAAAGGGCCCTTCATTTATTGCAAATAAATATTTTGGTCCCTGTGATCATGCAGAGCCTATTGCACAGTTCCCTTTTTAGTAGGTCCTACTAGAAGCTGGTAGACAGACCCACTACCGCTGTAGGTAACCAGTTCCTGATATGCCTTAGAGGACTGTTCGGTGGCTGAAGTGAATGCCAAATCAATTCTGAGAGAGGCTTAATTACACTGCAATACTGACTAAAATAATAAGGACTCTTGTTAACAGACTGCAAGGGAAAGAAATGAAATTGTGCCCTTTCATTTCCAGAGTTGGAACATCACCCATGGATGTGGTAGGAAGCCTGCCGGGAAGCCAACCACAGCCAATACTGAAAACACCAAGATAAATGCACATTACAGCAAGCAGCTGTGCCACTGGGTGCTGCACCCCTGGTGCCACAGGCTCAGTTGCCTTTCTCATGGGCACTTTGATACACATACCTTCTTTGGAAAGAGGCAAAAGCGTGGAGGACTTGGCACACTTGCAATGAACATTAACTGAGATATTTGACTTTGTTGTGGCTCATGGTTTTTATCTTACTGCTGAGATAAGAACAGCCAGTGTAAGCAGACTTTGTAGTCTATCACCACAAGTACAGGAACTACCTAAGTGTGCTCTGTTTACATGCTCAGTGTCAGTGACAGCATTCTCAGTATCAGAATATACTGTTCACATAGCAATGCTTTTACTGAAGTGATTGAAGTAGTTTTCTAGCAATTGCAATGCAATTTCCATACTGCAATCATTTACACACAGTAGATGGAACTGTACCATTAGGAAGTTTATACACCTTAATGTTTTTCAAATCAATTCAATAATGCTATATCAGAGTATTTGACAGTGCCATAATATGTCTTGTATCAGCATTGTGTAAGATCCAAGATAATCACTATCAGGAGTAGCAACAGGGATGGCAAGGACTGTGCCAAGCAGGAAAAGGAGGAGACTGATGCTGCAGCCAGATGTGGCAGTAGGGCTTGACCATCTTGCCACATGGATGCCTGGCAAGAGTCCTGGAAATGGGGCAGGCACCACTTGTGCCTGCAGCAGTCTGGTGAAGGACCACAGGAAACAAACATGCCAAAGTCAAGGAAAGTCCTCTGAGGGACTAGAATAGGAGTAGAGAACAAACATGGGAGAATCTGCCAGAAGTTGGACTGAGAATATGCAGAGTATTTCTTTGAAGAAAAGAGGGATGCTAACATACCCTTGCAAAAATATGAACCAGGGTTAAACCAGAGGACTATACCCTTCCAGTCCTGTTATTTGCTTCACCCTTGATTTGCTACTGGTGATAGACATTAAGAATTACTGTGAAATTAGAATAATGATATTGCTTAATCTGAGCAGCATGCTGGTACACAAAACCTTGCAAAAATAATTATTGTATTTGATACAGTAGGTAATTTGTCAAAAGATTCATGCAGTTAAAGTTATTTGTACTAAAGCTGTTCCAATTATGAAGAGAGAAAATATTGATTAGAAGCCTCTTGCAGTGACAAGCAACAAGTTTGAAGCACTTAAATTCTCAGTTTCTCAAGAAAATTAATAAAGCCAACATTAGCCCTGCTATTTTAACTGAGGAAATAATGAGGACAGGCCTTGCCACTGTCATTGTTTACAAAGGCTAAACCAATTTTAATATTTTCATAAAAGTACATGGCTAACTGAGAGCATTATCAGCTAGTACTCCTTTATGTTGCTTTGAGAATGTTAGTAGATTGGAATTTTTTTCTAGTTTGAAAAAGGCAATAAATAGATAAACAACTAATTCAGAAAAATGTCTGAATTTGTCTGCTTGGTAACAGGAATGGGAAGTTTTATGCTCTTTCAGTGATAAGCTAGGACTTGCTATAGGATAGCTGAGCTATCATGTATCAGTTACTTGATACAGCACCAGAAGGCTTGAACAGACACAAGAAAACTGATTGTCCAATTGTCAATCAATTTAGCTACTTGCAAATCCAGTGAGTGCTACTTAGAATAAATTTTACATTTAAACTAATGAAATCATAGAATCAGAGAATGTCTTGGGTTGGAAAGGGACCTTAAAGACCACCTAATTTCAACCTCTCTGCTGTGGGACACCTTTCACTAGATCAGGTTCTCAGAGCCCCATCCAACCCAGCCTTGAACATTTCCAGGGATGGGGCAGCTAAAGCTTCTCTGGGTAACCTGTTTCTGTGCCTCACCACACTCACAGTAAAAAATTTCCTCCTAATATCTAATTTAAATGTTTTCAGCCATTCCCCCTTGCCCTGTCAACACATACTCTTCTAAAAATCTCTTTCCCACTTTTTTGTAGGCTCCTCTCAGGTACTGGAAGGCTACAATTAGGTCACCCTGAAGCCTTCTCTTCATTCTTATAAAGAAAATTATTTTCATTCATAACCAGAGCAAAAACATGTACTGGGCAACAATGACTTCTCTGGAAGAACTAAAAACATCTAACAAACCTAAAAAGCTTTGTAGGAATTAGAAAGTTTCTATTTTATCACTGCAAACTCAATAAGAATTTGTTTCTATAAATTGCCAAAGTAAATAATTAACCATATGAATAACAGTCCATATAAGAGCCAAGAACCTTCCTCCTTACTAAAACCAGTGTGATCAATCCACTAATAACTGAACAGACAGAGAGGGCAAAAAAATATATTGCTGGATTATGATTTACCTCAGTGCCACATTCTTTAATTCTGCTTCAGGGATTTACACTCATTTGCATCCCCATCTTTATTTGTACTCTTTCTAAAAGCTGATGACAGATAGACACTATGGTACAATCAAAGAGACCCATAAAAATTAAATTAGAAAAGATATACAAAACCCTAGACATAAGCAAAATGCCTCATACATGGCCCTGTAAACCCACTGGTGCTGTATAGTAATAGCTGCAGTTATTAAGAAAATACTTTAAAATTAAATAAGAAGCAAAATAATCCCAAGATGAGCAGTGCTGCCCAGGTCAGATACAGTGCTGGCCTCTATCTGGTGAGCAAATTCACTTCTGTAGGCATTGTAGTGTCTGTGCTATAAGGAAGTAGCATGAGTAGAGGCAGCACTTTCTAGAAGACCTAGCCTTAGGAAGTTCACCATATTTCATAAACCAATGGCTTTATATGTCCTATTATATCCAAGGTCGATATGTTTCAGCCACTCTGAAAGGGATGATTGTTTCATACTCTTTTTTCCAAGCAGTCAGTGCTGTTTTATGCTCAGCTATGGAAGTCTCCTTTTTAAACCTATATCACTTTAGTAGTGTCATGGCCAAGTGCTGCATACTCTGGACCAGGTGGCTCCTAACCCTCCTCCTCACCGCTCTCTTTAACATAACCTTGAAGCCAGTGATCCAGAAATTTAGGCTTTCTATTACACCCTCTTAGAGACCAGCCACAAGTCCACTTTATAATTTTTCAGTGGAGGAGTTTTTTCCCCCTTAAAGGCCAGATCAGGAAAGTAAACACCAGTTCTTCAAGAAACTCATCAGTACAATCCCCTTGGAATCTTTCTTCAGGGTCAAGGGAACAGGACACAGCTGGCACATTTTTAAAGACATCTTCATGGAGCACACAAATTAGTGATCCCCAGACACAAGAAATTTGGCAAGGAAGGCAGAAGATGGGAATCACTGAGTCTGCACCTGCTGGTGAAGCTAAAGGGCAAAAAGTATGTGCAGAGGCAAAGGAGGCAAGAGCAGGTAACCTGGGAAGAGTATAGGGATACAGTCCAGTTGTACAGGGATGGGAGGGAGGCCAAGGTGAAACTGGAGCTGGACTTGGCAAGGGATGCAAAGAATAGGAAGGGGTTCTACAGGTGTGTAGGGACTTTTTACAAGAGCATGTAGTGACAGAACAAGGGGGAATAGCTTCAAACTGAAAGAGGGCAGGTTTAGATTAGATATTAGGAAGAAATTCTTTCCTATGAGGCACTGGAGCAGGGTGCCCAGAGAAGCTGTGGATGCCACATCCCTGGAAGTGTGCAAGTTGAATAGGGCCCTGAGCAACCTGGTCTAGTGGAAGGTGTCCCTGCCCATGGCTGGGGGGTCAGAACTTGATGGTGTTTCAGGTTTCTTCCAAAGCAAACCGTTCCATGATTCTGTGAGGTGAAAGCTTCATGGAAGCTGTCCCTTTAACAGAAGCTGTTTAATCAGCTGGATACTGGCAGAAAACATCCTGAACATCTCCTTCAGTTTCTAATTTAGAATCACAAAGTGCATCATCAGCTATTCAGCAGGAAACAGCAGGAAAGCTTACTTGGGCTCTGAAGTACTCATCTGCTCTGTTAACATACAGACCATATTGAGTATACAGCAATGCAGTGTACCCCAAATGATGATGAGAGGAGAAAAGCAGGCAGAGGGAAGATGATTTTCAGAAAGATCAAGGGCAGGAAATCCAGGGACAGCCATTCTTTTGAGGAAATCCAGGTTTCTCTGGCCTCCTCTAAGAACAGCATAGTTTTAAGCTGCCTTTGTCTAACTTAAAATACACACAGAACCAAAGGAACCATAGGCCACGTACTACTGTATTAGAAGTGTTCCCACCACTAGGTGTCAGCCCAATTTAACATATGCACAAATTTCTTTAAATTAACTTTTATTTTTCTTATACTTAAATACTTGAAAATGAAAATATTTTTGAAAGGCAAGTAGATTACCTGCTTTCAGAAAGGTACATTTCATAGAATCATTTAGAGTGAAAAAGTCTTTTAAAACTATCGAGTTCAATCATTAACCCAGCCCTGCCAAGTCCACCATTAACCATGACCCTAAGGGCCACATCAACATGTCTTTTAAATATCCCCAGGGATGGTGAATTAACCACTTCCCTGGATTGCCCATTCCAGGGCTTGGACAACCCCTTCAGGGAAGAAATTTTTCTCAATTTCCCATCTAAACCTCCCCTCACACAACTTGAGGACATTTCCTCTTGTTCTATCACTTGCTGCTGGGGAGAAGACATTGACCCCCACTTGGCTACAGCCTCCTTTCGGGCAGTTGTAGAGATCAACAAGGTCTCCCCTGAGCTCCCTTTTCACCAGGCTGAACAGCCCCAGCTCCCTCAGCTGCTCCTCATAAGACTTGTGCTCCAGACTCTCCACCAGCTTCACTGCCATTCTCTGGACTTGCTCCAGCACCTGAGTCTTTCTTGCAGTGAGAGGCCCAAAACTGAACACAGGATTTGAGGTGCAGCCTCACCAGTGCCGAGTACAGGGTGACAATCATTGCCCTGGTCCTGCTGGTGTATTTCTGATCAAGGCCAGGATGCCATTTGCCTTCTTGGCCATACACAGGCTCATGTTCAGCTGCTGTTGGCCAGTACCTCCAGATCTTCCACTGGGTAGATCTCCAAACACTCAGCTCCAGCCTTCAGCACTCCATTGTTGAAGGGTTGTTGAGACCAAGGTGCAGCACTCAGCACTTCACCTTGTGGAACCTCACACAATTGCTCTTGGCCCATCAATCCTGTCCAGCCTGTGCAGTGTCCTCTGCAGAGTCTTCCCACCCTCCAGCAGATCAGCATTTCCACTTTGGTGCCAACTTGTCACAAACTTACAGGAAGCACTTGATCCCCTTGTGCAGATCATTGATAAAGGTATTAGACAGGGCTGATCCAAATACTGACCCCTGGGGAGCTTCACTTGTGAGCAGCCCCCCCCTGGATGTATCACCATGCACCACCACTCTCTGGGCCCAGCCATCAGCCAGTTCCCTACCCAGCAAAGAGAGTGCCTGTTCAAGTCCATCCATTTGGAAGCTGTGAAGATGATGGACCTTCACTTACAGAGAGCAATGAACAAGTATGGGCCTATTCACAGTACTTAATCTTTTTAAAATTTAAATCCCTGATAGCTAAAATGAGAGCTTAAAAGGTTGAGGTAGAATACCTGCTCTGCCACTGTTTTCTGAAGCAATGAATTCATTAACACCACAGAGACCCTGCTGGTTACAACATAAAAGCAGAGGGACCATTTATCAGCATTTTGTCCAGGGGTGAATCAAATAACTGTCATATCACTTCTGAACAGGCTCTGTATGAGCACTTTCTGTCATTCAAATTAACACCACCCCCTCTCCAGCTGCAGGGTTAAAACACACAGTGTGGGGATGCAACAATGAAAAGAATATTTATTCAGAGTATTATGCCTTCAGTGATAAATATGCATGGGCTCTTCAAAGCAGATTTCAAAACCAAAAAAAGGTGGTTATAAAGTCTTGTGTAATTAAATTTTCATTCTCCTCTCTGGGGGAAGTATGATGAGACAAAACTGAATGTGAAAAAATGGACCTGACTGACATTGCTCTCTGTCAGAAATGGCTTGCAAAGGAGAGTCCCCAGGCAATAGCTAACACAGCTCCTGCAGGCTCACCAGGTGATGTAAAGCACTGCAAATAAAATAATGGAAGAGCAGGAAGAAGGAGAAAAAAACCAACAAAAGACAAACAACAACAAAAAAAACTCAGGAAAAAACAACCAAACAAAAAAACATTCAGAACCTCCCCCACAAAATCCCAAACTCACTCTCACATATGTTCCTTCCCACAAAACCAAACAGAAAGAAAATCCAAAGAGAGTTCAGCCCTGAAAAAGCCCAACTGAACTAGCAATGATCCAAGGAAAAGAACTGTTCCAGAAAAACACCTTCCTTCCCAGCAATGCAGAAACAACAGCCTACAGTCTTTCCTTGCACACAGCCTCCCTCTCCTGTCAAAAATATGAAGTTTCAGTTCTGAAAAATACTTGTATCACACTGCAACATACAGTCCTTTCACAGCTGACCCAGAATCCCTCTCTGCATCCTGATATCTGACCCTATTAGCACCATAGCCCCTTAACAACTCAAATCAACCTGGAGCTCCAACCTGGATTTCATTTCTAAAACAAATCTTAGGAACGGGATGAGACTTAGGCTCAGACATGGGCCATAACTCAGACAAAAAGTTCCTGAGGGTCTTCTAGTGTGTTCTCTAGCAGCTTGCCCTTTCCTTTGGAGTCCCCTTTTCAGCCTTATACCAACAGAAGCTCCTATCCCAATCAACTTCTACATGGACCTAAAACAAAATACAGTTTTATTACAGCCAAATCTAACATTGTGGTCACTTAGAAATTTCTCTAACTGTCAATGCATCCTCTACTCACATATGACACTGATTTCAAGAAAATATAACAATATGCATTATACATTGGATGATGAGGCCATGGAAATTGCTAAATCAAACCAGAAGACTGTATGATGTGGAATTTCACCCTGTTGCCAAAAAGAAATGGAGTCCCTGTCCTTGGAGGTGTTTAAAATAAAAAGATGTGACACTTAGTGCCATGGTCTAGTTGAAAAGGTGGTGTTAGTCATAGGTTGGACTCAATGATCTCAAAGATCTTCTCCAACCCAGTTAATTCTGTAACTCTGTACGGTCTTTTCAAACTATGTGCATAAAACAACACAGCATGCTATAGGTGATAGAGAACAGAAGATGTGGAATGAACACACCGAGACCCAACAAAAAAAGAAGAAATTGTTTAAATTAGTTAAAGAACTGGTCATCATGTAAGCCATCCATACTCAATGATGGAACATTAGAAAGAGGTCAGAAATATATGAAACTTCCAGAGCAGAAACATATTTAAGAGGTGCTCCAGAGATAAAAGTCTTTTGCCCTTTCCTCATGCTAAGAATGACATTCAGACAACTACATCCCTTTACTATCAGACCTCAATTTTCCTGCCAGACAACAACACAAGATAGCTCAGTCACAATCTCTAACCACTTCTACAGATTGTACAATGGTTTGGGTTGGAAGGGGACTTTGAAGACTATCTCATTCCAACTTTCCTTCTGTGGGCTGGGATACTCTCCACTAGACCAGGTTGCTCAGAGCCCCATCCAACCTGGCTTTAAGCATCCCCAGGGATAGGACATCCATTACTTCCCCAGGCAGCCTGTTAAGAGTGCCTCACCACCCACACAATAAAGACTTTTTTCCCTAGTATTCAACCTAAACCTTCTGCTTTTGAATTCTCCCCATTCATTCTGGTGAAGATACATTAATATCTTCACTGGATTTTCCCAGAAAAATCCTGGAAAACTACAACGGAGATGCTTACCAAGATTACCTCATTCTTTCCATTCTCCTCTTATCTAAGTAATTAATATGCTTCAGAAGACTTTTGCCAAACTCTACCAGACCTCCAGAGACTTAGCAGAAGCTGGCATCGTCTCCAACCAGCACTCCAGGGAACTGCTACCTGCAGAGGAATGAACCTTGGGAGACATGTTGGAAGATCAGGGTTTGAGACACCTGATCTCTAGAAGTTAGTTCCTGTATTTCTTCAGGAACCTCAGAAACACTAGCACAGTTTTTTATTCTTTGCCAACATAAGTGGAAAGAAGAGGAAACAATAACTCAGGCTCAAGCTGTCTAGCTCAGGAATCTATAATTGCAACAAGTTATTTACTGAAGGAACTAAGAGTGATCCAGGACTTTGAGCCAGCTGTGAGCTGGAACAAGCAGAGAGACTTCAACTACACAATAGTTACTATCAAGGTTCACAGAAGATACACACTGAAGATTTCAGGCATCTCTGGGGTCAGGCAAGAGCAATGTGGTGGGGGCCAAAAAGGACTGTGGTGAGTTGACCTCACTGGGCACCAGCTTCTCAGCAAAACCACTCGCTAATTCACGTTCTTATCTAGAGGAGGAAGAGAAAACATTGTAAAAGGCTCACGGGTCAAGATAAGGACAGGAAGAGATCACTCACCAATCACCATTACAGGCAAAACAGACTCAGCTGGGGGAAATTAGTTTATTGCCAAACAAATTAGAGTAGGGCGATTAAAGATGGAAATGAAGTCTTAAAACACCTTCACCTCACCCCTCCCTTCTTCCCAGGCTGCGCTCCACACCCTTCCACAGGGTAGAGCCTTTCAGGAACAGACTGCCCCAGTGCAGGACCACAAATCCTTTCCCCCACCAAAGCTCACCCAACCTAGAAACCAAACCCACCCGTTCCACAGCGCCCCTCGGCCGGTGTTTACAGCGCGGGGCTGCTGGGCGGACCCGGTCCGGCTCGGCAGCTCCATTGGGCGGCTCTCTCGTCAATCACTGTGAGGGGGAGCTGCCCGCGGGTCCGTTCTGCTTGCCGGGCGCTTGCGCGGGGCCCTCGGGCGTTTCCCAGAGGTTACCGGGGGCCGCCCGCCCGCCCGCGGGGCCGGTCCTTGGCCGTGTCCATGGAGCGGCGCCGTGGGAGGGGCCGGAGGCCGCGGCAGGGGCGGCTCGGCAGGGCCGGGTGACGGCGGCCGGGCGGCGGCACTGCGGGGCTGCAGCAGCGGGACGGGCCCGCACCGCCCAGCCCAGCCCAGCCCTGCGCTCGTCCCGCCGACCGGCGGATGGGCACAGCGAGGACAGCGGCTCGGCCATGGCCAGCGGCGGCCCCGAGGAGGGAGAGGCGGTGGCGGGGGAGGAACAAGCCCTGAGGAAGCTGGTCGTCCGGCTCCAGAACGTCCAGGAGAGGAAGCGGCTGGAGACGCTGGTGCAGACCCTGAGCGACCTGCTGGAGCTGGCGGCCCGGCAGAGCGGTGAGCGCCCTGCCCTGCCCTGCCTTGCCCCGTCCCGCCCGCTGCCGGTCGCTAACGCGGTCTCTCTGTCGCTCTCTGTCCCCTCACAGCTCCCCGGCTCTTCAGCGGCAAAAACGTCCACGTGCCCCTGCTGCTGGTGGTGGATCTGTACCCGGGAGCGGCCGGCGTGCAGCAGGTCAGGGGCCGGGGCCGGGGCCGCTGCCCCGCTCCGGCTGCGCTCCGCGGGATGAGCGAGCGCCGGGCCCTTCCCGGGATAAAAGTTCTTGTTCCGCTTGTTGATTTCTCCTTATCTTGCCGTGTGTCTCCTGGGCCGCTTCGTGAAGTGCTCTGAGCTGTAGAAGGGCGGCTGTCACCGCTGGCATTTAAAGGGACCAAGCGTTCCAACTTATTGCAGACGCCACTGGCTGCGTCTCTGTTTTTACCGGCAGAAGGAGGCGAAATAGGAAATAAGAATTAAGCCATGTGAATGCTGTGTAATGTAGGGTTCTAAATTACCAGTGTTATCTAATATAATTTTGACGTGTGCATATTGAATCTTGCCATGGTTAGACAAACTTCTGCAAAGCATGATTTTATTCTCTGAATTTGTATATATGTAGCCATGTCCTTGAGACTTGTGCTAGCACACGTTTTTAAAGGCGGGAGGGAATATTTTAGCTAAGAGTAAGTTCTGCAATTTAAGGTTCTGCCTACCTGCTCCTGTAATTTAACATTGGCCCATTTGGACTAGGTGTGGCACTTGGACAATTTGATGTTATACTTATGGTACAGCTGCCAGACTTGTCAAACAAACCAGCTTCTTCCTGGCAGGCATATATTAATATCTGACTATACTATGCATAGAGGATGTTTATAAGCTCCAGATTTCTGTGCAACTCACTTGATGCTTTTTTTTAATTGTTAAGCAGTATGAATATGAAGCTGCAGTTTTTTTCAAGATAAAGCTCATTAGTTTAGAAAACCTCTGCCCAGAAGCCTAAACTTGGAAGTAAAACATCAATCATAACAAGAAGTAGATGTGAAATGATAGCACAAGACTCTCATAATTGCATAAAGAAGACACTGATTAACTTTCATTTTAACTCTCTTAAAATACTTTATTCTAATGAATAATTTTAAAATTAATTTTAATCTTCTACCTGCCTACATTTGCAGTCATACAGTGTTTCAGTTCAGAAGTTCTGGACCTCCTTTGCATTACTATGTTGTGTTGCAGTGGGAAATTCATAGCCAGTGCAAAGCTCAAATCCCATTCCTCATAAAATGTCTTGGGCAGCTCTTCTTTCACATTCAGTTCTGATGTTTACAAACATTAACACTATGTAAGTAGATCTCTGTCTTCTTGCTTCATTCACTGCTATTTCTTTGTAATCTTTGTGAATAAATTCTCACTTTACAGCAGTGGTGAAGTAATGAGGTCCTGATTTCAGTGCAGTCTCTTTGCACTTCTAATGATATTTTATTGAATGAATAATTAATCATCCTTCTTTTACTTTTGGTATTTAAAAAAAATAGACTCACACAAGAGAATAAACACAGTCAGAGACATACCTGAAGTCAGAATTTTCTTCACTCCCCTCCTTAACAGGTTACAAAGCATTGTGGGTTGATGTTGGAACCCTGGATGCTGTTCCACTAACTTGTACAGGGTTAATTTAGTACATCAATATTGCAAGTCTGGCCCAGGTCAGACTGCAGGCATAAACCCTGCAAGCTCCTTCAGCAACAGGAAGATACTGGTGTGGAAAGCCAGTAGCTCCTGTAAGTAAAATATATATCTTTAAGTAAATAGGATAGTTTTCTGCAGTTTCTCTGGCAATGATTGGAGCAGCTTAGAAACTCTAGAGCAAAATATGAGTGCACTTGAGTAAAGAGCAGTCAGCAGTGCTTTATTCTCTTACATGGGTGGTACCCAATGTAATATAAATTAATTGCATGCTAACAACAAAAAGGGTCAGATTTAAAAATAATGAGTCTCATTGCTGCTACCAACTGTTTCTGTACATAAGGACCTGTTTAAGTCTTTATAAGGACATCTTCTTTTGCTTTATTTCCCTTCCTTGTAACCTTTAGGGTTTCTGTTTTTTAAAAGACCCTTGCTTTCTTAGTTAATCCTCAAACAGCTAAAAAGCTCTGTTACCTCAGGTTGTGATTTTAATGTTGTAAAATAGACCACATATCAGCAGGTCAGATGTTTCCATTGGTCTTCTCTGGATCCACAGTTCTGACAAATGTTGTCAATACTTGGAGTCCTGACAATCCAAATAAAAATATTCAATGGGAATATAAAATTCATCAGAAACAGTTAATACAGAAAGGAATTTCCTAAAGTTATTAAGCAAGTTTTCATCAGATTTTAAATTTTATGGGAACAATTAGCATGCTCTTATAAAGTGGGACTTGAAAAATAAAATGTTTTCTAAGGAATAAGCAATTTATCAATTGATAGTTACCTCTACAAAGTTTTTGAAATTTGTACCTGATTGACTGTCACCAATAAACTCTGTTTTGCTTGCAATATGGAAAATTAAGGAATTTTATATCTTCATCTTGAACCGATGGTTACTAAGACCTACATTTTGTACCTGCAGTTAGTTAGGACTCAGTTATACAGACCACTCTGAATGTCCACAGTAAGTGATTTGTAGTGTCATGCAGGGCAGCTTGCTGTCCAAGGAAAAATGTATGGAAACTGGCTCATAGTCAAGCTCAGTCTGCAAACATTGAGGTTGTATTTGGCTTAAAATGTTTGTTTCTTCAAATCTCAACTGAAACAGAAACAAAAGTACTGCAGATTTGGGCTGTGCTAACACTGCAACCAAGTATGTGAAAGACAAAAGTGGAATTCTGGTCCCCAGGGAGCTGCCTCACCTTTGCACACTCTACAAAGCTGTCAGGAAAGATCTCTAAATTCAAGCTTATGCTGTTCCTGTGGGTGACTCTACACTACCAGGCTTGTAATTCCATGTCTCTAATCTTACTGATTGCAGGGTTAGGGATTGTGCACTTTATATGAACTTTGCAGTTAAACTCTTTGGAGGTAGCCATTTACATTCCTGTTGTTGCCTGTCCCATCTTGACCTCTTTGCTTTATATAACTCTTCTGTGAAAAAGTGATCCAGTTTTGTATAGAGTCTTTGTGACATATTATCTTCTGCCTTGACTCTATTCTTAAAGCACAGAGGCCTGCTTCCACCTTTTTATTTACTTATAGGCTCAAGGAAACTCACATGCCTTATTCAAATTCCTTTCTGTAAAATCTGCCTCATCTTGACTTTTGACATTTCACAGTTCACTACTTTTCTTTCAATACAGAGGGATTTTCTTTCATCAGTTGTTTCTTTGTACAGATTTTGCTTAGTGCTTCCTCACTGCAGCCTATTCAGTCATATGAGCCTGTAAAAATTCATAGGAGAGCAGATTTCTCCAATACAGAAGATCAAAGAGGAGCATTTTTAGCTTTTGGCATTATTTACAGATATTTGAAAGTCAAAGAATTTGCATTGGATGAAATAGGTAGATATTAAGAACAAATACATTGGGTTTAGTTGTCTTTCACTGCTTATGATCTTAAAACTTCTACTGCCTTCATTACAGTTTGAAAGCACACACTACTGAGGGTTGATGGCAAGAATATGAAATGTGTAGTAATTGTTTATGCATCTCATCCCCATTTAAAGGATTGAATGCCTTTAAAAACCTATACTTTATCCTTACAATTTGCAATTAAATTGCAAGTTCTTACGAAAACACACATTTTTTATTAAAATACACCTGAAGTCGTGCAGGGGTTTTCCCTGACCAATGATAAAATGCTATGGATCACATCACATCATATCTTTCTGTCTGTCAGCAACTCATTTAACTGTATGCCCTTTATCCTCAAGCAGTGCTGAAGCAGATTGAGAGTGATGTGTTCCTGCAAGCAATGCAATCAGAATCATTAGCATATGTTTTACTTCCCTCTTTTAACTTTCCATGCCATTTGTTTTGTGTTAATTAGTTTTCCCTTACTGATTTAGCTAGGTAACAGAACAGCTGTCTTGCAAAATCCAAGGATATTAGAATACAATGTAGAAGTTCCAAGCAGAATATTTATTCTAAAATAGCTGCATTTTTATTTTACAGATGGGCTGGTCACTTCTTTGTAAATTAATAGAAATTTGTCCAAGTACTCTACAAAACATAGCTCCTAAGGATGTTGGGAAGGACTGGGAAGTACTGGGTGTTCACCAGTAAGTATTTTGTATACAGAGTCTGCCAGAATGCTTGGTCATTTTGGCATCATATATGTGCAATGAAATATATAAAGTTATTACATCAGCTTTTTTGGTGCATTTGCAAAAGTGATTTGGGTTGTTTTTCATGAGCAAGAAATAACTGAGCTGAAGCTGCACATGCTGACTACAATTTCTTTGGCTTGTTAATTGACTGAAAGTTATCCTGAGAGCTGGAGATACTGCTGCTCATTCTCAGGTCCCAGAAAAATTACTTTCTGGGACTGATCTTTCCTACAGCCTCCTCAGCACCCACACAGTGTGTGCAGTTAACAAAGCATCCGTTTCAAACTCAAACTTCACTGAAGATCTGATGATAGCACTGCTGTACATGATTCTTTCTCAGTACCATCATTTTAGCCAACTGTGTATCCCTGTCTGACATGTTGACAGTTTTCCTTGCTGTGGAGAGGCTGAGTGGGGGAGTGGACCCAGGCATTTCTGTTAGTGCCAAAGGCAGAACAAGCCAGCTAAATTATGTCTCATGTTCCTTGAGCATGGTTTGTACTGTGGGAATCAACACCATAACCAATACATGCTGTTTACAGCAAGGCAGGAAATAGTTACAATAGAGAAGAAAAGGTCATTTTTTTATCAGGAGATTTTCCCTTTTGTGTGTGTAGTTATTTTGGGAGAATGGGAGTATTAAACTAGAAAAAGCATTTCTTTCTTTTGTCTTTCAGCTATGATCCAACTTGACTTCACCACAGTTATGTTTACAAATGGTAGTTTGCTATTGATTTAGGTGTTTTTGACAGACAGTGTAATGAATAATTAAATAGTTGCTGTCACTGTGAAAGAAAGAGAATTTCCTTCAGTGTATTTGCCTTCTTTCCATTAGCTTAAATAGACTTCTTGAGATGCTTTGTAATCTCTTATGTGGAACTTTTCCTACAGCAGAAAAAATTTAGAAAGGTTTACATCCTTCTAGGTTATATTTGAAATGGGAGGATACATGGGAGGGAATTTTCTGAAAGTAAATTTGGAAAATGGATGTTATACCTGTAACTGATGTTATACCTCTCATCAGATTTTGCCTCCCATGTCTACTTTGGTCATCATAGCTACAACACTAGTGCTACAACAGAGGAAACTGGCAGCATCATAGTATGAAGGGAAAACAGTGATTCATTCCCCCTTAGAAATTTAGACTTCAGCAAGGCAAACAACATCACTGCCAGAGCTGGAGTATGAAATTTGGATGAAACTTCAACTGCTGCTTATGTTTTTCAAGACAGGTCAAGAATATCAACTGAAGTATTACAAACTACTGCATAGTCTATTTTTAATATTAGATATTATATATGCAAAGATTCACATTTGAATATTAGTAAAATTGCTGAATCAAGCTCTCTAAAATAAGGAAAAGTAAAAAAAAAAAGTTTCTTTAGATTTTTGTGTGTAAGTCTATACCTTTTAATTTAGTTTTTAATTACAGTTCCCCCCTGCCCCCGATTTTGATATAGGCTTCATTTAGTGTGATATCAATGCTTTTAATTTATTTTTTTAAGAGGTGTTACAGATTTTTAGTCATTATTTTACAGATTGTTATTTGAGTAAAGTATGTTGAAAATATCTACTGATTGTTCTGTGCCCAGTTTGATACATGACCTGAATTTTACAGTACTTGGCATTGTTTGGCTCTCTGTTTAACAAGTCAGAGCAGATTACAGAAGGTACACAGAGTGCAACTGGCAGTCTAGGAAATGTTTCTTTTTAGTGGTTTGTCCAGCATCATGTAAGTGCTGTAGGGCTGAAACATAGGATAGAATGCATCAAGATGCTGTTCAAGTTCTTCAGCTGGGAAGCTGCTGCCTTGGTTGTTCAGTGTAACTGAGCTCTTGCTGCAGGCAGAGCAGTGCTGTGCTGTCATCAGTCTGTAGTGAATATTAGAGAGCACTCTAATAATCTGCACTCAGACTGGTGCTCTGCAGGGTAACCACCTCCTAAATGTCCCTGCAGAATTAATTCATATAACTGACTAAAAAGTAAATTGGATGAGTTATACATCAGTATTTTAATGAACTATGATAATAGTTGAAGTTCTAATATTACTTCATCAGTAACTTGAAAAAATATAAACTGAAATAAAAGTTTTTTTAAAAATTATTTGAGAGCTTTTTAATGTTTTGCTGATTTTTATAACTACTTCTGTTTTCAAAGTAAATGTTTGATAAAAAATTGTATCAGTATTTCTTTAGCTATAACTCTTTTTCCTTTTTTTTTTTTGTCTTTAATTTTTAGGCAGATTCTTAAAATGCTTACAGTCCACAAAGGAAATGTAAATCTTTCAGTTATAGGACTAAAAGCATTAAATCTACTCCTCATGTCAGGTATTGTGTACTTTACCTTCCTATTTCATCTAAGCCTTTAAAACACAGAGCTGATTTGAAGTGTGTGATTGTCCATGGCAGACTGGACTTTTTTCTCTGTTTTACTCCATGAAGTCACTTGTCATTTGTACTTGTATACAAAATAATAAGAGTACTATTTTGAACCTTTTTTTAACCAGGTAGGTATGAACTGTCTATAGGTGGTAAAGTTTTAGAACATCAGTACTATTGTAAAATACTGCCTTAAGAGAAATCTTTGTCATGAGTTACACAAAACTGGATTTGAACTGTCAGAGTAAGCTTTAAGGACAATATTAAAGAATTTTGGATTTTATGGTGTTTCAATGAAAATATTGAGAAATAATTAGTGCAATATGTAATCTCTTCTGCTGTTCAGACATAATTGCTTTCCTGCTCTTGGAAGAAGAGGTGGATGTGTTTTCCTTGGTGTTTAATGCCATGCACACCTTCCCTAAAAATGAAGAGATCCAGCAGCATGGATGTAAAGCGTTACACAAACTTTTTGAGAAAGGTATTTTATGATGTTAGAAAAATGTATAGATTGGGAGGGATTACAGATTTTAATTTAAAGGCAATAAATGAATTTATGCATTCCACATTGGTTTGTGAATTATGGCTGTTCTTAAATGAGCTAGCACAAAGCAGACTTTCCAAGAAATTTCACAAATTCTATAAATTAGAGCAATGAATATGACATCTTTTAAAAAATAAAAATGTCCCTTCATTTCTAAGTCCAAAATTAACTGAAAAGATGGGATTTAATGTTAGTCAGTAACTGCAATAAAGAAAAGTGCCATTTGATTTTAATTCTTAAAAACAGGATTGTGTATTTAAGACTGGTAAATTTTAGTAATGTGAACAGTTCTAAAATCAAACAAAATGTTTGTACTTTAGAAAAATACTTTTTTTCTTCTTTTTACCCTGTCAATGCTAAAAAGTGATCATGTGTCAATACAATATTCCCATTTATTCTGAAAAATGAACTCACCATGTATTGAATTTTTGCAGAAACCTCAGGAATTGTGCAGGTTACAGCCAGAAGTCCCCTTGTTGTAGTCCCCTTGCTTTGAATTGAGTTTCTTGATTCAAAATGAATATTGAGAAATGCTATCACTCTGCTGTACTCCTCTGCTTCAAAGATAATCTTCAGTTCTTCAGATTGGCTCTTTTTGGCACCATTCTCTCTTGATTTTTTAAGTCTTTCTCTCACATGTGTGCTTGGAATTATCTTCTCTGTTCCTTTTCCTCTTCCTGTCCCTAAATACTTTTGCCCTACTGTATTTTCTCTTCAGTCTCCACAGCAGTCTGAACTTCTTATGTTTTTTGTAAGTGCCAGATTTTCACAGATCTAGCTGCAGGTACAGACCTGCATACCTTCTTCTTGATGGCAACACCAATGTGACAAGTTCCTAGGATGCTCCTGCCTTGTTTTCTCTACCTCTGAGGCACCTTGTCAGTTTTTGTTATGTGGATCTTTGCATAACCTCATCTTTAACAAGATTCAGAAAACAATTCTGCTTGTGAAATTTAAGAGGTGCTCTTTCTCATCCTGGGTCAGTTCCCTTACCTGTGTCATTGCACAGCCACACAGTTATGTCAGTGTGAATAACAGAGGCCAGGAAGGGAAAAAACTTTAAGCCATTAAGGTAGGATTTTATTAAATGTGGTTTTATGGAAAAAAAGTCCATTATAAAAAAATTTAAAAGAAAAAGAAAAATTAAATCAATTCAGAGTATGCAAAATGGCATTCCCTAAATTTTTTTCCTATTGTATGCTTAGCTTTTCCCTCACTTGTAAACTGTCTTGGTTTGGACTGTCTGTGGAAACTTGATTTGGACTAGCATTCTGTGAAAAAGGCTAAAAGACTTCTAAAATACAGATTCACAAGGTAGCATTTAAAAGTCAGAACTCAATTACATAAAGTGTAAGCTAGAAGAAGGTGTTTATAAAGTAGCTCAGTTTTTAGTTTAAAAAGCCATAATCATGGAAGATTATGTGTATGGACAGTACTTTACTTTCTGTGAAGCATAGAGAATAAATACAAGGAAACTTGATAAAAACAGTTGTCTTTTCTCATGATGCATCAGGATAAGAATTATTTCCTCAAAACATACTGTATCTCTCGCCTTTCATTTTAGTTCCAGAAGAGCAGCTGACTGAATTTGTTGAAAGCAAAGATCATATGATCATACTGAAAGTTTTTAAAGAGTTTCCAGAGAAAGAAGAGGTGATCCTTCCTGCACTTTATTCATTACATTCCTTAGCTGGTCCACGTAAGTATTAGAAGTTATTTTTAATTCCTTTTCTCCCACAGTATGCATCAGCTCTTGCTTTCTGTAAGTGTAAAAAGTAGTCTTTGTGTGATTGCAGAAAATCATTGAGAACTGGTTGGGAGTTGCCAGACAAATCATCTTCCTGTTTTCTTTGGGAAGTACCCTTTTTTTAAAATGGACTATTTTTTATATTTAACCATTGAAGCATAAATCCTTCCTAACAGAAAGATACTTCCACTTGGACTAAGCGGTAGCAAAGATGTTTATCATGGTTGTAGAGACTTAAGTTTCAAGACCCTGTCCTGTCATCTTTTGTTACTTGAAAAATAAGATACATTTATTGACTAAAAAAATCTTCTATGAGTTTGGGTCACAGGTAAAGAATATCTTGGCAAAATCTAATTGTACAAATTCAATGGCCAGGCCTGGGGAAAAATATCTGAGTTCAGACACCTGCTGTGGTCATTCAGTGGTGGCTGCAGTGGTGAGCACTGGTAGCACTGTGCATGTGGTGTCTTACAGTGTCCTCAGGTGTTGTGCAGTAAGACTGGAGGAAAATGTCTTTGTTAGCTCTTGTCTTCCAGTAGCAGCAGTCCCTGTTCTATGGAAAATCAGGTCCTGACAAATGTGTGTGATGATTTGGGTCAATTTGTTGACAGCAATCTGATCTTGTTGACACAGAGGCAGGTTTTGTCAGCTTCCTGCTGACAAATTTGGGGAAGCACAGGGCAGGGTTCTGCTCTCTGTGTCTTTCATGAGGTGCATAATGTTGTACCTCCTGCAAGTGTGTTTACTTACAAAACCTCGCTTGCACATCCTGTCTGGCTCTATAGGAACTGTGCTAGCCCCATGAATGCCCACTGAACAAGAACTAGACTGAAGTGTCCTGCATTTCATCAAACTCCAAGGTATCTAGTTCCTGTTTCTTAAAATTCTTACTCTTCCAGTTAGAATTTAAAAAGTTTAGTATCCCTTGAGTCAGAAATAATTTTACCCTAGCCCAAAAGTTACTGCTGTTGTCTAAGGAGGAGGATGCCAGATTTTAAGTCCTTTTCAAAACAGTAAATAGTTATACAAAGAGAAGGCATGAAAAAGACCTGCTCTAAAGCAGGCATTTAATATTCTCATTTCTAATATAAAAGATTGAAAACAGCCAGAAGAACAGAGACTACTTGCACATGAGTGTGCAAAGCTGGTATTCATACTCTTGGTTGGTGACATCCCTCAAGAACTCAACAAGATATATTACTTTGAGACCACTATGGAGAAGATAACTCAGTGTTAGGTACACGCTGTAACTTATCCAGTAGCAAATGTCTCCCCTTAACCTGAAGTTCAAGTCTCTATTCTGAATGAGTACCTCACTATGCCTTCTTTCATTAATACATACTTGCACTTGGGTTATAAGAAATTGTAGGATAAGGGTGTACAAGAACTCTTTAATCTCAGTAGTATTTGTGGCATGAGAAAAATGCTTTGCTGCTGACTGTCCTCCAGAGTGGAGTGGTGGATCACAGAATGTTACCCATCTGAATGGCAGGCACAGGGAGCCAGCCAGGCTTGGGCTCATTTAGTAGGGAGGAACAGTCACCTCCAGAGGAAATTTACCTAACCCTAAACCAGCTGGGATGAGTCTCCATACAGAGTGCTCAGATCTCATCATCAGTTGTTGAGAGAACCTGGATGACCAAGTTTTTGTGGTTAAGATTAAATGAGATCTGTTCCACCTTTTTCTCTACCTTGTCCTGGGACATGGTGACTTGCTGCAGATGTGCCATTGCTTGGATCTTGCAGATTTCGACATGCACTTCATTATGCCATCTCTGTAGTGATCAATTTTGGAATCATCTGACTATTTTACTATATTCATAAGTATCACCTTTGAAATCATAACTTGCTGTGGAATTATGCAATACTATTTTGTGGAATGTGTGTTTTCAGTTGAGAATGACATGATAAATGGCTATCCTATTAAAGCATTTTGAAAGGTTCCTTCCTTCACTATCAAATAGAGTGCTTCAGAAATGCTTCCCATTCAGAGCTTGTTTTTTCATCCAGTAGATTGTCATGATTTAGTATTTAGAGATGTATTATTTTAAAGCTTTGCTGCTCTTTTAAAAAGGGTGATTATCTTTAATACTACAGTTGTGAATATTTCTCTTATTTTGTAATCAGGGAAGCCAAGCTGTTGAAAGAGCAATTAAGAAAATTTATAGACCTCAGCAGAGTAATGCAAACTCCCTTGGAGCTGGTGACAGGACTCCCTTTCATTCATTTGGGCCAGGATTTTGGCCAAGATTTCTTGGGTTCATATTCTGTCTCATACCCTGGATAGAAATACTACAAGGATGCTTTCATACACTGTGTTTTAACTACTATGATGCTGTTTTGCCTGAAATCACTATATGTAGGATCGCTCTGTCCTCAGTTGGAATGGATACATTCTGTCTTTGTATAGGGTCACATGATTGTCCTATTGGTTTCTGTATCTGGCCTGAGTAATAAAACATAAACAGGGTGAGAGTGACCAAGCTCTGGCACAGTTTTCTTGGAGGGGCTGTGAAGTTTCTATCCTTGGAAATACTCAGAAGCCATCTGGACAAGCTGCTGTAGGCAGCCCTGCTTGAACACTTGGGTTGGACACAGCGACCTTTTAGCTGTTCCTTCCAATGTCAATCTTCTGCAATTCTGTGAAATACAGGGTGTGCGATGGCTTTCAAAATATTGCAGGAACATTAGATGAAAATTTCAGTACCCTCAGGTACTGAACAACAGGTCTACGGTAGAACTAATTCATATGAGAATAATAACTTCCTAACTTGCCCCCTAAAAAAGAAGGAAAACTCAAAAATACATGATTAAATCAAATAAATTACTACAGAATAAATTTTATAGGAAAAAAATTCTAAATTTTTTCTTAATTTTATGCCCCTGGGAATATTCCTGAAATACTGTAAAATGTGTGCTTGTTCACATTTATGTTAGAAACACCATTTATAACATTGCTATAGTATTTATAAAACAGCTTGTTCACATTTAAGAAAAAAGCTACCTAAGATTAGTTTGGGAGGAGGTTTCTGTTATGTGGCCTGATACAGAATGGGAAAAAACCAGAAATGTTAATCTGAATTTTGACTGCACATTGAAAACCGTTGGCTAGATAGGAAGAAAAATCCTAGCAGTCAATTACCATTCTCTAGGTGAGAAAGCATTGTTTTAATGAATAGTTTCCAAATGTGCATCATCATTTTATAACCATATCAAGAAATAAAGCCACCTTTCTTTCAAGATGCAAGGTAAAAATTGCAGTATATTCACAGTTCCCTAAATAAATCTATTTAGCTAAAGTCTGATTTAGAATCCAGTCAGCTTTTTTCCTCCTCTGTTTTAAGAAGCAGTTTTTGTTTCTGTTTCTTTCTTCAGCCAGCAATGTTGAAGTGCTCATGTCGGGAAATGTTCGCTGCTACAATGTTATAGTGGAAATGATGAAAAGTTTCCCCAGCAGTGAACCAGTTCAGGAAGTGAGTTGCTGTTTGTTGCACAAGCTTACATTGGGTAAGTTCACAAAGTTGTTTATGTAAAGTCAGCTTACTCTGACTATGTAAGAGTTGGAGTTAACTGGGAGTGTTTACAGACAGCAACTGCTATTGCAGTAATCCTCAGGGTGGTGCATGGATCCTTGTGTCTAATGGAGACCCTGACCACAGCCAATGTGGTGTCCTTATGTGGTAAATGTAACAATGAGCAGCTGCCATAAAAGACTCAAGTTAGGGGGGAGCAATGAGACAAAAAAGGGTGAGAAGCACAATAGGAGAATGGGAAATCAGTAGGTCTGATTCTGTATAAAGTTACTATAGAAAAGAAGAAAATTACTTAGAGACTTCATTTTTTTAAGTACCAGTGGTGAATGTGTAAGAAACAACTGGTGCTACAGAATTAGTTGAAAAGTATTCTGTAAAACTCTAGCTTTCCTCCTTGCAGTGCATTTATCTTCAGCGACCTGTGCTGCATTCCTGACAGTGATGATGCCTGTCTTGGGGTCCCCCTGTGCTGCAGCACTGAATGAATCACTGGGTTCTGGACTTGCCTTGACTTGAGCAAAAGTACTTCAGTTGTCTGTGCTAAAATGGGCTGGTGTCACATCAAGAGAAATTATGTCAGTGGCAAAAAGTTGTGCCTCTTAGCAGCTCTGTTCTCACACTTGTGACTAATAAATCCATTTGAGCACTTGCCAAGAACCACATAATAGGAAGTTCAAATGAAAATAAATATGTTGTTCCCCCTGCTGCATGCAAGCCCACTGTGAGCAGCTGCCTGAGCAGCCCTCACTCCATGGCTGGTTCTTCTTCATCAAGAGTTAGACTTCCCAATTTTTGCAGGTGGTGGTGTGAGGCTACTGCAGATGCTGGTACCAGTGCATGACTCCCCATAATAAAGTTGGTCCCATCCTTTCACCATGTTTCCACTTCGTCATGCAGATTTGGTAGAAAATACAGATCAGACCTAAGTGCAACCTGGAGCAATTTCCCATTCCCCTTCAGAAAGCCAGATGAGATTTTTATGGAAATGTGGCTGCTGAGGTGGTAATTGCAGTGGTTTTTTTGGCAAGAGGTGATGCTGACCTTGAACAGTTTGCTGTGCAAGGCTAATTGAAGATAGGCAGGGAAACCAAGCACTTGTGGGAGCACAGCAGCTTGGTTGAGAGGCCTTGATCTTGCTGTGAGTGCAACCAGCCTGATTTCAATCAGATGTTTGCCATGAGTTTCTGCTGACCAACAAAAAAGAGGGGCAGAAAAGCAGCCACAAGATCAATTTCTTCTTTGAGCCCTTCATCTTAATAAAGAGCTGCTTTAGTAGAGTTATGGAAGAGGTGTTCACAGCACCACCCAATTCCGGGAACAGATATAAAATTGTTAGGTGCTCCTGGAAATAGTCTGAAAGTGTTGTTTCCCAGATTATTCTGATGGACGCTGTCTTCCTGAACCCATGTTAACTGGCAGTGAAATGGTAAAGTTAGCATGTACTAGCTTCCAAAATCAACATCATGCATTCTTGCTAATCTGGTAATGGCTATCCTGGACTGTCTTTGGAATTTTAACTGGCTTATACCTGTTTGGCCAGCCCAAGTCCAACAGAACTACTCATCACATGGCCTAGGTTTATTAATTTCTTTAGGTAAGTAATGCATTTACAGAAACATACCTTTTCCATTAAAGTATGTTAAGAAACAGGGATGCTGATATAACATGACCACACAACTGATCTTTTGCATTACTACTCTAATTCTCATTTTTGCTTGTCAAGATTTAAATGAAATTGAATATCAAAATAGAAGCCATAGCTATCAAACCATATTTGACAGACTGATGGTCTGTTATTTTCTGCATATTACTTCCAAACAAGGAAGTTATTTGGGTTTGCTTGTTTTTTGAAGAGTGCCTCCTATTCAGCCTGTAATACAAAATGCTGTACAACTTAGAATAATTGTTATGCTTTAAATATATTTATTATCGTCTTCTGTTCCAGAAGGACTCTAGTCTATATTTGTAATGCTGGCCTTGATTTATTTAATGAGGAGGGCCAAACCAGAGAGTAAACTAGGGTTAAATTACTTGTGTCAGAGGATAAATCAAATCATTGCAGGAATTTAGGACCAGGACTGAATTTGCTTCCAGGCAGGAAGTCTGCAAATGATACACCAATTGTATTTTTCTTATGTTGATGACAGTGTGTGTTTCATTTTGCATTAAACTTCTGCCTCTTGTAAAAAAAAATTCAAAAAGGCCCACAAAGAATGCAGATCCCAACTATTTTTTATCCTTAACCTCTTCTTTCCACAAATAAAATTTTGATGTCAAGCCCTGTAGTAAGAAAAACAGCATTTGTTCCAAAGTTTGTGCATTGTGTGCTGGGGAATTTATGTTAAATGCATGTAAAGCTCTAGATATATGTTTGTATTAATTTGATATCTTATCTGGTTTCAGGAAATTTTTTCAATATCCTTGTATTACATAAGGTTCCAGAAGTCATTGTGAAGGCTGTTACAACATATCCTGAAAATGCAAAGTTACAAGCTGCAGCTCTCAGTTGTTTAGCTCTTCTAAGTGAGTAAATCTTTGTCTACTTGTTAATTTTTTTCACTCTAGTAATTTCCTGTTATAATTTCAAACTCCATTTCTTTAACACAAAAGCCTCAGGCAGGACAGCTTCAACAAAGCTGGATTTCCTACATGATTGCAGTTTGCTGTTTCACTATGATAAGTCTGTGTTCATGTCATATGCCCAACATCTGCACTGTGTTCAGAGCTGGTAAGTTATGTTGACAGATCTGAACAGAGCAAACAGAGCAAACTGTTTATTCATAGACAAATTTTGGATAATTCCTTCTTAACATAAAGTCTCCAGTGATAACAACACTGATTTGACATTGTGTTTGCCAGGTATGACAGTACTTGTACTGTGGCAGTTGATAGCAAATCAGTGCTTGTGCTTGAGTTCTGAAATCAATTAAAAGATGTAAACTTTTCCTTGAATACAGTTCAGACAGAAATTAGTTAGCTAGTGGGAAAAAGTTAAGAATCTGATCTTCTTTGTCCTTTAGTAATTGTTCCATATAAAAGTCAGTAGAAATGCTGTTTAAGAGGCCCCAAAATAGCAAAGATTAGATACCAGTAGACATTCCATTATGCCTCAGATATTATGCCTCAGTGTTGGTATCTCTTTCTTTCCCTTAATTGCTGAAAATCACAGGTAGAATATTTCATTTTTCAAAATCTGTTGCACTTTCTCAGCTATTTCTCTCTTAGCAACTGCTATTTGCATTTGTTTTAAACAGCGTTGCTTCAGAGTGTAGATGGCTCTGTAATAAGTGGTTCCATGCAAATGATTCACAGTTACATTTTATGTCTGTGGTGTTCTGTACATAAATATGCAACAAAAAGAGGTACATGCAGAGGTCTTTTCAGAGCCAAAGCCTAGATTGATCTGTAACTCTGTGACATTTACTACACTGCACTTTAGTTTTTCACTCCCTTTATAACCTTGAAGACATTTTTCAAGTCTGCAAGTCTGTCTTAAAGTTTATAGCAAAAGATTTCTCCCTTCTCAGAAAAGGCTTATCTTCCCACTGATTTTCACACATTGCCAGTGCGAGTGCCTGCATGACTACAGAAAGGTTAAGACAGAGGTGTTTTGTTTTCACAGTAAGAATTTATTGTAAATATTTTATATTTCCAGCTGAAACAATATTCTTAAACCGGGACTTAGAGGAAAGAAAAGAAGAGGAGGAGGAAGAAAAGTTCTGCTGGTTGGAAGCGTGTTACAGAGCATTAGAACTGCACCGAAAAAATACAGATGTGCTGGTGAGAAATTATGGCTGATGGGAACATGAAAAGATCGTATTATGTATTGAATAAAATGTTTAGAAACATGCTTTTCTCATCTATATCCTCAGGCAAAAAAAAGGCCTTAATGTCTGGGTTAGATTTAGAGTAAATCTTACCTTTCTTGCCTTTCTTTGTTTGTATTAAGAGGTTTTACTTTTTCAGATCAAATGTAGGTAGTTAAGATGAGGCTTATACATGAAACTTTGGCCATGCAAAGATTGTTGTTTATGTACCTCTTCTGTATCCAACAGCCCATCAGCAGGAGAATTAATCTTGTCCTAAAATAGATGTCAAAAGGAAAATCAAATAATGAGACTGTCACACATTTGTATCTCAGGCCTATCTAAGCTATAAAGAATATTACTGTGTACATTTTGTTCTATTTCATAAAGTGAACATATTTCATAAATAGAACATAAAGTGCCTTGTACCTCTTTTGTGAACTGAAAAGCAGTCAAACTATTTAATTTTTTTCGTATGTTGTTAATCTTCTAGAGGTATATTTTCTTAATCTTTTTGTTTTGGTTTATATTTAGGAGGCTGCGTGCTGGGCTTTGAAAAATCTGTTTCTGTATCAACGCAACCTTCATGAGAAGATTGGAGATGGAGATAATCAGTCAGTGTTGTCTTAAACTGGATTTTTGGAAATGAAAAAAAAAGAGTGTCTGTTGTTAAGCTATTTGATGTTTCACTTTTCAATTATGTTTAATTTTATAGTAGATGAAATGCATGATGATCAACCACACCTGGGAAAGTTTCTTCCAAAGTGTGCTAACCTTGACTCAGGAAAATCTGCTAGTGTTTTCCTAAAGGGTCAGAACACAGCCTGTTAGAGCTAATTTTTACAATTCATGAGGAATTTTGTCTTCAGTTGCAATAGGGATAAAGAATGTAAGAATTGGGAAAACAGACAAGATTAAGATAGCATGTAAGGGGCATAGAAAAGCAGTGCTCATTTTCCCACAAAACAGATGAAAAAGCATTATAGAGGGAATGCTGCCTCATTAGGGAAAATCTACTGGGCATGGATAAGACACAAATTTCCATTTTACTTAAACTGTTTCTCAGAGTTCCTTAAAATTTTGGTCACTCAATTTTTGTAAGCCTGTTCATACCCCTTCTGGACCTCAGGTCCCTTGGAAATCATGGTTCCAAGGAATTCAATGACACTCAGACTAGACAAAATTGCATAGGTTAGAAAGGGTTTTCTGTCAGCTGTTGCTCTGGAAACATATTGGAGACCAAGAGCAATCACCTGAAATTATGTTATGTAATGCCTCTTTAAGAAACTGAACTGCAGTTCTGAAGTAACTGCTGTAATACAGTCAATGTGCAGTGATTTGTTTCTCTCTGAAAGGTTCCCAATAGACAGAGCAGTGATGCTGTCCATGCTGATGCACTCCTCTTCAAAAGAAGTGTTTCAGGCAGCTGCTAGCACCTTGGCAATTTTGTCACAACAAAATGGTAAGGGACTTTAATCATCTTTTCTTTCTCGTTCAGCAGAAAGTTTTTGCAAAAATATTAAATAGAATTTAGTGTACTGTTGAGTGAATTCAGTACTCCCTGTGATTAGAATATTATGTTGTTGTGATAAGTAGGAAGTTTATTCCTTGCTTTGAAAAAGTTACTGTTGGCTAGTATCAAAAAATATGAGGAAATGAAGAGCTCTCTGCACATTGTGTTGCAATTGCTACTTTTTGGAGCAGGAGACATGAAAAAAACTTTGCTCTCTTTGTATGCTTGTTTAAATACTTATCCCATGTTTGAATTTCGTCAAGAGCAGCATTTGTTGAAAAATCACGTGAATGAGGACCACAGCCCAACAAGTATCACCTTCTTGCTTAACACAGTCCTTTTGACTTCAGTGGATCAAATTGTGTAGAAAGTTAAGCATGTGCATGACAGTTTACAAGACTGCTTTACTCCTGATTGTGTCCCTAACATGGTTTCCTAACTTTTTTCAATTTGCAGACCCCCTCAAAATTTTTCAGTGGAGATGTGGACCCCTGTGTAGAGTATTTAAGCCTACTGACAGTTGGCCTGCTTTTATTAGATAACTTTCACAGAATCCTTTGAAATGGTTATGGACCTCAAGTGGTTTGCAGACTGCACATTGAAAACCACTGGCTAGATAGGAAGAAAAATCCTAGCAGTTAATTACCATTCTCTAGGTGAGAAAGCATTGTTTTATCACCAGTTTATTGAGCCATCCAAGTACATAAAACCTAACACAGAAAAGGTTTTATAATTATTTATGAGATCAATATCTTACCTATACTGAAAAATGGATCTCATAAATGTATGCATACTATTGTCATATACCAGGTATTTTCATAACATGTTACTGACAAGTGGGCCTCTGGTTCCTTCTGGAAGTCTAAAGCAAGTTTTTCTTCTTCTTTTTTTTTTTAATTATTATTATTTTTGTTTTCCCCCTGAATGGATGTGCTTACAGCATAAATGATAGACATAAAGAAGCTTAGTGAAAGCTTCTGGCATAATGCAATATTGTTTGAACTAACCATCTGAAATGGACGTACTGAACTGGTAATAACAAGATTTGGTGGTAGTTACTATGATAATTTTAATAATGTTGTAATTTTTATTAATTGCAGTTATAGCTACAATGTGTGCTTGGATATTTGAATTTGCAAGAAGTGAATTAACAAATAAATATGAGTTAATTTTTAAAGTTTCATTTTGGAAGTTAGAAGGTTTTTTTTAAGTTTTAAGCTCTAGCTTTCCTACATGATCACAGAATTCAAATACAAGGAAAAAGTTTAAGAATAAACTTTGCTGGAAATATGAGTGAGGCTATACATTCTTCTTCCCATATGTTAACTTTACCTAAGTAAAAATAGCAAATGTATAGAAACTTATGAGACAGTCAGAAATTACAAGGTGTTTTATTAAACTATGCAAACATAAGTCAGCTTCAGCTCAAATTGTTTCCCATTTTAATTTATACTACAATGTCTGTTTGAAGAGGCGAAAACATTGGGAAAAAAAAAGGAGGTAAACCAGTTGTGCTTGAGAATTACACAGAAAGAAAGATTTACTTATAGGATGCTTGCTATTTTGTGTTTTAGTACATATTAGGAAGACACTACTGGCAAAAGGCATACATATGAATGTTTTGGATATAATGAGGAAACATCCACATTCTCCTGAAATGGTTGAAAGTGCCTGCAGGATTCTGAATCATGTTTTCGAAGGAAGGTAATAAAATTAGAAATGCATGTCCATTTTCATGGTGAAGAGTTTTGAGGTTCTGTGCCAAGAGTATTACATTTTGGTTGTTGGCTGGTAGTGAAATTGAGCACAGACTGACCAAATTCCCTGTTTAAGACATGAAATTTGATAAGTCCTGTAGTCAAATGCCCAAGTGGGGTGTGTGTAGGGAGCTGCATGTTCTTCCCTTCATGGTTCTTGAGCAGTGAGATTCAAATAGACAATCACTGGGTGGTCTCCCCTTCTGTTAGCTCCACAGAATTGCATTGAGAGATAAGAAATTTGCCACAAAATTACCTCTGATTATTAAAATAGCATTTTGTTAATATTAATTTCTTGTTGGCTAGGATGCAATTATTTACATAGACTGAATTAATGGAATGGCATGAAAATAGTTTGCTGTGATGAAAAAAATTACTACAGTTTAATTTATGTTTCAGATTTACAGTGTTCCAAAGGCTTATCACACAGTATTAATTAAGGACAAATACATGTAAAATTTGGAAATGTATTATTTTTATTTATTTTATGAATTATATTTTCAGTTTCCCTCATCTGGATGTAATGACAGTAGCAGTATCAGAAGTTGTAAAAGCCATGAGGAAACATGAAAAATCACTCTCTGTACAACTGGAAGCACTTCGAGTCCTTTTACACTTCATGATGCCCAGTAAGTCCTCCAAAGGCATACACCAAATCAGAGAATAGAATCAGATAGCTGGGTTTTAGTCTTTCTTATCTAATGAGATAGCCTTTAATGGGACTTCAAAAAATTGCTGTTCTGTACATAGCAGAGAACTGGTGTAAGTCTTTAGGAACATACGAGATGGGAGAAAACATTTGAGGTATTGAAGGTAACAGACCAAACTGATCACTGCTGATGTCCCCTTGATTTCATCAATGAAGAGTTAGCTCCATTCCTTCTAAGGAACTCAGGGAATGAGTGTGGAGCTATCAGTGTCATTGTGGTTTGCATCATCAATGCCCTTTAGGTGAGAGCAAATCATGATAGTGACATGAACATTGTTGTACCACAAAATGCAATTGTTTTGTTAGTGTCTCTTGGAAGGAACATAAAGACTGGACAGTGATCTGTATATTTAAAGATGTAAAATATACTTTCTATCAAAAAGGAGAAACCAAACTGAATAGTTTAGTTATAAATTCCTTTCTGAAAAAAAAAAACTCTTTATCAGCAATCCAGAGGGTAGAAAAATAATCTTTATTAATTTTAGGGCTTTAGTAGAATTTTGGAAAAGTTTTAACTCTTTTTGTCAATGTACTGCTATAAATCTTTCTTTTTTCCTGTGATATTGAGTGTAGGAATACAGACATGGATACTGATTTTTTTTTCAGAGTAACTTTTTGTAGGTATCTCTCAGCAGTTTGAGCTGAACATTTACAAAACTAATAACTCTGAAAATAGTAACCTGATCAATATGCAGACTGATTACAGGTTTTCAGTTTCCTTCCATTATTTGAGTTCTAATCCTAATACTTTCCTCTTTTTTCAATGAAGAGCAAGATTTAGATTTGATATATGTGTTCTAACATGGAGGCAAGGCACTTTGCTTGCCATTATCCTGGAAGTGAGGCCCTTCTAAAGTGTAATCAAGCACAGAGAGCACCAACTGGATGTTGGAACTTGCAGGTTAATTAGAGAATAAAAAAGTAATTCATGGGAAAAATAATAATCACAGTAAATATGTATGCTGAAGTGACTTTGAAAGGATCTCTGGGTACTTTCTGTAGTGTCACTTGACTGCAAGTGCCAAATCCTACAGTGGTTAATTTGAAAGACTGGTTTTCTATGTTGTTTTTTTTTTTTTGTATATGCTCACATTCCACTTAATGTCATCTGAGTGTAAAACTTGTCCTATGGTGTGCTGCCAAGTGAGCAAGAACAAATAGTTTATAGCTTCTCTATAGTGTCTCCTTACCAGAAGGAAGAGGCATTCTGAAGTAGCTATCAGGGAACTCCATAGCTCAAAAAAGTAATAGGTTGCAGTGTACCTTAGAACAGATTCTTTGGCATGGTTTTGTATTTTCCTATTAATCAGTGAGCAAATACATCATGAAATTTTCCTTTCAAGCACAATGTACTCGTATTGCAATGCAAATCTGGAGGGATTCCAGTCTCTGCAATACAGTGTTCTGAAAGTACCATGAGATCTGGAATATGTTCTCTGAGTCACCTCAGTGTTCATTTAAGTCACCTCAGTGTTCATTTGATTGTTAGATTGTATTATTGGGTTGATGATGGGGAGAATATGAACTCTGCTGTTCTGAGGAAGGCTGTTTTCCATTGTTGCAGGTACAAAGAATGAACACCAGAATGGTTCTTCCAGAGATGTGGGAGATGCTGCTTTTGCACTTACAGGAAAAGTCATTAAAAGCCAGTGTCTGTTGGAGGGAACTCACTCATTGGTGCTTAATGCTTTAAACAGGGTATAGTTAAAGCTTTATTCTAATGGATTTTGTCATTATTTTACACTTGAAGCAGTGAATCATTTGTACATTTTAGTTCTGCATTGATTTTCCTACTGATTTAATAGAAGTAATCTTTACTCCCAAGTTTCATGAATCTTGTAGAGTTTCTTCTTACTTTCTTTTCTGGAGTGTATTAGATGATTCTTTATACAGTAATTCCAAAGGATATTTATTAAAAAAAAATGTAGGGTCTTTTTCAAGGATGCAGTTTATTTGGTATTTCTATTTTCTTAAAACAGACTAGTGTATATATGAGAAATGTCCTCATGCCTACACCTCAGCTGCACATAAAACTGAGTGGACAGCTCAGTTGTCTGCATTCTTTTCACTGTTCAACTTTTTCCAACCCCTGTAAAATAGAATGATCACAGTACCTTGAAGGAGAAGCTGAAAAATGAAAGGCTGAAGCAGACTCAGTCTATGCCAAGGAAACACTGGGAACTTTGGGAACTGGGAACTTTGCACAGCAAATTAACCTCAAATCCTAGTGATTGGAAATGTTTAACTTCATGGCCTTCAGAAGAATCCAGTCTCTACAAGATTTTCAAGGTTCACATGATCACAATCAAAATGTAGCAATTCCTAGTTTTTAGAAGCCCTCTCAGGAATTTTAAGCTTGCCAAATAGATTTGGTCAAGGAAATTTATGTCTCTTACTATAGAAGTCAGAGCAAGTAATGTATCAGTGAAACAGTTCTAGAGTGTCTAAAGGACATCTTGACCTGAAGGTATCAGATAGAGAAGTTAACAAAGGAGGTAAAATAATTTTTGCTCCAGAAGGTCTTCAATATTTTGTTATCATCCTGATTGCATTTTCCAATGCAGCTGGTTTGTGGTTTGGGGTATTACAATATCAGGCAGAAGGGCTAGAAATTGACACATTTAATTAAAAACTAGAGACAGAATAAGGAGGAAGAGGTGGACATGACTCCATTGAAGTAATTTTGCAGATTTGTGATGGCTGTGACACAGATCTAGGCCCTCATCTAGGTTTCCTCCATCTCAAGGTGGGGGATGGTAAGAGATATGTTGCTTCATATCTTTTTCTTTTAATATTTTTCAGTTGCCAGCATGGTTATCACTTTTTCCAGTTATCAAAAAAAAACCCAAAAAACAAACCCTGTATTTTTTCCTTTTTAACCACAAAGGAAGTAGATTTTCTCCCTCTGCTTGCCCTAGAAAAATGGTGTAGACTTATCAATGAGAATTTGAGGGGGAAAAATCCAATTTTTCATCAGAAAAGTAGCTAGGGAATATTTTCAGAATCAAAGATTAAAATCTGGGCAAGTTATGAGCAGCTGAAACTGATGTTTGATAAGAGAATCTTTTTGGAATTGTTGATTGTTGTTATTTATTGTCACATCAGCTGTAACTTCACTTAAGATCAGCATTCACTTGTTATTACAGAGCAGCTTTAAGAACAAGCAACTCCTCTATTGCCATTGTAAGCAGGACAATCTTGATCTGATTTTATCTTCCTTTCTCCATTAGTTTATTGGAAATCCTAGCATTCAGAAGTGTGGATTAAAACTGCTTGGTTCTGTAGCTGAGTGCACTGGTGCACTGGAAATTTTAACCCAGCAAGGAGCTACTGACACTGTGCTTCACACCCTACAGATGTATCCAGATGAACAAGGTAGGGAAGGTGTTTTGTCAGCAGAATGAGAATGGCATGGTAGGAGGTTTGTACCAGATCTGCTGCTCTCTTTAGTGCTGGATGTGATTTTGGTTGCATGGCAAGAGGAGGCTGCAGTGTTGCACAGTCCTCAGATTCATCATAACTGCAGTTATGCCTGGTCCTGTAATGGCTTGTGCACTCCAGAAGTAACTTTCTGGAATGTTACTGAAAGACTATTTCAATCATGGGCTTATTCCATCAGAATGTCTGAATGATCAGTGTCTGAATAATATTTCTTTTTCTTCTAGACATACAGTGTTTGGGTTTGAGTCTTCTGCGCTCTTTGATCACACGGAGGAGTTTGTGCATTGCCACCATGCACGTCCTGTCAGCAGTTCTGGTTTCTACCCTGCGACGATTTAAAGAGGTCACTGAAATCCAGATGCATGTATGTGTCATTTCTGTCTATGAAGATGAAATCAAAACTCAAAACCATAATGAATTATTTTAATATGTCATATTTAAGTATAATTCCTTGTTTTACTTACTTGATTTTGATTTTATTGAAATTACTAGATAGTATAAACCTTTGTAATGAAACTGGGACATTGATTGTAGAGGTGGTTTTCTTGCAAGCATATATTCAATCCAGAATGTGTAAGCATAGGTTAAATGTTTATCTAAAACTTATGAGATCTGCAAACTAGAACAAATTTCTCAGTCATGATCTATCATTCTGTCAATCTGTAACCATTTCATGAAGTAGCCATCATTAGAGTACTGATTGCCCTTCTTTGAGAAGTCATAGAAGATAGCAGTTCCCAGCCTTGTCACCAGGAATAAACTTAGTGTAGGAATGTTGTATTTAAGAAAATATATTACTGGAATACTATCAGACTTTGGAGTCACATCTGTATATGGAAGGAGAGTTCTTTGTCTGTAAACACACATTTAATCCTTGTGTAAAGTTTTGTTTCCTCTGCTTCAGAAGTTTTCCCTGTTTGTTACCAGTTTCATTTTTCTAGTGGGATAGAATGTGCATGTGACATCAGCTTTCTGTGAGAATTTCTATATTTCTCTTTCATATGAATATGAAAATATTGCAAATACAGTCTCCCTTCTCTGCTGCTGTTTTTTGCCCAGCCTTTCCACATTTACCTTACCAACCAAAATAGAGAGAAATAAAAACAGTATGCTGGAATAAGGAAGTTACTTTAAGTGATTTAGTTTCAATTGGGTTTGGACAGAGTCCATAATTTACCCAGTTCATCCTTCTGGGTGAACTTTACTTGCAGAATCATGGGATAATTTTGTATTTCTTCTTAGTTATTAGATGCACCTGTTAATTTTTTCATTTAGTCTAATAGTTCTTTTAAAATTCAGGGATTACAGAGCAGCACACTGGAACAGAGGATGTATCTTCATTCCATGTCGTTAGAAGGAGATTGTTTCCTCTTTACATTTTCAGGAAATCACAAGTACATTTGTCACTGCCAGGCAGGATGTTGTCAGATATAATGTTGCATATTTGACTTTTCAAAGTGTCAGTTAATATCTGTTTAAGTGGATCAGCTAAATAAGTATGAGACTACAGCTATATAAACAGAGACACCTGCTATTTCTGCCTTCTCTCCCAAACTTTTCCTATTTGTTAACTATTACATGTTTAAAAGTAAGACAAAAAAAAAATAAAGCACAAATTTTTTGGTTGAAATTTCATTTTGTTGCATGACCTGTTTTAAAGTAACACTTTTTAACACTGTACTTCTTTCAATGTTCTCATTGTGTTCTTAGGGATTTCATGCAATCTTGGCAATTCTTGGTTTGTCACCTTGTTTTGCAAAGCTGCTGGTAAATGAATCATTTGACACAGTCATTTTCTATCAGATGTCTATGTGTTTCACTGACCAGCGAGATCAACAGGTATCTTTTTCTCTGACAGTTCCACAGCTGAAAAATGTTGGTGCTTTTTTGTCCTAACTTTTATTTTTTCTTGTCTTTCCATTCAGTTTCAAAGCCTGTGTTGTAGATGTTTTGCTAAAATAGCTGAAAATGATGAGTTAAAAAATACAATGCTGGAAAAAGCATGTATGGAGTACAATAGTATTATGGCTGAATGTTTACTTTTACTGGGAGCTGATGTTAATAAGAAGACAAAGACAAACTCTTTGATCTATCAGGTAATACATGGAAATATATTTATACCATTTTATTGCTTACAAGTTCGTGCTTTTGGGTTCCTTTCTGTTGTTGTATAAATATTTATTTGGCTGAGCACAGAGAACAGAGATGCTGCTCCCTCGTGCTCACCAGTGCTTCTTGCTAACTGTGACCACCTTTAAATTTAATTTTTTTAAGTGATTTGCATAAGCACTTCCTTATTTTGGCTCAGTGTCAAAGTTTTAAATAGTCTGAGAGAACTCCACCTATACTGCCTGGAGGGAATTAGGAAGTAGAACTTTGTGGGTGATGAAGCACAGCTGGGTTTGGAACTGCCGTCCATTCATAGAGTGTGAGGTAGGCAAATCAGTGTAGGAAACCACAGTGCACTTATTGATGTAACTGAAAGTATTTCTAGAAAATGTTTTTAATGTTCACAGTCAAGACTGGTCTGTGTAGCAATGCAGACTTGGAGATTGGGAGGAGCTGACTGAACCATAGAAACATAAAGGTTGGAAAAGACCTCCATGATAGTGAAGTCCAAATTTTGGCTGAAACTGCCTTGTCCACTAAGCCAGAGCACTAAATGCCACATCCAGTTGTTTCTTGGACACTTCAGGGATGGGGACTCCACCACTTAGGGTGTCAATGCTTGACCAGCCTGTCAGTGAAGATATTCTTCCTGATGTCCAGCCTGAGCAGCCCTGGAGCAGCTTGAGGCCATGTCCTCTTGTCCTGTCACTGGCTGCCCGGGGGAAGTGGCTGATCTCTACCTGGCTGCACCCTCCTTTTAGGTAGTTAAAGCCAGCAGAGCTGAGCTCAGAATCTTTAGACAAGGCTTGATGAAACTGACTATTGTTGCCTGTTCATTAAATATCCAGATGATAACCCCTAAATGCCTATTTTCCACTAAACAGATAAATAAGTGAAGTTGCAATAGGCCACATGCAATAAACAAACTAGATAAAAATTATCATTTATTCCTGCCTGAAAATTGTGTGCACTCATGACAAGAATTACAATTGCAGATCTAAAGCATTTGATACATTTGGGCAAAGCCTTCATGAAAGTTAGAGTTGGTACTCAAACACCTTAGGCAGGCATATGCTCAAAGGAGTAAGGAATTGCATAATTGAGAAAGAGACACAATTCTTAAAGTCACTCTGAATTTGAGACACACATCTTAATGCAGTCTGAGCTGTTACTTGAATGCTTCACATTCTTGGTTTGTTTTATTTGCTTTTCTGTATTAGGTTTGTGAGAAAGGAAGTAATGCTAAATTGGTGGAATTGTTATTGGCCAGCGGTGCTCGTGAGCAGGACGTTCGGAGTGCTTTGACCATCAGTATAAAGAGAGGAGACAGCCAGATCATCAGCTTGCTCTTAAAGAAACTTAGCCTTGATGTCACCAACAGCAGTATTTGTCTTGGAGGATTTGGTTTTGGCAGATTAGAGCCTTCCTGGCTCATTCCTTTGTTCCCAGATAAACTTACTCAAACAAGAAAACAGAGTGAGTATATGTAGAAATTGCTGTAAATATAGAAAATGTGTCAATATCTTCTGATGATACTATGAATGTGTTTTGGCTGAAGATTTTCAGTTGAGAATCTCTTCATAGCATTAAGCTTGCTATGAAAAGTTTGGCAAAACTTGAAAGCAAATCAAGTTATTTCTGTTATTTTTTGAAGGTACTTGGATTTCTTGGAGATTATTTTATCTTTTCCATTTCTTGTACATATAGATGCAGGTTCTGCGCTGGCAAGGATGGTGCTCAAATTCCAGATGAAGAATATTTCAGAGGATAGATCAAGAGCCTCCTCTGATCCAAACTTGTCTGAAGATGGAGTGGACAGAAACTATGACTGGAATTTCATACCTGACCCGTTAGTGGACAGTATTTTTCCTTTGAGTGATGATATTGATAGTGAAGGTAATTGTTTTTATTTTCTTTTTTGCTTTTTATAATCCAAATCTAATGTACTACGGCTAGACTATAGCCATAAATCAGTTATTTAGTTGTATTTGAGATTTAACATCTCCCATGAAGAAAAAAACTTCTATCTAAAATTTTGTTTGAGGTAGCATTGGAAAATAGTTTGTGGTGAGTATGTGCTTCATGTACAAAACTAAGACCTTGAAGAATTTTACAGTTATACATTTAGAATTAGTTTGTCATGCATTCAGTTTCTTGTAGAGAGAAAGAGTAAGATTCTTGCAACTGAATTTCGATTTTGACTTTTTCTGTCTTTTTCTGAGCTGCCTTTATAGTCTATGACAAAAAGCAAGAGCTTCAAGAGCCCAGTTTGTCTCATCATGAAGTCAGTCATGTATTGTGATCTAGAAACTCCTCTGTTCCTTGGGTAGTCTGTAAATAAAGTTCATACAACCCGATCTGCCATAGAGGACTATGTTATTAACAAGTAGGTGAAACAAGCTCATCTCAAAGATAACTAATTGATCTGAAAGTGTAAATGACAGGTTTATGTTCAGCCCAACACCATTCTTTGTAACCAGGACATTTGAATGCCTTTAACTTATAGAAAGGCAGCATTTGTGTCTATAATACCAGCAACTTAATGATGAAAGTAGCCTTAATTTTTAACGTATCTTTTTTGTTGTTCAAATGTTGCTCTTGTTTTAAACCAGCTGGCTACTTAAAATCAACACAGGTGAAGAATTTGAATTTTGGAATTAGAGAATCCTAAGGAACATTTTTTTATTCTGCTTTGTTGTTTTCCTTATATCATTCAGCACCACTTTTAATTTCTGTAGGTCTATTTGTTGCTCCATGTAGAAAAGTTGTTATCATTAAAAAATTCAGGAGTGATTTGGGGAGTTTTAAAAGTAGCTTTGCGAAGCGGAACAATCAAATATCTCCAGATAATGACACCAAATGTCTCTTGATTCACCAAATTCAGAGTGGCATTTGATGTTTCATTCTCAATAAGTGTGGGAGTGGAAATTTATCTATTGAAATACAACTCTTTTCAATTTAAAAAGTTGTTTACACTGAAGTAGCAGAAACATGTGCTATGAAACATGCATAATAATCCCAACCCAATGGAAATTTTGTATCATAAATTATCAGTGCAGGTCCTGCAATCACCTGTAGGTCCTACTTGAAGAATGTCAAGTGAGTCTGGCCCCTCTGCTCTAAAACACACAGACAACATTCTTGGCCTATTGCACACAGAATTGGCCAGTGAGATCCTGCCAGTATTGATGCTTTTGAAATGCATCTCTTCTTTGTATGTCAGCATCTATAGCACAGTTGAATTCTGAGCCTCATCTTTAAATACATTTTCTTACCTATTTCTGTTCTTGTGTTCAAGGAAGTGAATGCTCACTTTTTACAAAAAAGAAGTCCAATTCCATTGCAGTTGCTGATTTATATTGTAGGGAAATGGAATGTCAGAGAGGTTCTCCTATTTTGATGCGACATTCCTACTCTGTGGTAAGTCAGATCCATGCTCATTCCAGGTTTTTAAGTCCATCTGCGTAGCCTGCTCCAAAATTGTTAATAATCAAGTGATAGGAAAGGTCATGTAACCATATGGGCTTTGTCTCACTGTTGCCATTCAGTGTTTCCTTCTGCTGTGGTGCACTGTGTGGATGAGTTTGTCAGCAAAAATTTACGATCACTAAAGAGTAGACACCCTTTTGAAGTGTTCAGATTTCCAGTCTGGTGTTCAAATGGAAATACAGGGATCATGGGCCCAGTCACAAAAAATTAACTTCCCCTTAATGAAGCTGATCTTCAGTAATGATCAATGGAGAGAGACTGATTCCCTAAGGAGACATAAGAGGACAAATTGGTGGAATAGAGGTCATGTTCCTTTGGAAGGACCTTGTCTCTTTCCATTAACTGTAAAGGTAAACTGGAGAGACTGGCTTTCCTAGAGAAAGTTTTGTTCTGTAATACTCTGCTCCATCCTATTACTGCACCCTAGTGAAAGTCATTCTGGGTTGCCAGAAATGCACGACTTCCATTGCACTTTAAATCTACCATCCTTTCATATTTCATGGATAAATATATTTTTTAAAGATGTGACCTGTTGTTATTTTGAGTTCAAGTGTATAGTTGTTTTGTCTTCTCCCTATAAGCTCTGATAAAAAGAAATCACAATAAAAAGAGTTTTACTGAATTTGGATGATTTCAGAACATGTTCCTAAATGCTTTTTCTCTTGGATCTTGCAGGGACCTGGTTCAGATTATGAACCATTAATGAAACAAAGACGAAAATTCTTGCTCTCAGATGAATCCTCCAGTAAGTAAACTGTACAATTATATAACAGATTTTGCAGCCTTAATGCTTTCACAAGCATTGCATGCAAAGATTTGAGACACAATATGTATTTGTTTAAGAGGAGGCTACATTTTGGAAATACTACAGTAAAGTACAAATAATGCATGTATGGAGATTTTTATTTCTTGGACTCCACAAATAATTTATGTAGCAATGAAATTTAATGAGTGCCCTTATTAGCTTTCACAAGCTCCTTCTGTTGTGCAGTGCATAAACATTCACCTCTTCCCCTTCCCTACTGTCTTAAAAATTTCTGTCTTAATAGAATTCTTCATGGATCTGGATGTTAACCAATATCCAAACATTAACTCTTTTCTGCATCTTTAGATCCCAAGCTAAATGATTGTAATTTTACCTAAGTGATAGTGATAAATTAAATAATGTTATTTTCACTTTTTTGTTTTAATAGAAGGCATCTCAAAATTGTCATCACATATAAGATCATCAGACAGTCTTTCTTCATTGATCTCAGAGAAAGAGTATATTAAATCACTAGATCTTTCATCAAATGAGCTGGAGAACATTGATGCCATCAGCCAGAACAGCTGCTTAATAAGTCATCTGGAACACCTTGAGAAACTGGAGCTCCACCAAAATGCTCTTACAAACATTCCAGAACAACTGTGTGAAGTAATTCTGCGTAATTTTATGTAACACTAGTTGAAATTAGTTAAAATAAAGTGTTGTTCTCTAATAATGTAATCCATATATATTGTAATAATGTATCCATAGCAATATTACTCAAGAATATGGGTGTATATTTTGGTATGCCTCATACATTTACTCAACTTCCATTCAGTGGATTCGTGTTCATTAGAAAAAAAAGTGTTTTAATGGGATTGTTTTAAGTAATTTACTGCAGAGAACTGCTGTAAGATGTGTGATATTAAGTAGCATAATAATGGCAATGGAACTGCAGGCAATTAATATCTTAAATTTTATTAAATGGAGCTAATTGTTTTTGAATAATGCCCTATACTTTATTTTTTTGTAGAAACATTATAGGTTACATTGGTACGATTGCTATTTTCTCCTACTTTTCCATAGTGAGATAAATATAAATAAATTAATAATTTGTATAAAAATATAACTCAATTGCAAACACATAAATTCATCTTTTCTTTTAACTTTTTTCAAACAAATGATCCTTTTCTTTCAGAACTTGAAATGCCTGACTTACCTGGACTTGCACAGTAACCGATTCACGGCTTTCCCGCCGTACTTACTGAGGATGAATTGTATCACAAACCTCGACATCTCACGAAATGACATCGGCCCTTCCTTTGCTCTGGATCCCAGCCTCAGATGTCCAACTCTAAAGCAACTCAACCTTTCATACAATCAGCTGGTGTGCACTCCTGAATTTCTTACAAGTGTTGCTGAAAATCTGGAACAGCTCTCGCTGGAAGGGTGAGTAGCATGAGTAAACAGACTGCAGCATAATAAACATAATAGGAAATAATAGATTTGTCATGCATAATGATGACTCTTCATACCATGTAAAGAAAGGATTGTTTAGTCACCGGTGGAACACTGCCATTGTCTTCCACATGTGTAAATTGCTACAGTTTTTGGAGTTGGATTGCAAAGTACAAGGCATGGGAATGACTTTGGACCTTGTTGGAATCTAGATTCTGTTGGAATCTGATGAAACAGCATTGCTGTTCCATTACCATACTAAATAAGTTGTAGTTCAGTTTCTTTCTGCTCCATCCTATTAATCCACAGGGCTGTGTAGTCTGACATATTCAGCTAGGTTTTCTGTATACACAGTACAGTTTCCACGGTATTTCACATGCATAAAAGCTTTTCTGGAAGTAGTAGTAGTAATATAATTTTAGGTATTGGTATGAATATGTTTTAAGCCACAGAAACAGGTTAAAACATGTAGCTTTTTGTTTGCCAGCACTTATTACCATATTTCTTAGTAAGGTAATTCATACCCATGTGGAATTCTTAAGAATGCAATTGGTGATAGCACTGTAAACTGCAGAGACTGTCTCATTCATTTCCTACAGCTCATGCTAAATCAGATGGTGAACTTTGTTAGTAATAGTACCCTGGCATAACAGTGGATGGATCTTTTATCTCTGTATTTTCGGGATCTTTCTCTTCCCCTTTCTAGTGTTTTTCTCCCTAGAATACATTGTGTAAAATTATATACTCATCCTGAATTGCATTCCATACAGGAATTTTTTTTTTAAATTTTGTCGGTTGTTAGTAATTCTGTAATATTGCAAACACATAATTTTAGTACACGAAACCTCTCACAAATGCAGCAATCCTCTTTGCATAGGATTGAGCTCCAGTATGTAATCAGAAAATTAAACCTTGCAATACATTTTGACACTTGATCTCCAAATTAATTAAACTGATTTTAATACCAGTCATGTTATTCCATGCTCCCACATGTTCTAGTGGTTTTGCTGACTGGTCAGTCTTTATATAGATAAAGTCTTCTTTTTGCTTTACTGGTGTAAGGATGACTTTGTCAGATCAACACTACTTTTACCTTTTACTTAATAGTTTCTAAATGGATTGTTTTTTCTTGTTCTCATAGAAACAAGATTTCATGCTTATGTTCACCCCTATGCTTGAAAGACCTGAAAATTTTAAACATTAGTAAGAACAATATTTCATCCCTTGCTGAGAATGTCTTCATGGGCTGTACAAAACTGGAGCAGTTCAATGCCAGGATGAATGTTCTTGGTAAGTATCTGTGAAAATAGGATTCAGCTTCTAGGAACTATTCCAAGTCACAGAATTCCTCTCCCACCAATATTTGGAGTCTTGGGAGAACAGAAAAGAGTAATACAAGTACTAGTCCTTGTTTATGGAGTTTCCTAAGCATCAGCTTGTGATGACTGAAGCACAGAGCATGCTTCCAGTCATTTGATCTGACTCACCCAACTCCTCTTGTTCCTGCATTTGGAGTGGATGCTGTAAAAATAACTGAGTGCACTTGAGATTGTACACACTGCTGAGGAAGGTTCAAAGAAGAGAAAATCATTGAGATTTAGTTTGCAAATCTAGTACTAATGCAGGTTTAATACTGTCCTGTAATATATAGATGCATCCTGGTTTGTATAAACAGCAGTGTGACCATCAGAACCAGGGCAGGGATTGTCCCCCTGTGCTCAGCACTGGTGAGGCCACACCTCAAATCCTGTGTTCAGTTTTGTACTTGCAGTACAGTAAAGTATAAGTAAGATTATTTTGGTGTTTAATGCCACCGGGAGATGAAGGATAACAATGTATAATTTGTTAAAAGATGATATATTAATTAATTTTGGGACTTTAAGTTTTTAATAAGCTTTAAGAAAAAGGATTTGAACTGTGCCTTTGGTAGGTGATACCTTTGTATGAAAATGATAGCCTGACCTTTTAGTCTGTGTAAACTCCAGTCTTTAAAATAATTTAAACCATTCTTAAAATCATAGGATTAACCCCTTTTTCTGCTCTAGAAAAGATACCTGACTTGTCATCCAGCATAACAAGTTTAAAATTATCACAGAATTGTTTTATTAATGTTCCAGAAGCTATTCTTCTTCTACCACAGTAAGTTGCTCTTTTATTCGTTGATGTTAATGTCAAGTTCTTGATAAAGAAAATCTGATGACAAAATTGTTGTTCTGCAGAAAATTCTGCATGGTTTACTGATTTTCAGGGAATCCTCACTGGGTAAATCCAGAACTTGGTAGCTTTTAAACTGAAGTCTAATTTGTCACATTTTCTTCATGTTTCTGAAAATTCTGTTCCTCAGATTCAAATTGCTGTTGTTGAAAATATATTCCTTGACAGCTGAAGCTGACAATTCTTTAATTGAGAATACTAGAATTCTCATATTTCCTTGGAACCAACAATAAAAATATATCAGCAATTTTTTTAGTTCTGCAGACTTTTGCACAAGACTACTGAGATTAGTTTTTCACTTCCTAAATAACATGATATACTTATTCTCAAAGAAAAACACTTCCTCCAGAAGGAGTTGTGGTAAAGAAGCATGTGACATTTATTTTGTCATACATTTAAAACATTGCTTATGTGAAAATTGGACTTTTGCTTTTTTTTATAAAAGTTGCTGACCTTAAACAGATCACTAGAATGAGATTGTGGAGGGAGTGCTTGGAAGGGGTGATCCAATAGGTGTGAGGAGATGTGCGTGCTGATGGCACCATAGAGAGAGCAGATCCACAGATTGGGAATTTATATTAATGAAATTACCATGATATTGCACAATTTCAGCATGCTGACATTCATAGTTGCAGATTTAATGGATGTGTTGAAAAAATGCAGTTTTCAGGTTCTACATCTCACAGCTCAATCAAATCAGGAAGGTGTTGCATGCAATTTTGTGTGGTTCATCTTTCATAGCAACATAAACTTGTCCAATAGGTCTAGGTGAACTATGTAATTTCTGCACATACATGTATTTGCATACAAGTATATCTACTTTATTTGGATTTCAGTCAGAAAACCATCTCTTCTGATAGCTAATCAACTTGTTTATTAAAAATTAATACAGCTTTGGTTTCAGCTAACCTGGGTTTTATTTTTTCTTTTGCTGACTTCTCTCTTTTTCATTTTCACGTTTTTAGTTTGAGATCAGTAGATTTAAGCCAAAACAAGATCACAAGCCTGCCTGGACCAATGCACTGGAAATCACTAAATTTAAGGGAGCTGTTATTTAATCATAACCAAATAGATGTCTTGGACTTGAGTGAAAAGGCATGTGCATGGTCTAGGCTAGAAAAGCTACACCTCTCCCACAACAAGTTAAAGGAGGTAAAGTGTAAAATTCTACCTGAAGAAAATTTAATTGCTTTTCAGTTGAATGCAGTTTTTCAATGTTAATTTGATTTTTGTGTCACCTCTCATACAATTGCATTGTGTTAGTGAAATGTTATGTAAATGCAAATATTTCCTTCCTCTGTGACGGAAAATTGCTATATGCTATTCAGCTTTTCTGCCTGGAATGTGTCATATACTCAGTTTGTATGCTGAATTACTTATAAGGTCTTTTCTCTCTTACTGTAGGATATTAGGCCTGTTTATTACAAGAAATAAACTACAGCAGTAAAAATAATACCTAGTTCTGTTAAATAATTAATGTATTCATGTTCCTCCTTTTTTAACATTTAATTGCCCATTAAATGTTCTTTTATTTAGATTCCTCCTCAGATTGGCTTCCTAGAGAACTTGACTTCTCTGGATGTAAGTCATAATCCTGATTTGAGGTTCTTTCCTGATGAAATGGGAAGACTGTCCAAAGTCTGGGATCTTCCTTTGGAAGGACTCCATCTTAATTTAGACTTCAAGCATGTGGGATGCAAAGCCAGAGACATTATCAGGTTTGTTGCCCTATTGTTCTTGAATATTCCTGGTTTGCTTTCTTGGGATTTGCAGTAAGCATTGAGGAAATACCATGCTGGTTTGTAAAGACATGCTGGTTTTTCATATGAAATCCAGCCTGCTGTTGTGTGGGAGGTTATGATAACAACACACACAGATAACAGAGTGGTTTAGACTATACTATTATTACCTCTTGAATTTGATGCTTCCACAAACTGTGCAATAAGTGATGCTTACCAATTATTTGTAATATGTTTATTGTGTTCTCCAGTTCCTCTGTGCACTGCACAGAGCACAATTTTGGGATAATTACAAAGCAAAAAAAGACATATTCTGAATTAAACTTTAGCTTTCAAATCAGAAATTAGAGTAGACAGTTAAAAGAACAGTAATATCAATCAGATACTGAAAATTTGAAGAAAATTGTATGGTTCTAGATTTTTCTTTGTTCTTGAGTTCTGTTCATCTTTTTCTTTGTTATACACTTCTGTGAGTTTTGCAAACTTTTTCTACCAGATTTCTTCAGCAGCGACTGAAGAAGGCAGTGCCTTATAACAGAGTGAAGCTCATGATTGTTGGGAACACTGGCAGTGGGAAAACCACCCTGCTGCAACAGCTCATGAGAAGCAAACGAACAGAACTGGGCTCTCCAAAAGCTACAGTAGGCATTGATGTGAAAGACTGGATCATTCAAGGGAAAGGCAAAATGAAGAAGGAGCTTATATTAAATGTGTGGGACTTTGGAGGTATTTCCTGAGTTTATTTTCCTTTCCTATTGTCTTTTCTAACATTTTAATGCATTGCTTATTCTTAGAGTCAGCCTGTGGTAATTCAGACTGGGGACAGTAGAATCACAAACATACACCCAAAGTCCAATGACCACTTATAAATTAGTGGATTCTGTAAATTAGCAGCTAATCCCTCAAATTTAATATAAAGCCTCAGGAATTTCTTATCACCAAATGTTGTTTGACCACTCATTTAAACTATAATACTTAGAACAATCATTTCAGAATAGTAAGAAATTGCTTGTAATCACCAGAAGAATCTTTCATTAAACTCTGTTTCTCCATTTTGTAGTCCAGGTCTCTCTAGGCTCTGCAATATCACAGGTTTGTAAGGTCACAGACAGCAAAGCACTTAGGATGAGTCTTTGAACCTTGTGTTTCTGGAAACCTTTCTGAGTCTGGAGGAATACAGAAGCACTTCTAAAATCCAGGGCTATTTGAGGGTATAGAAAAGTTATTTTTAAACAGATGTCTGTCATCATTTAAATACAGTCTATCACAATGCATAAGCACAGGTCAGTGCCATTCAAGCTGCATCTCCAGCTTTAGTTGTAATTTTAAGTGCTTAGTTATGTGAATTTATTTTGAAGTTGCTGAAAGTATAGGAGAAAGGAAAGGAAGGAAGTAAAAGGAAAGGAAAGAGTGAGGGAGAAATTCAGTATTGAGGTTTTAAAAGAATCACAACCTTTTAAGTTGTCCATGCAGCAACCATGTTTATCCAGTTAAATCTTACATTGGTATAAAACCAGTGTGTTTAAACATTACACTTCAATCTGTGAGCTACCACTGAGTGCCTTCCTAAAATTCGTAGTTTTTATGGTTTCCTGTCAATTTATATAAAGTTCTGCAAACATTAATTTCACTTCTGAACTCGTGGTTTGGGGACATGTGTTCCTCTGCCTTTTTGTGACCAGCAGATGTTCAGTCAAGGAAGTACTAAACAATGGAAATTTTTGATCATTAGGACAAGAGGAGTTCTACAGTACCCATCCTCATTTCATGACCCAGAGGGCTTTATATCTTGCTGTTTATGATCTCAGCAAAGGACAAGCAGAGGTGGATGCTATGAAGCCATGGCTTTTTAACATCAAGGTAAGACTTACAGAATGGAATTCTCCTTTCCAGGGAGCTGTAGGTGAACAGCAAATTAGCCATAAATATTTATATAGGGGAAGAAGAAAAAAAAAATCTTCTAAAAGAAAGAACAGTAGTATTAAACAAGAGCTGAAATACATCATGTATTGGATATGACAGTAATTTTAGACATAAAAAGACATGATCAGCACCGTTTGGACTTAAAATTGTACAAAGTACTGTGAAAAAGAATAGTTTGTATATTCTGGCAATATTTTGAATTTATTGATAAAAATAAGAAAGGAATAGTATTAAAGAAATAATGAGTTAAATTTCATTTTTCTTTTACACCAGTGTAAATTTTGGGGAAATCAGAATTAGCCTAGTTTAAAACTCTTAAATAGATACAGGCCTGAAACCATGCTATTAAGTGTATGCTTAGTATCCTATTATTAATAGGAATTGTTCCAGAACTATGGTAGGGAATTGATCTGAGAACCTGCCTGTGTATTTGTCTTTTTTTTTATAAGTGTTTATCTCCATTTATGGAGCTATTGCATGGTGAGTGAGCATTACTTTTCTTTTATAGGATGCTTAGCCATGACTGGGCAATACACTCACAGAAAGAGTTTGTTTACTGTTCCTGTTAATGAGCTTATCTTTTCCACTCTTTTCACCTTGGACAGTGATACAGGACACAGCAGTCAGTTTAGTGTTGGTGAAAATAATTTCTGATGTGCTCTCCTTTGCTGTGCAGTACCTGCTGATGTTTCCCTGCTGCCCTGTTCCAAAGACAGCTAGCAAAGTACCATTTCTTTTGACTATTCCATTTTGTTGGATGTTCTTAAAAAAAAGTCCCTCTATTTTACTGCCAATAGTGTTAATTTGCGGAGAATGAAATACAGATGTACACTCCTTCCTTTTAGAAAAAGCTGCTTTTTTAATATTTCTCTTTTGAAATAGCTCTCTGAATGTTTGACTAAATTGCTCACATTTTATGTGAATATAAAAATCTAAAATCAACATTTGCTGTTGAGTTAATGAACAGTATGGATCTCACTATCAGGCTCGAGCATCAACATCCCCTGTGATTCTTGTTGGCACTCATCTGGATGTTTCTGATGAAATGCAGCGTAAGGTCTGCATGAGTAAAATCACCAGAGAGCTGCTGAACAAGCGGGGCTTCCCAGCAATCCAGGATTACCACTTTGTCAATGCCACAGAAGAATCTGATTCCATCATCAGACTTAGGAAAATCATCATAAAGGAGAGTCTTCACTTCAAGGTGAGATCCATACTGTTTTAATGTTGAAAACACCTTGTTTTACTTAAGTGAATGCATTTTTGAATATCAATGCGTAATTAAATAAATTACTGTGTGATACCAAAGTCATCTTGCCGTCTATAAAATGTTACAGCAAAATAGTGAAGGAAAATCACCAGGTTTGTTTTAATTTGATTTTCTTCCCAGAAAATTAACTTGAAATCCCAGCAAAGTTCTCTTTTCAAGCACTAGGCCATAAATCAAGTATTCAATGAAAAACAAGCCATCTTTGTCTTACAAAGAAATTTAATTAAAACCTTGGTTTCTTGGGCAGCATCATGTAATTACAGTAAGTATTGCAAGATTTCAGGGGACAGGAAATAGGATGTTGTGGTGATCCTGTGGACTGAGTGATCCTCGTAGACTGGAATATCTGCACTTGTAATTCTGTCTCCAAAGTCATCCCAACTCATTCCCTGCTCTATCCTTAGCCACAACATGAAGCCCTGAGTGTGATGAAGATACCTACTCAGGCATGGAGCTTGTAGAAAGACAGGATCTTATCTGTAACAAAAAGAATATACTTTTTTTTTTAATTTATGCAACAACACATTTTTCATTTTTCATTTATGTCATAGCACATTAAAGAGAAAAAGTGATGTCCTGTGCTACTTAAATTAATGGTCAAGAGCTTCATAAATTGTACCAGAACTCAATTTTCTTCCAAATGACTGTTTGGAAGATTTTATAGAGCAAATGATGTATTTATGATTAGCCTCACACCCGTGGTGCTACAAATGAGTGTAGCACCTCTCTTAAAGCGTACACACCTCTCTTGTTTCTCTCAGGAATTAGCAGCTTAGCCATATCCAGATTGTCTCTAACTTCATTCCACAGTGCAAGGAACAGCTAACCAGTCCTAAATGTCAAGGAGGTGCCCTCTCAAGTGAAATGGGTTAATTCCTCCTCTCATACATCCAGTGGGCATGAATTGAGCTGGTGCTTTTATGTGGCTCTGTGTCTCACCACACTTAGTGAACACCCCAGAGCAGTTCTGCTTTTTGAAAAATGTTGTTCCTTTAATGTCTGCATCTCTTGAGACTATGACTTAAACTGATGTTTAAACTTCTACACAGATGTAAGATGGCCTGAAAGGAGATAATTACCATAAATTATGTAGGTAATTTGTGAAAGGAATGTTACAAGGCTGCAATCTCTAATCTGCTTAGAGATTAGACCACATTAGTTTAACATTCAGCATTGTCATCAAGTACTCCAGAGTCTTTGAAATTACACAAGGTGCTAATTTCATCTGCACAAGGTACCAATTATATTTTTGACACATCAAAAACGTCACAGTACATTGGTGAGAGAAAAATTACAGTTATGAGGCAAGTTTGTAAATATTGGGAAAGTTGTTTCCCATTTCCTCAAAAAAGTTGGTGGGTCAGCATGCATGGAGAAAGGAAAGCCTGACTGGGTACTAGTGATTACCAAATACCTAAGGGTGTCTGCAGGAAGGAACAGAGGCTCAGGAAACAGGCACAAGGTACCCATTTGAGTCACTCATTGTGGCTAAATTTATTTCATTCTATTCTCTTGTCCACTGACTGCCAGGAGTGGAGACTTTTAATCAAGCTACTACCCTCTTCCCTCCCATTTATCTAAATACATGGCTAGAGATATTACATACTACAAGAAGTATAGGTTTTTATTCTTAATTTGTGTATTGCTCTGTATTAACTGAAGATATATGATATAATCTGCTCATATAGTGAATATTTTCCTTTGAACCAAAGCTTCTCTTTGAAATAATGTCTTCTGAGAGACCTCATTTATTAGTTTTTTATGTACAAGTAATATGGAAATATTTTCTTCTCTGAGTAGTTATTTACAGGAATACATTATAATTCTGAAAGAGTAATTATTTACATCTACCTTTCAGAAGCCATGTTAGTCAATAAATGAGTGTTCTTTGTCCTTTCTGCTTCTATTGAGTGGACATACACTTTATATCTTAGTTTTATCTTCTTCATTTCACATGAATAAATGAATACATTTAAGATTATTATTCATAATTTTACAGATCAGAGATCAGCCAGTGGTTGGTCAGCTAATTCCTGACAGCTACCTGGAGCTGGAAAAGAGAATTTTGCTGGAACGTAAAAATGTCCCAGTGGAATTTCCTGTAATTGATCAGAAGCGCTTGCTGGAACTGGTGCAAGAAGGCCAGTTACAGCTGGATGAAAATGAACTCCCTCATGCAATTCACTTTCTGAATGAATCAGGTAAAATATTCTCTTCTATGTATGTTTGTTACCAGTTTGCTGTAAGTCTGCAGCTGACAGATCTGTACATGATTTTACATCTTTCACAAGGTAGCCACACGATGGTAAGCTGAGGTGTCTAAGCTTGGGTAACATCAGTTTGTTAAACCACATTATTAGGAAAGGACTTCCATGATGTGAAGGATCAGCACTGTAACAGTTTATATCTCTTTCTCTCTTTTACCCCTCCTTGAAGACATTCTACTGCTGGTTAGGCAGCATAGTTGCAGAAGAAAGATGCAATTGCTCCAATCACTCAGAATTGTGGTTAGAGAAGCACATGTAACAGTTTATCTCAGTGCAGTACTGACTTCATAAGATTAAATAATAAACCACACAGATCATAGCAAAAAAGCAAGTCAGATTAAAAATCTAACAAAAATTCTGAAAATAAAGGTAAAGCTGAGCATGATGTGCTTGCACTCTACTGTTCTGAGATACTGACATCAATAAAACTGTATTTATTTTTCAAATTCTTTATGTCAAGTAATATAATAAAAACAGCCCAGAGTGGAGTGCTTACTTTGCTTGATATTGATCTTGTGCAATGCATTGCTAATTACAGTATTCTTTGTGCAGGTGTTCTCCTTCATTTCCAAGACCCAGCACTTCAGCTGAGAGATCTGTATTTCGTAGATCCAAAGTGGCTGTGTAAAATCATGGCACAGGTCAGACTGAACACTTTTTGTGTATGCATTTATGGTACATTTTCCCCTGTCCAAAATCACTGTAACTCATCAATGTTCCTTCTTCACCATTTCTTTACTGTTTCATAATCTAGAATTTTCTCAAGGACCACATTTTTTCACTTTGCTCTTTTCTATTTCTGTTGCTTTCTGGACAACTGTGTTGTTGCTTCTCTGTTCTTACATTGTAATGTCCTATATAATTTAAACTGCAACAGACACAAGAATACATGTAGAATAGAAAAACCCCATGGATGCAAGGTAATCCTGCAATATGTTGCCACAGGTTGGGATGACAGCTGGAACTTTGGGCTAAAGGCTGTAAGAATGGGGAAGAATTTTAATTGTATGCCAGGTACAGATGGCAGAGACAAGTGAGTGGATATGAAGTTGGATATGAAGCAGACTGACTGCTTAAGTGAGACCATCATTGAAATGTTGATCTAGAAACACTCTCAAAATTTATTATATATACTCATATTTTCTAACCTCTGAAACTTTCATCTAATTATGAATGTACACCTGAAATTGTTTCACTTTTTTTTTAAAGATTCTGATGGTGAAAGTGGAAGGCTGTTCTAAATACCCTAAGGGAATTGTGAAGCGTTCAGATGTGGAAAAATTCCTTTTGAAGAAGAGCAAGTTCCCTAAAATCTATATGTCACAATACTTTAAGCTTCTGGAAAAGTTCCAGATTGCTTTGCCATTAGGAGAGGACCAACTACTAATCCCAAGCAGGTAAGCAAGGAGCTAAACCCAAAAATGACCTCCATAGAGATAGATCAAAATTGAAACCTCCCATCAGGCTAACTAGTTTCACTGATCATCAGAGCTTTTGGTACATGAAAACATGACAGACTCTTTGTATATTACATTTTAGTAAATGCTTTCAGAAGAGATATGTTCAACTGATCTTGTAGCAGGTAAAGCTTATGTATCAACATGGTGGGTAAATGGAAACTATAAAGGATAGAATATTTTATGAGGATAGTACTTCTTTTACAGTTACCATGCTTCAAGACTACAGCAAGGAGGTTATAATTTAGTTTCACAGCAGTGTGCCAGCATTAAAGATATTTATTGAAGTTTAAAAGATAACAAAACATTTCCGTAACTTATTTGCATGAAGTGAGAACCACTCACAAGTTACTCAGAGGCACTACCTCCTTCAAAAATTGTACATACTAAATGTGGTGACAAAAATTGTCATGATTTTGAATGTGGTATTTTTGTTTTATCTGAAGCAAATAACTCAGTTTCTGTGCCTCAGTTACAGATTTCCCTAATGTGTTTGGTAATGTTTATGTTGCCTAGTGGAGAGAGTGTTGCATGGCTGCACTGATTAGGATTTTTACGTCCTTCAAAGCCCTGGGATAGGAAGATTTTATCTGAATATCTTACCTGCCTTATGTATGTCTCAGATTTTTCTCATATTTGCATTAAATATCTAATGATCCATTAGCGAGCCACTGTTGGGTTTAAATTACAGTCAGAACTTCACTTTGACACAAGCAAGCATAATAAACAAACACACTATCTGGTAGCTCCCTGACCATCTGAATCATGCACTCATTAATAAATCATGCATTTTACATTATACATAATATATGTCATAAGCTCAGATATATTACATCATCAAATACTGTCTTAATATTTTTCTTCTTTCAGCTTGTCTGATCACAGACCTGTTATAGAGCTTCCCCACTGTGAAAATTCTGAAATTATCATCAGGCTGTATGAGATGCCATACTTTCCCATGGGATTTTGGTCCAGGCTCATCAACAGGTTGCTTGAGATATCTCCTTACATGCTCTCAGGAAGAGGTACAAATCTTTATCTTCAAAAGCAATAGTGTGCAAGTTTGCCTTGAATGCCAACACCTGCATGTTAAAGCTTTAGTCCCCAACACTGTTTTGCTTTAGCTAAATTCTGAACTGTAAGAAATAGACAGTGGTCGTTTTTGTAATTTCGAAGTATCCAGGATCAGATAGTGCCTGATCTCGCAGTTATGTGTAAAAGAAAGTAAAGGTTTTAAGTGGTCCATTTCTCTCCTTCACATGCTAGAGATAGGGGAAATCTTTATGTTTGCTGCTATTTGGTTCCACAAAGAATATAATAAGGGATATGTCTTCCACACAGAAAAACAAACTGTTTTTCTTCAGGTTCATTAATTCTCTCTTTATTTAAGTCTCAAAGCTTTGCTTTTATCAGAAAGAGGGGATATGTCTTCGCTTTTTTCCCAAGAATTCCATGCTTTCATATGGTAATACTCTACAAATATCATTTGTAAATGCCTGATTTCCTGGCATTTGAGTTTTTCTGAGCATCAAATTCTAGTTGCATCCTGCTATTTCATGAGTGTGTGACAGGAAAAATTTAAATCACAGCTTCTTTTCATATTTTGCCTGAGATACTCTGTGCTTGAACCTGAACGTACCTAAGCATTTCTGTAATGCCTTCTAGAACTGAACACAAGTTGAGATATATTTAGTTTTCGTGCTGCCTGCAAGGTTGTAGCCTTTATTTTATTTGTTATTTGGGTAATTATAACTCTACAATCATAGTTATATATTCAAAGTACCATTAATTATTCTAAATATTTTTAAATTGACATTAATGTTAGAGATCAGACTTTTAATCTAATTTTGTGTTTTCTAGAGCGAGCTCTTCGTCCTAACAGAATGTACTGGAGACAAGGCATCTACTTGAACTGGTCTCCTGAGGCTTATTGTCTAGTGGAGTCAGCAGTATTTGACAACAACCCAGACAGTTTTTTGAAAATCACAGCACCTTCTTGCAGAAAAGGTTAATTATTTCTGAGCCTGAATTTTGCTCCAGTTTGATTGCAGCTTGTCATTTTGGTTTGTTGTGCTTCTGCCTTTGGAATATAGAGTTTACCTTTGCAATTAAAAGTATGGCAGACTGGGTCTGTAATTCCCCTCTTTTTGTTTCTTAAAGGGTGCATCCTTTTGGGGCAAGTTGTAGATCACATAGATTCTCTTATGGAAGAATGGTTTCCAGGTTTGTTGGAAATTGATGTTTGTGGTGAAGGGGAAACACTGTTGAAGAAATGGGCTCTGTACAGCTTTCAAGATGGTGAAGAACACCAAAAAATACTACTTGATGACTTGCTTAGGAAGGCTGAAGAAGGTATATATTTATGCCATTTGAGGTATATAGAGGTACACTTGTATCTACACAAATACTGTGCAACATCCCCTTTATAACATTTGGGTATTTCATGTTATTTTAAAATGTTTCATTTCTGTAAGAAAAAATTACAGTGGAAGTCAAAAGCAGCTTGGGGATTTTTTATGTCAGAGCTATCTAGTATAAATAAGAACAGAATATGAGACAGATTGAATCTACTCTGTGTAGTTATATAAAAAAAACAATAATGGAAAGAATAATTTTGTCATAATACTGATAATGCAGCTTCAATCTTGGAACCGAATCCAGCAGATAGTAAAACTAATATTTGATGTCTTGGTTGGATCACATAGCACAGTAATTTAAAAGACAATATTCAGTATGGCATTCTACATACTGACAGCATTCTTTCTTTTTACAGACAGAAAATTATTATTCTTGGTTAGTGTTATGTTGTAGCCATTTTTTTCACATTTGATAGGTACATATATAGAACCTTGAAAATACTTAAACATGGAAGAGCCAAGATTTTGAATGGGAAACTTAATTAGTATGTATGTCTGTGTGCATGCATATGCGCATATATATATATACACACATATAAGTATATATATAAGCACATATATTAATCTTATTTTAGGTACATTGATCTTATGCATTCTAATAGGTCCTCATGCCTTTCAGTGCTTTTTCACTGATACCTTTCTTTTTCTTTCTTTTTCATTTTCTCGTTTGTTTTTCTTAGGTGACCTTTTGGTAAATCCAGATCAACCAAGACAGACCATTCCAATTGCTCAGATTGCTCCTGATCTGATACTGGCTGATTTGCCTAGAAATATTATGTTGAACAATGATGACCTGGAATTTGATGAAGCTCCTGAATTTCTCTTGGGTAAGCATTATTTTGTAGGGTGTGGTTTTTTTATGGAGATTATGTAAACAAATCTATTTAAGTCAGTTCTGCAACATATGAAAAGCATTTTAGATATTTATTTTCTGAAGAAATGTATTATTTTAAAGTATTCTGAATTTCAGGTTATTGAGTATTGAATTTTCCATTAATTTGTGCACTAGGACGCTGGGTTTTATGTGTTTAGTTTACTGATCATGAATCTTAACACAGTAAAATATGTGGATCATATTTTAAAACTGAACCCTTTCAGCTATTATTTTTGAGAAATGGTTGTTATCCCTTTCCTAATAGTACTCTTCCATGTTATTGTTCAACAGGTGATGGTGGCTTTGGATCTGTCTACCGTGCATCCTATGGTGGTGAAGAGGTTGCTGTAAAGATTTTCAATAAACATACTTCCCTCAGGCTCCTAAGACAAGTAAGGAATCCTGCCTTTTTTCTGTAGTGCTGCTCTTGGAATACCAGCCCTAGCAAAGAGTTTTAGAAGTTTAAATAAATTGCAAGTCCTCACTCCAAAACATTCCTCTGTTTACTTCAGATGTAGAGATTATGCTTTTGGCACTATTTCATCTGGTTTTACAATTTGCAGGAGCTTGCTGTGCTTTGTCACCTCCACCACCCCAGTCTGGTGTCTTTGCTGGCTGCTGCAATCCGTCCCCGGATGCTGGTGATGGAATTGGCCCTCAAAGGATCTCTTGATCGTTTGCTTCAACAGGAAAATGCAAGTTTGACTAGAACACTGCAGCACAGGATAGCTCTACATGTAGCAGATGGCTTAAGGTAAATGGGACTTCTGCATTGCTGTAAAAACAGGATATAGCTTCAAAGATGATATACTGCAAATGAAAAGCTTCTGTTCTCTCACATCTCAAGCAGAATATTTCCTGGCTCTGACAAATTCTTGTATTTTTATGGTTGATTGGCTGATATGTAATGTGTACTTTCATTACCTGTTTTGTTCCTGCTAACAAGTGATGTCCATATAAGTAGAGAAATTGCAAGACTCCATGTGGCTGTTGATTTCTTACTGAAATGTCAAAGAAATTAATTTAGTGCATATTTCAAGTTCTGAAAATCCATTAATCACTTTACCTCATTGCAGCATGACTTTAAAAGGACAAAACCTGCAAGAGGGTTAAGCTTAAGGTTCTAAGATGCATTTTTCAAACTATCAGTGACTCTTCAGATAAAACTTGGTACTAAAATACTGCAATGTAAATAGTAAAGTAGTAAATAGTAAATTGTATTTTTGAACAATTATAAAGTCATTATCCAGAAAGGCTGTGTCTTGGTGGTGATATTTGACATTTTTAACACAGTATTTCATGTTTGAAAGCACAATTTACTGTCCAAGAATAATGCACTCAGTGTGTGTGTACAGATGCATCCCTAACTTGTGAATGCTTTCAGTAAATATTTTTTGATTACTAGGTACCTGCATTCAGCAATGATCATCTACCGTGATTTAAAGCCTCACAATGTGTTGCTCTTTACCTTATATCCCAATTCAGCTGTTATTGCAAAAATAGCTGACTATGGCATTGCCCAGTATTGTTGCCGAATGGGAATAAAAACCTCGGAAGGCACACCAGGTATGGAAATAGGATTTGATTTAAAGTCCATTATGTCCAAAAATAGCTAATATATTTTTCATGTAGTCTGTAAGAAGTAACTCAAATCTATATTCTAGTCAAAAGTCACAACAAGTAGTCCTAATCATATTACAAGTTGTGATGCCAGATTTATACCTCTTGGCCATTCCTCCTGTTCATGTTTTAACACCTTTTAGAAGACTCAAGGAGTATATTAAAGGTTTAAAAAGAAGAAATTAAATTACATGCATTCATATTTTTTGTTGTCTGATTTTAATATGGTTATTGTGATATTGAAATTATACTAAATTATAACTATGCTAAAATTTTTTGCTTTAATTTCCAGTAAAGTGTACGTAAGTCTTAATTTTTTTTAAGACAATAAATATCTTCACTCTTCCCCAACTTTCGAGAGAACCCATTAGCATCCATTCTAAAGCCCTGAACAACTCAATCACTTTAGGTCTTTTAAATTGTGCTTGGGAGAGTCACTTCAAGTGTTAAATGTTAGTCCATCAAAAAGACTGCAGACTTGCCCTTGATTTTCAGCATTCATTGAAAAAGTAATTATTTTACATTAAAAGGGGCAGGAGCTCTGTAACTGATGTTCTGTCCCCTTCTTTTATACTTACTGCTGATATTTTTGGACATCTGCCAAATACAAGCTGTTGCCAGCCCAGAAATAGTTTGTTTTGCCTTGCACTTCCTGTGCCATTTTTATCAATAATTGTTTACTTTTTAAAGTACAAAGATAGCTTCATCTTGACATGAAGCATACTTATTAATGAATGATTTATTTGCAGGATTTCGAGCGCCAGAGGTTGCCAGAGGAAATGTTATTTACAATCAGCAAGCTGATGTTTATTCATTTGGCTTGCTGCTTTATGACATTTTAACAGGAGGAGGTAGAATAATGGAAGGCTTGAAGTTTCCAAATGAATTTGATGAATTAGCAATACAAGGAAAATTACCAGGTATGCCTTGTTTCTAAAAGTTTTAGCTTTTGTCCTGCCTCCTCCAGAAATAGCATATATTATGAGTTATGTTGTATCTAACAGATCATAGAAGGAGACTTAGAAAAATACATTCTTCATATTCCTTCTGCATTACAATATGGAATTATTAGCTGCTGGAAGGAAGATTAAACAGGCTATCAGGCTGGACATGATGTAGTCATCTGGACAACATAACTTGGGCAACTTCTACCAGTGTTGAGAGCTGTTTAATTTTTATAGCACTACAAGCTGAATGTCTGGTGTTCTTATTTACTGCCCAACAATAGTGGGCGTACTCATGAAACATTCTTTAAGGAATGTTTTGCTCCATTTAGGAAAGAACTGCATCACTTAGTCTGGCATAGCTTCTCCATTATGAGAGGCAGAGTGTTCATGCATTTTCTGCTCCTTAAGGAAAACAGTCCAGTTGTAAGCTCAGACAGTTTCTGCCCCCTTCCTGAAGAGGATATCCCAGGAACTGATGACTAAGTATCCCTTAAATGCAGCTGTATTGACTGTACTATAAGCTCTGTGGAATAATTGAAGTATTAGTTTCTGGAGATAGTACAGTTCCTTCCACCTATGCTCACAATTTCTGTATTTCCACCAAAAGAGGGGCTGGCTGATCTCACAAGCAAACAGTGCCTGTCTTTTGCTGCACTGAATATGTTCATTTGCAGGTATTCATCACTAATGTTACCTCTGTCTGAGGTAGGACTGGAATATTTGCTGTGGATTATGATAAACTAAAAGAAAAAGCAATACAGGCACCATCATGAATGATTTATTCTCAGAGAGCTCAGCAGCTATAGTCATAAGAGACATATTCCAAGCACTAAGCGGGAATTTAAATTTCCATATCTTGTAAATGCTTTATGGAGTTGTTTATCTATTTGCTGTATCTTGTATTGGAAGTTCATCTGTATTCCATATACTCAGAAGAATAAATGTGGAAAACAGTGTTTACAGGAATTGGAAAGACTGTTGACTGAAGTGCCATAGTCTTGAATGGTCAGCATTAATGGAAGCACAGCCCATGTATATCTGGGATTCAGTCCCAGCCACAGGGACATCAAAGAAAAAGATAAAGCAAAATCCATTTCCTTTAACTGCTATTAATTAAAAGGAGTCTAGTTCTAGCATTTTATGCTCTAGCCTATAATGGTAGATGAGCAATTCCAAGCTGTTCATGCTGACATTTTACCTAAGAATGTGATATTTCTTAGAGCAGCTCAGTAAGAAGTTAGATGAATTCTAAAAATAAGAAGGTTAGTTAGAACTATGGTAAATGCTGGTTAAAAAGTTATGTAATTTTCCATTCCAGATCCTGTCAAAGAATATGGGTGTTCCCCGTGGCCTGAAGTTGAAAACTTAATTAAAAAGTGTTTGAAGGAAAACCCTCAGGAACGACCAACATCTTGCCAGGTATTACTTAGTTTATTTGCTTTTTTATGATAGATGGCAAGTGTAAAGTTGTGGTTTCTGAAAAGGAATCAGACATTCAGTTAATGAGAAGCACAGGTTTCTTTGTGTTGTTCTTTTCTGGAATGGAAACTGCCATGAAATATTGCCTGCTCTCACCTTCCAGAATAAACTATTCCATTGAAATCTACTAACCACATGTTCTAGCTTGCTATTTTCCTGTGTTGCTGTGTAGCAATTGGAGTGAAACACAATTCAGATTACTTCTGATTTTTTTTACAATTCTGATTACTTTACTGGAGCTATGCAAAAAGCCTTTGTTAAGTAATATCAGTGCAGTTACACAGTGTTCTGTGCCAGTACAAACGACCAAGCCTGCTGAGATACTGTGTCCAAATCTAAAAAATGCTGTTATCTGTTGCTTGTTATTTATTGCTGTACAAGCCATTGTTGTCACCATGGGTGTGCTGTGCCTTTCTTTATAGGTTTATGAGATCCTGAATTCTGCAGAGCTGATCTGTTTGATGAGATATGTCTCCATACCTAGCACATCTACAGCAGAGTGCATGGTGGCTGCCAATCAAAGCTGCAAGAAGGCAGGAGTCTGGATAGGAAATGGGAACACAGAAAAGGCCCAGCTTTCATTTGTTAACCTAAACACAGATGGACATACTTGTGAGGTATGTGGGAAAGTTGACATTTATTCTGTTTTTTCTGGCAGACAGATATATTTCAGAAAAATTAATTGCATTTTTACAGCAGGATATTACTTCTGGAAAGCTAAGCTTTGAGAGGACAAAGATTGCTCATAAGTGAGTCATCTTTGTATCCATGAAATGAGGTAGAAGAGCAGTTGCTTTTTACTCTCTTCTTGTTATCCAGCCTGAACTTTCTCATAATACTGTCTTTCTACTGCTGGGTTACTTTCTTCTACTGAGATGGAAACTATTTCTAGCATGGAGACTACAGAAAGGAGTTAATAGTTAGGCAGACCTTCATATCTCTACCTCCTTTTTACCATCCAGGTTGTCTCTTAACAACTTCTCACTTCCCACAAATGCCATCTCCTTGTGCCACTTTGGTGATGCCCTCCAGTTCTTTTCATTTGATTTTGTACATCTCAATCCTATCCCATCAGCAAAGAGGAAAGGTTTTACCAAGGACTGATGTGCTGTGATGAACATGTGTGCCAGAACTGAGCATGATTCATCATCAAAGTTGTTTCAGTTCTATTTCCATCTGCCATCTGTTGACCATGATACATCTGAATTGCCAGCTTTGGTATAAATTATATGGGTTGTTTTTCTAAAAATAAAATGAGAAAAAGAAATATTAGGCCACTATTTTCATTGTTAGCAATTAGTACTGCAAGAGTTCCATTTTTTCAATTCTAAATAAATAAAAGAGTATCTCTTTTTGTCAGCATTCAGCTGAGAGATTTTCCTGTGTACTGTTTGAGGGGTCCTTCCCAGCACTTGGAAGATAGGTGGCCCAGTTGATGATGTATTCTGCTAATAGGGAATTAGATTTCTTAAAGGGGAAATTAGGCCATGGATCTGTCCAGAGTCCAAGAAGACTGTGCTATATTTTTATCATCAGTAATTTCTAGCATTTACCATTACTGAAATAATGACCAAGTTGTTTTTCTTCTTCTTTTCTGACTCAGGATATTGCAGACAGTAAAATTATAAGTTTGGCCTTAGTGACTCTTCCTACTGAGAAAGAAAACTGGATTGTAGCAGGAACCCAGTCTGGTTCTCTGTGGGCAGTTAACACAGAAGATGAAACAAGAAGGCATCGTCTGCAGAAAATGTCAGATTCTGTCACCTGTTTGTACTGTAATTCTCTTTCAAAGCAAAGGTATAAATTAATTTTAAATGTTTTGGGTTACATTTTGAAAACACTGCTAAACTGAAGTGTTCAGAAAATGACATCTGTACACACTGCACTTTTGTTCTGACAGCTACTTATTTTGCCTGTTTCCACTTTATTTTGCACCCAGTGCAACTCGGGACTACATTCATGATCACAGGGCTTGTGTTTGCTTTTAGTGTTTAATTGAATACTTGAAATACTAGAGACTCCTCATTTTAATTTTTCTTACCTGATTAAGGCACTTCTAGAATTAATTATTTTATTTTATTTCAGCAAACAGAAGAATTTCTTCTTGGTAGGCACAGCTGATGGCAAACTGGCAGTTTTTGAAGACAGAGCAGTAAAGGTAGACAACTTTGCTGTCTGTTCTACAGAGTGTTATCATTAATGTCTAAAGCAGCTACCAAGAGCTTTATTTCATGCCACTTATTTTTAGCTGCTTCTCTAAAACTAAAATTAATTGCTTCTCTAAAACTGAAATTAATTTTCTATTGCAGTCTGAGAGGAACTTCACTCTTTGCAATAACTGCTGTAAACAAAGGAGTTAAGAGGTGGACAATTCCTTTGAAATGCCTGGCAAACTATCTAGAGACTGACATTACTGGTTGTTGTTAAGAATATTCTAACAGTTTTGACCTCCTTTATTTATTGCTGTAATAGCTCCTTTTTCCTCTCATTTAGTAAATTTTTATATAACAGCTATGTTCAAAAATAAGATATTGCTTAGATTTTCTGTAGATCAGAGTTCTCCTCACAGAAAGATGAAGAAATGCTGGGAGCTGTTTATATCATCTGGCACCTGAAGGTTTAGTTCCTGACCAAGCATTTAGAGCAGTTATGGAGTTGCAGTGCATTTCAGAATTAGAATATGGTCCAGTGTAAGATGTCTTCAGAGACACAGATGTATCAGCCAGTCCTTGAATTGTGCCAGGGGTTGCAGACAGTGTCAGTCCCTGCTCTGTTTCTGCTCTCAGGCTGTCTCCTATGGCACGTCCATAATGGGAATATGGTGCTTTTCAGTCAGTAATGTTCTGGAAATGTTCTGGGTCATCAGAAAATCTGGATGAGTAAATTTAATTCAGCAGACTGTGTGGCCTTGTTTTAACAGCATTCTGAGTGTCTGCATCCTCCTTGTTTCTAATACAGAATATATTTTTTGCAGTGTAAGGGTGCTACACCTTTGAAGATACTGACAATAGGAAATGTTAGCACACCCCTGATGTGCTTAAACGAATCCTCATGCTTCTCTGAAAAAAATGTCATCTGGGGAGGCTGTGGAACAAAAATCATTGCCTTAACCAGTGACTTCTCTGTTCATAAGCTCATTGAAACAAAGACAAGTCAACTGTAAGTTCTTGAGTTTTATAAGTGATGTTATTTGTCTCATTTGTTTTCATCAAAGGTTTCTGACAGTACTTGGGTGTAATGTCTTGTTCTAGAGCTCATTCTTTGAGTTTGCTTGTTTCTCTTCTTTTCTTTCCATAATGCAGATGGAGTATCAGTGAGTAATGTTGAAAGTGTTGCTGCTTTTAAGCAAGGAAATACATTTTTACTCCATAGAGAATGATGAAGTCAATATCTATGCAACTGATCAATTTTCATCTCCAGTTGGCCTAGTCCAGGCCCTGTTTGTTTTATTTAGAATTACACATACATATTTATCATAGTATTTGTCCTTCCATGTTTGTCAGTGTATGCGTGCATATCCTTGCCCTATATATATTTAATCATGTCTGATTGCTGAATTGTCACTATTTAGAAATTATTGACTGAGGGTTTGGGAGTGTTTGATGTAATTCTCACATGGACAAATCCTACTCTGAAGTTAAAGGGAATTTTTCCTGAGCAGGGAAAACAGTGTTTGATGAGAAAGATTTATTAATAGACTTTGAGCATTTATGTGCCTCCAAGGATGTCAGCAGCCTAACTCTGTTGCTATGAGAATTTATGTTGAACTGTAGGAAGATTAAAGCAAAGCCTTTCAATTGTGTCTTAGCCTAATTTGATTTTAGGGCTGAATGATTCTACAACATCAGAGGGAAACTAATCCCATTCAAAGTAGTATCTGACTGGAGTTCTTCTCTCTTCTAGGTTCTGCCATAATGCTTACAGTGATGCAAACATTATTTCAATAGCAATAGACAAATCCATCTACTTGGCAAAGAAAAACAGCCATTTTGTGGAAATCTGGGACAAGAAAACAGAAAAACTTTCTGAATTAATTGACTGTGCACATTTTCTGAAGTAAGTGGTTTATTTCAGATTTTTGGCCTGGTCGATAGGAAGGGGAATATCAGATTGCCTTCTCTAGCAGGTACCCTAACCTGCCAGAAGTCAGGCATTTATCCAGTTTGTTGGATTTCCTATCCTGTCTTTTGGCCCAGAACTTCAGAATATTCCATGCAGAATCCCACTTTTTAAAGATCCTTACTGTATTTCCCAATTTCTCTATGATGTCAAGAAGGCTCATTTAGCTCAAGAAAGAAGAAAGTCTTTTGCTGCCCTTCAGGTACTAAGGCTAATCCAGCTACTTCCTGCATCCCCTGAACAAGAATGTTTTTACAGTGCACAAATTCAGTAGGAAATTAGATTTTTATTAATTGTGACAACTTTTTCATTTGCATTTAAATTGTTGCTCTGCCTTAACATGCCACATCCATTTATTTTTATGGTGAGGTTAGGAGCAGGTGTAGGTGTGCTTTGCTGTGCCATTAACCTCCTGCAGACTGGGGGAGAACTGAGAAGTGTTCCTGCCTTCTATTTAAAGGTCTTCTGAAGCAGACCAGATGGCTCTTTGGAGTCCAGTAGTTTTCATCCCAGTTTGTTTGCATGAGAATTTTGTGATTGGCTTGGTGAATGATTGCTTAAAATCTCATATTCAGAGTGTCATTTAGTAGCTGCAGAATAGGTGCACCAAATTCCAATGCAAATTCTTTCCATACTTATAGGAACAAAATGGAAAAATTAAATAAGGAATCAAAACACAAACTGGCTTATTCAGGAAGAGTGAAGACCATTTGTCTGCAGAAGAATACTGCACTGTGGATAGGGACAGGAGGAGGACACATCTTGCTGCTTGACTTGTCGACGCGTCATCCTGTACGAGTTATAGACAAGTTCTGTGATTCTGTTCGAGTCATGGTAACAGCTCAGCTGGGTAAGTAAAACCTTCAAGTGATGAGTACTTTGAGGTTTGCTCTGTGCTGCTTGTTGTGGTGTTCCAGGAACAGATTAGCATTACCCAGGATTTGTTCATTCATGCTACTCCACTGCTGTCCTCTTCCATCATTGTCAGACTCTAGGGTGCAAACTGAGCAGGCTGAATACCTGAGCCCACATAAATCAGCAGCTCTTCCCTGGCTGGTCACTGGTCTGCACATGAACTCCCCACCTTACCTGCATCCCTATGCTGTGCTTCAGCACAGCTCTCACCATCCTGTCACAGGTCACTCTGTCTTCTCTTACATGTGTCTGCCTTTGTTCTTTCTCCATCTCAAGTGTTGCACTTATGGCTTCTCTTTCTGTGGACTATACTGGATTTTAATAATTTTTCTTTCATTGCTTATTGGCTAGTTTTCTTCTTCTGTCCTCATTCAGGAATGGTTCTTTTAGATTTGGGTCACAGGCAGATCAGAGCAGAGCTGGTAAAGTGCTACACACCTGGACTTGGGGTGTGGACTTGTACAGATGTGCTGCTGCTTTCATCAGGGACAGTTGTTTTGAGCTACTGTAGGCAGACAGGAGTTGTGAGGTTTCAGTGGTGACCACCAACAGCCACAGGAATGCAGCTGAGGAAGGGACACTCTTTGGCTGTTGAAGCTTCCTTCACCTGTGCACTGTCCTGCACCTTTCTCAAAAGTAATAAAAGCCATATAAACTCAAGTTTGTGGTACTGCTGTGGTGAATACAGTCAAAATACACATAGTTCAAAAAGTACTTTGTGGCACAATATGTGGATTCCCATCCCTTTCCACCGTGTTTTGGAAAAAACTCTGGAGTTTCCTTGTCAGTGTTATTTAAAATGTGTTTGCTGTCCAAAAAAAAACAAACAAGCAAACACTGAAGCTGTTGTGAATTCAGCAGCACACTGTAATTCTGCTAGTAAATATCACAGTTGTAGGCTGTGGATGTTTTCTCTGTACCACCAGGAACTTACTCTGCAAGCTGTTTCTTCCTTTCTGGCACCAGATGAATCCATAGACTGCAGTCAGGTCATAGTTCTGGCAAGGCTGTATGAGTCAAACATACCTCACCTTCCTCTGCTTTCCTTTGCCTGAAACAGCAAGTGTTACAGTCTGGTCAGAGCCCAGCTGGTAATGGTGCCAGCTACAGCAGAGCATTATCATTCCATCTAGGCCTGATGGCTACAGTGTTAGTGTCTTAAAGGGACATTTTATTTTCAGCACTTTGTAAAGAATAGTTGCTATGAAAACATAATAATTTTTGCCTTGCTGCTGTCATTGATTGGGAAAATATATAGAATAGTGTGATTTAAAAAGCCTTGAGGCTCAGTCATGTCAAAATTTTAATCAACATTTTATTTATAGAAAAATTAATATTGAGGAGTTTAGCTTCATTTGCACAAATCTCAAGAACAGAAAATAAGATTGATATATGCAGTTTGATGTGCATTTTTTTCTTTTGATCATCTTTTTGCAGCAATTATTTATAAGGGCTAGAGTTTTTTTCCTAAATTCAAGGACTTGGTTTCTACTGGAATCCCTGAAAATGGCACTGAGGCTGCTGAGCAGTGTTTCAACAGTACCACATTGCTTATATGAAATAAGAGAAGATAGAGAGAAATATTTTTTATAATATTTGTGTGAAATAGTTTCATTTAAGGTTAAAATATATAATGTCATGGAGAGGTAAAAAAGGAAAAAGAGATTGCCAGACTTTGAGACATTAATTTTATCTGTACTTCATATATGAATATGGAAATACAATGTTGTTTTCCAACTCTGTTACCTAACACATTGATGTTCAACAGGCATGAGACTTACCATAGAGAATAATTTAGATATAAATTTCTTGTTTATTTTGCAAGTGCAAATTTAGATTTCTATACGGTAAGACAGGACCAAGGTCTAAATAAGAAACATTATACTTGAGTTCCAATCATTTTTGTAAGGAGTATGGATAGGACTGGCTATAGGAAAAAATTAAATTTATGAAAAATCTGAGCATGGAGCACGAGTGTGGTTTCTACCATCCCTCATCTACTATAAGCGGACTTATATCACTCTCAGAGGAGAATATAGTGCTGAACTCCTTGGGGCAGGAAACACCTCTCTCTACCTTGCAGAGGTCCCAGGCATGTTAAACTTCCCAACTGCAGCTTTCACACAAAAAGTTAAGCCATATTCCAGACTATTTATGCCCCAGGAACTGCTCCCCTGCTCATGTTTGCCCTGGGAGCATCAGGCTCCATGCTTGAAGCTGCAGTGGGGTGTCTGCACAGGGGGGCTGCTCCTTCCCTGGCCTGCTCCTCTCCAGGGACCCAGGCTGGGCCCTGGATTCCCCTACCAGCTGAAAGCCAAGGGCTCTCCACCCTCATGTGCTGCCAGTAGGAACAGGGAGCTGCTGTGGCAGGAGAACATGTGACAGCTTCTGTCTATCTTTGCAAGACATTTATAGACATGACTTGTTGAAAATAAGCAGGAAGTTGATATTGAAACACTGGCACATTCTGTTTATCCTTTTGTGATCCAACCACTCCTGTCTTCCAGGTCTTTTTTTTTTGTGTTATTCATTAGGCAGCTTCTTATGATCTATCTCCTATTTCCACTTCCCACCCATATGCCATCATAAGTTTTAGTTCATAGTTTTTACTCAGTTTTTTGTCATATTTGGTTGGTTTGGTTTTTTTCATAACTGAACTGGTACGTTTGCTGTGCACTGGGACTTCACTTGCAGCCTGTCCTTTTGCTGTGACATGTTTCCTGTGACTCTGCCACCTCTGCCTGTGCTGTATAATAGGGTGCTTTGTTTTGGGCTTGTTCAGCAGGCTGGTGGGCTGATCCTGTGCTTATGCCTTGGAACCCTGATAAACCCTGACATTAAATGGAGATGGGAACTATATTGTCTTTGTGTCTGGGTTTTTCATGGTTAATGATTTTGAATAAAGGGTCTGATTGATTGAACTCTGCTTTCTGTCCTCTTATGCTCTTATGCCTTGATGTCATTTACTCTTTCTGTATTGAATTACAAAGTTCACATTGAAGATTTGACATTTTATTTCTTTGTAAAAGGGAGTCTCAAGAATGTGGTCCTTGTTTTGGGATATTGCTATAAAAGTGACACTGAAGACAACAAATATCACAAAGGTATCTGCACTGTGTTTTACTAACTTGTATTATTAGTGGAGGAGACACTATTGTGCTTGACTACTCACTGAGAGTGAAGAGTTGATCATCATTTGACGAAATTTTATTGAAACACTACTATTAAGTAGTTTTTGTTTTATTTTGCATATCTGGGGTCATACAAACTGAAAGTAACTTCCAAAAAAGGATCTGAGGAAGCCACTGTTTGAAGGATTTAATACAATTTGTTTCAAAGCTGTATTTGGAGAGTAAATGTCATTGTCCAGTTGGAGAATGTATCAAATGGATTTCCAGAGGTGTCTGTGCTAGGTCAGGAATCCCCGGTGCTTTCATGAGTGATGTGAATGAAAGAATAGTGAATGTACTTTTTAGTTTTGCAGACAACTCACAGCTAAGACAAGCTCCCCAGAGGGCAGGATTAGAAGTCAAAGTGACCCTGACAAATAGAACTAATGGTCTGGAAGGAAATAGGATACAATTCTGTAAGGACAAATGCAAGACCTTTATTTAATTAGGAATAATCTGCTGCACCAGCATGAGGAAATGATCAGCTTAAACAGCAGTGCTGCAGAAAATGGGTCAGAATTGATCAGAGGCTGGTCATGAATCAGCCCTGTCACGTGGGTGCAGATGAGGCAAACACCACTCTCACACCATGAAAGTGGTGTCTATAAGGCATGAGCTAATTCTTACACTCTGCTGGGTGCTAATGTGGCCTCTCCTAGAGGAGCCTAACCATTTATTGCTGAATGATCTGGACTATTAGGAATAATCCAGAGGAGACAAATGCAACCTGTGAGGAAATGTTGAAGGGAATTAAATTGGTTAATATAAATAAAGCTTAGAGAGGACACAATAATAGCCTTCAAATATGTAAATGAAGAGCAAGAGAATAAAGACTTCTCTATATTCCCCATGGGTAGGATAAGCACTAACAGGTTTCTGTTACAGCAAGGGAGATTTCGGTCAGACATCGGTAAAAGTTTCCTGATAATTAGGACAGCAAAGTGCTGGAAGATAGAAGAGCTGCATCTTTAGATTTTTCTAAGAACAGTTAAAGTTGATGCTCTGATCAATGCCCTTCTTCATCTTTATCTCATCCCTGTTTCAGTGACCCCTAAAAATGTGGCAATGACAGTATAAAGTTAAGGAGGGCAAGTGTGGGTGAGCTGACTGAAATGACTGAAACTTTAGAGCATTGGGTTTACATTGTGGTATTCCCCAATTTCTGAACCATAAGAACCTTTTTTGGCTTGTTAGCATTTTTATTTTATTTAAGAATGACATTAATTACAGAGAAGAATCAGGGACTCCAGAATGCTTGGGGCCTTAGTTTGTAAGCCTCAGTTCATGTAAGTGTTCTCAGTTGTCCCTATTCCATTAAAAACAGTGTGAATTTTTCATGAACAAAGAGTTGTTTGCATGAATGGAGACTGAGGAAGTGACCTTTTCTTAGTATATTCACTACTTAAATTAAATCAATTTTTATTTTACAGTGAATGTGGTTTGAGTCTCATAGGCATTGGGGTATATCTGCTTGGAAAGACAGATGAAATTTTAGCAGCACCTCAGTATTGGCATTAGCTGTAGCTCAGGTCAGTTCCTTAATGCCCATGGGCACCAGAAATGGTTTTTTTTCAAGTACTTTTAAATGGTATAGTCTAAATTTAGGAACTAGAATGCAAATCATTGTGCAAATACAAACAGCTTGTAACACATAACTGCATCACCTCACACACAAAGTGTCATGGAATTTGTCTTCTGGGTCTTAATGATCATGCTTCATTGGGTAAATTTATGAGTAATTGAGAACAAGCAGATAAGCAAAATAATTTCTAATTATGCAGTAACTCATCTCTGTTGCAGTTTTCAAATTCTCATTTTTTTCCCCAGAGTTACAATCCTGCGTGTCAGTGTGGGACATTAACCTGCCCCATGAAGTGCAAAACCTGAAAAAACACATAGAAATGAGACAGGAATTAGCAGAAAAAATGAAGAGCTTTTCTTTGGACTGAAAAGTCACCCTGCAAGTGCCATTTTTTTTCTAGTCTTCCATCCTAACATACTGTGCAATATTTACAACTTCTTCTTCCTGTTATTTTTAACCTAAAGCAGGAAGAAAATTACCATGAAAGTATTCATAGGATGCCAAGAAGAAATAAGTTATTTTTAATATTTGAAAGGACAGAAAACTGTTGGGAATTTCTGATTCTAAAATGCTATCATGGATCTGTTGTTTACCTGTGAAGTTCTGCTCTCTGCAACTATGGCTCATCTTAGGTATAACATCGTTCATTCAGTTTTTGATCCCAGTTAAACTGGGAATAAGCCAGGAGACTATAAGTGGCTCTAATTTACTTCATTATCTCTATGAGTTGACACTCTAATAAGAAGCAAAATTTAAGCCTCTGTGTGCTTACTGCACTTTGCATGTATGAGTTTGCTCCTGTGATTCATGCTTTAGTAATGTCAGAGCTCGTGACCCTGTGAAAAAACGTCATCTAACAGCAGTGTTTAAAGGAATATGTAATTACTACATTACTCTTTAAAACAAAAGGCAGAATTGTCTGTGTTTCTACCATGAATAATTGACTTTTTTTTTCCATTATGACCAGAAAAAACCCCATTGTGCTACTCTAATAAAATAGCTCCAGATTAAACACACGGTGAGGCCTCCGCACGTCAGTGCCCTCGTGCAGCGCTGCAGTCACAGCACTGGCCTTGGAACAGTGCCAGGCACAAAACTCCCTTGGGCAGCTCTCTGGGAAGAGAGAAGAGAAAGCACGGGGTCACTGCTCTGGTCTAAATGCTGCTATGACTTGCTCTTAGTCCAACTTGCTTGTTTGCTTACCTCAGTCTAAAAAAAGGGGAACTTTTGCTTTGATTTTTCTAACATGCAAAGTTTCCACTTATTCTTGTTGGAATTTGTGTTGTTTTGGGGGTAATCAGGGGAACCTTGAGGAGTGTAAGAACTGGCTGCCTCTTCCAAATTTGTTTCTACACATCATCATTCAAGAGCCACTTTTTGCTGCTTTCTGGCTGTAAGTGCAAGCTGCTGCTTACAGCCCACACTGACCTGCTCTAAGGACGTGCCTTATTTCTGTCCTCCTGAAGACAGGCACTTCTTTTTTTGATACCACAAGAATCCACAGGGTGCTCCCAAAAACCTCAGGGAGTGGAGCATCCAGAGCCATTCCTGAGTCTATGGAGCTGAACAAGGTTGAGCAACCAAAAAGTTCTCAGTTTTTTGTTTGGGGTTTTTTTTGTGTTTTTTGTTTGTTTCTTTCTTTTTGGAAAATTACATACTGGGACAACAGCATTTCTTATGTCCAACTCTAGCATTGATCTATTTTCTGCCAGTTGTGGAATGCATACTCAGGATTCTTTTCAGATATGCATCCCAGTTTCTATGAATTCTTGTAATCTGTGTACTGAGAAGAATTTGCTATTTATATGGGCTTTTATAACTCAGAAAATATATATTATGTTAGAATGAATATGGTTGGTTTTTTTAAAAAGAAAAGAATATATACATTGTGATTAAGTTCATTTGTAAGTAATTTTGAAATGTAAGCCTAAACATTTCTATTAAAACTGTGCTTTGTTAATAATGTAAGTCTCCTTTCTCATCATTCAATTTTTAAGGAGGGGCTTTTCTGTGCAGCTTTTATGGCATTTATTTCCTTCAGGATGATGCAAAATCCTGGCTCTGTAAGTATTATTGACACAGCTGCATTCCTGCTGCACACTGCTCTGTTGCAGTGCATGTCTTGAGCCCTTTTCCCTTTCCCTGTTTCCCTTCTGCGTGGTGTTCCTGCAGCCTTCCCCAGAGATGGGAGGTGACCTGTAAGGAGAATTGTCCCTGCAGTCATTCCTCACCTCTCCAAGGCTCTGGATAACATTGATCCATAGATCAATTGGGTCATGCATTCAGTATTACAGGGAGGGCAAAGAACAAAAGAAACAGCAGCCAAAAGAGAGTCAGGAGCTCATTGCAAACCCAACTCAACTGGCCACTGCTGATTTATCTGTGGCTGGAGAGAAAAATTCTGTCATGGTGGTAATTCACTGGGACTGTGAGCACAGTGATCCCACTGCATCCTCACCAAATACTAAAAATAGTACTGCAAGAAAATATTTAGAGAACATCTTGTGTTGGTGCTTCTTGTTCAAAGTGCTCAGGGCCTGGCCTCCCCTCCCCAGCTGGCACCTGCCACCAAGGGCAGGACCAGCACCACTGAAACCTGCACTAAAAGGAAACCTGTTCCCAGAACATGTCTACTGACAAACTATTAGGAAAGAGGGAAAAATAAATATCCATCACTTCGTGTTCACTCTGGTTTCAGTGGAGCTGTTTGAAACCAGTGCAAGCTGATCACATAAGAGGGCAAGTTCTGTCAGATACAGTTTCTTGCATGCTTAGGATAACATCCAACATGTGAAAACAGATAACCCTTACTTCAGAGGAGAGCCTGTTTGCTCATGGGAAACAAGCATGTGGTGTGGTGTGACTCAACACCTGAGCTGGGACAGGTGAGTAACCCCACGTCCCTCACTACCCTAAAGGGTACTGGGCTTAAACCTAAAGGCAAGGAGACTAAACATACACAATGCTTGATTGGATACTGTTGGGGGTTCTTTAGAGTATCCTTCCCCTCCTGTGCTACTGGCTTTAATTAGAGTAATTCTTTTTTATTGGTTGCTTGCTCTGATAAATTACATATGCAGATTCACCTGGTCATTAATTTTAACCTCATTTCTTTTACAAGCAGTTCCTGTCAATGTCACTATAAACAAGCTGTGCAGCCTGATTTAATGCACTTTTGGAATTATGTCCTGGCATTCCTCTGAACACTCACACTCCCTCCAGTGTCCCCTATTATTATTCTATTACTACTTCATGCACCACTTTGGGGCAAACATAAGGGAGGAGAGAGAATGAGGCCTCTCAGGTGTGGTTTAACCCCAAAACATGGGCATTTGCAAGACAAATAATCCATTCTACAATGAACACTTCAGATACCAGAGACATGAGAAAGTAGTCAGGGAAAACTATGAGTCTCAGTGAATGACAGTGACAGTCATATTTTTCTATTAGTCTTTCAAGTAGAAAAGCATATGAACAATTTTTCTCACTTTCTGGCTTTTGTCATTAATTTAAAAAATATCTGGAAAGAGCTCCCCTTACCTGTCTCTTAAGAGAACCAAATTTCCTCATCAAAACTAGCAAGTATTCTGTTATTTCTCTCTCAATTAGTTCTTCCTCCCAGGACTGTACTGACCTGCACACTCTCTTACATAAAGCCTTCTTCATGGCCTTTGAACAGGTATAACTCACTGGCTGCCAGCATACTATTTGGTAACTTCTCTTTTTTTTTTGTTCTGTTTTGTTAGGTAGGCATGTGTCTTTGCAACAATTAATTTATAAATACAGAATAGCATAATCACATGAAAATGAAGAATCATACTTATTGCATATCCATATTTTAAAATTCATTGTTTTAAGAGGAAGAAACTACAAGATGTATTAGTTATTGTTGTATTAACAGAGGGAAACATCATTTACCAAAAATTTAGAAGTGAACCCAGGTGAAATTTCTAACAGACAGTTTCAGGAATGTTCTTTGCTGCTCCTGTGAGATGTGCAAGCACTGTGAGGACAGTGCCTTGACCTTTAGGCACCTCAGCAAGACTCCTCAATACTTACACTGGTCCTTGTTCGGTTAAGCAGCAGAATTACAATAATTATTAAATGGTGATACAACTTTTTTCCCTGCAGTCACCTTGATGCTGACTGCTACCCACCTTTTTACATGGGTTGTTTGGACTGAGCAGTAAACTGGAATAATTTTTTTAAGGTAATTCAAATTTATGATACACCAATAGATCTATTTAAAAAACAGTAGCTTTTTTAAACTATGCCAGTATGATTCTAGTAAAAACATGATGAAAGTCAGAAAACAAGCAAAGGTCTTTTCTTTTTTCCTTTTCCACTGTGTTGCTTTGCCTTCCTGCTGCCAGAGGTTTTAGTGCTGCTGTCAGTCCCTACAAAGGCCGTCACTAATTAGTGAGGAGAGACTTAACACTCAATGCGCTGTCTTTGGCGGAGGTGATTATTTACTTCACTTCACCACAGCTCATTAATGTTACTGATCTGAAAAGTTAAAGCAGACAGAAGAAGGGAAAGAAATTAAAATCTCCTGGGGCCATTTTAGTGTTTTGCCTTTTCTGAACCATTTTTTCCCGTGCCGTGTCGTGGCCCTGGCTCCTGACGGCACAGCTGTGTCTGGGAGAGGGGCAGGCTCGGCTGGGGGGGCTGTGGCACCGCTGCCACCCAGCCGAGAAGCACTGAAACCATTCTGCAGGAAAGCGGGGCGGGAGAGAAGGGAGGAAAGAGAGATAAATGGAGAAATAAATAACAAGCAGAAGCTGGCAGCGTCAGTGCTCAGCAGCCGAGCCGGCAGCGTTGCGGGGGCCGGGGCCCGGCTTTGGTGCTGCCAGTGCCGCCTCACGGATCCCCTCAGGGCCCTCCTCCCAGCGAGGTCAGGCAGAAAACGCGGCCAAATGCTACCCAGTGCTCAAGGATGCCTGGGCAGGAGCGAGCAGGCTGGAATCCCCTCCAGCGACATCGGGCTGCATCCCACCGGGAGCTTCCAGCGCCTCCAGTGCCAACACCTCCCGTGCCGGAGCAGCCCGGCCTGCCCCGGCCGCGGCTCCCTCTCTGGGGCACGCCCGGCCGCGCTGGCCCCGCGCCACCTGCAGAGCTGTTTAACCGGACTGCAAAGGGAACACAACCCGCCACTGCAAGCTCCCTTTTTAAGGGAAGAATAAGCCACAAGCAGTCCCAGCAGAGAGGGACAGGCCCCGCTCAGCCCCACGCAGTGACCGGGGAGCGGTGCCGCAGCCCACGGGGTCCCACGGCTGCAGCATCGCCGCCTCCTCCCCTGCTCGGGGTCCGCGCAGGGCCCAGCCCGCACAGCGCCATCGGCCCTGAGGGCACAGCGAGCCGCGACAGGCCACGGACAGTGACCCGTGTAGTGCCGACGGAAACAGCTGGCACTTTTCACTAGAGATACACCAGCATAAGGTCGGAGAGTCTCACTTCTGCTTTTTCTTGCCACAACACCTCTGCAGTTGCCTTGAACACATCTGTTTTCTGTGGAGTTACAAGAAACATCCACCCCCACCCCCATCTGCCAGGCTCCTGGGCTCTGCAATTGGGACTTCAAATCAACTGAGCTAAGGCTGAGGCCCAGAAATGACAACTTTATACCAGCACCATCAGAGATCACAAGAAATAAATATTTTATAAAAGCTGCAGGATGCTCTCAAAGCTGTGAGCCCTTGGATGAGCAGCAGCAGAGGCTGCAGTTTGCCACACAGGTGCTGCTAGTGGAGGAATGAAAGCCAGCCCATTCCCCCTCAGGTGATGCTGGCCATGTAAAAAGTATTTCCTCTCTCCACAAGCCTCCAGAGACTGCTACAGTGACCACTCCTTTGCATTAGTCAGGTTCGAGTGAAACTCAAAGGATGCTTTTAAACCGCATATGGTAAGTAAAGGTTTAATGAGCTTCCTGTTTTTCCAAAGAAGTTCAGAATTTGCAAAGCGAATTTCTAAACTTCAAGAAAGGTGCCCACTAAAGCCCACACTACCGGCTGAAGCACGGCCACCGCAGCACCTGATGCATGCAGAGCCAAAGGTGGGGGCACCCTGCCCTGCTCAGTTTAAATGCCACTGTTGTTCACAGTCACGTTTAGTAACCAACCACCAGCCAAGGAATTAAGCTTTGCTAAACAGTAATTTTCAAATGTTATTCATGAGTCAAAACTCAGCTCCCCCTGCTTTTTTTTTCTTTTCCAAAATAGTCCTACGTGCTGAGCACTCTACAACTGGACAATCTCGTGGCAAAATACACTCTCACCTTGTAATTACAGGAAAATTTTTAAGGGTAAAACCCAACCCCAAACCCTTTCAGTTCCATTTTTATGGCTATTACAGCTAAACCTAGCAATAGACACCAACACCTGGGCTCTGCAGGGACTCAGAAGTGGCTGCTGCAGAGCAACTGGTTCTGCTGAAAGAGTCTGAAATCTGCTTTGCTGCCCAGCCTGGCCAGCAGCTGTTTGCCTCTTGTCCCCAGACCATACCAGGGTTCCCCTGACCCCAAACCAGTCTGGCTTTGTGTTTCATTCTTTCACAAATAAAATTACTGGTCCTGCAACTCTGAATATTTCTATATATATATGCAAAGCAAAACAAAACCAAAAACCCAAACCACAAACAAACAAAAAACCCCAAACCAAGCCACAGTGAGATTTTGCTTGAATTTTGGTAAGTGGAAGCCCCACTTGTTTTCAGAGCATGCCTTCAGCTCTCACCCAGGGGAGGCTGCACTACGCAGCCTTAAAGGTTCATGTTTTGATTAGTTCATGTACCAGCTCTCACAAAACTCCTCTGGAAGGCAGGAAAAGGTGACAATGCCTTTCTCCTGGGCCAGCAGCAACCAGAAAAGCTTTGGAAATGATGCTAAGCTATGGCAGAAAATATGAATTATTTCACATGCTTTTAACTAAGTCAGCTCAAATGCATGCCAGTGATCTCGCAAGCACTGTGTGGAAGGGCAGATGGTGGACAGACCTGCACCATCAAACCCTTGCCAGTGCACAAAAGGCAGTAGGCAAAGTCCCTTAAGGCTCCTTGAAGCATTAATTGCTAAACATTAACGTTATATTGCAAGCATGGACATTTTCTCTCACCAGCAGGTCCACTGCCAAGGCCAAATATCAGACATAATTTGCATTCACTGGGCATTGGCAGAAAAATAAAAGTATCTTTTTTACAACAAGTATCTTTGCACCAGTCTGAGTAAGGAAGGTGCAAATAAACCCCAGCTTTGGGGATGCCTTTTAAAAACAGAGGTCTTAGCAAGTATCCCCAAACAAGCTGTTCTTTCCCATCTTCCCAGAAGTAAGCTGCAGCACTTGGCTGCCTCTGAAGAAATAGGGAGCAAAGAGTTTTAGTATCACCAGAGCCACTGGAGATGCGACAAGGTGATCACAGCCTCCTGCTTCAGGGTCACTGCATCATTACACAAGACAGCCTTAGCAACAGATGCTCTCACAGAGAGCTCAGCAGCAAAAGGACAAGGCAACAGCTGCCTCCCTGACCTTGGTTTTGTCTGCTCAGTTAATCACAGCTGCATTTATACACCAAGTATTATCTGCCTCTGACCCTTGCTAAGCAACTACACCCTCTGCTTAGGGCTTGGTTTGTCAGATCAGTCCCTGAAAAGCTTTAAAAGATCCTGCAAGGGCAGGAAGGAAGGTTGTTGCTCAGTTCCACGCAGGACTGATTGCAGCAGCCCATGTCCCTGTACTGCCATGGACACCCCAAACAGGCACCCCAGGCAGAGCCAGTGGCTGCAGAGAAAGGCTGAGCCCCCTACCTGCAGTACAGGTCCTCACCACAGAGCTTTTGAGAGGGAAAGAGGTGAATTTTCTTTCAAATTACTTACCTGTTTCTAGGATGAGAATTTCAGGGGAAAGCAGCTTGGGTTTGCTTTTTTAAAAAATGCCTGCTACATCTCTTAACCTAATCCCTTTCCAGCTATAGACAGACATTCATTTCCTCCCCATCTCTCCACTAGCAAGAGTTCCAGAACATCTGCTAGAAAAGTCAGGGAAAAGAACGAAAAGATCCTGATGTAGAGAAATTTCCATTCCTTTACCCACTTGACTGTGTTCTTGTGGTGTGTCCTGCAGTAGGCACCAATGCACAATACAGAGGTGGTAAAAAGATGGCAGCCATAGAGTGGCATCCATGCCAGCCTGAGTCCCACACACAGCCTCCTGTCCCACTGCCCAGCCACACCCACCACAGCCCCTCATACACAACTCAAGAGCACAGCACACTCACCTAGAACACTATTATTATGGTAAGTTACATTAATTTACCCCTTCTCTCAGCCCACAATCGATTTTCCCCAGTGTTCTCTCACAGCTGCAGGTTTGATCACAGCCTGTCTCTGCCCTGCCAGTTTGCTTTTGCTGCCCTGTCCACAGAGCAGGTACCTGCCCCAACAGCCTCCCTGCACACTGAAATCTCACCCCACCTTCTGCTGTACCATACCAGCAACCCCTTACTGAGGGACCCCTGCAGTGCCAGGGATGGCTACAGTCTTGCCTTTTCCTTTCTATTTTGTGAAAGGCACCCAGGAAGTACCATCACAACTCAGAGATTTTATAGTAACTTGTCAATGCTGCGTGGTGCTGGCTGGCAGGTGACATGGCCAAAGATGGCCTGTTCTGTTAAAAACCCAGATTGGTGCTTGCCCTTGAGCCATAAAACCATCACTGGAGCAGGATCTGTTCCCACCCCTCCCCAGCCCTTGGGTCTGGCACCAGCTTCCCACAACACTGGGGTGCACTCAGGAGATACCTCCACCCAGGCACAGCACCCCAGGTCTGAGGCAGGCACGGTGACAGGGCTCTGCTAACACAGCCTCTCCCTGGGGGAGCAGGGCAGCAGCAGGACACAGCCCAAACCACCCTGCCTGGGAGTGGGGAATGGTTGTTGGCCAGACAGACCCTGGTGTGCAAATGGTGTGCTGGGAACACACCTGATAAAGGTTAAAACTGTCTTCCCCTGGGCTCTCTCTCCTCACCAGCCTGTAAGAGCAAAGGATAAAAATACATCATTTTGACCATCTTTCCTAACCCCAAAAAAAGTATTTTCATCTATTATCTCCCTTTCAGAAAATACACATCACATTAACTTCTGGGCTTCTGTTTCCCTTGGGACACCCATTCCTCCCATTTTTTCATCCTACACTCACTTTTGTGTAATGCAAATAAATGTTACCCAAAAGAAGCCCCTGCAATAAACTACTGTTTTCTCCAGGACTTCTCTGCACTGACAACACATGGTAGCAGGGTCAGCAGTGCTGCTCCAACTACCAAACTCACTGTGGAGAGAAAGCAAAGAGCACAGGGTCAAACTGATCCTGCACTCACTTTGCAGTGCAGCACCTCACATCCGATCATAAATTTTCTTCCATTAGCAACCAGCCCTCACACAAACTTTTTTTAGATAAAACAACATGAATATGCCACACAAGGATTTAAGACACATGAAGCTGCTTGGCTCTTTTATGTGAGAATAGAAAACATTTAAAATTCTGCTACAGAAAGTCAACTGAGATCAGTTTCTCCCACCAGTACAGTGTGTTCCAGGCAGATAAGAAACAAGTGTTAGGAAAAGCCTAAATCAGAAACAGTCTCAGCAGAAGTAGGAAAGGAACCTCAGAAGGAAATCCCAAAGAGAAATGGGAACCAAAGAGTTTCTTAAGCTGCTGGAGTTTGATTAATCAATGTTAAAAAAACAAAGCACAAAAGAGAAAACTTCAAACCTAGCTGTCATCCCCAAGGACCCAGCTTCCTTGAACTTTTTTCTCAATAGCCAAATTCAACACGTCTTTCCTTATTTCTCCACATTTTATTTACTATTTCATTTCTTTTTAGGAAGCCCTTCACTTTGCATAGCAAATCAGCTGTGTTATTAACACTATGCTCATCAACAAAGTCCAAGTGTCCTAGAAAGTACATTAATGAAAGTCAGTCAAATCTGACAATTCCACAGAGATTTTTATTTTTCTGTAATTAGTCCTCTTAATTAAAATATTAATTCCATGGTGAGTAAGGCCAGGATCAGCATCATCTTCTAACATATTATTAAATCAGTTTTACTGAGAAGGAATCATATTAATAATTTTTTACACTGGCAGAGTAACTGTTAAACCACAGGTGTACACCAGTAGTTCAGCAGTAACATGATGTTCCATTTCTCAAAGCACCATTTGCATTAATAACATTCTTTCTCAGTAGCCTATTTACAATACAATATTGCTCTCTTCATTAAATTTACAAAAACCTTAATGAATAGCAAGGATCAGTTCTGCCGATCCTGTCTCATCACCTGTCTGCAGCAATATGATTCAGGTTCCCTGAAGTCACACCACACTGTGCCTGGCCTAGCAGACCTCCCAGGCAGCCTGAACTGGCAGCTTCCTGCCCCCTTCTCCCTTCCCCTCTCCATTCCCAGGATGTGGATGCTCCCATGGCTCCCACATGAGCAGCACAGCTACAACAAGGATTCCATCAGAGCAGTTTCTTTACCAAGAAAGAGGCATACAAAGATTTCCTGACTTTTTACTAGGGGTCTTGCCTTCTAGCAAGACCACAGTCAAATGCCTTACTTAAAGAGCTTCTTATTCCAGTTCCAAAAGCTGTCCAGGCTGGAGCACATTCTTGAAGTCCTTGGGTGCTTCTGCACCAATGCCAGCTGTGACACTCTCACTGCTGGCACTGTGGCTGTGTGGAAGCACAGAGGAACTCCTCTGCTCCATGTCTCTTCCACTAAGGAATGGTGGGGCTGCACAAAGGCAGTGGTTGTGACCAACATCACAGCCTGGGCTCCACCTTACTTAATCTCTTGTTCCCATCTTCGCAAGGATTTTCTAGGATCACTCCCCAGCTGTATGAAAGACATCTTAGCCCTCAGCCCCAGCATTATAAAAAAACAAGAAAAGCCAATCCCCCATTTGCACACTTAAGAGGAACTCCAGCTCTGTTACTGTCCCTCTGTGGCTGCTGCCAGCCCTTCCACACATCCCACTTGTACTCTTTTCTCCTTGGGGCCTGCAGCCTTCCCAGGGATCACTAAGATGCTTCAGTGGTCACGGGCAGCCACCACAAAGATGTTCAGCTTGACCATGAATACTGTGCTGGCAGCAACACTCCTTTCCTCTCCAGAAGATCATCCACCTCAGTGGTCTCACAGTTTCCTATGTCTCCATGTGCACTCAAAGACAAAAAATTACACAAATTGTTTTGTTGGAGTTTTTTTTTTTTTTTTTTTGTAAAGGCTCCAATTTTTGCTGCCCATCAGCACTGTCTCATGATATTGCACAATGTTTTCTTTATTATAAAAAAGTCTGTATCAGGCAGGAAGAAAAAAATTTTCTCAGGAGGCTAATGTGTGTTATTGTCTGTAATTAGAGGTAAGTGGTTGCTTGTGTGGCCATCAGGAAGGGGAACCTGGTGAAAGAAAAACAAGGTGTTATTAATGGCTTGACCAGAAACAGAATCTCCCTCCTCAAAAGCACACATTTCTTTATCCTTGCACATTTCCTGGATGCCTTTTACCCAGCCTCTCACAGAAATATTATACAAATTTGGTTGCCTTCTTTCCTCCCCACTCACATAACCTTGCCAGCTGGCAAACCTCAACCAAATTTGAGAGAAAGGCAGAGGTCTCAAAGGTATCTGCAGGCTTAAATGGGAAAAATAAAAGTAATGTAAAATCACGTAGTTGCTAGAGAAGCAACTCTCTTATTGCCTAAAGAAGGGAAAGGTGAAGGCTCAGCTCTTTCATACTGCTTGGCAGTAACCTGCAGAGCAGTAAGGGGCAGCACTGAACCCCTCCAGCACACAGTGCCCCTTCTTCCATGTGCATGCTGAGCAAAAGGAGATGTGAAACCAAAACCTGGACAGGGAAACTGACCTGAGCTGGGAAACATGTAATTTTTGGAGCAATATGAAAATAAAAAGAATATAGTAAGGACAGTGAAGGGAATGATTCAGCTGCATTAATTCAGTTTGTTAGAGAAATCTACTTCCTTTCTTTTTAAAGTTTTCCACCTATTTTTAAAAGCTGTTGAATCTTTGCTAATATGCATGTCAAGGGGAGGGTCTATTGCAAATATCTTAAATTCTACCAGGACCAAATCCCAGAGCTGTCCTTATCATCCATCCTCAGCTGTATCACTTAGAGAAACACTTAGAGAAGTTCTCCTTACCGATGTGGATTTGTAAGAGCCCAGTCTGAAACGGCAAAAAATAATTTCTGCTACAAATCTTCCAAAGCCATGTAAAATTCCTGCAATATCAAACAAGATTTAAACAAACAAGTAGTAAAAATCTATTATTTATGGAAGCATTGCAACAAAGCTATGTACCATACTTAGACAGGACACAGTGCAGTAAATCCATACATGAAACACTGAGAAATTAACAGGAATAATGGATATATCAAGGCCAGGGCAGGAGAGAATTCTAACATTCTGAAATGCATCAAGAAAGCAAAGCTATCAAGTAAATGTAATTCTCTCTGCCAGCTCTCATGGGTGAAAATACATTGTGTGGGACAGAAAATCTACTTGGAAAAGCAGCTCTTGGTTTGAAGCCTCTTTACTGAGCTCTCTTCCAATGAGAGCCAAGGAAAGAAATAACTCATAATCCAGAGTCCCTATTATGTCTTGAACAGTAAGTGAATTGTGCCTTTTCAACTTAGTTTTCTTTCTTTGAAGAAGCAAATCCAGCACTACACTGACAAGCAAAATCTTCCTAATTCCTTCAGATGGAAATTTCATCTCAACTTTTGTCACTGATTTAATCACTGGATCCCAACAGGGATAGGAAATACACAGAGCATCAGTATGTGCATGTGTAAACACATATACATAGATATCTATATATCTACAGATATAGCCTTGCTTTTCCAGAAGTAAATTAACTTTGCTGTAGTTACCAAAAAGGAAACAACAGGCCCTCAGAACACCAGAAATGCCATACTGGGACATCAGAACTGAGTAGCATTTATGGCACATTTCAGTGCACACAAGTGAGCACTTTGTCTAAAACCTATTAATAGGACTCCCTATAACTCATCCATAGCAATCATCATGATTAAAAAAAAAAAAAGATAGAACTTAAGAAGGAAGGCACTGATAATCACCTGTAGTTGAAAAAATTCCACCAATAATGCCACAGAGCCTCACTAAGAACTGCCAAAAAGGCATGTGTTCTTCTGTCACCGTCACCATAAGTGAACTGATGTCATATTTCATGAATATTCCTGACACCCCATGGCTGCCAGCTGCATGGTTAATTACTCTTTCCTGAAAGAAAAGACAGAAACACTTGTTAGTTACACTATTAGTCACAAAAAAAAATCAGCGTTACAAATGGGATGACAGTGAGTTATTTAATCAATGAACAGAAGACTGGGGAGTATCAAGGCCACTTTTATCAGTACCTTCTAAAAGTCCAACACCATGAACTGAAAATTTACTTTCCTGGTCCCTGGTCTGCTGTGCTGCATATCAATATTCACTATTGTGCTCTGGTACTATTCTCTCAAGACTTGCTCACGTGGTCCTCTAAACAGGATTTTTATAACTGGATTGGTGTTGGTACCTATGAGGATAATGGCACAGTCTTGGCCTAGCCTGTGAACTCAGGGGAGTGCACTGGTGTAATATTTGCCACAGCTCTTCCTACTTTATCAGCCACTGAGAATCACTTAACTCAGTGTGGGACCTTAATGAGATTGACTTTGTTCAACAGCCATAGCAATGGCAGAGTCCCCAGAGGATTTATATAAATCATAGAATACCAGGTTGGAAGGCACCTTGAGGAACACTTGGTCCAACCTTTCTGGGCAAAAGCCTCTTTTCAAACTTTTTGTCAGTTACATCATATCAGACAACAGTCACACAGCAAGAAATACATCACAATAAATAAACACCCCAAACTCACTATGACTACCCAGCACCTCAGTCCTAATCTGAGAAATTTCTAGTTTCTTTTCATTTGCCAAATTCTCAAACCAAAAGACACCAAGGACGAGAGTGTGGCTGCTTTGTTAAAAGGTTTCAGGACAGAACACAAAAACACAAGCTTCTTTGAAAAGTCTGATGTCATTTTGTTGTTAATGAAAGGTGCTGATAAATGCACTGCCAGGTAAGTCTGGCTGAAAATACATAAGGACAGCAGGAAAGAACATAATGGATTGAAGACAAACTCAGCCATGCCTAAGCAAGTAAGAACCAAAAAGACAAGATAAACAGGACTGAACAGAAAAACAGTATATCACAGCTCCATTTCTCTGTATATGTAACAGTTTCTGCTCAAAAAACACACAGAATATGGTACAAAATAAAAAGCAGAATACCACTTTGGAAAATGCAGGTTAAGCAACTTCTTCAGTTAGCTAACACTGTCAAAAACCATACTGCTTTTTATGCTACCACACCAAAATTAAAAGGATGCTGAAATAATGGATCAGTAATGATAACAGGTCCCAAAAACCTTGCAATGGTTAAATAAAACAAACCAGTAGGAAATGCTTTCCTTATTTCAAACCATGACAATTGTCAGCACTTGGAGATGGATGATCAGTCATACTAAAAAGGAAGAGAAGACTAAAGGTAATTAAACAGAACTTTGCCACTGGCAAAGTACAAAACTGTAGTTTTGTTTGTTTTTCCTCTGTTATTTCCCTAAGCCTTACTGGTCTTTTGGGGTCAAATGGTGGAAGAAGAACATGAAGTTAAATAGAACACACAAAACTCCACCCTTAAAAGAAACAGAACTCTTTTTCTGCAAACCATTTTGATCCGCTTCCAGCTTCTACTGCTGCAGAAGATTTAACTTCTAAAAGTCTTGCTAAAATCTGCTAAAAATTACTAACCTTGCATCAGATAGCTCAGTGAAGCCTTGCTAGAATTAAATCTTTTTAACATAAATAACTACAGTATTTCAATCATCAAGAATAGTGGAGAAGATTCAGCCCACACCTCTCAAACTCTGCTTCCCCATGTGCCCATGTGGCAATTAAACCTCACTGCATTTCAGTTTGAACCATGGCTGTCTGACCACCTTTCTCCACGTCTGCACATGTGCTTCTCTTTCAAAATAAGTGCACAAAGGTATTCAGTGAATTGTTGTTCTTAGGAACCTTTCTCACCTCATCTAATAGAAGTATTTGGTTCCCTAAGAGTAAACACAAATAAGCTCTGGAAGCCACAGGGTGGCCTACTGAGGCAGCAAGAGCAAACAAGTACATTATGGACACTTCATCTCCATTATTTACAGGATCTTCTCCAAAGTAATGTGTAGTTTTAGCAATTTTTATAAAAACACACCTCCACTAAAAACTGAAGAGCTAACTTAGACTGCACAGTTAATTGAAAGAACCACTGTTACATAGGAAGAGAAAAAAACTGAATACAAGATGAAAAAGAAGGAACAATAAGACAAGCTGTTGACTGGCTTACAGAAGTCTAAGGGATGCCTTAGTTGTTGAAGATTGTGCAGAGAAAACACAAAGCAGATTGCTAAACCAGCAGGAGGTGGGAGTACACAGCATGATGAAATTCCTCTTCATTCTCTCCTTAGCCAGCTTTCATGAGCTCTGGAGCAAACCTTTCCCTTCAGTGGCCTGCATATCTGAAGCTGAACATCAAGACATTGCCTCTATCCTACTTCCCCTACCTCAGTATTTTTCAGAAGCACAGCATGGAATTTCAAGGAAATAAAAAATTATTCTCTCTTAGAGAACATCACAGGCTGTAATACAGTGAATTTTCATCCTACTAATACCCACATTTTCTTACAACCCAAGGCTCTCTTCTCACCTCTCACTTTATCTGCCATTTTTAATTAAACTTTTCACAAAGATTTCTTTCTTTGGCTTTTGAATAAAAGATGAAAACAGAGTTCAGTATCTGAAAAGAAGACATCTAGCCAGTACACACAAGGATTTTTTCCCTATTCACAGCAGTCTTTAAATTAGTACTTTATGATATATACTATGCTGCATTAACTGCCCTTGTTATGGATTCAGAATTAAAAGCCTCTCAAAACCCACAAGTGGAAGCTCTCTGGTCTTGAGAGTAATTAAATTTGGTGGTTCAACAAAGGTTAAACAAGACAGCTGGGACACTTACTGTGTGATCAGTTCTTCATACAAACTACCTGTTTCTGTTTCTTACACTCCACAACCAAGTTCAGGATATTCAAGTGAGCAGCAGGTTTGTTTGCTTCCCACACAGATAAAAAGCTAAAGGTGAATTAAATATTTGTGAAGCTACACACTAGGTTACAGATCTAAAATTTGGAGGATTTCACCACCACCACCATTCCAGTGAAGTGGAAATTACTGTCTATCATTAATTCTAATATCAGACTCCAGATCTATAAATGCAAAACATTAACAGAAGAAGTTTGCATGTGTCACCAAGCATATATATATATATTTACCATCACTGCTGTATGATAAATTTAGTGTACTAGAATATTCTACAAAGATAAATTTAGTGTACTAGAATATTCTACAAAGAGTCTCTTCATGCTAGAGTACTTTTCAAAACCATGGTACTATTTTCACATTTGAACTTTTGTTATGAACAATCACTTTTAGACTTTTTATCTCTATGGTTTTTTTTCTTTTTTCTACTTACCCTTTCTGTCACTGAAAATTGATGAGTTTCTGCTGAAATTTTGTATGTGTGGAGTTTGGTTGGCACAACTGTGATAAAATATTGGAACATCTGATTGTCTAGAAGAAAAAAAAATCTTAGACTGTTGAATCAGGAACAGAGTCAAAGGCCATCTGAGATATTCACAAATAAATCAAAGAAATAATAAATCAGCAAAGTCATCTGCACTAGAGACATTCTTCAAGGAATGCCAGCACTGCCAAAACTGCTTCAGCACCATCTGCACAAAGTTAGTTTCCATGGCAAAGACATATATCCCATTTATACTCAGAAATTTACATTTTTCCACGTAATGAAAAGACTCACTAAGGTCAGGCCACTTAAAGCTTCAAATGAAACACACAGGTCGTGTTTGCCAGGGCTCTAGAACAAGTTTCACAGTATCACATGTTTTGTGATGTATACAAATCTCAAAGTGGTCTGATAGATTCTGGCCCTTCTAAACTGGTTACACATTTTCTCTCCATTACACTTACAGAGAATTCTTCTAGAGCCATCATCAGCATGCTCATGTGCAATTCCCTAAGGGAACAAACACCAATAGACTGAAGCAATTTATTTCAACCCCACTAAACCATTGTGGCTGTAAGAGCCAAGGAACTGACTGGCTCAGAGACAACAGTGGCTGTAGAAGGTTCTGGGCTTCACCCTCACAGGGAATGCCAGTGCTGGGATGAGGCAGGTTACTACTCTCCTTCATTTATACATGAGGAAACAAAGTGCTACACAAACCCATCCTGTTTCATCACAAAACACACTTTGGAAGGGACAAACCAAATACAGGAATGGAATCCAAGACTCTGGTGCTATTTTTTAAACCAAATCAGGCTTATTTTTTCCCCATCATGACAACAATCAGATCTATGATTCTCCACTGTAACATACTGCTGCAATATGATCAGACATAGTGTAACTTCAACATAACAAACCTGGAAAAACCCAGAAATCACCTCCAAGGAAACAGCACAGAACAGCAGTTCAGGTATTAGAAAGAAATGACATTTAAGATGTCATGTAGGTAACTGAACAGGGCATTGCTCACTACCAAATTTAGCCTGACACACTGCTGGGCAATCACAACATTTATGAGAAATGATAATACTTTAAATGTAACTATTGGGAAACTCAACAAAACAAAATGTTTTTTTAAACACACAGCACTTACGATCTGATGCAATTTTTTCTGTTCCATCCAAGGGATTAATAATTCCTGGAATAAGCTCTCCAAATGACAAATGATCTATTCTATGGGAGAAGTTATAGGCTGAAAGACAATATAGAGAAATGAAGCATTTTTAAAGTAAGAGATTCTGTACTTAGAGAAAAAGATGCACCCTTTTCCAACACTGAAATATTCTAATTAATGCATTTACCAAAAAACACTGTACACATCATTAGATATACCCACACTTCAAAGAAAACTCAAATCCAAAATATTTTTTAAAAATGGTGGAGCTGAACAGAGTTATAATTTTATAACAGAGAATTTCTAGTTGGACAAATACTTCTATGATTCTACAGTTCATGTTCTTGTAAGCAACTGCATTAAAAAGATGAAAGTTTAGCAAATCAAATGTACAGAGGAAGTATTAGGCAGCTGCCAAGTCACTACACTGCCTATTTGGCAGGTACTTAATATGTATAAAATTATTAAAGTTGTGTTAACATAAATTCATGGGCAGACATTTGGAGGCTTAACCAACTGTAACTGGTTTAATCAAGTTAACTTTTCACAATAAGTCACCTTTGCTTCACATTAAGTAAGGCAGCAACACACATTTAATATCTAGACTCATAATCCAAAAATTAAGTTTTTAAGGAAGAAGGTTAGAAATTTTTAACCTTTTAAAAAGGTCTTTGAGGAAAGAGGTAGTTTGGACTAAAATACAGGAATTTCATATGGTATCTATGCTACACCAAAGTACATCTGAGATTCCAGTGTTATCATTACTATAGAAGCAACCTAAAGATAATCTTAATAATGTCAAATGTATGAAAGTGAATTGTTATGGAGTCCCATCATTGCAAAGAATATTCTTCACTTTGTTTTTGCAATGCAATTGCAGAGCCAGAACATCTTTAAAACAGCAACCTAACAGGAACTAGGAGACAGCAGTCTGACTGAAATGAATCATGCTGGTATGGAGATGACAGAAGGAACTTACACTCATGGCTTACAAGGGCTGCCAAGTGTGCATGGCCTCGGGGGTGTGGTATTGCCCTGAAGAAAGCAAAAAATGGTTTATCAATCCACAGAGGACTATGTAAAAAAATTACCTTTCCTCCTCTATTTGAATAAATACTTTATAAAATATGTACATATCCTCACACGTATAACATATATATGCTTAAATATATTTTACATACATATATATATGTGTATGTTTTAAAGACTGATATCTATTGTGTATATCTATATAAAACCTAAATATGGTATTTTTATTAGTATCCATTACAGACAGACTGAGCAGTAAGGTCAGGAATCCTGGACTCACAAAAACCCTCTTACACAAAACTATTGTCTTGCATTTTTAGAAATATCAAGAACTCATCAAGTCACTACACTTCTGTGAAGAGTCACCAAGTCCTATGATATGAAAAGCTGCAGAACTGCTTAAATGATTAAGAAAAGTTTGACCACATTTGTTCTATGAGTAAGCAAGTTAACTGCACTCTGTATCTGCTCTCTGAGGAAGCATTTCAAGAGTTTCCACCTTATAAAACACTGAATTCATAATGACTACATCACATGTAACAATGCACTGCATGGTTTTAGCAATTTATGAAGAAAATTAACAGTGCAAGAATAGGTATTACATAGGAAAAAATACCAAGCATGAGTACAGGAAGGTCAATCAAACCCAGTTAACTGAAGCACAAAAGCACACACACATATACAGACATGCACTATATAGAATGTAGAAGTTAAGGGATTTTTTTAATTTCAGGAATTGGACAGAACATACTTGCCCACAGTTATGTGAAAGTTCCCTGCCACTTTATTGACATAGAGATGACCATGAATTCTGCATGCATCTGGAGACTGTAATGAATTATCTTCCCTGTTTAAATAAAAACAACATAGAAAGTACTTGAGAATATCCACTGTCTTGCAGAAATAGCAGCAGTACAGTTAGATCTCTTTTTCCTAGCATAAAGACACAGCATTATCATCTACCTGTCCTTATTGCATTCTCCTGGAATTACAGCAGAGATGGTGGAAGGGAGGGAAACTAGTAAAGGTCAATTGATGAAACCAATCAGCTTTCATTCATACTTGTATTCAGAGATCTGGCCTACAAGGCTGACTTATGATATCTGAACATGCCAACAGAGAACATTAGACCATCCCAGGGATTTATATTTTCCCACTTCCTTTCACCAAAAATGGCTCCTTGGGAAAATTTTAATGCTACAATGAACAGAACTAAGTACATTTTGGTCACATGAACAGCACTGTAGCAAGAAGAGCTTTCAGCTTTATTCTTTACAAAAGCTTCCACTCCTTACTCATGTTGTGATGTTCACAACACCAAATCTGTTTCCAAATCTGCTCTTTAGAGGGAGATGAAAACCAACTGTTTTTACACACATCTCAAGCATAAATACCATTTCAAATACTGCACTAACAAGCAACACAGAGGCACAGAATGATTTAATTAATCTGAAGACATCAAGCAAATGAAAAAAAAAAGATTTTTTGAGCCATCTTCAGGCTTGCCTTAGGAAGGAGGAACACATTTGATCCTCAGAAGGGAGATTACAACACAGGAAGTGTGTGTGGCAGCTTTGGTGTTTGCTTTGTTTTATTCAGTATCTTTTTGTTTAGTGCTGTTTCTAAGCAGAGAGAATTTCAGCTTTCATGTAGAAAGTGTTTTTCCCTTGAGGGGAAAAAGAAAATCACATAGCATCTAGATTCAGCAGACTAAACATTCTGTGCACTAATCTCTTAACATTTCTGAGTGGCTAGAATTAAGTGTAAACAGCAAGCTTTCTCCACACAATCTTTAAAGTGTCATCTTAGACACAGGAATTAATTAACAAAACACATGTGCATTCAAAGGCTGATTCTTTTAAAATTACGAAGCATTATGACACAGGTAACAGCAGCACTACTTTTAAAAGCTGTGGACAGAAAGGTAGGTTTTAAAAAAGACTCTTGTTTAGTATTGCTGTGGCATTACTAATTCCCATTCCCAAACAGAAGAAGGAGGCATCAAACCACATGGAATAAAAAGGTGTGTGCATATATTTAGTCATGTCTCTGTATGTATGTGTAAGCACACACACAAAACCTGGAAGCCTTCTCCAGTTTGGAAACCCCAGAGGTTTTCACAACAACAGCTCTCCAAAGCAAGTATCAAGTACACTATTGTAAAATTCATTAAAAAACAGCAAGATCTTTTCTTACAATAGGAGGTAGGGTGGAATCATAACCACAATAAAATGTTATGTCTAATTCACAGAGTTGGAGGAAAGAGCAATAATTTCACAAAATCCCAGTTTTTCTTACCGTGGTGGCAGTGCTGTAGAAGCACTTTTAAATGCACTTTTGAATATCACATCTTGAAGAGAGTGTTCTTCCTGCAGCCTACTCTGAATTAGTTGCAGCATCCTAAAGATTAGAGACAAGTGTAAAAGCATGCAACAGTAAAACAAAGTCTAGCTTCATAATTCATCATTGGCTTCAATTGCAGGCTGCAAGTCAGGAAGTTAGCAAAGTTGACTACAGTAATAAAACATTACATTAAACTTTGGGAATAATAAGTTATACAGAATTTAAAGCTCAGGTGTTAACAACAGTGTGTTACCAAAATAGTAAAACTAGCCAGACCCCCAAAAAAGCTTCAGTACTATTACAAGATTATCACTATAGTGGGCACACACACCAAGATATTAAAATGGTAAATACTGTGTCAATTATTAAAGGAAATAATTGATTTGTTTTTGCAAGAATGTGCCGATTTGTTACAATGGCTCAGCTCTGACATTAAGATAAATTTTACCCATTTGTATCCGTGACTTTAACTTGTGCTATCAAGCATTCATTTGGAAACAGAAGCTGAGCAAGTCCATTCATCTTGGCTTGCAACTACAGGACCCCATTGAAGTCCTAAGGCAATTTTCTTTTTCCATAACAGAGATCTTAAATGATGAGGAAAGCAAAGTAACTTAGTATCTTTCTGCAGGTTTGCATTCTTAAATTACAAGCAGGAGGTATCAGACTCAAGACACAGTTGTGTCATGTACCTCTGGTGTACTTCAAAGTCACTTCCAGTACAAATAATACAAACCATAAACATGCCTCTCAGTGCTTTACCTTTGCAACTCTTTTTGTTGTGGGGTGAGCTCAAATGGTACCTGAAACAAAAATAACACATCTATTAAAACACACAGAATGCATCCCTTCCATGAAACCCAGAAGAGAATTAGGGTGTGGGTATAGAGCTATAATCAACTTCACACAGGTACCACAGAAGAGTTTATGAAAGGACTTTGCAGCTTAAATAATACATTTTGTACTCAAGTATAAAAGGTTCTGTCCCTTCCTACCCAGAACTGCAAAGGAGCAATCTTTGAAAGACAAGGCTCCAGGTGCAGATTGCATATTTCTAGGCTCATGCCACATGAAGCACTACAGACAAGCCACCAGGCCTGCTATGCTTCCTCAACCTTACAGGATCACCAGTAACAGCTGTTCACCAAGTTCAAACCCAAATATTGGTTAACACAACTGTATTCAGTAAATTCAACTGCAGTTGATGCTCAAATGTACCCAGAAGCTATGGCAAACAGAGATCAACTACAGAATGTTCCTCTAAGAGGTTGGTGGAGAAAAAAAAAAACACAAGCAAGCAAACCAGCCCAGTAGTGCTTTGCACCAAGAGGAATTCAATTTTTAAATAAAAAGGTCAGAATCAACTTACTGGTTCATAGATTAACCCATCTGCAGAGGCAACCATTGTTTCTGCTAAATCCAGAACATCAGCCCCCACATCTATTTTAAACAGGGAGAAATATTAAGTCACACAGATGATCAAGGACAAGGAAAAAAAATTCAAGTAGAAATGATGTTTCACAGTGATAAACTTTAGCATATGTTATTGTTCCTTCAACCTATTTAACCTTCAGCTTCAGCTGATGGACATTGACCAAAAACTCTTCAGATCTGCAGTATTTTCTCACTGATTTAACACCTACAGAGAAGTTGTATGTACCACACATACAAGCTTTCTAGGATCTGCTATGCATAAATATTCTCTCCTGTTTTACAAGCACTGAACAGAGTGCTTGTAAGCGCTTGTCTGGAATTTGACTAGTCAAATCAGAGGATAAAAGTTTATTTGCAAAAAACAACAAAAAAAACCCACTGACATACAATTAACGCTAATTTCACTAATTACAATTAATGCAAGGTTTAAGCTAGGCGACAAAAGTGTGTCCTGAAAATTTGCTTGCATTCCTGGTAGAAGTAGTATTCTCTCTTCCCTCAGTCCAGGACAAGCAAGACTGAACACAATTAAAGTTCATTACCTAAATGATGTCAAAATAATACTGACTGTTGCCTTTAATAAGGAAGGCATCTCTCTTATGCTCACAAGCAGGATTAAATTACATGATGGTTTCAGCGCTGTTAAACAGCAGACCAGATTAATATATCCCAAGTTCATAAACAAATAGAAATTGTTATAAATTCCTCTAGCTGATTTGTGTCTCACAATGAGCTTTTAGAATATTTCAGCTAGTGAGAGACTGAACAACAGATCCTGTTCCTGCTAACTGACAAAGCAAGGGTTCTGCAAGATAAGAATGAGATGGCACAGATGTTCTTCTTTACATTTCTCACATTTCTTCAATGAGTCATATGGCATCAAGATCACTAGATGCCATTAAGATCAGAAGAAATGACACTGGTAAAATATTCTGAACAATATCCAACTATATTGTGATCAAGTGTGCTCTCTGAAGAGGCTTTAAAGTGTTTAAAAACTTTCATTGATGGAATACTTACATTGACACCTCATGGCAACTGTAATATCAATATTGATCCTTAATTTACTGGAAAGAAAAAAAAGGCAAAAAAACATTAAGTAACACTGAGTACAAGTATCAAGAGAAAAATCTCAGACCACTTGCAGAAATACAGTAAAGTACCAAAATCTATACTATATATTATATATATTATTATATATAATAAATATAAAGCTGTTTAAAATTTGGGTGAAGCAACATGGATTTTGAGAGCACCTTAAAGCACTTGTGACTTGAGAGATAACCTCCATCACACCACAAATCTGATTGTGTGGCATTCTCCAATATTCTGGGCATTTCCTATTGGTTTTCATGTTAGTTTCACAAAAGTCATTTAAACTATAAGGAATAAACTCCCTCACTATAGTCACAGGGTTCTGTTCTCAGAGAGCTTCCTCTGTGACTTAGCTGACCTCAAGCAAATCACATAAGCAAGGGATTCAACACTGGCTCAACTTGGGTCAGACAGGGTCAGTAGAGAGGAGAAAAGCAGTTAAAATTATATTAATCTCCATTGGTTCAAACTGAAGAACCACAGGCTGAGTGATTAACCCACAATCAAACTGGGGAATCTGTAGTAGGACATACTCCAAATCTCGTAACAGTTTCTGAACTACCCTTCCTGTGTGATAGCTTCACTTGGGATATAGCTACTTCAGCAAAGGCCTAAATGTGAAATCCCAGCTGTCTGAATGGATTTACTATCATTTGAGGTTTTGATGCAGCTCCTTCAAATTTTTCCTTTTTTGTTTTTCATTACTTATTTCTGATGTGCAAGACACGCAATAATAGATGTATCTTTAGCCTGTTACCACAGCAACTACCCAAACGGCTCTTAAGGTTATTTCAGTTCCGTTTCAGACAGTTCAGTCTGTGGGTGCCATTGTCAAGCCACGACACTGACACATAACATTTAAAGGTGTTCAGGGCACAAAATCTGCATTAACTTCACAGGGATTCCTGGGTGCCTGACCAGCTCTGGAAGAAAGGCAAACAAGTCCTGACAGGCACATGAAACCAAGAGCAAACACATCTTTCAGGAGAGCTTTATCAGGAGACAAAATTAGTAGCAACCTTTAGATAATGCTGTCAAAGTTCTGAGTGCTTCAGGCTCACCTACAGCAGCACAAAGTACAAAGGACATGTACCAACCACATGAACTGGAGAAAGCTTCCAGCCACAGGGGTGGGTTTACCTACCTGATGAGGAGTTATATCTCACAGTGTTCTCTGAATTGTTACCTAGTCATTCCTAAGAGAGCTCCTTCAATAACAAACCTATACTATTTTGACTTCTTCATTGCAGTAATCTCAATTTATCTTATCCATAGATTACATAGTAGAAAAAGCCCCAAAACAATCAACACATGAAAAATCAAATCCCTGCATTATTTAATTTGCAATTTCAATTATGAATTGTTTTCAAGTCACATGAACATTTTAGATCTATTCTTTCCTGAAATGCAGGCAACTAACATTTTAAAAAGAATTCTAACAAATAACGTTACCTAGTAAAATCCTTGTCTACTTCATATTCATATTTCATCCATGTGTCCCGGTACACCATGAACTCCATTATAGTCAGGAAAGCTATTGTTGTAAATGCTATCAGAGACACTGGTCAGAAGAAAAGGAGTAGAAATTCAGACTGTGAGAAATATTATTCAGAAACATAAGCAGAACAAAATTTTAACAATTCCAGAATTTGAGCATTACCAGTACAACACTGGTACCTTTGATTTAAAAACCCAAAACCTGCTCTTAGAAAGTTGTTTCCATAATGATAGTATTTGCTTTCAGACAGGAGTGGAAAAGAGTAAGAGATCCTACCTTTGCATCAAGAAAGAACTTTTTAAGTGCAGTCAAATACTGGAATGATTAGGAGGCTATGACATCCCTGTATAGAAAATCTAAGAACAGACTAGATCATCCTCCACATATAAAGCACACACAAATCACTGTCAGGGATAGTCTAGGAAAACTCAATCCCAGCTTCCAACATGAAAGAAGAAGGTAGTGCATCGTGAAATTCCTTCAAGCCTCCACTTGTCTACAAGTTAAGTTTTTATAACAATTTTTTATATCAAGTTTTAGACTCAATAAGCTAGCAGACAACAGAAATAAGACACATTATATTATATATTTGTGTATAGCTGCATAGTCATGACTCCCACCCCAACATTTCAAACAAGTCTCTCTCTGGCAACAAACAACAGGCAGCTATCCATTCCACCAATAAGTGAAGGACTTGGAATTATTTTTAGGATAAAACTAATTGGTGTATTTTAGTGGTACATGTAATTCACTTATCTCCAAGGCAGCCTACTCATCACATTTGCAAAGCTGTACAGTGCAAGGGGAAGATCACCCTGCTGCACAGTTGGAAACACAGTAATAGATGCACAGAAGCACCTGCTATGCCCCTTTTATTAAATTGTGGCTTTTATAAGCTTGAAAACACTTCAGCTATGGAGCATAGTAGCAATCTGTACAGCTTATTGGCACTGTAGGTTTTTTCATTTACGTTCTGTGGAATATCTCTATGGAATCCATGAAGGGCAACCTGAGAAAACACAAGCTCACTGTTGACAGGCTTCAACTCCCTACACGGTGGTCCCCAAGGCAGGGGTGGGACCAGAGAATAAAGGCACTGTCCTTGGGGACCAGGACAGAAGCTATTGGCTGCTGTATGGATCAGCAACGTTTCCAGCTCCAGCTTTCAGCTGGCACTATGTAACAACCACACACATGAAACCCTTCAGGTCCACTGCACTAATCAGTTAATTACTCTGGCTCTCAATTTCTTTCTGGATCCAGTAGGTCAGGCTCACCCTGGCTGTGCAACAATAGGACAGCTGGAGCCATACCAGCTATCCAGAGCCACATGAACACAGTGAGAGCCACAGCTGCTTTCTGGATCATTCTGAGCAAATGTATGTGTACATCTGAACAGGAAAAGAAAGTCTTGTAGAATTTTCTTTCCTGAAGGATCTCCCAGCCCCAGAGCTGGAGTCGCAGCCTGTTTGAGAGACCAGTGCTTCTTCTGCAATGGGTTTGAAGGGCACGAAAGTCTGAGAGGAGAGTCTTGGTATGTTTTAGATCCCTATCACATCAGAAAGTTAGCCTGACACTTCAATCCTGAATCAAACAGGAATACTATATTCAGATTTCACAATGGCACAGAAAAAGACAATCCATATTGTCATTTATAAGGTTACTGGGATAAAACCAAAGAATGTTAAAGTAACTTCTGGTGTTGAGAACTCCTTAAGGCACCATTCAGCAAAGCAAAGGTCTCATGAAGGATGGTGCTGTACTACAAAAAAGTATTCTTTAAGCATTTGGTGGTTTTATGCAAATTACAACATAGAAACAATACACTTGTTTCCTCAGGAAGTGGGACGAACATTAACAAAGAATTATTTAAATACTTCTTAGAGATTATTTAATATACAATAATCCTTTAATTATTAACAGTGCACTTGAGGAAACAGCAAAGTAATATAGAACCTTGTGATATTTCCTATTACACTATAAGAGGCATAACAACTTCAAAGGCTTATCTGTAGGTTGCAATTGCTTCCTCAACTTTTTATTCAACTGAGTTTCAGACATAATCACACACAAGAGAGATTTCTGTTCTCCACTTCTAAGTGCTGGCAGTTTCCTATCTGCAAATAATTCCAACAGTCCAAGAGATGAAGTCACTATTTTCAAATCAGGGTACTCAGCTCAACCTAAAGGCAAAATTTTATGATCAGATACATAAAGAAAGGTCCTTTTTACAGCTCCAGCTTTTTCAGAGAAGCTCAAGTAACTAACAGGGAAAGTACAAGCACATGTCCTGGATTAAAGTGTTTTGTTCTCCAAAGGGCTTTCCTTACTCTTAAAATCTTAGTACACCTTCAAGAGAAAAACTTTAGAAAACTACTCTTCATCCTGATGCTCAACTTATCTGTCTCTGGAGAATATTTTTCTACTTCTGCAAAAGCATAGTATTGAATCCCATCATCATTTCGGGTCATGCTCACTCAGTCTCACCCAGAAACCTGATACCAAGAAGGTGAGACAACAAATGAGAAAGTTTTATTACAGCCTTGGCACAGTGCACATCCAGTTGCAACTGGTTAGAAGTTTTTATTTCTAACTTTTACATTGGGTTCAGTCTCACCAGCTTTATACAAAAATCTCCCTTCAGCAGCTTGCATTAGATATTATGTCTTTACTTGAAGGGATGAGCTCAGTCAGTCCACCAAAGCACTCAAGGAACCAATTTTGGCTAGTTTCAAGGGAACACAGATGCCTGTCTTCCTCATGCTGAAGTTTCTATCAGTATCAGCATCTCAGCAAGGCCTACCTGTGCCTCCACTGGCTGAAGTCTCCACATAGCTTTCAGGAACCTTTGGAAAGGCATCCAATTCTTTCATCAAACTCAAGGTCTTCTTCCGATTCAGTCGCCTCATCTTCAGCACACTCCTCCACCTCCTCCTTCATATATTCCCTCTAAGGTGAGAATAAATTGTGATTAAAAGACTCAAGCAAGATTGCTCAAACTGACTGGCTTTAACATAAAGCAATAATAAGGCCATTCAAACCCCAGAAATATGTTTTCAAGAAATACATGCTAGACAACTGGATAGTCACTCTTACTTCAAGAAAACTGTTAAGATTGTCCTGAACACTGCTGCTTACAGTCCAGCCACATCCAGCACATTCACCATTTAATTATTACTAATTTCTTTCTCAATTAAGTTCTTATTGGTAGTGAATATATCACATTTTAAATTTAAAACAAAAAAATTCAAACTCAGTCCTGAAACAAATTTGCTAAACAGACCTGAGAGTGCACACAAGTCACTGACTTAGGAAGGAACATCTAAATAGGCTGCATAAACTTCAGAGGATGTCAGACTGCTCTGGGCTCCTACATTCAGCCAATGTGGGCACAAATTATATCTTAAAGGAAAAAAAAAAAAAAAGGTGCATTTCACATTTTTACAGGTGTAGAATATTATGATCATAAAATGATCATTTTTCTCCTCTATAAAAATACTTCCCAAAGCAAGTCATGGATCAAATCCTAACTCCATCCTTCAGAATAGTGTCTGTACATATGATCTCTGCTTGGAGTCACATTAAGCAGCAAGATGCTGAGAAAAGCAGCTTGCCCTGGAAATGCTGTCTAAAACCATTTCCAAATCATGCAGATATGCTCACAGCCTGGCCCTTGCCAATACACTGCAAGTTTTAACAAGTTGACACTGTTGTTTTCCTTCTGGGGAACTGCTGAACTTCACCCTGAATTTCTGAAGCTATGAAAACCATCATGCCACCATTTACTGTATTCTGAGAATATGTCATTTTATTGTTCCTTATTTAAACACTATAAGGTGGGCAAGCTAACCTATAGTGCCAACACATGAGACAGCTCTCATCATCATTTTGTAGAAAAATCTCTGAACTCATCTACCCTGTTTCAAGAGAACATCAAGTCTCTGGCACGTCCTAGTGAAATTACTCAAGATCTATTCTCTGCTCTGCCCCTTCCTGGTGCTGAGCAGGCTTTGTACCATGTCATAACAAAGCAATAGGCTCTACTGGAAATGAAAGTTCACACAAGAAAAGTCATCTATGCCTCCAACTTTCTCATTACACAAATTGACTTCAGACAGTCTCTGCAATTGGTTGGGCTGCAGAGATCAACAAAATGGTACCATGTGCATTGCACAGGATCCAAAGAAACCCCAGTTGGAGTGGGCAGAGAAGATAAGTGCTGGAACAGGCTTTTAGCTATACAGCATTAAAAAAATAATCAGGAAGCACAGATAAGGCAAAGCAGCTGCTTGGACACAACTGAAGTCATAACATTACTTAGCACAAAGGAAACACCAGTGGGGCTTGCCTGTTATCCTACAGATATAGCAAGGAAGCCAACACAGCACCATTTCATCTTCTGCGTATCTTCCCTGCTATCGCATGTGTATGAGCACACCGCAAAGAGGCACAAGATAAACACAGGGAATTTGAGAGCACTTTACTAAAAAACTTTCTAAATCACCCTGCATCAGTAAGTATGTGGATTTTTGTAATCCAGCTAGAAATATACAATCTGTTCACTGGTTTCAATCCCACACAGACTCACTTTCAGCTACAAACCCAGATGGAGACCTGATGCCTTCCCCCAGCCCATCTCCACACATGTACTACAGACACACCAAAATATGGAGTCCATCGCTATGAAAGTAAGGTATTATGAACCAAAGAGCCAATTGCCTTAAGAAATATCATTAGTATTATTATTCACGATAAATAAGGGACGAAGCACAGCACAAATGCCACTCAAGACCAGAGGCCCGCTCGAAGGCAACTCCGTCCCAGCCGAGGGGCTCGGGCAGTTTTCCCTTCCCCAGACAACTTGGCAGCGAAGCCGCCCCGGCGCGTCCCGACACCCGCGGAGCGGACCCACGCCTGAACCCCTGCCGGGGGCTCGGGCCCGGCTCCCCACGCCGAAGGAGGCCCCGGCCGCCAGCTCGGAGCCCGCACACCTGTGCGGGCCGCGGGCGCTCCCCGCCGCCGCCACGCACCGGGCACCGCGGGACGGGACAGGCCGCGCCCCCGCCCTCCCCTACCTCTCGCTTCTGCCGCCGCTGCCCAGCGCCGCGGGCGAGGCCACACGGGGGAGACGAGCCGCAACGCGCTGCCCGGCGCCCGCCCCGCTGAGCATGGCACCGCCGGCCGGGGCGGGCTCGCTCCGCCGCCGACGCCCGGCGGGAGCCGCGGGCCGACGGGAGCGGCGGAGCGCCCCGCCCGCCCCTGCGCGCATGCTCGCAGCCCCCCGGGCATGCGCCGGCCGGGCTGGGACGGGCGGGAGCAGCCGCGCGTGGACACGGCGGGGGCCGGAGCCCGCGGGCTGAGCCGCCCGAGCCGCAGGGAGTGCGGGCCGCGCCGCTCGCAGGGACCCCGCACAGCCTCGCAGCCGGTCCCGCAGGCGCGTGGGCTCCCGGGCATGGCAGCGCCACCCCGGGGAATCTGTGACCGTGCGAGGTACTCAGTGATCTTCTAAAGCGATGGATGACAAGTGCCAGCCGAAGCAAACTGATTAAGGGCTGTCACGCGGCTTGCAGTGTTAATACTGATTTGGCCACTATGGATATAGAAGCAGGCAGTGTTTGACAAGAGGCAGCATCTTGGATTAAGAAGAAAAAGGCTTTAAGACAGTGGCCTGTAACAGTGAGGGAGGAAAGAATTTAAGCTCACAAGCCAGTCTTGAGACTTGAAGTGAAAAAATTAAGAGGGCTCGCATATATCCAAAATCTCAGTCCTTTTCCCTGTGCTAGTGGAATTGACTAACAGGCACTGCCTTTCCACAAGCTTTATGCCTTAGTAACTGCAGCATTAGTTTATCTCCAGATTTTTCCTTACAATCCTAGCAAGTCACATCATGCTACTGCCACCCTGCCCACAAGTAGCTGACGCAACCTAGACTCAGTTAGAAAGGGAGCTCTCCCAATATCTTCCAGGGAGTAATAAGATCTTAGATGATATCAAAATGATTTTTTAAAATTCCTCAATATAAGGTTTTAAAGAAAAATAAATTAAGAAAAATAAATTATACCAGATCTTCATAGATGTGAAAAAAAAAAGACTGAAGACTCCAGTGTTTTTGATAATGAGGCAAGCAAATAAATCCCATACCCTAGAAACACAAATAGTGGTGAATTCTGCAGCAGTAATTCAGAATTTCTCTTTTTAATGATTTAGAGGAAAAAGTAGATCAATGACAAAGGAGTTTCAATAGCATGCCAAAGTATACACAATTTGAATTAAACAACTCTTTAGGTATCTACAGAATTTGAGAATAAAAAGAGCATGAAATAAGAAAGGAGTATGAACAGATTTAGAGTATTCTTTACTTTTTAGGGATAGGCAGGAAGGAAGGAAACAAAATGCAGCAACATGTGAGTGTTCTCACTGAATTGTGATCAGTCTATTTCCATCATTTTAGGAACCATAATAACAACTGGATCAGACAGTCAAAAAGAAAACAAAAAGGAGGGGGGAAGTAGGATATTACAAGAGATAAATAACTAGGCTAAAAATATGCTTATTGTACATTTGTTCCCTCATCTCAGAAAGAGCAAGCAGCTTTAGGCACATAAAGCTCTTACTCTGACATGCCTAGGTCCTAGGGTATAATTCAGCAGCCAGGGATTTTTCTGGCTAAGCCCTGTTTTCTCTTGAAATGCTCTTGGCACTGAGGCTTGGAAGGAGAAACTGATAGATCTGGTTGTTAGCTGTGCAGCAGACATGCCCAACAGATGTTCTCACAGGCAATCTCATCTGCTCACAGAGAAACATGGGCTCAGCCTTAGTGCTCAACATCACTCTGAGATGCCTCTTACGGAGAAGTGGCACAGGACAAAACTGCTTGCAGCTTTGCACCACTATAGTCTTATTCGTAACTACAGATGTCCCCATGAGATTTTATGGGGGAAAACACTGGGAAAAAATGCAGAATTTAGGAAAATCAGAGAAAATTTATGTAGTGTCCATTACACTAACACTATGTATTTGCACTGTGCTAAAGAAAGACAACAGTAATTGCACTGCACCCATCAAGTACCAGACTACTCCAGTTCAAACTGTGCTCCTTTCCTCACACCCGTGTGTTTTCTGCTCTCCTGATCACACCTAAGTCGTGGCAGCCTATAAGTGTTGCCAAATAACCTCAGGGAGCCTGACAAGGAGGAAGAAATTCAGCTGCCAAGAGCAAACCACGCAGGTGAGCCAACAGGCTGCCCCTCAGCTGCTGCTTTACACATTTGATTCGGTTCAGTATTTAACAAGATCCCAAAGCACCCACAGACTTAAATGTGGCCACCTATGTAAAAATACAACTGTCTTCCCAAAAACCCCAGCACTTCTTAACCTGGTGATTTATGAAGTCCTTGATGTGTGCAGAGAGAGGAAACCACATGTCATGCCCGCATGGTTTAGCAAACCACAAATTACCTAGGACAGAAAAAAAACTTCGCAGGAGTATGGGCTACGAAGAACATTGATATCAAAAACACTAACAAAGAGGACGGTAGTAGACCAAACAAGAGAAACAAATGTAAACATTCACAGATATCGCCCACCTGCGCTTCAACACACTTCAGCATTAGTTAAAAAGCTGGAAACCACGTGCAGGATATACAAACTAAAATCAAAACCTGAATAAAGCATGTCGAGACTACACACAAGCCCCCATCGTTTACTGCTGCTACAGTTGCCTGCACAGGTGGTTCACGATAGCTGAAAAAGCGTTTTGTTAGCGCGAAAGGGCGAGGGAAAGGCTGGATAGCACGAGTGGGATCGGCCGGGAGCGCCTGCAGGGCGTGAGGCGAGGCAGCGATGCAGAGAGAGAGCAGCCGCTTTACCGGAACGTGGAGGCATCGAGGTGGCATTTGGGAAGGAGAAGGAGGGGCAGAGGAAACAGGTGCAAAAGAACGAATATGGAGATGAACGGTGGGAGTGGCTGGAAAGGGGGTGGAGGAGAAGAAAGTCCTGGAGGTTGAGAGGTGAGGGCTGGGAAGATTAGAAAAGATATGGCATGAGGGAGGGGCAGCGAAGGGACGACGAGGGCGGAGACCGGCGGCCGCAGTGTCTGTGAGGGCGGCCATAGTATCTGTGAGGGGCGGCCGTGAGGGGCGCGGGCCGCGGCGCCTTGGAGCGGGGTGGGACGGGAGCGCCCTCGGCCAATGAGGAAGATCCACGCTCCAGGAACCGGGAGGAGGCGAAGCGAGCCCGGGCCGCCCTCGGCCCCGCCCGGCACGGCCCGGGGCACGCCCGCTGCCCGCTCTCCGCGGCTGAGGCGCCGTGTGCAGGCCCGGGGCCGGAGGGAGCGGGGTGCACGGCGGTACCGCGGGTGGTGACTGCCGCTGGGTTTACTCACGGGCTGCCATGTTCTTCGTCTGTCTAGCTGCTGTCAACAAAAATAAGCTGTTGATGGAAGTCTTGGTCTCTCTAATCTATAATATCAGTTTTTCTACTCAACCGGACTTCTGGTCTTCTGAGACATCCTTTTTAAAATTATCCTAGTAAAGATTTCATGTCATAGGGTCTCAGAAGAACAATCCTGCTCACCGACAGGAGGACGATAAGCAATCCTATTCCCCATTGTGTAAATAGAATGGCTTTGTTCTACATAGTTTCCCCTGTTTTCATACATTATAATTTACCACTACAATTTTTTAAGATAAATAATCCTAATTCTTATATTGAATATTATATTCAATATAAGAATATAATATATAATATTCACATATATATTCTTATATTGAATATATCTGTGACTTAGCTAACGTTTAAGATGCAATTATGCATTGCATATATACAGCATATAAATATATATTGCATAAATATATATTGCAGCAAATACAGCTGTTTCATTAAGCTCACGGGGAGCTCACAAGTCAGCTAAGAACTGTGTTGTGTTACAGCAAAGTATTTTGAAAGCTGTTGAAAAATGTTACCGTGTAATCTTCCTGGGTTTTTTGTCCTTTTTCTAAGAGTTTAAATTGTTAGGTGCAGACAGATAACCCACTTGAAGTTGTGTCTTTCATTCAGCAGAGATTTGCTGTACGCTGTTGATAGATTGTATGGTATCTGTGGGGAGGAAAAGAGCATTGCTCACTGAATTGAATTCCTGTCCAGATTAAAAATGTCAGGTTGTAATAAAACCTGATCTTTCATTACTTGGCCTATTTTTAGTAATTAGATCATGATTACAAAACAGAAATATTTTGATAATTCATTAAGTTACATAAAAACACTAATCCTTCCACATAATGTTCTTGAATAGTCTAAATATAGCACAAGGCCATGAGCAGACAAAGACACACTAGCATATGTTGTGACCTTCAGTATTTCTTTTATTTTAATGTTCTATTTTCTGTTCTTTGGAACACAGTTTTCCTGAAAAAAACACATGACCATTAATAAACAGGTTTCTGAAAATTTCTTGGAAGCTGTATTCACAAATATACTATATTTTACTGCTTTGCTACAAGCTTGCTCAGTCCTAGCATAAACTTATTATTGAAAAATATCTTAAAAAGTAGTCTTAAAAACATGTGTGGTAGGAGGTATTTGGCCTTCTGCAGGGTTAGCTGGTTGAGAATGGTGTTAGCTGGCACAGTGGAGGGACAAGAACTATTTGCCTTGATAGACAGAAGACATTGCTATTTGTTAACTGCATTAAAGACTCTAAAGTCTTTCTCAGGGCTTGGGAGAGGTCTGGATAAGCTGTATGTGAGGTGATAGTGGTACTGGGATATTCATAAATAGTATGACATGGTCTTGCTAGTGTTTTATCCAAAAAATTCACATTGCTGTGACACATGTGGTGTTAGAATTATATACTAGTAGTATGCCTATAAGGTGATGCTTAGTCAGCAGAAATCAGCGTATTTCCCCCAAGTTATTGGAAACTCTGTGTAGTATGCACATTTATCTGTTTGGGCTCTGTAAGTGTCGTGTAGACAGGTAGGATTATAAAAGAAAGGCCTTATGAAATCAGGCCTCACTCTGCTAAAATTGCCAAAGCTGGCCTGTCATTTCGAGTAAGTGCAGCTAACAAGCAATTTGCAAGTTCCCATGTGAAGCTATGTAGAGAATGAGAAGTTTCTTTAACAGCAATCTATTCTGAGGATGAAAAACAAATACACCTGTGTGAATAAGATTTGTCTCATGGGAACCCACAAAGGAAAAATGTGAACATATCTAGAGAGAGAAAATTTGATAGACATATATATAATAATCCTTAGTAACCAATGAACTGAGTTTCACTGTATTGCTGACCAATTAGGTTGAACACAGTGCCTTCTGATATTTCCTATAAACATGAGCTTTGTGAATAAAGAATTGGCTTTCTGCATGAAGAAAATGGAGTCTTGGCTGATTTATTCTGACATATGGTGACCCTGAAAATGTGATCAAAGTGAGAGAAACAGCCTGTCATGAAAGAAGAAGATGAAATGAGCCAAGCTGACCACAGGACTGGGTGGCAAAACAAGACTTAGAGAGAGAATATAGTTAGAAACAGAATTTATATAGAATATAGATATAAAGTTATCAAAGGAAGATTGCAGCTGGCTGTGAGTATGGCTGAGGTGGTCACGAACAGCAGCCTGAAGCAAGATGAGACACAGCACACAAACACAACCATTGGCAGCATTGCTGGCTGCAGGATCAGCAGGAAAAGAAATTTAAGCAGCAAATGTACAAAGTAGCAAAAGGCTAAGGCTATAGTCAGCTGCAGAATCAGCGCAGAACAAGCAAAGACAAGAGACAGCCTGTGAAGAGGAACCTGGGCAGTGAATGCAGGGACTGCAGATGGTGCAGAACGCATAGAAGCAAACACAACTTCCAGGAGGAAGTGTGCACCCTGTGAGGGCAAAATTGCAGTCAGAGGAGGCAAATGTGGTCCCCCCTCACATCTGTGGGGAGGATATGCAGCTGAAAAAGTCAGGGAAAGTGAGGCAGCCTAAGAGTGAATGGTTGTCCTGGTTTGAAAGACAGGTGTCTGCTAGGGAGGGCAGGAGCCTCCCTTGGAATGGAGAATGTAAACCCCCTCCCTCCAAATTATTAACTTTTGAAATTAAGGGGCTCTCAGGCAAAGATATGGGAACAGGAATAATAGTTCTTTACTAGTGTTGGAACCCTGGTTGCTGAGAATTTTAGACTTTCTGTGCTGACAAACAGACACCCAAGCGAACACTACATTTGACCTGAGGCCATGGAGAAGGCTTCCAAAATTCATGATAGAACTGGATTATCAGTGTGTAGTTTGAATAGAAGTGTGTAATATCTCATGGTGGAAAACTTAGAGCTTAAGGTTATAGAATATAGTAATATATTTAAAGCAAGATGGAGGTTTTAGGGTGGAGGCTGGTCCTTCTTCTTTACCTTCTTCTTCATGGGTTTGGGCGGTATTGTGTAATTGGATAAAAAAGTCCGCATTGCAGAGCACAGGTGGTTGGTTATTGGGTTAAAAGTAAAAATAATTTAGGTGTCATTTCTTAATTGGTCAGTTGCTCCTTAAAAGACCTTGTAAAGAGAAAGATACATCTCCATTTTTACCTTGTGAGAGTTAAGTGCTGTAGGACTCACAGCTTGTGAGACTGTAATATAGATAAGAACTTACAAACATCTGAGTCCAAACAAGAAATACCATCTAACAATTTAATCCCGACCTTGGCAGAAAAAAAAGAAGCAAAAGAATCCACATTTAGTGGTGATCCCATGTGAGGAGGGCACCTATCAGGATTGGGACCTCCCTGAAGAAACAGAGATAATGAGCAGCTGGAAGGAAACTGGAAAAATTGCCAGGGGAAAAAAAAGGAAGGAAAGGAACTCAGAAATCCCTAGAGGCTGTTGAAGTGGTGGAACCAGGACGCATGACTGCTGGACAATCACCGAATGGGGGAACTGAGGAGGAAAAACTGACGGCAGAAGTCAGGTATGCTTTATGCTTCAGGATTATTGAGATATAATGGGAAATGTAATGTCCAGATTGCAAAGACACACAGGTTGAGATGTGCCCGAAAAAAAGGGATGTTTAACTAAAGACTCTGATAACATTAAATTCTTGATTGAAAAATTTACTACTTTGAGTAATTAAGAACTTCTCTGAACTCTGGGACTCTGTTGATATTCGGCTTTTTTATCTTCCTCCTAAGAGAGATAAGATTGCAGCTGTTTTCCTTCGAACATGCCGTGTAATTAATGACATTCTGTTAAAATGCAAAGCTATTAATCTTATCTCTGGAATTTTTCCTGGTTAACTGTAGGTGCCATCCTTGATCCCGACTGCTCACGCCACCTGCGGCCGCTTGTAATATTGCACGGAGGGAGAGGGAAAAGCCCTGCCTCGGGGTAGGGAGGCTAGCTCCATGGCACTCGAACTACTGATATGGAGCCCACGGGTAACTCCCTCGACCCCATGCGCGAACCTGATGGCGTCGGGAGTGGCGGTCCTGGGGAGGGCAGCAGCCCCCTTGAAGTTTGAGTAAAAACTCGGGCGTCCAGGTCTTAAACCCAGAAGGCCGTACCAAGAGCTCTTACATCCTTACTGAGCTCTCTTTGGACAAAATGGCGGCGCCCTGCAGGGAGTTGCCGTACAAGATGGCGGCCCCCTGTTGCAGAGCATGCGTAGTGTGGCAGACGCCATTTTTTAACCATCGAGACTGCCGACCTCCTCCTGCAGTGCCACCGCTGGTCACTTCTATTATTGCAAGTTAAAAGAGTTTTACACAGGAACACAAGCAGAAGAAACGGATTCACAGGATGTAGCTCAACTATATCCAGAGAAAGAACCAAATTTATTTCATCCAAATACCAGAGGCTTTTTGAATTTTAAATCAAGTGTTCATTGAGAAAAAGCAACCCTGCAAAGCCAACATACTGGAAGCCCAGAGGGCACATTTACAGAAATAAGACAAGGGATATCTGAGCCATTCATTTAATCTATGGACTGCCTCACACAAGCCATTGCCACAATGCAAACATATAAGCAAATATTGCTCAGAGCTCACAAGAAATATAATGCAACCTAATTAATACCCTAGATGTAAAACAGGAAACCACTATGCAAATCAGTGCCATTCTAAATATGATATAGATGTAAATCTATAATCTGTTATTAATAATACATGAATGTTTAAAAAATGTTGTCTTAACTTGTGGGATCTCAGCACCTCAGGATGGAGGTGCAGAGAGGCCGAGACCACCCTTGGGGGGCTCGGGAATCCTGGAATGTTGCCAGAAGTGTCTGGTGGCAGGATTTTGATCCTACACAGGAGATGAGACCTATATGAGGACTGGGAGGAATTCACTGGGTGAATGGTGAAGGGATAAGTTAGTTAAAGTGTAAAACACAGGGTTTAGGATTTTGGTACAGGGGGGTCTAAAGAAGTAAGATGGAGGAATTGGGGCGTGTCCTGTCCTTCTTCTTCTTCTTGGCCTCCATCTTCTGTGGTGGTGGTGGCACTTTGGGATTGGTCATTACTAAAAGTGCACCGGTTAATAAGGGTAGAAGGTATTGGGGAGAAATAATAAATATTGTATACGTAACTTCGAGTATAAAGATAAGTGACCACCCTGGGGGCTCGCAGTGTGCCCATGGCTGACTTGCTGTGCAGACCTCTGTCGGGCTGAAAGAAAATCTTTTAGATAAACAATTAATAAACACCAAGACTGAGACAAGATCAGAAGTCTCTCCTCGTCCTTTGAAGCGTCGGCTCTCCAAGGCCATCCCTGGGAATTCCCTGAGAATTCCAGAACACCTAAACAGCCTAAACAGCAACACAGAAAACCTTACATTAACTCCTTCAAACATTTGCTGCTAATATATTGATTGTATAATATGAACTCACTGATTTTTGTGATAAGCATTATTTATAAGGTATTGTTATAGTATTTACAGCTGGCCTTCATATGCTTTACCATCTCTTTGTGTGATCACGTACAAGACATGTCTCTTCAGGATCCTCCTTTTGTGTTTTCTAGCTGCTTATACATCTCCTTTATCCCGACTGCTAGTCTTGTGGCTTTCTTCAGTTATTATTACAGAAGCACTCCAGTAGAGAGTCCAGCTCTTCCCTTTTTTTTGGGTTTCGTGCTGGGTAATCAGTCTCTCATTCAGCTGTATTTCCTCCACATTCACACTTTCAGTGCCCAAATCTAGACTTGTAATCCTGTCTGTGACCACTTTAAGATCTTTGAAGAAGAGGTTTGCTGTGTTCAAAGAATCTCTGTCCTGAAGGAAACTTTGGAGGGATTCAACTACTAGATAGTTTGATTAGTTTTTGAAGCTAAGGTTTTTACTCATAAATGCTGTTCTTAAGAGCCTTGTTTAAAAATATGTCAAGATCCACCATTTAGAGTTTGGGCTATGACCAGGCCCTAGCTATACCTGGATGGGATGATTGATGACAAATTTATATGTTTTCTGCATCAAAATAAGATTCAAGTTGCTTTGTCTTGGCAATTTGACCTTATCAATATGACAGCTGAACCTACTTTTAAAGTGAGCTTGGAGAACCATTATTCGGACATGATTTTCCAATTCTCTACTGATTTGTGTCTTATTAGCTATTGCAGACTCTGCGATGACAGTTCAGTGTTATAGTTCTTACTAATTATATAATAAAGTGTTATTGATTGTGTGTATTATCTGATTAACTCCTAACTGCTGTCAGTTTCTTCTTCACTACATGCAGTGTTTTGCTCTCATTTTTCCTCATATCCATAACTAAAGAATGATTAGTAATGCAACTTATGCTGTTATTTTACATGTCTCTATACAATTTTGCAAAGGAGAATTAATCAATGTTTTGTTTCTCATATCAAGACCCATTCTTCACTTCCAGGATTTTAAGAAAACCCTCCAGTCCCTGGGGGAGGGCGGGGGAACCCGACACATGACAGTGTGGGTTTGCTTGTATTTTAACAGGTACAGAGTCTAGGAGGATTTCAGTGAAGAATGTGAAAGTCTACAGAATACAAGAAAACACTGACCACTCCACAGGCAGATAGGAGGACACACGAATGTGGACTGTGGGGAGTTTCTGACATCATGTGTTTTGCCCACAGAAGATTGTGAACTTTGGGTTTTATATGCCAATGCAAAAAGTGTGGGAATTTTTGGTATGCGCCTAGTTAACAAAAGCGCAGTGTGGATCATGTTACAATTCAGAACTTCATAAGAGGTATAAGGCCATTGAAACTTTACTTACATTTGGCCTGTCCTAGAATGGAACTGGGAAAAGAAAAAAAAATAGAAAAAAATGGGTGCCCATGAGTCAACCAAAAACCAATGTTTGGGTGATCTTGGACAATGCATCAGGCTTGGATACCATTTGTTTGTCTTATTCAATTCCAGAAAAGCCATTTTCAACCTGCTTGGTCAGCTTGCCAGTAGACAATTGGCCAAGACCAGAAAATGTCTCTCCAGATTTTTCACAATTCATTATCAATCCCACTGAGGGATGGGTGTCTGGACCAAATATCTCCCTGAGACACCATATGAATGTCAAGAATTGGAACTCTTTGGCTCAGAGAAAATGGATTTTTGCATAATATATTACTTACCTGGGTCAAAACAAAGTAAAGACAAAATTACAAATGTCACTCCAAATCACTGTTGTACAAAAATGCAACATCTTGCTGTAATTTCACCTCAGTGTTGCACACAGCACCCAACCATATCCCTTTGCAGTTGCCACAAGGGATCCTTCTCATTTGTGGAGATAAAGTTTGGCCTGCCATTCCATCAAATCATGAAGGTGGTCCATTGTAGCATCGAGAGATTTACTTTACTGACACCTAACATAAAAATGATAAAAAAGCAAAAATGTAGGGAGAAGAGGTTCATCGATCAGTATAATCCTGACTGTGATGGTAACTTTAGGACTTGGGATTTTGGAAAGAGTTTTACAGCAGCTTTCTTTCTGCCTCAAGCTGCTTCAGGGGCAGCCTTGAAACAAATGAATTAACTATGTTGTTGGCTAAGTGTGACCGTGTTCACAGGGGTCTTAGGATGAGGGAAGAGATGAGGATTTCAGAAGGCTTGATTTATTATTTTGTTATATATATTACATTAAAACTATACTAAAATAATAGAATAAAGGATTTCATCAGAAGGCTAGCTAAGAATAGAAAAAGAAAGAATGATAACAAAGGCTTGTGGCTTGGACTCTCTGTCCAAGCCAGCTCACTATGATTGGTCATTAATTAGAAACAACTCTATGAGACCAATCACAGATGCACCTGTTGCATTCCACAGCAGCAGATAATCTTTGTTTACATTTTGTTTCTGAGGCCTCTCAGCTTCTCAGGAGGAAAAATCCTAAGGAAAGGATTTTTCATAAAAGATGTCTGTGACATATGACCCTTTTTATTTTAATTAAATTAAAAAGAAAAATGTTTGTAATTTTCTCTGCTATGCCCATGCAGAGGAAAGAAAAAACACTTGACAGGTTATCTATTGCCAATCAAAACCTCATCAAATGCTGATGTGGAATGATCAGGGAAATTCTTCACCTGTAGAACATAAAATTCTATCATATCACTAAAACAATCCTACAATATAAGAAAATGCAAAAAACCATGCAAAGAAAGTTCATTGCTTCAAGTTCAAACAGCTGAGTTTCAGGAGAAAGTCCATGGAATGAAGATGTTCCTCTTTAATATTTCTGAAAGTCCCTTTTGGTCCTGAAACAGGCTTGTAGAATCCTGAAACAAAGAACTGCTGAAGAAAATCATCAACAGTTATCAAAAATCCATTGATAATCATCAAACAATTTTGAGACAACTTCTGGAATGTCTTGGCCACAGCCCTTTATTGAACCACTTGGACTTGGGCTGAGGCTAATTTTTGGCTCTTCAATGCTTTTGAGCTGCTAGCTCTTTCAACTCTTTTTATGTAATTTTTTTTTTTTTTTTTTTTTTTTTTTTTTTTTTTTTTTTTTTTTTTTGTGGTGGCAATGCCACCTTTTATTTTCAAAACAATGGGGACAGGCTGGGGGCAAGGACAGGGGACAAAGATGGAGGACAGTGCCATCAAACTCTCTAAGACCTGGACCACAGCCCTGGGTGACAGAGGGCAGTGTAGGAGGATGACAGAGAGGTGACACTGAGGGGACAGTGGTGACACTTAAAACTTGAACTCCTTGTACTTCTTGGCCCCCCCATGGGCATCCTGGGGCTGCGCCTTCCGTTTCTTCTGCTTGGCGGTGTGCTCAGCCACCATGTCACTGAAGTCCTCCTTCTCCACCTGCGCCTGCTGCCCCCGCACGTGCTCCTCATACTTCTGAGTCATGGCTGTGGGGTCCAGCTCCAGCTCCTCAGGGGCCAGCGCCACCTCCACACTCTGTGCCTCTGTCACTGGTCCCTTACGCCCCACCACTGCAGACATGTCATAGATGTGAGTGGAGCCCATCATGGCCCTGCCCATGGTCGCTGTGCTTTTTTCAGGGACCACTGTGAACAGCTGGGGGGTCTCACTCCCATCCATAGCCTCCTCTATTTTCTTCTTGCGGAGCTCGATCACCTCCGGTGTCTCCATCCCGGCTGGCACTGAGGAGAAACCCCCTGGGGTAATCAACCCACTGTCAGCAGGGGTGATGAACCCTGTCTGGTTGGGTTTCTCTTCATTGCTCTCCTCCTCCTCCTCTTCCTCCTCCTCCTCAGATTCCTCATCTGATGGCTCCAGCTCTCCCCAGGGTGTGCGGTCAATCTCCTCCTCCTCCTCCTTCATCAAGAACTTGGTGATGTTGGTGCCAAACACATCTCCATAAAGTGGCTTCCCCATCTCGTCCACGGGGGGCTTCCCCCATCCCCCAGCATGGTACCCAAAAGAGCACCCCTCAGGGATGGGGGCGTTGAGCCCCAGGATTTTGAGGTTGGGGTACGAGGGGGGCGGTCCGTAGCGCTGCATGGCAATCAGCCATGGGGGGGGCACCTTGTGGGCATTTGGCCCCATGGGCATGCCCAGCGCAATCCACAGCTCGTCCGAGAGGACACCCAGCTTCTTCTCCTTGAGCCGCGTCTCAAACTCCTTCCCCTCGTAGTAGAGGTCCCCGTGGATGGTCAGTTTGGGCTTGGTCTGCCACTTGAAGAAGGCATCATGGAGTTTCTGGTAGTCAATGTCAATCTTGCCCATCTTGGGTCGCACCTTCTCCCGCATCTTGGACTTCATAATTTTCTGCTCCTCTTTCTCCTGCAGGGCCTCGCGCATTTCCTGGATGCCCGTGCGCTTGATGAACTCGGGCAGCTCAAAGGGTGGTTTCTCAATGCCCCTCTTGCCTTGCAGGTATTTCCTCTTGAAGCACCAGTGTCGCGGCACCGGTACCGAGTTCCGTGTGGCCTTCAGGTGCACCAGGAGCTTGGGGTCCTGTGTGGTGACATCGTGCATCTCTACCACGTCAGGGCGGGCCACCAGCTGTTTCAGCTCGGCCACTGTGAACCTGTTCATGCGCCGCAGCTTCTTCTTGGACAGCTTGGGTGCCTCCTGCTTCTTCTCCTGCTCGTCCTCAGAGCTGACCCCATCAGTGCGCCTGGTGCCATCCTTGGGTCCCTTTTTATGGGGAACCCCGGCACTCTCTGCCTGCTCTGCCCACTCTGGCTCTTTCTCCTTGTCCTTCCTCACCCTGTCTGTCAGCCTGAAAGCCTTGAAAATCCTCCTGAAGAACACGAAGTTGGGGTTGTTGATTTCAGGCTCCTCGGTTACGTACTCAATCTCCACCTCAGGGACATTGCAAGGGGTGGGCTCGGGGTCCACCCAGGGGCAGGTCAGGGTTGGGGGCCCCTCCCGGGGCCCTCCCTTCCCCTGCTTCTTCTTCTTCTTGCAGTTGCGGCGCTTCTGGTTCCTCACCTTTTTGGATGTTCCTGTGTCCTCCTCAGCCTCGGAGGCCAATGCTGATGCCTGGAGCTCTGTCTCCATCTCATCCTCAGCTGAGACCCCCAGGACCGTCACCAGCTCCTCCTGGCGGCTCTGCTGGAGCTGCAGGATCTTCTCCAGCACCTGAGGGATCTTGGGGCCCACTCTGGAGTCCTGGGCCTCTCTGCTGTCATTGCTGGGGAGCAGGGTAGACCCACGGGGCTGGGGGGCTGCTGTGGGCAGGGGGGCTCCCATGGGGCTGCCTTGGGGGGCCAGGGGGGTCCTGGCACCAATGTGAGCGCCCTCGGGGGGAGCATGTGGGGCTGGGGTAGTCAGCTTGGCCATTGCTGCCATCTTGTCTATCCCTGCCCCTGCGCCCAGCTCACGGCTCTCCTTTTCCTCCAAGAATATTTTCAGCAATTTTAAGTTCTTAACTAAGTCGTAAACCTTGAATGTGATCTGCACCAGTTCTCTAAAGTTTAGAAATAATTAGCTCTTTAAAAAATATTTTACTGCTCAAGCAGACAAAGTCAGAATACAACCTGACACCCTGTTGGTCAGGTTGTTGGTAGCCGTCCAAATAAATGGTGGCTGCAGTCCTCCTGGAGAGACAGATGGGGTTCTGTTGAAGCAGTGATCCTGTCGAAGGGTGTAGTTTTCCTTTGAAGGTCCAGTGGTGGTGTAGAAGGGTCTGGTCTTCCTCTTGGAATCCAGTGGAAAAAGGCTGCCTAAGGTGTTTGAAATCTCAGTTTATATGGAGGTAGGAATGCTTGGCTCCTCCCCCTGGGTGGAGCATTTCACAGTGGGATGAGGTAATTTTATCACTCATGCTTTGAGACTCAATGGGCCATTAAGAGAAGATAACTCCTGGAGGGAGGGTGGGTTATGGGAGAGATAAAGAACACTGCTCCACCTGGTTTTAACTGATGGTGATAACAAGACACACTTCTGGTTACATCTTGCATTGCAATCTAAGACAGCTAAATTTACTTTTCTACATTGTAAGATATATAGTTGTTTTCTTTTGAGAGATAGGACAACTCCAACTAAAAAAGCTGTGATGAAACACTGATAAATACCTCTTTGTGGATAAAGACAGTACAGTGTGTTCACCCTTCATTTTGTCAAAGATTCTATTGCTTGTTACAATCTCTGCTGTTTTATGTTCCATAGATAATGCAGAAGGGTCAGTGATGATTCTACATTATGGCTGGTATTGATTGTAAGCTGTTTTAGTGTTTTCATTTGTTTCATTTTACTGTCATTGGTACATGACTGTTTAGAAAGGTGTTATCTCAACTTCCTAAGACAGTTACCACTGATATGTTGATTACATTATGTGAATTTACTGATTTTATAATAGGTGTTATAAACAAAAATTCAGTTGATTTTTTTCTGTGAGAAAAAAAGTTACCACTACTGCTGGGCTGCTGCCTGTGTTATGGTAATTACGGGTCGTTGTCGTTAATGGTTGTTTTTGTATTAGTAAAAGCCCTGGCTGGGGTGAGTTAATGGCCCTTCTCCTGAGACACTGAAGGGTGGGGACCTTCCCGAACAGTGAGGAGAAGAGACCTGGAGGGGGGGGTTATGCAAAGTGACTCCAGGACCAGCATGCTTTGTGGGACCCCCCCCCCCGCGCCCCCCCCCCCCCCGACTCCAAACCCACGGAGAAACCCCAAAAACAACGAGCCAAATAAGAGTTGAGAGACTGGAGTGATGTCTGGACGTGAGGAGCCGAGTGCTGAGCCTGCAGAGATGCGGAACACCTTCGGACTCCCTCTCGCCCTGACCAAGGGAGTGATCCCCGGCGGTGAGATGGGGCCGAGTTGGGTGGCAGGACTAAGATCTGATGGGGACATTATGCTGGTAAGGCTCCCATGACGATTGGATCCCTCAGTTCTGCCCGTAGTGGACAGAGCTGCGGATGTCCTCCTCCTCTGAGTTGCCCTGGGAGACACGACGGGGATTGCAGCCCTTTTGAGCTGCCCAATCTGGAGCTGATCACTTTTAATAAAGGCATTAAAAAGGAGAAGAAGTCTCCTGGCCCTGTTTATTTCAATAGGCATTATCATAAGATGTTATTACTGTATTTTCAGCCAGCTTCTTTTATGCTTTAACATCTTTTTGTGTTATTATCTAGAAGACACCTGTCATTTCAGGATCCTTCTTTTTTTGTTCTCTAGCTGCTTATGCATCTCTTAGACCAGACTCTGGCTAGTCCCTGCACTGACTCTATGGTTTGACCCAATGCTGTCTCATAATTTTAAATATTTTTCAGAGTTCCAAGAAAATATCTAAGCTTCATTGAAAGCCTCCTCCAAACTGCTAGCCATGTGTTTTTTTTTCCAGTTATTATTACAGAAGCAGTCCAGCAGATTGCTGTGTTTGAAATATCTCTGCCCTGAAGGAAACTTTGGGGGTGTCATGGTTTGACGCTGGCACAATGCCAGTGCCCCCATGAAAATATATGCTCCCTGGCGTCTGCTGTGAGATGTGACCAGGAATAAGCAAAGCAGGCCCCCACTTAGAAATAAAGAGAAAACTTTATTAACTAAACTACAACTCTAAGTAACAAGAAACACACAGGGAAAATGAAAACTTTCCAAAAACATTTCCTCCTCCCCCCACCAAATTTCCAATACATCTATCCCCCAAAATCACCAACTCTCAGTCCATCACCACCCTTTAGATAATCAATTCCCAGTTCATCAAGAAGAGAGGAGTTCCTCTTGTGCCATAGGCTTCTCCAGGAAACACCGTTGAAACCTCCTGTGTTTCCATGTCACTTGTGGCACTGCCCGGACAGCATGTGCCATTGTGACCTCTTCCTTCCATGTCCAGTGCTCTCACCACTGCACAGGGACCAGAGCTGCTTCTAGGGTCATCCTTTTAAGGATGCTTTGTCCCATTCCAAAAAGAGCAGTCTCACCTTTGGGACACCTGTCCCCCCAGATTTCACCCCCTGGGCCCGAGGGGTACCAACACTGAACCCTCTTGGCTCTGAGCCATTGCCTCCCCCTGGATGCAGTCTCTGTGTCACCAGGAACATGGTTCTGTCCATGGCTATAACAAGAAGAGTCCAGCTAAGGCCACTCCATCATCTCTTTCCACCTAAGATTCTTCTCTACTCTCCTGACATCTTTCACTTGCCCAGACCTTCATACCTGCACATTTCCTTCTTCCATTTCATCTCTATCTCTCTTCTAGGAAAGGTTAATGTTCTGCAAAGTTTTCCTTGTCTGAAAAAGGGTTAAAAGCTGCCACAAGCGGCTGGACACTGATATCAAATTTTAAGGTGGTACAGGCTCTCTCTGTCTCCTGGGGAAGGCGGGGGGTGGGGGGCGCTGCCCGATGCCTCTCAGTGCTCTCTCTCTTTCACCCTTCCATCTCAGGCACACCAGATGCCAATATTAAAATCTGAACACCTAATGGTGACCACAGCATATCCCAGAAAACTTACTTCCTCTCAAACCACGACAGGGGGGATCCATCTATGGATGGCTTGATTAGTCTTTAACCCCAAGGCCTTTACTCTTAACTGCTGTTCTTAAGAGCCTTGTTTTAAAATGTGTTTAGGGAATCCCCTCCCAGTTGGAGCTTGGGCAGTGGCCAGGCCTTGGCTCTACCTGGGTGGAGAATTTGCCAGTAAACCCAGATAAAGATGTTTTCTGCATCAAAACTAGATTCAAGTCACTTTGACTTGGCAAGTTGACCCTTTATATATGACAGCTGAACCTGTTTTTGGAGTGAGCTTGGGAATTATTAACTGGAAATAATTATCCAAGCCCTCACTAAACTGAGGTTTGTCAGCTGTTCACAGACTCTGTGATGATGGTACAGTGTTTCAGAGATTCCTAATTACCTAATTTCACATGTATTAATAATTATGTGTATTATCTGAAATATTCTTAATTGTTGCACCTGATTTATTCCTGATTGCTGTCAGTTTCTTGTTCACTACATGTATTGTTTTGCCTTGATGTTTCTTCATGCTTATAATCAAAGACATGCATCTCATTCAAATAAAAAAAAGAAATAAGGGGAATTTAGTGCCTTAAGAACATCCAAATAATGTAATATGTACATTAGAAATTTAGACAACAAATAATTTTGAATAATGCACTATTTACATTAGAAATTTGGAAAAAAGATCATCAAATCTAAATCCCAATTGAGTGTGCAACAGCAAAGCCTAATTGATTCATTAACTTGAAGAGAGGGTGTGCTTGTTTTTTATCATCAGCAGGTTTGACACAGTCACCTGTTCATTTGATCAGACACCAATTGCCACCGATAAAATGAGGCCCAGTGGGAAGAGAAATAACCTAATCACCATGCAGCCTTCGTGGCCAGAACAGGAACAGAAGTAGGACTGCCAAGACATATCTGTGTCTGCAAACTACAGAGGCAATTTGCCAACAAAAGCCTTATCATCATGGTATAGTGTTCCAAAATTCTTTAGTTATTCCCTGTTCCAGGATCCAGGAGGACATTCAGTGATGTCAAAGATCAACATTTCCAGCTAATGAACTTTCTCCTCAGTTTCAACTATCTGGACTTTCAAAAAATGGTCATTTATTTCCATTTCCCTAAGAGACATTGGACATTATTCTCTTGTTTCCTCATACTGTGAAACCCAGTGTTAATGACATGATTAAATTTGATAAGCTTTGTTGATTGTAATCAGTCTTTTATGTATCTTATCCCATATCTAATAGGTAACCAGTGGTAACCTTAATGAGATAATAGCTCACAGGAGCGAGCCATTTTAATATCAGAACATATGAGCCCTTTTAAATTAACGAAAAGGTGAGATGTCATTTCCTATAAATGAGCTTTGTGAATAAAGAATTGGCTTTCTGCATGAAGAATCTTGGCTGATTTATTCCAACATATTAGAAATTAGACTTTTGAGTTTTCTTGTAAGTTTTTCCCACAATATTCCAGCAGGTCACACAGATTATAAGGAACTCTTTACAAATTGGTATGAAGGTTTTGCTTTATAAGAATATTATTTTGATTTTTATAATAAAGAACATTAACTCAGTATATTGCTGAGGGATTTTTAAATTTATTTTATCATGCTTATTGCTTTCTGCAACAATTTGAATATGATTGGTTAGAGCTGAACCTTGCAAAAACAAGAACTGGTTATTAAGCTTTATCTAGCCAAAGCATAATCTGGCAATCACCAAGGTTTCAATTAATTTTCAGGACACTTCCTCAAGGCAATCTGAAGGGATCAGGATACTCTTAAGTGAGCACTTTATCGTGGACCTCAGTAGGTCCAATGCGTTCTAACTCTTCAAACAGCCAGTGTGTTTCTGATTTGCCTGCTCTGGGAATGGAGACCCTGTAGCCATGTGGGTGGATTGCCCTGGTGCATTTTTAGCATCTGTTCCTGTATGGCAATACACTTTTATGAATTGCTAGCACATGGCACTTCTTTCATGCCCATCTGTCTAAACCACAACTTTCAGCTTCAACTTTGAATATATTCTCTGCAATCTCCTGCCCAGCTTTCTTCACATCTTCCTTGCCCAGTCTATGTCTCTATGATTACCTGTGGACCTTTTCAAAATGTTAAATCTTTTTGCTGCCAGGGTTCCTGAATCAGCTGCTTGTCTTCCCTCTCCCCAACTTCAAATTGATCCTCATTTCCCCAAAGCTCTGGTCCTTTTCTGTCTCAGGCTTCTTATCCTGTGAGATATATAGAGATCCTGAGGTGCCATCTGGCTCAGGGTTCACAGACACTCCCTTGACCCTGCTGCCAGGACCTTGGGGTAATGGTCACAAACTACCTGGTGAGAAAGGACAGGGAGCGTGAGCAAACCAATTGTTGTTGAAATGTCCTCCTCATAGGTGGTCAGCAGGGGAAACATTGCTTCCTGCCTTCTTCTGATGAAAAGGAACTGCCTCAATAATGGCTTTTGAAAGCAAGAGGTATTTCCTGCCCCAGCTTTGCTGCTGGCATTTTTTGTGCTTGGCTGGGTTTCCATCGAACCCAGCTGCTCCTTCCTGGTCGTGACAACACTTTCCTTCCATTTGACAAGATAAGATCAGAAAAGTGAAGTAAGACAAATTTTTTCCACTTTCTTCCATCTGGTATAATTAAATACTTGAGAGAAAGCAGGGCTTATATATTCTTGATCCTGGGGAAGATATATTAATCTGTACACCAGTTCCCAACTTACTAGCATGCAATGTTCTGGCTGTGCTACTGTTATGTTGGTTATATGGTTAGGGTCCATGACAAAATCTAATTATTCTTCTCACTTATGTGTGACTTCTGTGTGATGCTTCCTGTGTTTGAACAGATTTGGGTGTTACAGGATAGACACAGTTAAAACTAAACAGCTGATGTCCAGCTATCATTCTGTCAAGCTTTTAGGTAATTAGCATGCATATGTTGGGAGATTTCACAGAATATCAGCATAGTCTGAGTTGGAAGGGACCCAGAAGGATCATCAAGTCCAGCTTTTAAGGGATGGCCCATATGGAGATTCAACCCACAAGCTTGGCATTATCAGCACCATGCTCCCACCAACTGATACCTCTGGAAGCCTTTGTATCAAAGCTCATTTAGGACTGAAAATGAAGAGATTCCAAAATGTCAGTTTAGCTGTTTATATTGCCAGGATATTTATATTTACAGGGTCATCTGACTCCTGTCTGCTCTGTTCTCATTCTTCTGCAACCAGGAACTTCCTGGGTGACCACAGGAGAGGGGCTGTGTAAGAATGCTGTAGTGGTGATCAGCCAGACACCATGCCTGTTACAGGTGTTGGTAACATCACATTTACCAGTTTTTTCTCCATGCAGACAGATCTTTCTGAAGATTTATTCATTTCAGCTTTTTCAGCTAAATGTGCTTGTTCTGTCTTCTATGTGCTACTCTTATTTTTCCAGTTATATGAGAAAGAAACCATTTCTTACAGCCAATGAAGTAAAGAGAAAGGTTATTTCAGTCCATCTCACTTTTACTAACCAAAATGAATGTAAATGAACCAAAATTGTTTTATTCCATGTCCATCTGAGACATAACATTTAATTTTGAAGTCCTTATAAAAAAATAAAGGGAAACTATGAGGGCAGATTTCTTCCATTGCAGAGACCAGTAGTTCAGGTGCTTCCCAGGAGGGTGGAAAAGGTGATTTCACTTTGTGCTTCTGACTGAAGGGCTAGAGCCAGTGGCTCCCATAGAACCTCTAACCACTGAGCCGTGGTAGCTCTGCACTGAATGCTTTTGCTGCTGCTGTCACTGCTGTTGTCCTCTAGTGGACATGATCTCTCTGCTGTTTGCACTTTTCAAACTGAAGCTGTCATCCCCCTGTCTGTCAGGTTCTCCACCTGATGATCTCAATTTCCTAGGGGTTTTTGGGTGAGCTTGTGGAATTTACTGTTTTCCTTTGATACATTTTTAAATTGTGGTCTTTTGGCTTCTGATTTTTGTTTATTCGCTCCCCCCGACTCCTGCCAATAAAACCCCCCAAACATACATCTGACCTCCCAAACAGACCATGGTATGAAAGTTTTCTGCATTTGTAAGAAAATGTTTATATGCCAGTGATCCAGGGGTTCCTCAGGGGCGAGAGAGATTTTCTGAGCTCAAGATAATTTCTAAACAACGTCAATTCAACATTTACAAAATAATTTACTTTTACCTAGAGAAAAATAGGACAATTTAGGCTGACATGCATGAAAAATCTAATAATAGGGACATAAAACAGGACATGGCCACAAATTTGGACAAATAAAAATAGGACAATCTTTTCTTAGCATTTTCAGCAGTACAAAGACCATTAGCAGAATAAGAGCACTGTTATGCCCTGTTAACAGATACTGTGGTGCAACAAGCTTTCCAGTGAGAAGCTTCATGTTTAAGGTTGTAGTAAGATATTTCTTTTCAGTTTCTTTCTAGCTCTCTCTTCTATGCTTTTGTGTGCAATAATACATTTTTTGCCTCTTCAATTTAGGGAGACTAACTATATCTGACTAATAGGCCAGCAAAGCAATGAAAAATTAAAAATTTGTTGTTTATTGATATGGAAGGTTCTTAGAAAGAGTCCTGTCCTGTTATACTGCATGAACTCACTGAGAAAACTTAACATGAGACTGCATTGAGGTGTGTGACAGATTTCCCAGCATCCTAGCCCTACTGCCAGCAGGGAAATAACATGAAACTAGTATCTTAAACACGTATGGTGAAATAAAACGGCAGGAGATCTCTTCTCCTTTATAATGCCTTTATTAAAAGTGATCAGCTCAAGGTTGGGACGCTCAACGGGTCCCCGGTCTTGCCATCGCTGGCAGGAATGGCTTGGAGAAGGAGGAACGTGCAGCTTTGTCCTTTAGAGAGCAGAGCTGAAGAACCCACCCTCATGAGAAACCAAGGAGGTTAAACCCCATACTACAGCTTCTGGGTTTTGCAGTCTCGGGGTCCTGGCCCCAGCTGAGGTCTCTGCTTGGGGCGAGGGGCAGCAAAGGGTCTCAGCGTCTCTGCAGGCTCTGTACTGTTCCTCATGTCCAGACATCACTTTGATCTCTTAATTCTGTGTTGGCTCCTTGTTTTTGGGGTCTTTTGGTAAGTCTGGTGGGGGTCCTCTCTCGATGCATTCTGGGTCTGAGGTTATCTGCGTGTACTCCTTTGTCTCTTCCTGAGAAGGGCCATCAACCCGGCTTTAGGCAGGGCGGTACTGATACAAAAAGGGGAATTCTCAACAATAGAGGGTTAACGACCAACACTTAACAGGTGGTTACAATATGCAGCTAACAAAGAACTCTCCTGGCCTGCAATCAGCTCCCAACTCGTAACTCTGCAACCCTTTTTTTAAAAAAAATGAGTAACTATTTTTCTACTTATATAGCTTGACTAGCACTTTTAAAATCACACTGGTATTTTAGAATAAATACACTGTCTTATTCTTTGTTTTGCTTCAGGAATGTTATTCTCCAGTTTAGTACTCCTGCTAAAACCACACTGCTGCTTCCCCCTCACTCCCCTCTAATTGGAGTCACAAAAGGCAGGGCTCACAGGTTGAGATTAGAACAATTTACTGGAAACAGCAGTGAGATAAGAAAGCCAACAGTAAGAGCAACAATAATAGCAACAGAGGTATACAAAGGAGGGAGTGATTCACCCGCAGAAATGCCCACCATGGACTCCTTGACAAATGAACAATGCTGGACGGATTCCCCCTGCCGTGTTTACTCCACTGAAGGAAGGACAGTCCTCACCTCCTGCCCCTGGCAATGACCTGAGCTGGTATTGAATAGTATCAGGATCCTGGCCATGTCCCCTCCCAGCTACTGCAAAAGATTAACCTGTCCTGGCTGAAACCAGGACAGTCTTTAGTGCCGATTACTACTATCAATGCTGTGCCTGCCAGGGAGATAATATTTGAGTTGAAGCTAAGTTTCTTGTTTGTGGCGGAAAAATCAAAGCTTTCAAACTTGCACACTAAAGGTGAAGGGCACTGTGGGATGCTGTGACTGTAAGAAAAAGAGGAAGCTTCTCATAAATTACAGATAGACTTTACATCCTTTTGAATTGTGAAAAAGCTCTTTAAAAATATTTATTAAATACAAGTTTTAAAGTAGCTGTTTCCTTCAGGGTGCACAATATGGAGGAGCAGTCAGCCAGTGGGATGTGGAGGTGAGGAGGCTGAGGGGTAGGGTAGCCTTTCTCTCCTGTCACATCTGTAGCCTATTCCCCTGCTGTCCTTAGCTCTCTCCTGATCAGATTTATCAGAAAAAACCCTTATCTTACCTGGTTGTAAACTTACAATTCATTCTGGTTTTATTATGTAGTGCTACATTCTGCCAGTATGCAAACCCACAAAAAGCTCAGTCTTTGCCTTTGAGAAATTCTATTTTAGGCATAAGATGTAGTTTTGAAGAAATGAGGACAGAAACAAAAGAGGCGAGAGAGAATGTAGGAAGATAATTTTGATTTTCAGACCATTTGATTTTGTTCAAGATTTTGGCCATGGATGGGATTCATGTCAGTACATTTTATATTTAATCTCAGTACAGTTGCTTAAAATACAAGCATCTGTCTTAAACTAAGGAGCTGGGCTGCTCATGACCAAAGGAAAGCAGCAGATACCTCCAAAGAGGATTTATCCCTTCCTCAAGAAGGTGGTGGGATGAACTCTCCCTGTCTTTCTCCATTGACATGAAGGAAGCCCAAGTTATTTGTTTAGATTGAATACTTACTTTTCACACAGCAAGAATAGTGCTAGGCTCAAATAATTTCATTTCTTGAAAAATGTATTGAAATTTTGAAGTTGTGGCTCTACTCCTGCCCCTTCCCTCACTGCTGGTTGGTATCTGGGAAGGGAATACATGCTGCAGTGCTGACAATTCCCATCCTTTGTGTGTACTGAGGATATGCCTTGGGCCTAAGCAATGACAGCCCTCAGACCTGTGATGACTTGAAAAATCACACACCAGTGCTATCTAGCCTCCAGCCAGCATGGGACAAGTGATGCATTATAAATCCAGATCCTTTACCAGTGCAGAGATTAAAGAAGCAAGAAAGAAGTTTCTTAATCCCTGCCTCAAGCAGTTTAAAACCTCCTTGCTTGGGGTCTTACATAAATCAGAGCAGAGGACTGGCTATATTCTGCAAATAAATCTTCCTTGATATTTACTTCTCACATAACTTCTCTGTAACAAATTCTGAATTCCCCATGAAATACGTTAATAAAATGTCAACCAGTTTATAATTTAGTAGCATAATAGTAATAATACTTTCTTCAGTTATATGTGTCTCTTCCAGGCAACATTTGATATATTGCTTGCAGATAAAAAGTGAAATTAATATCTTAATATATCATTTAGTCTTTTTCCTAATACCAAAACCCACTAAGTGTAAACCATCTATACAATAATTAATCATGCATAAGTGCAGACCAAATGCAGATTAAATCAACCTGAAAAAAGTCTCTCACAAGTAATTTCCACATGCATTTGAGGAAAATAATTTCAAAAAAATTAAGTATAAGAATTATTTCCACTAGAGTTAATAATTATAATAATGGCAGAGGACACTTAGTACAGAGCATTGCAATAGGATTAAAGAACACACCTTTCATTTTTTCCAAAAGAATAGGAAGAACCAAAAGAAAAGGCAGTGATTAATTTATAAAACATATTTTGCTCCTGTAGAAAACCTTCTGTTTAAGGATGTGTGATGATGCTTGACAGACTGTCATGAATTGAGCCTTACAAACAGTCAGAGAACTGATAACTAATATGTCTCCTCTAAAATTGTGTATCAAGGCAACCTGCCATTCTGAAAACTGGAATCACAGTGCCACATGTTTCAACAGACACCAGAGAACAGTGGCCAGTTCTGCACATGAGCTGTTGGACCCTATTTCAGAGCTGCTCCATCACCGTGTTGCCTGTGACTGTGCTGTACCCCACACATCAGTGCAGTCCTGTGCTTGCTGCTGGGGACAGTTACAGGCAAAATTTGTGCTGAAATGCAAAGCCATGACTCAAGTTGCCCTGTTGTCTTCAGCTTTAAATTGAGAAAAACATAGTGCTCACACTGAAGATCCAGAGTTTGAATTATTTCAGATTTGGCTCAGTATGTCCACACAAGTGCAATCACAGCTGTCTGGCAGGCATGTTTACAGTCACCTCAGAACCCCAAACAGCCCTTCAGACCATTGACACTCCTGCTGTGTGAATCCTTTTTAGCCCATGATCAGATAATCCAGGGCCACTAGACTTCTGATGCTAACTAGTTAGAAAGACTTTGATATTTGATTTCAAACCAGACCAACTGAACAGATGTTTAATTAAACAACAGACAAGGTGTTGTTTGTCAGCACTTTAAGAATCCCAGCCTTCTGTTTTCACTTGCATGAACTTTTTCTGCCATGAACTTAACCTGTCACAATTGTCTTTCAGTGAATATATTTGCTGATGCCAGAAGCAGAAGGAGTTCACAAATCAAGCTTTTGACAGGTTGCAGGCTGGGTCTCATTCTCACCTACACCTTGGTGCCTCAGGGGACGTGCTGTCTTCTCCAGCTGAAGTGCACAGGTATTCCTTTGCTTGCTTCCCTCACTCAGCTCTGCTCATTCCCAGCTGAGACACTGGGCTGCCTGGAACCCAGGTAAGACCTCTTCAGTATTTAATTTTCCTGTTAAGCATGGAACCAAAATTTGTTGGGGTTTTTCTAGTCCTTGTTTGTCCATTAAAGGGAGTGAGGTTTAGAGAGTATCACTTGTGTTACATGTCACAGTGTTAGGGTAGGAATTGGATGTGTAACTGCCAAGATTGCTCACCATGGGCACCTGTTTTTCACTGCAGTGCTGTGGCAGTGCTTGCAGCTTAAATCATCTCTGAGTCTGCCCATTATTCTGACAGAGTAGAAAATTTGAAGTCCAGCACAGAGGGAAAATATTTGCTCAGTTTTGCTTCGGACAGTTGATCTTTGGCCAGGTCTCTGTAGCCAGGCACAGCTGCATGGATGCTCAGCAGCATCATCTCCCTGTCACATGCCAGGCCCTCTGTGATTGTGGCAGGTGAGAGCAGCTGCAGCAGAATGAAAGCCTGGTGACCCTTGCTAGCTTTCCTGCCTGAAGTACTCATCTAGGTACTGCCTGAAGTGGTTGCTGAAGTGCTCATCTGGGTACAGCTGTTGTGTCGTGTGCTGCATAGAGCTGGGTGCACATGGAGTCTCTAACACCTGAAGTGATTTTGTTTATGTTCCCACTTCTCTGGGGGTGTATTTCATTTAAGCTCACTCACTACAGTGATGGCTGTGTGAGGAACAAGAACACAGCTGGATAGTGGTGCTTGGGCCATGCTCATACAGGGTTGTCCCAGCAGCTGGAACTGTTTCAGGGTGCACCAGCCTCACTGCTTCCTACAGGTGGAGAAAGAGGTGGAAGATGCAAAGATGGGGGCAGGTTTGGTTTGGGAGTTCTACTTGGTGGCAGGATACTGGATTATCTTTTATACCCATGACTGCCTTTTGTTTTTCCAATAGTTTTGTGTTGGCAAGTCTCACTTTCTTCCAGTAAATAGGAAGGATGCCATAATGTCACAATCAATCTCTCTTGGACTTGTGCTGAGTTTTACCTGTACAATTTTTTTGCACTGATGCTGACATTACCTGGTTTTCTTCACTAAACATTAAGATGCATTTATTCTGACAAATAGGTTTCTGACAAAATTCATAGCACCTGACATCAGGCACTTCTCAGTGGCATCTCTGACTGTCTTTTAAATTAATGAAAACAAACTAGAATCTCCAGAGAAAGAGCTAGATCTCTGCAAACAGCCCTGCTGAATCCACTTAGAATTGAGGTGGTTTTTTAAAATTTGAATACCATAGTATTTTAGCTGATAGCATTCTGGTTCTATTTTATACTAAGTGTAAATATGTTTTCAAGGTCTTCTCTGGAAGCCTTTGTGAAGTGCTTCTCTGCTTTCATTCCAGTTTCAGTACTGAAGTTTCCATCATGAGATTTTTTTTTTTCCTACAACTAAATCAAAGCCAGGGTTTCCTTTTAGTCATTATATTTTTATTACATCTCTGTCACTTCACTGAAGGCTGAAATGAATTCAGTCAATTCTGAGTACACCTGTGGGCCCTGGTGAGCCAGAGCACCAAGTGATGGACCAGTTTTTCTCTTGCAGCAGTACCAGTCAGAGTTTGATGGGGAGGCATGAGGCTGGGGCTGGCCATCCTGTTACACCTCAGTAAGTACAGATGCTACAGTGACTCAGGCCAAATTTGAAATATTATCATATGATTTACACACCTTTCCAAGATTTTCTTAAAGCACTTCTTTTAAGAAAATGCTATTGAGAAACACTTGACAGTGAATCCTTATTCCCCACTCTCCTGCCAGTGAGGGACCTATGAGATATGATATCTTCAAGTACAAAGAAGACACACATGTTGTAATTGAGTCTGATTCAGGTCCTGAAAGAGGCAATCAACATCTGCTAATGAATAATCATCATGGATTTGTATAATTAAAAAGAGCAGGCTAACTAAACATAGGCACTGCTTTTGAATTATAGCCTGAGTCCTAGACTGAAATTTGGTGTAAAATGCTGTATTTTTACTGTGGTAGTTGTATTTCTGGTGTTTTGTGGGATCTTCAAGTATCAGTTGTAGTGTTTTTTAACTGCACCTTTTCTAACAAGTTGAGCCAAGTAAGGCTGAATGGATATAGCCTCCAAGGTACCCATTCCTTTGCAGAGTTTCAGGACAGAACTTGTTTAAAAGGAAAAGCCCTGTAAGGAAAGTCTTAATATAATAGGGAAGATACTGAAAGTTGTTTCAGGCTAAACAAAGAAGTTCTGCAATTATTCAGAGTATTCAGAATTACTCTTTTAATTTATTAATGACCACTTCATGGGGTCTGACAGGGTTTTGACACTGGACTAGGGATTCATTGCAAATTAAAAGAAAATTTGGGGGACCCCTGATATCAATCCTGGTCTCAATCCTGGTCTCATTTCCACCATTATAACTTGGAACACTTATTTCAACAGAAATAAGTGGAATTAATTCAAATCTGTCTCTATTCAGGGAGTCAATTGAAATACTCTTTTTTAGGATTGCTGGCAATGGTATGTAAGGGTGGGAAGCATAATAAATTATTGCTCATGGCACATTTCTTTTCAGTAAAAATGCCAACGTGCTGAAAATTTAAGTTTTAGTATAGATTTGCAATATGCTAGCTCTATTTTTTTTATTATTTTGCAGCTGGTGTGTTCATTACTGAAGTTCTTTCAAAAATGTATAAGTAAGGACAAAAGGAGTACAGGCAAAGGATAATTGAGTTTTCTGCTTGTGTTGGGATTTAACTGTTTTTGTCTGGAGGATACTGCTGGCTACACAAACCAATTTAATCTTTCTTTGATCTTCTGTTATGCTCAGTGCTGATAAGGCCCCGGCATGCACAGCATGACTGTGGGGCTGGGTCCTGCCACCCAGCCCTTGGGGACCTCCTCCAGGGCCGCAGCAAGCGACTGACAGCCTCGTCAACCTGTGGCATGAGCAGGCCTCAGAAGTACTGCATTATAGGCTACCTGGAGGTTGGTCTGCTCTTTCCTTTTTAATAAATTGAACTCCACTTGCTAACCATATCCTCTACTAACCTTATTCTCATCTGTATAGGGAATTTGCCCAGACTGGGAAGTTCCTGTGGGAGTTATCTGAATAATTATCAGACAGTGTGACACCAAGTCTGGTGGGAGGCTGTGCCTCACTGCAGCACATATGGAGGGTTTGGCAGCAAACAGCCTCCACAGTGATGTGTATCTTCTCAAGGGGGAGAAGCATCCCCATCCCTGAGATGCACAGGGATGGAGCACAGGGATTTCTGAAGGAGCTTTGCTCTGCAAGTCCTCTTCCCCCTCAGGCCCCAGAGGTGAAGCCCATGGTCTGTGTGTGTGAGAGGGGTCCCACAGGCTGCAGGGCCTTCTCCAGAGGAATGTCCATATGGTGTTGAGACCTGGGGCAGCCTGTTAAGAGAGTCACACCATACACTCTCCTCTCTTTTGATCTGAAATGAGGCCAGTGTTGCTGAGAGCAGAAAGCAGCCTCTGAAAAGGGAGGACCTAATGCTGTGGTCCAGGCTTTGGCCATGTGTGTGGGTCAGCAGATCCAAAATGTGGCTGACCAGAGGGATGCCTCTCACTCCCTGGCTGCAGTGAGGAGGGGGAACCACTGGGTATATGGAAGGTGTGCAGAAATGAGGATTTCCCTGTTGTACATCCTGGAGGACTTGGCCCAAATGAGCTAATGAATTGTCACAAATAGAAATATTGTCACTAAATAACAGCCTAGGCTGAAGAGGAAGTTAAAATACAGCTTAATTTATAATCAATTTAAAATAATTACAGTTTATGACCTTCTAGCTTAATGTTGTGACACATTTGCAGAGTAAAGTATGGACATGGAACCAAGCACTGCTCCAGGTTGCATATTGTATCCACAGTTTCCTGCAAAATGTAAATATCTCTTTCATTTGCTAAAATAGCCTGAATCCTCTTTCTGGTCCTCAAGCTGGATGATTGCCTTTTATTCTTGCTTTTTTAGATCAAAAAGCAATAAAAAAATTAATATGTTCACTTGCCTGTACTTATCCTTTGAACTATGTAAATACAGACTCATGAAAAGGAGCAGCTGTTCTGCAATAATCCCTGTGATTTAATGCTGCTTCAACATATCTTGACCCCAGGTGGCTGTCTCCTGAAGAGGGTGAAAACCACAAACTGCTGCTTTGCAGGGCTTGAGAGAGAGAGACCCTTTGTCAATGTGCTCTGTTCCATCAGCTTGCCTTAAATGTGTTGTGCACCTCCAGTGCATCAGAGTGCCACTTCACTTTCAATTTGCTTTCTCACCAGCATATTTTGAATACCTTGCTGGAGGCAGACCAGGAAGTTTTGCATCTTACATCTTGTAAACCAAAGCTCTTCCTCTCCTCTCCTGATGACCTGTGGCAGATTTCTTAAGAGCAAACCTTACTCATGAAAGTGGGTATTAGTCAATGTGGCAAGCTACCAAAAGCCAGGATTTAGCTGGGATTCAGATGGGGAAAAAATAAAATTCAACTGCTTTGTGTTTGGAAAGCAGCACTACAAGTAATTTTTAGTCTTTAATATGTCTTACTGTTTTTAAAATGTAGGTTAAGTGGGTTTTAGCTCAATGATTGGATTTACTACTTACATATGTTTTGAAAGGAAAAGACAGGGCACTCAGTGTTGAGGAGAGTATAAAGCTCCACAATTCAGAGGCAAGTGGGATCTGCCAGACATGGACATGCAACCTTCAACATAAGTTGCCCCAGTGTCATATTGTATGCCTATAAAAACCAGAGTATGAGTGTGCATAGTCCTTCCAACTGCTTCAACAACCCAGACTCTCCTTACCAGAGCTTTGTGAAATGAGATGACAGAGTGGGTCTTTTTTAAATTTTTCACTCATCTTCTAAAATGTGCTTTCATACATTTGTCAAGTGTAGTATAGAATTACTTAATGTAATACATAATTACCGTGGTTAAAATACATTAATTATACCTGTGAATCTATATATCTTCATTTATTTAAATGCAAATGGGTGATTTCATAATGCAAAGATGTTAAAACCATTCCCAGTTTTTTGTGGATCCTGAGTGTGCCACCCATCTCCTTCTGGGTCATTTCCAGCCTCCCAGCCATGGGTACTGAACTTGTATCCTATTGATATCCTGATTTTCCCTCTTTGCATTGGTTTAAACTTTCCCAGTTCCCCTACACTTCAAAAGACAGCAGTCAGGGTGGTGGTGTCATCCCAAACCAACTACTTACCTGGTACCTGGTCTTACTGAGATCCCTTCTCCACAAATGAAAAGTGCAATTTTTATAAAGTACCTGGGGAAGACCATGACCAACCCTTACTATGTGCATGCTTTGTGCATATGGTGGTTCTCTTGGGCTTGTATACGAAAAGCCTGAGTGATTAAAAGCCCAGGCATCCAAAGCAGCAAGACAGGTTCTAGCCTTGCAATGGCATAAATATATGGACATCCAGCTAATTTTTAGTGAAGAATCCAAATTAAGCTTTTATTCTGCTCATTTTGTTTTCCAGGCTGAAGAGAAGTGCTTTCTCTGTGATTCCAGATACCCATATAATCCCTATACCCAGCATAACAGTCACATGGTAGAAAATGTTATCACAGCGTTTGAGCCTGACAGGAAAAAGAAGTGGTGGCAGTCAGAAAATGGTAAGTTCCTTAGAGAAAATATTACTGCAAATGTTACTGTGGGATTTCTTTACATAATTGGCTTTCACAAAATTGCCTTCATGAAGAGATGAATCCTGAGTGATTTAAACCCATTTGTGTGTAGCAAGATAAGATTTCAGGAAGTCTGTGTTTCTATGGACAAGTTTTAAACTCAGCACCCCCAAGAGCTGGCCAGAGGATGTGTGGCAATGCTGGGTTATACATGAAAGCCATGTATTTTCCACTGGCTGTCTTCCCTGACAGAGAGTTTTCATTTGGGGCAAAATATACATTTGCCTACAGATGTAACGTAAAGACAGTCTGTAAAACACAAATACTCATTTAAAAAAATTATTTTTTAAGAACTAATGATTTAGGAAAAAATTAAATAAAGCCTGGCTATGAGCTCCCTTATTCTGATATTCCCAAGTTCCTTTTCTGCAGGGCTGTTCTGGATCCATTCATCCCCCAGCTTGTATTGGTTCTGGGGATTGTCCTAACCCAGCTGTAGCACCTTGCACTTGTCTTTGACAAATCTCATCAGATTCCCATGGCCCCACATCTTGAGCTTTTCCAGGTCCCTCTGGATGGTCACTGATCCTTCACATGTGTCAACAGCGCCACTAGGCTTGGTGTCCCCTGCAACTTGCTGAGGATGTGTGCAATCCCAGAATTGATGAAAATAGTATCCTTACAGCTTCTCTGGGAAGACATGCTAGGAGGAATAACATTTACTCTGTCTTATTTGACATACAGTGATTATGTGAAAAACATTTCACTGGTTGAAAATTAAGGCATAGAAAAATAAGATGTTACCTCTATTTTGAGTATCCAACTGAAAATCCATAAGCCTTGTTTTTTCATGGAGTTTAGCAAGGATCTGTCACTGGCTTTGGACACCACTGCAAATAAAGCTGTGGGCCAGCTGTGAGAGGAGCTTTCCTTGTTCTCTCTATCTTTCTTCTGGGATGGAGTCTCATGCACAGTCTGGTCAGGAGGAGTCCTGAGGTGGTGTGTGCAGATGTGAACAATGGGGATATCAGCTGAGCTCCTGGAACTCTGCAGGGAGTGTGTGACCTCTAGAGTTTTTTCCCATATTTGTTGCAGTTTTGGAAGATGTTTGGTGCAGTAGTTCTGCTTATTACAAATTTCACATCTGGAAGTATAGAAGGGTTTAACAGTGCTGTTTAGCATGAAGAAAACACCTCATTTTATTAGTTCTCTTTTTCTTTCTTAGCAATAAGTGAATTATTTGAATGGATTTTAAGAAATAAACCTAACTGGATATAGAAACACACAAACCCAACACCCTGCCATGACCATCATTTATAGTCTGAATTATGTGAGCAGGACATTCAGCCACCTCCTGCAGTCTCAGTGACATGCAGCATTGCTGGTGACAGTGCCAGGAAGGCAGCACATTGTATTGCCCCAGAGAGAGAGGTCCAGCTGCATGGGGTTGTGCACAGAGGGTGCCCTAAAGGGTCTAGCTGCTCTGCTGGAAAAGGCATCTTTAAATCCTCCATGGGAAAACTGTCTCAGCAACCCTTCAACGTACACCTTGTGCACTTCATTTTCATTCTCTTTTCAGGTATTGACCATGTGAGCATTAGATTGGACCTAGAAACTTTATTCCAATTCAGCCATCTTATCCTCACCTTTAAGGTACATCTTTTACCAGAGCTTTTGTGTAAGATTATACACTAATTAACCACAGGAATAAATTGCTTAGAGAGGCATTGAAAGCTCCATCTTTAGAGGTTTGTAAGGACAGGTTAGATAAACTCCTGTCAAGTATTGTTAAATTATAGTTGATCCTGCCTTAGGGGAGGAGGATAGACTCAACAGCTTCCCATTTGTGTGCCTTCTGAACCTATTTTCTATAAAGCCAAGAATTAAAACTGAAAAAATACTTTGCAAAATTACACTCGAAAAATGTGGGACATATCTGAACTGCAGTTGCTCTTTTAATTTAGTTCAGTTCATGCATATCAATTATGATCCAGATGATTACAATTTTTTTGTACTAAATTCCTAATTGTTGTGGTAAACTACCTTACTTAGAAAGTAATCACATATCTATATGAAATGTTACTTTTCCCTTTTGCTGGAGAGAGCTTTTTCTCATGAGCTTTTTCAGAGACCCCTGTAACCATCACAGTACCTGTAACAAATACAAAATACCTCTCAAACACAAAATTTTAGCGTCCTCCAAAGAGGAATATCAATGAAACAACCCCTGAGGTGTCTTATTAATGCTGACTTAGGGAATTCTTGAAATGTTTCTTGCAGACATTTCGGCCTGCAGCAATGCTGGTTGAGCGCTCTACTGATTTTGGTCAGACCTGGAAAGTGTTTAGATATTTTGCACATGATTGTGCAGCTTCTTTCCCCAACATCTCTACTGGTCCAGCAAAAAGTGTTGGAGATGTTGTTTGTGATTCAAGATATTCAGACATCGAGCCCTCCACTGAAGGCGAGGTACAGTCAAGTGTCTGTTTGTATGAGTTCAAATAATTTGTGGAACTGAAGGTCTCTTGTCTGTGTCTGTTAAAAGCAGAGGCCTGTCCTTCGATCTCTTTGGTGGCTGCTCATCTCATCTCTAGAGCTTTATTGATTTGTTTTGCAGGTTGTTTTAAAAGCTTTGGATCCCAGCTTTGAAATAGAAGATCCATATGTGCCATATATCCAAGGTATGGACACTACATGTTTTGTCCAGAGACACTTTGCTGGTATTTTTTGTTTTGTACACTGAAAAGGGTCAACAGCTCAGCTGGTGTAAGTCAATGATGTTGAAAATTAGGTACCTAAAGACCTTAGGGACACATTGTGTTAATAAATGAAATGGGCCAGTCTTGTTCTCTAGCCCTGGGGGCAAACAGCAAAGCTCTGCAGGGGACATCTGGGAAGTTAAACTGTCTTTCCCTCTGGATTCAGGCTCAATCCATACTGCTTTTTGAGAGCAGTCCCAGAGGTACACATGAACCCATGAAGACGGTGGCTGGGAGAGTGCAGAGCCATACCAAGTAGGATGCTAACACCGTAGAATGCCTATAGTGACAGCTGTGTGCCAGGAGTGGGTCCCTGCACTGCCACTGTAGGCATTACTGATCTTGGCCAATAGTGGATCATTTTCATTATTTCTTCACTCTAGGAAAATTCTTGCATGACTGATTCAAGCTGAAGATTTCATACTGTTCATTTTAGCCTGAACTTGGGCTCCTGCTCTCTTCTTTCCTTCCAGATCTCATTACACTGACAAACCTAAGGATCAATTTCACTAAACTCCACACCCTTGGAGATGCTCTGCTTGGGAGGAGGCACAGTGATCCCCTTGAGAAGTACTACTATGCCATCTATGAGATGGTTGTGAGGGGCAGCTGCTTTTGCAATGGCCATGCCAGCCAGTGTGATTCCATGCAGAACCTCCGGGGAGATGTTTTCCATCAGTCCGGGATGGTGCGTCCTTAACGCTGGCTCTGAAAAGGGGAGTCTCAGTTGGTGTTTAGTGAGAAGGAAGAGATGGAGGGAGCTGAAGGAAGATCTCTGATAATCTTTGGATTGGCCATTTGCAATTGCTGGTTGTTAAATGTTTCAATGCAGACTCTTCCTTTAAAACCCAGGGTTGGAATGCACAGAAGCTGTCTTTGTTGGCACTACTGTGGTGTTTCAAAAGCAACTGGGACAAGACATGTTGATAATAGCAGCAGAATTCCAGAGCTGTAATGGTGCAAATGTAATGGATTAAGTAGCCTATGGCATGTGCAGACTTGAATGGCCACTTGTTGGGTGCATTCCACACTCCAGCTGGGCTTGGAGGGAGAGGAGGCATTGGCACAAAGAATAGTTGATAATGCAAAGCTAACCCGTGAAAAATGGATTATTAAAAATTCCAGTAATGTGATTGCAAGTTTTTTCCCTCTGGGAACATGAGTTTTTTCTCCTGGAAAATATGTATCACAATCTGAAGACATATAGGGAGAGAGAGAAATAATCTAAAATGTTGGTGTCTCCTTTGATATCTCTATAAGTAATTTTTTTCTAAATATTGCTCAGTGGCTTTAATGTTTGGAGGTATTCTCCAGATCTTTTATTCAAATAATTGAAAATTATGTCAGCTGAGGGAGCCAAAGAGCTTCAAATTTTCCTAATCTTGCTGACATACCTTAAGCAAATTCCTCTCCTCTCCTCTCCTCTCCTCTCCTCTCCTCTCCTCTCCTCTCCTCTCCTCTCCTCTCCTCTCCTCTCCTCTCCTCTCCTCTCCTCTCCTCTCCTCTCCTCTCCTCTCCTCTCCTCTCCTCTCCTCTCCTCTCCTCTCCTCTCCTCTCCTCTCCTCTCCTCTCCTCTCCTCTCCTCTCCTCTCCTCTCCTCTCCTCTCCTCTCCTCTCCTCTCCTCTCCTCTCCTCTCCTCTCCTCTCCTCTCCTCTCCTCTCCTCTCCTCTCCTCTCCTCTCCTCTCCTCTCCTCTCCTCTCCTCTCCTCTCCTCTCCTCTCCCTCTTTTTTGTCACCTTATCTGCTCTCTGTTCTCACCACATTACAGGTCCATGGGAGATGTATCTGCCACCATAACACTGAAGGTTTCTCTTGTGAAAGATGTAAAGATTTCTACCATGATGCTCCCTGGAGGCCAGCTGAAGGGACACAAGATAATGCTTGCAAACGTAACTCAAACATGATATTTTCATTTTTAATAGCCAGGAGTGGGTGTGGCACAATCCTAGTCCAATCCATAATGGGGTGGCCAAGTTTCTGGGTGGGAGACTTTTTCATGCCTCATCCAGAAAAACAGATTCCTGCATCCACAGGTGCTGTATTATCCTGCAAGAGGAAGAGCTGTTTCATGTTCTTTTTCTTCATACAGACAAAAAAAAAAAAAAAAAAAAAAAAAAAAACCAAAACAACAAAGAGGGGAAAAAACAGCTAATGCAAAAAAGATATTTCATTGGTTTGCACAGTGTTTTTCACATGAGTGAAAGAATTTAGACAAGGCTAAATTATTCATTTCCACAATAATGCGTAATGCAGTATACACAAGAATAATATATTAGGATCGGTAACAAATATTCAGCTAGAGATTTCTTCAGCAGAGCAGTGTTCCCCCCTGCATATCAGGCACACTCTCCTGCATTTCCAAGTTTAGGATACAGTTCTGTCTGAAAAATCCAATTTTTTTCCCCCAGCTGTAACACACAAGGCCTGGGAATAATCTTGCTGGGCACTGGAATCATACAAGTAACCAGTAACTCTGTGTAAAGTGTAGACAGCACTGTGGCCAGAGCACAGCATTTCCATGGTGTGAAACACCCCCTGTTTGCTTTGGTTTCAGGTTGTAACTGCAACAGCCACTCCAGCAGGTGCCACTTTGACATGGCCGTGTACCAGGCCAGCGGTGGGGTCAGCGGTGGCGTTTGTGAGGACTGCCAGGACAACACCACCGGCCAGCACTGCGACACCTGCAAACCTTCCTTCTACCAGGACCCGCTCAAAGCCATCTCAGACCCTCGGCCGTGCCTCCGTAAGCCTCCCCTTTAACTTCTGCATGGGTGACTCAAACCAGGGCTGTCTGTTAGTGCTCAGGAACTCATAATGATTGTATGCAGGTGCTTTTATTGAAGAGCTCTGGGTGTCAGGGGTACAGACCCAAACCTGACCTGACATGGGTTCGGGATGAACATGTTTTTATTCCCTTATCATTATATAACTACATATTAATGATTACATTTATATTGTTTTATTGTATACATTGATTTCATCCAAGCATGGATTCTTGTAATTTCCATCAAACCCTCCAAACATAATTTCTCATGATTCTTGTTACAATTAAACAATAATTATATCCAATTACCAAACAATCATTGCATTTAACAATCATATCATTTATCATATAACAATCATATAATTTATCATAGTCATTAAATGATTATACAGGTGTAGTTTTGCATGATCCAGTAAAGCCTAACATTTTCCCAGGGCCTACCACGCCCAACCTTTCTTTCCAACTCCCCTGAATATCCCATGATTTTAGAAACATTTTATCCCTGTACTATCAGTTCTGGTTCCCTTTGCTCTGAGCCCTATGGCCATCCCCATGCTTAAATGTCCACATGGATGTAAAAATGTTACCAAACCTATAATATCCAAACTGCCCTACTAAGTAGCTGCATGACAGTATCCTCCAAACTTCATTGTGAAAAGAGCTGCATATTCCAACTCCTTGCTAGACAGAGCTTAGAAATCCAGTGAAGCTATCATTTTTCTTGAACAAGGTCAATATAAATATGAATAGCAATAGTGATGTTGCTTCAGTGATTACAGAAGAGGCTCCAAAATGATGGGAGGAGTAAATAACTTTTACTAGATACCTGCTATATGCAAGAAAAATAATCTTTCAGACGTGAAAGCTCTTCTTCTGAAAGATGACCTAAATTCATTATTAACATAGAATGGAGAAAACACTCCGAGTATTATTTAATTGCAGCAATTGACTGGCATGAAAAGTCCTTAAGGAGGCAAGGGCAGATCACCAGCAGCTCTGTAATTGCATTTTCATGCTTACACCTACCTGTGCTCTTTTGCGTGTGTCCCTGGCCCTGCGTGCAGCGTGCAGCTGTGACCCCGCGGGGACACTGCCCGGGGCTGTGTGCGAGAGCCGCACGGAGCCCGCGCTGGGCACGGTGGCGGGGCGCTGCCCCTGCAAGGACAACGTGGAGGGCGCTCGCTGCGACAAGTGCAAGGCAAACTACTACGGGCTGAGCAGCAGCGACCCCCTGGGCTGCCAGCGTAAGTAAAACATCCCTGCCGGTCTCCTTTCCAAAGCCTTTTTGGGGCAGGGAGGTAGTTGAATGCACAGATCCACACACTAATGCTCTACTTGAGTCACAAAATAGCCAGTTGTCTACTGTAATTTAACGTCAAGAAAATTCAAGGTTTGTGGTGCAGCGTCCAAGACTGAAACAATGCAAAATCACTTTCAGAATGCATAGTAATCTGTTATATTAATAGTATATGCATAGTATCTGTTATTTTAATAGTATATGGATAGTATCTGTTATATTAATAACAGATTAGGCTATTGTTAATAGAAGGATTATTAAATATGCAACTTAATTGAAAAGGAATATTGAGATGACAGGAGCTGCTGCCTTGCCAAAAGAACTTCCAGCCAACCATTCCTCTGAGAAAGGCTTGGTGAAAGCACGTCCCAGCCCTGCCCAGGTGCACCATGGGTTTGTGGGCACGTTATGCCAGCACCAGGTGCTCAGCCACACACAAGGACTGCAGTGCAGATCAGCACACAGCCCTTGGCAAAAACACTGCTGAGGCCTTCTGCCAGAGCCTCTGCTCCCCCCAGAGAGGCACCCACCGAGGAAATTGTGCATTTCCAAGTGTAGTCTGGAGGGTGCAGGGGCACATTCAGAGTGTCTGTGTGGAGGATGGAGACTGCCTGTCATGCTGATGCCACATCTAATGAAAATGCCAGTCCTGGCTGTCACTGGGCCCTGCAGAGGTAACTGCACTTTTCTGTCCCTGCAGCCTGCAACTGCAATCCCTTGGGCACTTTGCCCTTCTCCGTCTGTGATCCTGCCACGGGAGAGTGCCTCTGCCAGAGGTTCACAACAGGGCAGCGCTGTGAAAGATGCCTTGTATGTACTCAGTTTTTGGTTTCACTTCTGCATGTGGTTGTGGAAGTCTCCTCACCCATCTCACACCTTTTCATTGCCAGAAAAGTAAACAATTAGTTAAAATTCAAAATCATTTTATAGCTGTATGCTCCCAATTAGCATTGACATGTCTGCTTTTCTTTCACTGCACCAAATATTTGTGCAATTAAATTGCAGGGGGAGGAGCACTCCCAGAAAGGAAATGCAAAATTATGTCCTTGATCCATCTTAGATGTTTACAGAGCAATTTGCTAGTACAAGTGGGTAAATATCTGCCTCTTGCAGTGGCTGAGCACCCCTGCTACCCAGTAAGAGGAACAATCTCCCATGGCCAAGCACAGTAGTGCTCCATTGTTCATCCAGCAGAACGAGTTTTGTTTTGCTTTGCATACTTAAACATTTGCCATAAAAGAACCTTTCTTTTTATACCAGGCAGGATACTGGGGTCTTGGCAACAGCTTGTATGGCTGTTCTCCATGTGACTGTGATATTGGTGGATCACAGAATAATTTGTAAGTTAAAGTTCTTCAAGTTTTTTCTTGAGTTTAATTTTTATAAACTCTTAGGCTAGACTTTCTGGTTAGGTTAATACAGTCACAGTACAGATAGGAAAATAGAATGTAGATGGAATTTCATAATATACAAACAGTGTAAATTTGGGTGGGGATCTTGGAAATTTATTTGTGGTAACGGGATTTACCTATTTCATTTGAAGCCAACCTTAAATCTGGTTGAGCCTAGAAGTGTTTAATATGAAATACAAAACATATGCCTTGAGAGAACCAGAAGCCCTAATATTATTAGAAATTAGAAGTCAGAGGTGAGATTTTTAACTTAGCTTCCTACCTTAAATGCTGGATATTTTTTTTCTGGGTCCTATTTAAAATATATAATTTTAGAAGAAAGGTTGGTTTCATTTGGACTCCTCCAAAAATCTGTTGGGCAGGGGTTTTCACTACTGCTGTTAGGCTTCAGACAGAGGAGCATACAGTCCCATGCTGTAGAGCAGCTCCTTGTGAGCAGGTAAATCACTTGATGCATTAAATATACATGTAAGCATATGAAAACATTCAATATCACATCAAAGGTCCTTCTGATCTCATGTCCTGCCTCCAGAATTGTGGGTGACAGATTATTAAGAATCATGATATAGTGATTCTTATAGAAAAATATACAAGAAATTATACAGTAATAGACAGTAACAGATGCTCAGGAAACAAAAGGATCAGTGCTAAAGGTATGGAACAGACAAAGACTAAGGAGGTTGTGAACTCTGAAGTCATGGAAAAGTAGCATTGCATCAGAAACAGAGGAGGTGGGTGATAGGAAGTTTAGTAATGGAAGTAATCCATCAATGGGAGAAATTAAGCAAAGGTAGAACAAGGGTGGGTGTGAGCTGCCCTCATGCTGTGAGGACCCAGCTGTGCCAGCTGATGTCCTCCCTTTTCCAACTGCTCCCTAGGTGCTCGCGGAAGGACGGTCAGTGTGAGTGTCTGCCCAACATCGTGAGCCGCCAGTGCAACGAGCCAGCTCCAGGATTCTTCTTTCTGCCCCTGGACTATTATATTTATGAAGCTGAGCATGCAAGGCCCCTTTCTGGCTCTGCAGCCCTGGTAGGTGTTTGGCTTTTTGGGGGTTGTACTGAGAGGGGATCATTGTGGTGATGACATGGGAGCTGAGCTGAGGAGGAGAGCCCTTGCTTGGGGAGCAGCTCTTTAGCAGGAAAATGCAAAACAAGCCCCATGGACATTGTCAGTTTGTCTTTGTTTGTCATGGACATGACTATTCCCTAACTGTGGCTGTTAAAAAGGGACAGTCACTACAGCATGGTATGCCCTGCAGAGCTGCCCTTGTTGCTTCTTAAGTGCAGGCTGGTCTATCATGAATCAGAGAAATAAAATTAATTATTTAAATTAGAGTAAAGTATTTGAGTTGCCAATAGCTCTCATGAAATGTTTTATTTCTGGAAATCTCCAACAAGGGAAGAATCAAATTACTCTCTGCTCCATTGGACTAATTCCTGCTGCCTTATATAACGGCATTGATTGTAGCCTAATTTCCTCAAGAATTTGGCATCCATCTGTAATGCCTTTAGAAAAATTAATTTTTTTTTCCCCCTTCAACATGGGGGTAGTTGTTCCCCATGCTGACTGCAAGCCTGGAATGCACCCCTTCCTCTGTCTATGCTTTTGCTAACATTTTTTCTCTGACATGCATAGAAACTATAGATAAAGAATAATAAAAAAATGTTTATTTGCATGTTGCATCCACAAATATTTAGCGATAATCACAATCAGCAATTATCCTACAGTCCAATAATTAAATGGAAAACAGATGTCTGGGACATAGCTTATGAGGGAAAAGTGCAAGTTAATTTTAAAGGAGTGAGGGAAAAAGATTTCCAGCAGCTGTTGAGCCACAGTTTAGAGTTTCTCCCAGAGAGAATAGATCTTGTTTTAAGAATGTGGGTTTTCATTTACTTGCTTAGCACCCTTCAACATTGTTGAGACAGTGCTGCTCCTCTTTTGATACTTCATAGGTTCAGCCAAGCACTCTTCCAAGGTGTGACATTTACTTCCAGAAGAAAGGCTATGAGTTCATGATTGAAAATGGAAAGATTGTGTTAAACAGGAACAAGAAACGAACAGTAAGGAAATCTGGACTGGAACAGGTAAATTAGTACTTGAGTAGTTACTCAAGTTTACACCAAATACTAAAATTTTATTTTGTAACAAAGGTCAAGGAAATGTCTGAGCACATGGGATTTGCAGTCTTAGACATTTCAATCATGATGCAAATCAATATTTTGGTACACAGTTGGGTCGGACATTTTATTATTCACAGTGACAGGCTTGCTCTGCTGTGTCCGGTGCCTTTGTAGACTCATTTCCATTAATTTTTGGAAGAGAAAAGGCCTTATGAAAGGTAAATTTTTTTTTGGTTGCAAGACATTTTCAACAAGTTTGCCAAGACATTAGCATGGTACCTCCTGCACTTAAGTGCTGCCATTGTAAGGACTGATATTTATGCATCTAGCTTACAATGGAATGGTTCAGCTATGTATGAAATCAGGCTTACTCCGTTTAAGGTTTGCAATGTGAATGTTTGGAGGTGCCAAATATTCAGAGATGAGTGGATTATTCTAGTCTCTCTTATTGCTGTTGCTGCAAAGTTATAGGAATCTTTCCTTTACATGTGTCCCTAAATATCCTACCTTTGGGAGAGTTCTTTGACTGTCAATCTCAAGCTTGTTTGGAAAATGAGACTGATAACTAAAATAAGTAAACAATGTGGCAAAAATATTTCCTTTCTTTTTTCTGACTTTGTTTCAGTTGTAATTTGACTCTGTGTGTTGTTGAAGATGCCAGTGTGTCTCTGCAGGGTGCGATGCAGTTTGGACAGGACCCGGATCTGGCCGTGGTGTTCCGGCCGCCCAGCGCTGGCCGGGCTGTCACCTGGACAGGACACGGCTTCGCCCGCGTCCCCAGCGGAGCTGGGCTCAGATTTGCCATCAGCAACGTTCCCTTTGCCATGGACTTTGATATCACCGTTCGCTATGAGCCTGAGGTACTTGTGATGTCGTGTGTGTCTTGTGGTGTTGTCATAGGTGCAGGGTCTACTTTGTGAATAATAGGATGAGCAACTTGTCCTATTCTTTATATCTAAAATTGAAATTGCTTGGTTTTTCACCCAGTAACAAATTGCCTTACGAACCAACTAACAGGTTCTCCAGTGACCCCCTTAACCCTTTCCACTCAAATATGAAAAATCTCCATTAGAAGTCTTTTCTAAGCATGGGCCAATATTTCATCTTCTGAGTATTTCTCTTTTGGCAGCTTTACTTGGACTAGGCTATTACTCAAAGATCAAACACATGGAAAATGCAGATCCTTTTAGACAAGCATCCTGTATTCCTAGCTGGGTTTTTTGGGCAGTAAAGTGTGTACAGGCAGGAGTCATCTGCATAGATATTTATCCAGGCCTTTTGCAGGCATCCTGCTTCCCAGTTGTTCCATCTGGACTCTGAGATGTGTGAAAATTGTAGGAAAATAGCAAAAATTACTATTTTTTGCCTGGAGAAGATTTCTTAATGATGATGGCATGTCTAGGGAAATCTGTTAATCTGAATCTGGTTAAACTCAGGTCCTTACCCATGTCTTCAAAAACACATGAAAGCGTTTTATTGGTACCAGCTTTTGTATACTCCTTACTTTTTTGCAATTCTCTGGGACAGTCCCATACCTCAAGATTTTCCTGTTGTCTGTTGTGTTCTGTTCTCTGACTAGCACTCTGAGGCAAAACAATCTCCCAGTATTTTAAAACATTGGAACAATTTTTTCAGTGGGCTAGCCTTTTCTCTCTAAGGATTGAAGAGTTGGGTTTTAAATACATTTGATACAAAGTCTTTTATGTTTACTATTTCTTATTAGATGTGTGAGAAGGCAGCTAATGAAGGATATCTCCAGAAAAACACTGTGCTAAGAAAAGAAACAACTCCAATGACTCTAACAGAGCTGTTTCCATTTGAACCAGCTGAGGTCCCATTTCCGTCTCTGCTTTTCATTATCTATTGCAAATACAATGAATTTTTCACAATAACATTGTTTTTCAGTGCTGTAAAGAATAAAGAGAAAGTCTGTCTTGTCACTGCAGTGTGCAGTGATTCAGATGGCTTTCATTAACACTTGCAAAGAGAAAGCAGGTTTTTCAGATACAAAATATAGCCAGAATTTTTGTCTTTTGTTTATAGATCTTGGAAGACTGGCTTGCAAGCATTGCCATCCAGCCTGCTGGTATCTTGTCAGATCAACACTGCAAAAACAAGGTCCTCTCACAGGAGCCACAAGAGCTGCCTCTCCCAGCTTCAAAGAGGTCTGACTGTTGCTGTCTTTTTGCCTGTAGATCTTCTGTGTAGAAATCATTTACTGAAGCACTGCAGAGCAACACATGTGTGGGATAGTGGGAATATCAGAAACACATGTGGGGCCTTTTCTGTTGCTGGCACACCACAATACTACACAGGGTCTAAGGAAGAGTCTAATGCCCCAATCTGGCAAACATTTGCCAAACCCAGGAGAGCAGCCTGAGATTCAGCTAAGGTTGGTTGCTCTGGTGAAGATCAGAATGGAAAGGAAATATTGACTTAAACTCACTATCCTAGTCTACTTTCAAAACCAGCTTTTCAGCTTGGACCTGTGTAAAGAATAGAGAGAAGCTAAGAGTATGTGACCAATGTCTTGATCAAAGAGGGACAGGAAAGGATGAATATGAACAGTGAGTTGCAAACCCCCTTGCTAGAAGCAGTGAAACCTGCCATTTTCAGTTTAATCTCCTCAATTTAAATTGTACTTAGAGAATCATCTGGCAGAAGTCCTGCAGCTTTCCCAAAGCCTGCAAGCATGGGGCTGGGTGTGCTCCTCACAGCAGCAGGGCTTGCTCCAGGCTGCAGGCATCAGTTTGCAGGCACAGAGGGAAGGGACAGCTCACAACATTCAGTAAACTTGCCTTGTCCTGACTCCTGGCTATAACTGTGCTTCATTTCTGTTAAACAGGATTGCAATTCTGCAAACCCCAGTCTGCCTGGAGCCAGGAACAGAATATTTTGTGGATGTGTATTTTTCCCAGCCCTCTGCCTCTGACAAAAAGGCAAAATCATTCATCTTGATTGACTCAGTGAGTAGTTCTGTCACAAGTCCCTTGAGGTTGTATTTCTACACAGTGCTGTTTTTTTTACAGACTTATTAGAAGTATTTTTAAATAAGGTATAGTGTGTTTTAATAGAAATTCAGCTTCTGTTTTTCTCCATTATGCAAACAGTGCATATTTTTGCATGGAAAGGCAGAATTGTATCTGGTTAAATTTTCATGGAGCAATACAAGTCATACTTGTTGCATACAAGTTGCTCATTGATTATGAATACAGTCCATATGTATGTGCTGATAAGATGCTGTGGGCTATGGACATAAATTTGTACAGCTCCTCATCACTTAGGTTTTTTTAAATATCTCTAATTTGTTTGAGTCATGGATATTTTTAAGGATTATATTGGAAAAGTAAAATTAGTCTTGTACTTCCTGGGAATCAGTTCCAGATATTTTGCCAGTTTTCATCAAGTCAGGAACTGGGTGTTAGTTTTGGGTCCTTCTCTTGAAAAATATTTTTAGGTCTATTTCTCTTATTATTCCTGTAGAACTGGACCTGGCAAGGGCTGACTATACTTGGACATAGAACCTTCAGCTGATTTTTCCCTATCACAGTAATACAAGTAAAAATTTTGGCCAGACACTGCCTTTGGAGTCACTAACACAGCATGGCAAGACCAGTTCTGAGCGTATATCAGAGGTCTTATTATAATTTTATTTTTTTAAACACAGTCTCTCTTATTTGAAGAACTCAGGGAATGTTTAGACCTTGAGAATAAATGTGAATTTAGATGACAGAATGGCACAACTGCAGATTTGGAAACCCAATGCTCCAGGCTTCTGTCATTCCAATGAAAAGCACATTAGCAGAATGTGGGAAATTCTGGTTTTCAATATATCTAAGCAAAAATATTTTCTTTTCTCTCTTAATGACAAAGCTTGGACTTATTCCCAGAATTGGATCTGTGGAGAACTTCTGCAGTGAAAAGGATTTAGATGAGTACCAGAAGTATCACTGCATTGAGATTGCATCTGAAGTTGGGCCCCACGTCCTGCCCGAGGCGTGTGCGCGGCTCATAGCGAGCCTGTCCGCCCGAATCCACAACGGCGCCGTCGGTGAGGACCAGCCTGCACAGGCAGCTCTTTTGGGCAGTTGCTGGCTTTCCCTTGGGTTTGTAGGGTATGTTGACTGTAGAGCTCTGAGCCTGCAGTGGTGTAGAAGTGAAGCTGGCCAGCATGGATGTGCAGGGTATATCCCGCTGAATCCTGCGTGGGCTGCAAACACCTCTTGGTGGCATGAATCTCAGAATTCATCACTCCTGATGGGCTTCATGAGCAGCATGAGAGGGACCATGGCAGTGTTTTTGTGTCTTCTGAAAAACATTTGAATCAGATGCCTTTACCATAAGGCCAAGGCAGTAATGTTCCTTCTTTTCTGGCAGCTGTTAAATGACAGAGAAGTTTCTAAGCCCTCTGTCTAGATGCTGTAGGCTAGCTGAATGCCTTGGTAAGATTACAGACATGATGGTACATAAGTTGGTGTACTGGAAGAGATTCACCAGGTATACCTTGAAGATATTCCAGCAAGAAGGCAGTGGCAGGTGGGGTTTGAAATTCCTGGGCAGCCTCCTGGACCCACCATTAGCTGGGCTCAGTAGCTCAGGGAATTCCCAAGTATTTGGACCAGAGAAATGGAACTTGTCTGCACTTCCAGTAACAGGAGGGGCCTTTCTGGGCAACTTTTGTGGCCAACTTCCTTCAGGGAGCCTAGCAGCAATGTCTTCAACATGATAGCATCTGCTTGGATTGGGCAATTTTTAGCATTGATGCCTCACTCTAATATCAGGCAATGAGGTCACAGCTGTGCAACCAGTGAACCTCTGATTTAGGCTTGGGCTGTGATAACTTCCTGTGGCCTGATTCCTAAAGTGATGAGATTCTCCCAATGAAATTTGGCACTTTGGTTTTCTGGTGCTTTCCAGAGCATCCTGGGCAAACATCCTCTGGGGGTTAGTGGAGCATCTTCACTCAATAAGTTAGTCCAAGGTGTCCAGGAGGAAACAAACAGTACACAGATGCAGACTAAATACAGCCTGCAGGTTATGTGCAGTGCTTCAGCTAGATGCGGATTTATAGCAAATCCTTCTAGATTTCACAATGTCTCTATTTGGATTACACTTTGCTACTCCCTTTCTGTCCAACCCCAAATGTGTGCTGAAGGCAGTGCCTTGAATGTGGCAACTGCAACACCAAGACTTGTGCTGGTGCCTGATATACCATCACCATTCATGCTACACCATCAAATGATCTAAACTATGGCATCATCAGTGTAGTGAACCCTGAGAAGAATAATCAAACTTTTTCCTATCTATTTTAAATTGTGAAACCTGCAAGCTGATGAGATCAGTAAAACTCCTTGACAACCAAACCTGTTTTGATTTTCTTTCCCCTTGCCAGCATGCAAGTGCAATCCCCAAGGGTCGCTGAATGCCAGCTGTAGTAAGCTGGGGGGCCAGTGTCAGTGCAAAGCCAACGTCGTGGGACGCTGCTGTGACACCTGCTCTGCAGGCAGCTATGGCTTCGGCTTCCATGGCTGCTACGGTGAGTGCCCTGCAGCCAGCACCGCTGCCAGGACCACCAGCACACCCCAATGTCTCAGGGCTTTGAATCCTAGATCATATGTGAAGCAATATTAAAAATGTTTCCTCTAATAACAAATTTTCCATCCCTGCTGCCTTTGAGCAGCAATGAGATGGGTTGGCAGTGAGAGGAATAGCAGGTTTGTCTTTACAAACAAGCTGTGGGTCTGCTGGTATATAAAGCTAGCACTGGGAGATAAAAGAAACAATGGGAAGGATTCTACTGATTGACGAAGGGAAAAAGATATTTGCTTTTACAAATAAACTTTAGGTTTGCTGATAAACGAAATTAGACATTGAGAGATGAAAGAAACAATGGGGAAGAAAAACTCCTAAATTCTGTAAGAATTAAAAATTAAAAGGTAGGATTATACATTGGAGGGAAATCTTTGGGATCAGGCCTATCATGGAGTCTGTACCTCTCAATGGGGAAAGAGAGGAGGGAAATGCAGCCAGGAAATTAGGATAAAAGGGAGGCTGTGTATACTAAAAATTTGAGAGATCTCAGGGGAATGTCCCATGGCCTCTCCCTTTATTCGAATAAAGCCAGAAAGGACTCCTCTGTCTCCCTTTTGGACATAAACTTCTAGTGTTTGTAAATTAATTTTCTTAACAGCAGAAACGCTTTAAGGGCACAGCTTTGCTTTGGTGTTTTCCAGCGTGCGAGTGCCACCCGCAAGGCTCGCTGAGCACGCTGTGTGACCAGGTGACGGGGCAGTGCTCCTGCCGCCGGGGCGTGGATGGCCAGCGCTGCAGCCGCTGCCTGCCCGGCTACTTCGGCTTTCCCCACTGCCGCCCCTGCCTCTGCAATGGCCATGCGGAGCTGTGCGACCTTCGGACCGGAGAGTGCCTCGACTGCCGCGGCTTCACCGCCGGGAGCCACTGCGAGAGGTCAGTCCGTGGGCGCTGCTGCAAGGCTCCAACACACGCTGCTGATCTGCACAGTGCCTGTCTAGCTGGGGGCCTACAAATGCATCAATGACCTTAAGAGGTCACTGAGCCATTACCCCAGGTTTGCAGAACACTTAACAGGTCATTGACATATTAACATAAAACTGCTGAATGTCAGGTTCCTATTTCATTACTATTACCTATTGCATGTGGGAATGTGCATGCAATGCCTGTGGGTGGACTGCAGGCAGGGCATGCACCCAGCATTGCAGCAGACGTTTGAGACATGGACACCACGGCACCATGTACTTGGAGACATGCACAAAGCACCGTGTGTGGGTTAAACTGACTCCTGCCAGGTTCCAAATTGCCAGCTTTCAAATTTAAAATTCAGCACGAGGCTAGCCAAGAGGCTGAATATTCTGCTGAATACTCATTTTAATACCTGCAATTACCTTCAAGAAGTTTAAGTAAATGTGCCCTCTTTGCTGGTCATATTAGTTCCATGTCACCAGAAAATTACTTTTCCCACATGTTCCAGCTGCATTCAGAGCACTGCTCCTCTTTTTTGTTTTCTACACTGGCAGCAGTTTCGCAGTTCAACATGGACATCGAAATTAGGTTTGTTTCGTTTGGTCTGGCTGGACTATGCCTTGTCATTAATTTTTAAGAGGTTTTCCTCATGAAACCTGTTGAGCTTTTCCTGCAGTGGTTTTAGACAATACAGTGTTTGGCTGTTTTACATGTAGATGGCAAACAGATTAAAAATGGGAGACTGAAACACTTTTTGCCCTGTGGCTTTGCAGGATCTCCAGACCCCAGGGGAAAGACAGTCAGATAGCCAAGTCTTTTAGCCTTGCCTGTATACATATGGAGAGCTGTATTCCCATTTGGCATAGTAGAACAGATCAAGGACTAAGGTTGCTCCAGAAACCTCTGTGTTGTTGTTGCTGCAGCTGCAGGCCTGCGGGGGCCTGGGATGTGGAGGCAGCAGTGGTGGGCAGGGTGGCTGAGACCCCAGGGAGCCCCAGAAGCCCCCACCAGTTTGGGTTACAGCACAGCCACCAGCACCTCGAAGGAGCCATCAGGTTTGCAGAACATGTCAGACACAGCATGGCTCAATACATATGTTGCATCTAAAATATGCAGTATTCTCTGAGTACTCTTGAGGAATCATTGCTTTTTTGCCTGTGCCAGCACTTTTTACTGTCATGCCAACCACTCTGTGTGTGTGTCTGGATGGAAATAGATGAATATATGTACTGATAGGTAAATATACAGAATTTTTTTATGGCAGCTTTTAGCTGCTTATGCAGAGCATGTGTGATATGCCATATCATAATCTGCAGAGGATCAGGAAAGGGACATCACACCATGATCAATGTGATCAAGTGAAGCCAATTGATTGCAAAAAGCAAACTATATTTATGCTGTGTTTTACTGTTCACTCCTCAAGGTAATTCATGATTGGTTAAATCCTTCTGTGCATGTGTTTTAATCTTTCAGTTAATTTTAGTTAGTTTTTCTTCTTCATATGTCTCGCTGTGGTTTTCTTGTCTGCCTTTACATCCTGAACTGTCTGTTGCTGAGCGTGTTCTTCTTCTTTTGTGTCCTTCTTTTGTGTCCTTCAAGGGCATTGTGACCTTACTCAGTTTCTATGAAGACTGGATTGTGCATATATATATATATCCATTGTCTTGCAAAAACCCCTCAGCAATGATCATTCAGTTTAAAATTGTTCCAGAGTAGGTGAAAGTCCTCACAAACATTTCTTGAAAGGACAACATATGTCTTTTTCTTTTTGCTTCAGATTTTGAGAATGCAGCTCTGATTTTCCATTTTAGAACACATTTGAAGCTTGAAATATCTCTACCAATTGATGGAGATAACATTACAATGATCTGGAATATTAAATTCCATATATACATGTAAATTGATTCACCTGCATGGAGCACTTGACAATTTGTCCTGCTTTGTGTTGACTGCTTTGGCAGGTGCATGGATGGCTATTATGGAAACCCTCTGGATGGAGAGCCCTGCCACCCATGCATGTGCCCAGGGCCACCTACAAGCAATAGGTATTTTGCACATTCCTGTTACCAGGACTCCCAGTCTGCACAGCTTGTCTGTAATTGTCTCGAGGGATATTCAGGTATGAAGCAAAATAAAGACTGGTTTTGATACTACTTAAATTAATGTAAGAGAAAAAAAATTATCATCCTCCACCTCTCAAGTGTTCAGAAATGACAATGAGGTAATGCTAATAAAACTGCTAAGAAGAGTTTGCACTCGAGTTTACTGACATTATGTGGCTAAGTTCTGACTAGGAAGAATGGGAATTGTGCAGTTAGTGTTTTCAAAAGACGTTCACCTATGGATACAGTGAAGTAATTTATTGTTCTGATGTCACTCTCTGGAAATCTCCTCCTTTCCAGGAGCATTACACTAATCTGGTGGGGAAAGGAGGGGAGAACTGCAGTTGCTTGTTACCTCTGAAAAAGAAGCATTGCAAGCCCAAATGGGAATGATTAGGCCATCAAAATGAGCTGATAAGACTTCCTAATGAGAGAAAGTCTTTCTCCATATAGAGGAAAACTCTTTGACATTATGCCTTATAGTGACTGCTTCATGGTTCAAATAGTCATTTTAGAAATGGGGTTTCTGCTCTCAGCTGTATGAAATGCAGATGTTTTTGCAGTAAACTGATTGCTCATTTCCTAAGATCATGTTGACTTAGGTTGAATTCCTGAAGGGAAAGCTGAAGATGTTTCCTTTCCCTTGGGCATTAGAAAGATCTCCTCTGGTGGAAGCAAAGCTTAATGGGAATCACTGCTGAAAATTAAACCAATGCTGTCATCTTTACTTAGGCAAGGTTTCTTTATAAGTCAAGAGTGGTTTTGCTTGAGTAATTGCTGTAGGGTCAAAATTATTCATGTTGGTGTTCACCCAGGGGACTTGTGTCCTCACAAATCACTGCACTCTTCAGTTTTGGACTTTATTGCTCCTGCTCCTTTCCAGCAAGACTCTTGATCATCTTTGTAGCAGTGGTCTCACTTTCTCAGAGATTGAGAAAAGCTCTGGGTCCTGAGGAGCACAATGAAGGGAGTCCTTGGCTGAGTGTGATCCAGTGGACATGGTTTCAGAAACACCAGTCTGCCCAGAATGGTTTCTGAGATGCAGAGGCTGCACCCAGATCAGGGCAGGCATTGAGACAAAATGCAGTACTAGTTGTAATGCCAGCAAGGACAGAGCATCAGAGTTCATCTGAACTCCTGGGTACCCCCCACCCTCCAATGCTGCTTGAAGGGCCAAGGAAAATCCTGCAAATATGGCTAACCCTGACTACTGCCATTGAATGGACTTTGATGGAAAAAGATGTTTGGAGGTGTTATGTGATGGGGCACCTAATTGCTCTTACTGAAAGGACTTCCTTGGTATAAACAATTTGGGATGAGAAGGGTGTCTTGGCATCAGATTTCAGTGGGGAAGATATAATTTAAACTGTTCAGAGAATTAAAGGGCAATAATCTCAAACAGCTGGATATTTTCCATTTGAAATATACATTTGAACAGACAGTCTGAATCTTTTAATAATATTACTGGAAATTACATGTTTCACTTGAATCCATCAGCCAGCAATATTTTTACCTTCCTCTGACAGGCAATCAGTGTGACAAGTGTCCTAGTGGGTTCTACAAAAACCCCAGCAGCCCTGGGCTTGACTGTGTACCATGTCCCTGCAATAACAACATTGATTTGACAGACCCAGAGTCCTGTAACAGGGTCACTGGGGAATGCACCAAGTGTTTACACAACACCCATGGAGCAAACTGCCAGTTCTGCAAACCAGGTTACTTTGGCTCAGCCCTCAATCAAAGCTGTCAAAGTAAGTAACTGCACTGCAACTGTGTTTTACTACCAAGAAAATGTTTTTTAAAATAGGCTATAGGGAAAGGCTAGACCTTGGAGGGAGGACAAAACTAAAGAAGATAAATAAAGCAAAATATATTAATCACAAATATATTTCTCTATTTACTAAATATAAATATATCAATGATACAAATAACTTAATATAGCATCTATTAAAATCTTTGTCATCCAAGTCTCACTAACTCTCATACTGAATATCACTCCTAGGAAATACTTATTTGTGAAATGAAAGCAGTACTCTCTGTTAGAAAAATAAATGTGCATTCAGCTTATTCAGGAAGGAATCAAAAGTAAAGGAATCAGTGATAATTGTTTATCCATGTTGCTGGCTGATGCCAGCTAAGCTCAGTTAGAGCTCAGTTAACCAGACGATCCCTTGCTGCACTTCCTGCCTTACCAGTTGTTTTCATTAAGTGGCTAGAGTGAGAGCATTCAGACAATAGAATAGATTCCATGAGGACACATCAGTAACTCAGCACTTTGAACAGAAGAGTAGGAGTGTAAGTAAAAGCAAGGCACAAACTTCTTCCCAGTTTTTCTCTAAACTCATTTTCACAGATGTGCCTGAGGATTTAATTTTTATGGCCAAGATAACTATAAGTATAGTCAAGAAACAGTTTTTCTGGGAATCTCTAAAATACAGTCCAAGTCCATCCCTTGTTCATTCTTGGAAAATGTCTGTTAGAAATTGTTAAGCAAGAACTTTTGGCTCCTCACTAGGAGGGCTTCTTATCTTACTTGGCTTACTGGGGATTCCCACGCTGGATAATGCCTACTGTAAATCAACTTATCCTTGCCCAACATATTTAACATTGCATTCTAATAAGATTCAAAATACACTGAGCCTTCATTTTCTGTGCCTATATTAAAAGGGTTGAACATTCACAATAAGTTTTCTCAAAGCCATATATAAGTTATTACAGAAAGACAGGTAATGTGTATGAAACATGTTCAAGGTCACTAAAAGTAAAGCTTTATATCCAGCTCTGACTGTCCATCAGCTGTCTGTGTTTCTGTCTGCTGTAGTAATTGTCCCTCTTTTTCCAGGCTGCAGGTGCAATCTGGCAGGTGTTCAGCCTGCCGTGTGCCCGGGGGGGGACGCAGCCTGCCTGTGTGACCCAGCCACAGGAGCTTGTTCCTGCCTGCCCAATGTGCTGGGTGCCACGTGTGACCAGTGTGCCTCTGGCTACTGGGGCCTGGCCAGTGGAAAAGGATGTCAGACCTGTGACTGTGACCCAAAAAACTCCCAAAGCAACCAGTGCAACCAGGCAAGAAAATTACTGTTTTCTAGAAATCAAGGTGCTGGTGTTTTGACATTGCAAAGTGGGGACCCTCTTATAAATGAAGATCGCTTTTTTGTCATATTCCCTAAAACCAAAAAATTATTTGGACGTTTGTAGTTGGTGTAATCACACTGTGAGTCATTAAATCAAAAGTGTTGTTCTGATAATGAGGCTTTGCAATTTCTCTTTGCATGTTTTTTTTGTCAAGTGGATCTTAGAAATACATTGTAAAAAGATGTCATAGGAAAAAGCTGCCTCATAACTATGCATTTAGGGAAGAAGGAAATCCAAGCTTGGACCCAAGAGTCTGATGAGTATTTTTTAAGTGTTTATTTTCATAAAGTAGCAGCTGTGGCCATTACATTAATCAAGCCTCATCTATCGTACTACTGGAGTACCTTTTCTCATTTTAATTCCTGTGCACATTTCAGGGCTAGAATGTAGAAAAAATTAAACAGCATTTCAGAACAGAGAGGTGAAATTGTGGTCCCATGGAGTCAACAGCAATTCTGCCATTGACTTCAGAGCACCAGGAGCTTATCCTCAAATCTTGCTGATGTACTTGCACATTTTTTTTCAATATGCTCTCTGTTTGTTCCAGTTTATCCAGTAGATTTATTATTTTTTATAGCGAATTTAGTTCTTGACTTCAAAGAACTACTAGCGGTTATCAGAGTTGTAATTCCCTGGAGTCTAATTTAATAGCTGAATTTCAAAATATTTTTTCTAGGGCAACATGCATAATATATCCTCAAGGTTTTCAGTTACGATTGATGTATTGTGTAGTTTAAGTTCAAATGTTAAGATAAGTCCTCAGATCTAGCAAAAATAAAAAAATAATTATTTTGCAAAGGAAAAGAATCCTCTCAGATCATTGTCAGAGGATGAGTTCTCAAACAGCATCAGTAGATTGGATCATACAACATTAGTAAAGCAAAGCCATTTCTCAGAGTGCATTTTGTTTTCAGGACCTTCAGGAGAAAGGTAGAAAAGCTGGGCCAATACTGTGTAAACCATGGTGCTCAAAGACTGTGAGCAAGCAGTGTTGCTGCAGCTCTTGTACAGCTGAAATAATGTATATCCAGCCCTATGGCTCTGCTGGAAGTTATTCAACCCTATCTGTCTTCACAGCTTACAGGCCAGTGCCCATGTAAGCCAGGTTACAGTGGAAGATACTGTAATGAATGTGAAGAAAACTACTTTGGCAATCCCCAGCTGCACTGTGTTTGTAAGTATATTATTGTGTGGGACAACTGGATTAGGAACTGCCTCAACATAAATGTTTACCTTTTATATTCACAGAGGAAACAGGGCATTCATATGTTTGTGTGTATGAGATGGACAAGTGTTTATGTTGTTTACCTATATTGTTATTTCAATGGTTAAGATAGAGATGAAGAGCCACTACTGTGCAGTCCACCTTGCTCTAACTCAAACACTGCTTTGCTTTTATTATCTTGAAAAGTGTCTTTTTCATGCATTAATCCCAAAGAAGAGGAACAACTGGATGTAACCTGCTGTTCCTTTCTTGCAGCATGTGAGTGTAACCTGGAGGGGACCCACCAGCCCACGTGTGACAAAGCCACGGGCGCGTGTAACTGCCGGGCTGGTGTCACCGGCCGGCTCTGCGACCAGTGCGCCCGCGGCTTTGGGAAGGACTTTCCCTCCTGCCCTCAGTGCCATCTTTGTTTTGATCAGTGGGATGCTGAAATTGCTGCTCTGGCTCAGACTGTGCAGGGCTTAATGAGGTTTGCAGCAAAGCTGGAAGATAAAGGAGGACGAATGCCCAGCTGTGACATGCGCTTCAAAGCCTTTGAAGATGCCATTTCTGAAACTGAACGCATTCTCAGACATCCTGTCCTTTCACCGGAGGCCCTTTCAGGCATCAGGGATTTTCTGGGCTACCTTCAGTAAGGGCTAGGTTGCTCCTGGAAAAATCCCTTAGCTGAGAATCTGTCTTCCCCCAGCCTCCACCAGCCATCCCACTTCTGATTAGCACACAGATGCTGGTCTACTGAGTCACTGTTTTCAATAGATCTATGAACAAAATAATCCTTAATATATGCCTAACCCATAGAGACATATACTTAAATGCTGGAATTTTCCAGTTAATACTAAAGGTTTTCTAAATAAGTCATATAATTAAATGTTTTTGCTTATTTATAAATGTATCTCTTGCCCTCTAAAATATTGTGTAACTCAGTTCTAGTTTAAGAACAATCTGGTCTGACTTCTGCATAACTGTCCTATCCCCTTCAGACAAAAAGTTGCACAGATGGATCCCCTTCACAGTTCACCCTTTGACTTTCCTGACCTTAACAAGAGCATAGAAGATATAGTAGAAGAAGCCAACCTAGTGTTTGAACTTCTACAACAAAAAATACATCTGCATCAAAGTTTTCAGTACTTGAACTTCAAAGGTAAGTCAGCAATGAATTAAAATGGGTGGACATTTTCCCTGAAATTTTGGAATGCTTTCTCATCATTAAACCATACAACATTTCAAAAGATCCTTTCGCTTCCTATGGTAGCACAAAAATGTTGACATTAATAACATTTTATACTGACTTTCCAAATTTTCTTTTGTCTTAAAATGCAGTGATTTCTGGCATCCCAAATTTCAGATGCATGTGCCAGGGTCACATCAGTCAGAAGTCTCAAAAATCCAAATGCTTACATCAGGATATAAAAGAAACCCAGTTTCACAGTACAGACTCACATGCAATGGAACAGCAAAGGAATCCCCCACCACATTTGACTCCTCTTGCTCATAGGAATACTCAAAGAATCTTGTACAGGAACAGTTTATTTAATTAAAGCATTGTGTCATAGTGCAGCTTCCTAGTGTTCTCATGGGAAAATACTTGACTTCATGTGGGACAGAAGTAGCTCTCCCTCATCAAAAAATGTGAAAGCAGAACTGAGCTCCTTGGCATTTTTGAAAGAATTACATCCTCTGTGAACTAAGTATAGTCTCCATCAGCTGCTAATAGCTGTAATGATGATGTCCCACACTGGTTTCTGGAGAAAAATGGAGCTATATCAGGCAGGGATCTTAGACAGATGCTGCATCACCCACAGTGGCAGGAGATGGTCAGCAGAATTCTCTCCAAAGAGATGGCTGCCAAGATATGAACCCCCAGAAGATAGGGTGCTCACCACAGAAGACACAAGCAATGCACTCCCACTTACAGTTCCTCTGTTTCATTCAGGCAAGAAAAACTTGGCCCAGGCAAGTTGGGGTTTTGTTTTGGTTTGGATTTAAATTTTTTTTTGTTTTGTTTTTTGTTTGTTTGTTTTTTAAATAAAAACAAAGGAAAAAGAAAAAAGAAGGAAAAGTCAACAAAATGCAAAGTGGAGGGAATGGGAGAGAGGAAAAGAGGGATTAACAGAGGTTTAGGGCTCCCGTGCCCTGTTGCATTTGGCAGCCCCCTGGGGCAGCTCCTCTGCAAGCAGCCAGCAGAGCTCTCCCAGGCTCCACTTCTCAATTCAGCTGAGCCTTGCACACAGAAAGGCAGAAAGGCAAAGAAACAATAAATCCCAGGGAGGCCAGTGGACACAGAGCTGAAGCATCCATGGTGCTCTCTGGTCACATTCCAAACCCACTTAATCTTTTGGCCTCTGGAGACAGATAAACAGCCCTATAAAAAGCTCATGGGAGTGTGGGGAGGGGAAGACCTTGAATTTAAGATGAATTTCCTATCAAGGCCACAAATATTCATTGGTTCTGCTACCAAGCATATAATAGCACAAAAATAACATTTCCCTCAAGATAAACAGCTTTTCTGATACCCAGGAGAGAGACTGACTCCTCAGTCCATCTTCCTTTCAGACCAGCAGCATATTCTATATATGGTTCTGCTTTTTCCTCTCCTTTTTGCTGGGGCAGATTCACCATCTGGGGCACATCTGGCACTCGTGCCCTAGACACACACAGAGAATGAGCTCCTGCCTGTGTCTCTGTGCAGAGGATCAGGAGCTGGAGTCCTCCTCACAGGCACACATTCAGCTAGATGACCTGGAAATATCAATATCTAATGATAAATTAAAACCACTGGAAAAACCAAGATGCAAGTGCCCTTAAAAGAATGTTTGCAGTCTATGAGATCTCATGAAATTATGGGTTTCCAGCATTGGCCCCTGCCTTTGCAGCAGCTGAGGTGCAGTAAGCCAGTGAGAGAAGCTTCCTAGGCTGTAAATCCAGCCTGTGCTAAGACACTGTGTTTAATGTAAAGGAACTTGGAATCTCTACAGCTCCATCAAAAACCAAATGTGGAAAATGCCTTTAGGCCATTTAATGAAGAGCTGAACCACTGTGAAATATTCCTGCAATGGAATTGTTGCGCAGAAAAAAAATCTCTGGCTTAGATGAGGAGTTGCAGCAATCTCTTGCCAGGTATTTTGTATTAAGAGCTAGCTTTAAACTGTACATTGTTTCCAAGAATTACAAGATAAATAAATAGCCCCGGTTCCACATGATAACTAAACATTGTTCAGCTTCAATCAAAGCACAGCCAAGGGCTTTAGAGCCTGAATCAAAGCACACATGACTTGAGTGTCTTGTCTTTGACTTCAACTTGTAACTGAGGCAGTTACCAGCACAAAGAGAGATGTTAATCAGAGACCTCTAATGCTTTTTCACTGCTGACACATCAATTCTGGCTCTGGACACATTTCTGCCTAAGAATGTGGGCACAAATCTGGGCTCTCCAGAGATCTGGGAAACCTCAACAGCAGCAGTAACAGCTTTAAATTATGTGTGTCGCAAAGGGGCCTGAATCCTTTTCTCAGGCTATTAATCTGCAAAAAATGTAATATTCTCCAACCCTTTTGAGCCTACTTAAGGAAAAGCTTTCACTGACCGAAAAAGACTCTTGCTGGAAAGCATTTTTAGCCTGGCCTATTAGCTTATCATGGAAGTGGGGGTTTTTTAATTCATCAATCCTGAAACTGGATTTTCCAGAGACAAAAAAACCCTCATATATTCCCATTTGTAACATAAATTTTGGTCTCACTCTAGCAGACCACTTAACTCTTGGGTGCTATGCTGAGCAGAAAGGATGGTTATTTTCCTGACTCACAATCAGGCAGCTGATCATTTCATGACAACTGGCAGAAAGAGTTTTCCTGCCTAAAACATAATAAATGTCAGGAGCTTTTATCCAATCAACAATGGCAGCAATGTATGAGATCTGCAATGATGAATGCAGATCTGTAGCAGTTAGTGTCAATAATGGGATCTCCTTCATACTTCTAACTATTCTGTTGCCTTCTCAAACACCTTGGCATCCTGTGGATAACACAGGATCCACCATTTTTTCATCTAGTTTAGCAGGTTTTGTGAGTATTGATAACTATTTCTATTTGGCAACTGGATAAGTAAAGGATTAAAAGGCTTGGCTGAGGAAAAGACAGTTCCTGCCCTTCCCTGCTTCCCAAATTAAACACCAGTGAATCAGCTGTCACTCATCAATTGTCCAGGATTCAAGCAAATGCACAAACTGAATGCAACCAAATGCAGTTGGTACTAAACCCTATTTCTGTTGGTACAGAGGCCATCAGCAACATTAGGAAACACTCTGAAGTATCATTGCTGGCAGAGCAGAGGACCAGGGGGACAACCCCTGCTGTAAGACACTCAGAGTACACCAGGAACGACGCCCTCACTATGTTGGACCATCAGGTCTTTAACGCAAGCAGTGTGCTGCAACAGCTCAGAATGATCAAAAGCCCTGACATCCAAAACCTGAATGAAAAGGTAGGTGCTGTGGATTTTGAATGCAAGTTAAAAAATCCCTAAAAACCAAAAACCTCTTTTTTTTGATGTTGTAGTAGGTTTTATTTTAAAAGGATGCTTACATGCATTTTTAAGCCTGGAAAATGGCACTTCCTTGCCACAGCCAATCACATCAGAACAACTGCACTTCTCAGGTGTAGTTATTTCCAGCCTTCTGGAAGACATTGTTCCCAGCACAAGGAACTGTTTAAGCACTCTTTAGTCTCAAGAGGTCATCAGAGTAATTTCAGAAAGATTAAGGCAAACCTCCTCCATGAGTAAGTTAAACTAACCAGAGTGACTTTGTCCTGGAATGGATGGAGAGTGCTCAATATCCTTTGTGTCACCTCTGGGAAAGAAGGGGATTTCTGTTCTTCTGCAGGGCAGCAGTAAATACCTGATAGTACCAATTCATGACAAATCTGGAAGAGATCATCCACCTAAGCCTATAGTTCCATATCTGTGTCAAAATACATGGGACTAGACATGGCACCTTGTTCTGTTAGAGGTTTCCTGGATCCTTTAGAAGAAGCCATTGGCCCATGGGCTGGATATAGTTAGGGAATGGTTTCAGCCCTTTTGCTAAAGAAGAGCAAAGCAAGGGTCTCAGTACATCACTCAGTACATCAGCCTAACAAATGGCTCCTGCAAGGATGCTCAGAGCCATGGGCTGCCATTGCATCCTTCAAATCAGGGCAGAGGGACCTGTGCCTAGCAGTGATACCCATTTTTATAAAGACCAGATACTGTGTCTTAGGGAATATCCAATCCTATAGTCAATGTTCACATGATGTCAAACATCTTCCTTCCCTCAGGAGTGTATCTCAGGCCCCCAGAGGAGTCCTGACATAAGCATCTTCCCTCTTGCAGATCTGTGGTGTTCCAGGAGACCAGCCATGTGCCACAGCAGCCTGTGGGGGAGCTGTGTGCCAGGACAATCACGGACTAAGGCATTGTGGTGGCCCAGACTGCACTGGGGCTCTTCCTCTCTCCTCTGAGGCCTTCAGGAAAGCTGAGGAGACTGCTGTGATGCTAAATAACTTGACTACTCAGCTACAGGAACCTGCAAATCAGGTGCTGTATATCAAACCTACATTTGTTCAGTGAAATGGATGGAGGGTGAGGTTTGGGAGGTCACAAATCTACAAAAACTCACCCGCTCTTTGGACAAGGAGTGGTGACATAGTGATGGACTCTGTCCCAGCATCACAGACCGATCATGATACAGTACCAGGTGTCAGCCCCGCCAAGAGATTGGCTTTATCTAGATCTTCTTCCTCACAGCTGCTGATTTCAAAAGTCATGGTGCCATGTTTCTATGGGAGTAGGTGGTTTCAGGCTAGAATTGTCTAAATTTTTACTGGGAAAGATTCAAATGGCACCATTTGTCAGTAGCCTGACATGCTTATTGCAATGGGATTACTGCTGTGCATGGTGTTAAGCTCTATTTATACAACTTCATACTACTCTTATGCTTGCCAATAAATTCCTTTGGAAAATAATTTCAAGATGAAGCTTTTCTGCCCCCAGTAATGTTTAGGAGGGCATCAATTAGTCGACTATACTGCACAGTAGCAGTGAAAAATAATTCAAACAAAGTGTGGCCAATGCAATGTATGCCAAGGAAACAAAACAGACAAATCCCAAAGCAGCAGTAAGGAGTTTGTTCTTATTAACAGTCAGAGATGATGTCTGTTACAGTTATAGGCAAAGCACATTTTCCAGCAGAAATTACATTCTGCTGTGGCTTTGTCCTGTCCCTGCAGGATGCCTGGGCATCCATTTCCTCTCTTTAAAATGCCCTCGACTGCATCCCAGCCAGCCAGAGCATTTTTCTCATTGCATGGGGAAAGACCAAATCTCTTCCCTCTGCAGACCACAGATGTACCTGGGCCATTCTGGAAGGCAAAGCCCCTGCCAAAGTAAAATACTGTTGGAATTTGATAATTAGTCTAAAGTTCTCATTCAAATTATCAAGAATACTAATTTAGTGGTGAAACGTAACTTTTAAAGACAAGCCTTGAACTCTACCTTCCTTGTGTCCTCTTGTTAAAATTTATAGGCATTCAGAGGGTGGGGAGGGTTTACATTCTCCATTTCAGGGAGGCTCCTGCCTTCCTTAGCAGACTCCTGTCTTTCCAAACCAAGATACCTCTTCAGCTGTTTTTTAACAGCAAGTCCAATGTGAAATGACAAAAGAAATCACATTTTCTATAATCAGATCTTAATCTGGCCATGACAAGCTACAGTACTGCAATAATACTGTCAGTATTTTTTTTAGAGATAGGAGGGAGCTGTGGTTTAGCAGTGGTTGCAGAGAGGAAAAAATGCTTGATTTAGGCTTTTTCTGAGGCCTGATGAAGCCCAGGATGTAGCAGCTTCTGGAGTACCCCAAAGAGGTCTCCTACTACTTTTCAAAGCCACATCAAGTGATTCCAGCTGAGGCTTGGATCAAAATTACCTTTGTGTCAGAGCCCAACTTGCAAAGCAGTGGCAGATAACCTCCAGAAAATGGCACTGCTGTTTCTAATAATATTTCCAGGTTAAAATCATTAGAAAAATGGCAGAAGACAGCAAACTGAAAGGCTCACGATTTAATGGGCAACTGGAGACAGCTATCAATCAAATTGAAGCTGATGGTGAGATCACTAAGGAGTTCATCAAAAAAGTGAAAGTCTTCTTGTTAGGTAAATATGCAATATTCTTTTTGACTCATTTTTCATAAATATATTCCAATATAATACAGCATAATGAACAGCCAGAAGATGATCTAGCTGTATATGCATGAAATTTCTCATCTGCATCCTGAACTGTGCAAACTATTTAAATCCCTTTTTTCTAGTGCTTCTTTCTCCCAGGTGACAGTACTTTGTATCAATTACATCTGTTACATTCTGATTATCATCTTTTATTACTGAGTTTAATTTGAAGTAACTCTCTCTGTTCCTGGTTTTTCTGGGTAAAGGACTACTAAGATAATTTCATACAATATATAATGGCCAGGCATGTCCAGTGCACCCTCAAATTGTTATTCCACCCCCTTCTTCCAGGCCCATAAATAGAGGCTCTCAGTAGGGAGCGTGGGAATTAGGACACATCCCACTCCATCCTCTCCATAAAGCTGTAACTCGAGGAATCAAAGGATTCTGGTAGAACTTCACAGCTCTCATAAAAAAAAGTAACAAAACAACCGTATCTACCCTAAAAAATTTCCACTCTCAGGATTGCAGAAAAATGCTGTAGGAAACAGATCCTAATTTTTTTTACCAGATGCACATCAAAGGGTTCAAATGTGGCAGGATTTTCTTTAATCTCTTCAATGTAGCTGATCTCATAAATTTCTATGGATTGCAGTCTTTTGGCATTCATACCTCTACATCCAAATGGGAGCAAGGGCAGAGGACAGAGGACTTCTTTTGTTCAGAAAAATTTACATTATTTTATTGATTTAGAAGATTTACGTCAATTTGATTGCTTAAGAGTCTCAGATTTTTATTGATAGCCACTGAAAATTCCATCTTTCACTCTTCTTTTATGTTTCTTAGTAGACAGACAGCATTTATTAACAATTTTAAAAGAATTTTTTCAAATCTTTGTTTTGTTAATTTTAAGAACAGGAACAGCTGAGAAATATACAGTTAAACATTAAAAATACATTAAATCTGCTGAACTTGACATTGATGTGAATGGTGATTCTGGATGAATAAATTTCTACAGAAAATAGCTCTCAGGAATTCACTACTGTTTGCACACTAAACATCTTCTATTTAATCCTTGCTGACTTACTCTTCAGATTACCACAACCATTTAACATATCTCAACTGCTTTATCATACAAGGTCTTGTCTATAAATGGATGTGAACAGAAGATAGAACTGATGATGTGACTTCTCAAGACATTGACTACTCTGTGTGTGCCTCTGCCTCTCAGCAAAGAGCTAGGACAAGCTCATTTGTAATGGGAATTTTCAAAATATAGTTTTTTCTATGGTAAATTCCCATCCTATGCAAGTCTGACCCAAGTTCCCTCTGCAGCTTAGCCTTTCTCATTAACCAGCAAAGGAACCACTTTCTCAATATTGTGGCAACTCCAGGGAAGGGATTACACCCACTGGCCAGCTTGGAAATCTCCATTCACACCCCAGCCTCACCAGCACCTCTTTGATCTGTGGGCCAGGGGAGAAATGGGCTCTGACACATCTAGCTGTGCTGGGCACTGATTTAAAGCCCTCCATGGGTTCTGTCCTATGTCAGAATTTTAATAACTCAGTTCAAAGTGGGTTCAAATCCTCATTTCAGCCAGTTCTGACAACACTAACAGCAGTATCTGGAAGCATAATATTAAATTACAAAATGTTGGAGATAATTCTCTTACCCCCTTGCTGTGCCTGTCAGCTTTACTCTCCCCCATAACTCAAAGGGTAGGCAGCCATAATGACCATTTGCTGGGAGGAAGGAGCTGCTTCAGGATACTCTCAGCTCCATTTCTGTTGCAGATGAGAGTGCACCTCCAGAAGACATCGAGAAGGTGGCAAATTATGTTCTGCAAATAAACCTTCCCCTGACTCCACAAGAGCTCACAGGCATGCTTGGCAAACTCCAAAGCATGATGAACCACTGTGAGAAGTATGAACTGAATAACAAGAGAAACATAAAAAGGGAGGATGCTCAGACACTGCTGGTGGAGGCACAGGAAGCTGAGTAAGTAGAGTATTCTCATGCTGGTGTGCCAGCTCCAGCTGGGGTGGCACTGTGCACAGCAGGACTGCTCCATTCCCCTGGCAGAAACACTGGAAGGGGAGTTCAGATGGAGATTTCACCTTGCCTTTTCCACAGGGCCTCTGTCACTGCCACTCGTGCTGCAGGAGCCACCATGCTGAAAGGAGCAGCTCCTGACAGCCCTTGGCTCCTCTGCCTGCTGTCAGAGAGGCCAAAGCAGCTCCTTAACTCCACCTTGGACCTGGTGGAGCATTACATCTGGCTCACTGGGTGGTTTGAATAAGGGTGAGAAAAACCCAACAAGAGAAAAAACATGTTCACCCATGAGTGTTCCCTCCTGGCTGTGCACCACCCCGCAGCCAGCAGCATCCAACCTCACCCTGAGTACAGCAACTCAGGTGCTCCCCCACAAAGCCCTTTTCTGAGGTTTTGCTTTACCAATTTACCACAATTTTAATGGTTGTTGTTGGACTTGAGGAAACATTCCTGTATGTCAGCATGGGTCCATTTGAAACATGTTCTTGCTTTGCTCACCACACCATGATACTACATGCACTTCCTTTTTTCCATTTTAGCAAAGCAGCTAAAGCTCTTCTGCCAGTGGATGAAATTAATAATAAACTAAAAAATGTTGTGAAGTCCCAAGGGCACTCCAAAAGCACCATCATAAAGTCAAATGAAGAGATACAAAGCATCAGAACACAAATCTCTCAGGTATCTTGCTGCAAATATTTTAATTTATTTGCTAGATTTATTAGAAAGAGATATTTCATTGTGAAATTTCATTAACATAAACTTAAATAAACAAAACCAGAATGTGGCACAGATATAATACCAGTTCCATACTGCTTAAGTGTCTCTTAATCCACTGACAGTCCCTCATTATCACACTCCACGAGCTGGATGGATGTTGCATAAGAAATCACAGCCTTCAATTGCTCTGTTTTAGGCTGAGAACCAAATGAACAAGACAAACAATAAACTAAATGACTTGTCAGCCAAACAGACTGAGATGGAAGATGAAAGTGCCACATGGCAGGCAAAAATGCTGATGAACAAGAACCAAGCTACAAAGGCAAGAGCAGAGGCAGAAGCAGCTCACAAGCAAGCCCAGAAAATGGATAATGTAAGCTCTTCTGTCACATATTTAGGGGAAAAAACCTTCCCCATGTTTAATAGTATTTTTGCTTCAGAAGCATTGCCATGCTGTCATAAAAAATTTACATTTTCCTTATGCCATGCAGTGTAAAATGCCATGGTTAAGAAGAATTTGTGTTTTATTTTAAGGTTTCTGGCATACCCTTCTGTTTGCTTGAATGACAGAAAACATACACATTTCTCTGGCTACTTCATGACATTTTTTCTTGCACTGTGTATAAGACTTGTAGTCACCATGGGCACCAATAAACACAACAGAACAAATTACAAAACCAGATATTAAAATACATGACTGATGGAAGCACCCTGGCAATTCATCCTGTGCCATTCTCCTTCAGAGAAAATTGCTGTGGGAGTAATTGGAGTTTTTGATTGGCTTGGTGCTTTCCAGTAGTTCAGTTTTTTTAAAATGCAGCTAAAAATTTGCTAAAATGGCAAGAACCAAGTACCCACACCACAAGCTTGGAACGTGGCCATACTTCCAAGTTACAAGAACTGTAGGCAAAATCTAAGCTGCAGCCTCAACAGCAACCTAGATCAGCAGGGAAGAGATTAGCCAGTAAATCTTACTGCAATTGAAAATGTAAAAAACCCCAATGCTGCTACAGATAATTCATTAAATTTGAATTAAGCTTTACAGCAAAATGAAATTTACAGAAAAGCCCTATCAACACAAGCAAAACCAGCATAAACTTAAATATCTTAAATAATATTTTCTTTATATCCTTGCCCCTCCCCCTCCTTTAGATTACTCCACTGGCAGTTTGTTTTAATTGATTTCTATCATATTTTGCAAAGCATTTTTCAATGTCTAGAAATTAAGGATCTATTTTTTAATATTTAAGAGAATGGGGAATCTAAACTTTGGTTCAAAGAGGATGTTAAAAAAAGTATTAAATCTTCCTTCTGTACACCAGATTAATTATGACATGCTCTTAAACTAAGTAATGACATTTTGTTACAGGAATTTACTGACGTTAAAAGAAAGTACACTATTCTTCAAGAAAAGCTAAAAACCCAAGGACCTCCAAAAGTAACACTAGAAAAAGTGAAGCAGTTGAAAGAAGAAGCAGAAAAACTAGCTGAAGAGACTGAAAAGAAGATAAAAAGAATAACAGGTGATGTTCTCATTTCCACAGTGAGTGGTAAATACTGTATAGTCATGAATTCAAGGCTAAAGTCCTTGCCCACAGACACTAACACACTAAGTTCACCCAAAATTAAGTTTAAAACATTTTACCTGGTGAAAATCCCTACCTGAAGCTACTAATTTTAAAAGCAGTTGAATTGATTTGGCTTATGTACTTTTTCTGACTTAAATACATTGCTATAAGCAAAGGTTATGAACTGTCCACACAGGGACTTGCAGAGATTTTCTTCAGTTTAAAAACAGGGTAAGTGCAAAACCTGCATAAAACCTGGCTGCAGATTTATCTGGAGGCTCTGATTTATGCATTTGCTTTGGGCACTTGGACCTTCCATCCTTCCTCTATGCTCTGTCTTTCCTACATCACCCAGGCAATGCTGGTGTGACAGAGCTGCAGGGCAGCTGTTTTCCTTCAGCCCATACTTGCTCCCCTTCAGACCTTATCTCTGAGCAATGGCAGAGCAAACCAGCTACAACCACAGCTTGTGGAGACTGCAGCTGAGGTGCCCTGAATCTGGGGGGCCATGACTGTCAGGCAGAGGGGTCACAGGCCCTGCAGACAGAGCTGCTGTGGCTGTCCTGGCACACAGTGCTGCTCTCACCGGCTCAGGGGGTCACCAAAAAGGAGAAGCACATCTCATGTCCCTGCACACAGGGAACCTAATCCTCCTTGTAGTGGAGACCTGGGCATTCCCACTGGGAACCCTTAGGCCTAGGATCCTGCCAGGCTCAAATAAGCAAATACCATGTAGCGTCAACAAAACTGCAGCAGAAACTCTATCCCAGGAGAAAACTCTTCAGGACAGGATCCAAATAAATATTTTGAGCACAGACCTTGAGGAAAAGAATTAAGATCATCCAAGTCACTCCAAATGCCTGAATGATAAGGATATTAGAAACAGGCAGTGAATCCTGTGGATTTAACTCATTACCAATATGTTTACATTGCTGTAGCTCCACAGGAACCAGCAGAAAACAGTTACACAAGTGAGGGAGACCTAAGCCAATCACACCCAAATTGTCTAGGCTTTACACACATCAGTGGACACACTCTTTCTCTGAGTGTTTCCATTTAAACCAAGTCCTTGAAGAATTCCACATTCTGTCCATCCCATCCTAGCTGATGGACAAAAGCACATGCTGGGAAATTAATTTCTTCAAGGCTATCATGTTTCTCTTGCTGTCCAGAAGCCAAACTTTCCCTTCCAGTTGCACATATAACATTCCCCATTCAAAATGGGCTTATTGCCTCTAAAACTTATGGGAAAAGAAATGCTGCTAATCACTGGATTTTACTTACACAACATCATTGCTCACATCATTGCATGTCTCTGCTTTTCCAGATTTGGAGAAGAAGCTTCAGGAACTGAATCAAACCAAACAAGATAAAGCAGAGCAACTGAGACAACTAGAGGAACAAGTGATAGCCATTAAAAATGAAATAATGGAGCAGGAAAGCAAATATGCAACATGCAAGAGTTAGGGTCTGAACAGACCATCAGGTAGAATGAAGCTGAAATCACCATGATTACCACGTCCTAAGCATCCTGGCACAGGCCACTGTCCTCTGGAAATACATCTGAAGTGGCCTAATGAATAATGTAATTTTACCTCTTTTTCTTTTTCTTCTTTTGTCCAATTGAATTTATATGGAAATAGGAAATACCTTGTAATAAACCATCTGATTTAGTAATCATATAGTCTTTGAGGGAGCTCTACAATATACTCCTGTGCACAGTCTAGGGCTTCTTATGGTGGGGGAGTTGGAAATGCAAAAGGAGGATTGCTCAGAGAGCTGCTGGTAGCTGTCTCAAAGACAGACTCCCAGCGCCCTGTGTCTTCTGCCAGCCCCTAAAAATTGAGCTTGTGCCATGACCCTGCAAGGGGCTGCTGAGGCTCGGATGGGGCGATGCAGGTGAAACCCCGCGGGTTCCTGCAGCGGGATACAGGTGAATGAAACCCCGCGGGTTCCTGCAGCGGGATACAGGTGAATGAAACCCTGCGGCTCCTGCAGCAGGATGGAGATGAGTGAAACCCTGCGGGCTCCTGCAGCGGGATGGAGGTGAATGAAACCCCGCGGGTTCCTGCAGCGGGATGCAGGTGAATGAAACCCTGCGGGCTCCTGCAGCGGGATGGAGATGAGTGAAACCCCGCGGGCTCCTGCAGCGGGATGCAGGTGAATGAAACCCTCGGCTCCTGCAGCGGGATGCGGGTGAATGAAACCCTCGGCTCCTGCAGCGGGATGCGGGTGAATGAAACCCCGCGGGCTCCCAGCCGCCCCTGCTGGCATCCAGCAGCACCCCCGGCACTGTCACCGCTCCAGCCCCATCTCCTCACCGAGGGAGGCAGAGCAGGGCTCTCCCACAGAGCCTGGCGCTCTGAGGGTCCCGCTGCGCTCCTGGAAAGCGGCGGGCAGCAGCTCCGGGCAGCGCCGGGCCGCGGGCGGTGGGGGACAGAGCCGATTCCCCGCTGCCCGCTGGATGGCAGTGCTCAGATGCTTAACGCAGAAATCAACTTTAAAGTATTTTCTCTGACATTGGCGCTCCTGCAATGCACGTTTTTCTTATGCTTATAGGGGGTTCCACGCGTTTTTCATTAATGTAACCAGCAACTGGAGAATAACTCCAGCTCTTATGTTTAAGCTGTGAGTCTAAAGGGCCAGAAATGTTGAAAACCAGTTTCTCCAGCTCTTCTCCTACCATGCAGCACTTCATGAAGTCAGGGTTCACTCAGCAATTTCTTTTAGCCATCAGGAACACAGGAATTGGCCTAAATTTTAGGCTGTAATTATTTTTTTATATATTAATAAGAAAGGAATCTGTGGTTAAGCAAGTGTTATAGATGTGCCAGAGTTTAAAAAAGACTGAAGTGAGCTACGCCTCAGTTTCAAACTCCCACCCTTGGTATACATACTCCTGCAGGTCGCAGAACAGAGTCATGATGGGTTTTCCTCAGTCAAAACCAGTCGCGTCATTGCTGGCTGGACTGTCCCCCTGCGAGGGACTGCATTCAGCTCGGTGCTGCTTCAGAGCTGGATGCAGCCCAGACCACATCTGTAAAACTCAGGAATGCTCTGCGGGAACACAGGGCTCTTGACATTTACCCATGCCAGCAGCACCCGTGAAACAATCCTTATCGATCCCACGGAGATAAACACTGCATAGTTATCACCCCGTGTTTACAAGAGCTAAAGTAGCATTGGTATGCGCTGGGGGCTTGGGTGGGAATTGCTGGCAGATGAGATTTCAGAGATACTCCTCTAACTCGAACCAGCTGTGCTCCAGGGCAATGTGCAACATGCATTACACTGACACATTCTGTTGTGAAAATAATGGAATCAAATTATAATTTTGATATAATCTAACAAAGTCACCTGAACACAGGAATGCATGGAATTTGTGGGTTAGCATTGTCTGAATTTTAGAACTTTGGAAAAATCATCTGTAAGGTGTGAGGCTTCTTTCTAAGTTACTAGGCTGTAATCAGATGAGTGTATTTAGTCTGGCTTTGACTTAATGAAATCAAACATCTCTGTTTTACTTGGAGAACACACCAAGCTGCTCACGTGCAGGTCTGCAGGTAGTGAAAGATTTTCTGCAGGTTTCAGTGCATCTCTGCTGGACTGCACCTGGGAGAGGCAAACTGAAGCTCTGACAGAAATTTCCAATTGCATATAAACCAAAATGATTTCATTCATGGCTTTAAAAATCTGAATTCACAAGCAAAAAGTTGAAAGAGAACTTCCCCCTAAAATCCACTGTCGACTATGAGAATTGCTGAATGACTTTCCACAAGCTGCACAGATGAGAAATCTGTAAACACAAGGCAGTTAAACAGGCCTGGAGAGGAGATGTATCCATGGGGGAAGTAGAAATCGCTGGGAGGAAAGCGGAAGCAGGAACAAGAAATTCAGCACAGAGCCTAACCTCCCCTCCCTGCCCCCGAGCATGCTCCCACACAAAGGAAGCAGATCCGATGGGACCAGTGGCCACAGAACTCCAAATCCATCCTGTGACAGCTTCAGAAGTTTACAACCGTGTAGCATTTCCCACTGGAAGTGATGCAAAAACTTACAAAGGGTTTTTTAAAGTTAATTTGTGGGGGAAATGCCTATTTTCCCCACAAAAAATAAGTACCTATTTGTAGTTCCCCCTGGACCTCCTCCTTGTGGGCAGAAATGGCTTCAGAAATTTGTTTCTTGAAAAAGAATTGAAATAAGTTTCCTGTTGTAGAGCATTTTTACTTCAATAGCATTAATCAAAATGCAAACAACACAACCAAACTGACATATAATCAAAAATATATTTAATCAAAATCCTATAATCAGCTCTGTCTACCGGCATTCAACCGCTGCAGTGTTTTAAGAACATGGGTGATCAAGTGGGTCCCACTGGGGTCAAATTCTGAAATTTTGTTTTTTGAGACTTCCAACCATGCACAAACACAAACACTCCAGGGAGGCAAAGGTGGTTCATCAACTACAAGGATGGGCACAACACTGAAATTTTATCATTTGAAGAATCAAATTAAAATACTCCCACTCACTCTTTGTCACAAGCACTGCAAAGAGGGAGGGACACGAGTCCCTGTTCCTAATTACTCACACACTGAGTGTGGTGGTTTCTGTTATGTCTGAAAGAATCCCCAGTTGTGGGTGATGGTGGCCACCCCAGGCTGTGGCCAAAGCTCCAGCTCAAGCCTGGTGTCGCACGCCAGGGTCACCCCCAGGCTGGAACAAAGCACGTTTTCATGCTCTCTGTGCCAAGGCACAAAGGACTTCCACAAGGCCATGAAATAGGAAAAAAAACCGAAAGGAGAAAGCTTCAATCAAAGTTGGAAAAATACAGGACAGAATAAGTCCAGTGGCACTGAAAGAGTTGCACATGAGGTGATGCTGCTGCTGCCCATCTGCCATGGGTCAGAGGAGGCTCTACCAGCAGCAAAGTAAAACATTTTCTGTTAGTGGGGGGACAAAAATGTTTGCTGTACTGAAGCTTAAAAAATATAACAGGGTTATGAAACTGAATTTGTTTTCTGAATTTAGAAGACCACATTGCAGAAGAAGTTTAGGATATTACAATTCCTGCCCTGTCAGTATAGAATGATTTAATTTTATGGATTTCTTTAATGAAACAGCTCCACAAGTTCTTTAATCCAGAGTCTTGGGTTATGTTTCAAACCTGGTGTTTAACCTTTAGGGCAAGTCACTTGGTATCTCTCTGTTTCTGCTTATCCATCTGTAAAATGAGAATGAACATATTTACCTACCTCGGCAGGGTTTGCTGGGCCAGACAGACCATGGTGTGTTTTCACTCTGGCACTGCAAATAGTGAGGGCAAAGTGTTCTTGGGGGGCACTGGTACCTGGTAAAGATTTACACAAGTACACGTGTTACACGTGTACAAGCACAACCTGGGTATATAAACCCAGGCATTTGTCCCAGCCACATCCATCCTTCACACACACTCCTAGGTGTTTATTTAACCCTAAACATTTTCCCTGGGTGCTGAGGGGACTCTGCCCCCAGCCAGTGAAGCCCCCATGTTCCCCAGCAGAGGCCAGGGCACTGATGTGGGAGGCTGGGGCGCAGGGGCAGCTGCAGCACGGCCACTCATTCCTTGCAGCTGCCCCAGTGCCCCTGGGAAGGCACTAGTGCCGTGTGCTCCCAGGGAATGTGACACAGCCTGGCAGCGGCTGCTCCAGCTTGCTGGGCCTCCCTGCCTGTGCCAGAGCCAGGCCTGGCCATGTATGGCAGCCACCGTCCCCAGGAATGGCCCTCCTGAGCCACGTGTGCTGGCACCACAACACCAGGCACAGCGGGGCTGATGAGCCTTGTGTGGGACAGTTGTCAAACCCCTGGTGCTTTGCTGGGCTTTGGGCCCTTCCACACAAGAATGCACCACTGTCCGTCCATCCATCCATCCATCCATCCATCCATCCATCCATCCATCCATCCATCCATCCATCCATCCATCCATCCATCCATCCATCCATCCATCCCAGGGGCCCGGCTCCATCCATACTAGCGGCAGAAGGCAGGATTAAGTCAATATCCCCATTCCTTCATTGTTTCTCCACCGACAGGAGCAGGGAAGGGGGAGACTCGATTGGTGACTCCCCCCACCTATCCGCCACCCCCTTCCGATTGTCGCAGCCTGCCCAGAGCCCGCTCCCGACGCTGGAAGGGCACAGCCTGCGGGCCGGGGGCCGGAGTTCCCGGTGTCCCGCTCGGGGCTCCCCGGCCACAGCGGGACAGGACCTCGCTCGCCTCCCACCCCGCCTGAGCCGCCCTTCCTCGACGGCGGCGCTCCGTACCCCAGCTGAGGGCCGGGCTGCCCCAGGGCGGGGGCCGGGCGGGAGGGGCTCGGCCCGGCCCCGCGGATGCGGAGGGGCGGAGGAGGAGGAGGGCCGGGGGCACCCGGCGGCTCGGGGCCGCGGTCGGGAACGGCGGCGCCTGCGTGGAGCGGCCGGAGCAGCCGGAGCAGCGGCGTGGAGGGGCAGCCGCGTCCCGTCCCGTCGTGTCCTGTCCCGTCCCGTCCTGCCGCCCGCCATGGGCCGCCTCCCGCTGTACCTCTGCTGCTGCTGCCTCGGTAACTCCCGCTCCGCTCCGCTCCGGCCGCCGTCGGGGCACGGCGGGCTGGGCGCGCCTCTGCATTGCCCGCCGGGGCGGCTCGGGGCGCGCAGCCCGGCCGCGCTCCCGCTCCCCTCTCTCACCCTGTGTCCCCTCTCTCACCCTGTGTCCCCTCTCTCACCCTGTGTCCCCTCTCTCACCTTGTGTCCCCTCTCTCACCCTGTGTCCCCCTCTCTCACTCTGTGTCCCTCTCTCACCGTGTCCCCCTCTCTCCTTCCCTCCGCGGCCGCGCAGCGCTGTGGCCCGCGGCGGCACAGGAGCCCGAGTACAGCTATGGCTGCGCCGAGGGCAGCTGCTACCCCGCCACCGGCGACCTGCTCATCGGCCGCGCCGCCCGCCTCTCCGCCTCTTCCACCTGCGGCCTCCGCCAGCCCGAGCCCTACTGCATCGTCAGCCACCTCCAGGTGAGCGCCGGCCGGGGCGGGCAGCGCTCCCGGGCACCGCGCTCGGGGCCGGCGCTGGGGCGGGCATCGCCTCCTGCGGGAGCTGCGCGGGAGCTGAGCCGGGGCAGCGCGGGGTGCGGGGGCTGAGCCGGGGCTGCGCGGGGTGCGGGGGCTGAGCCGGGGCTGCGCGGGAGTTGCAGGGGTGCGGGGGCAGCGCCCGGGCCGGCGGGACGGGACGAGCACCGCCCGCGGGTGGGGGCGCGGGCAGCACCGTGCCCCGTGCGGGATCCCGCACCTCGCGTGCAGGGAATGCCCGCGGCTTTCGGCTCCGAGCCCGCTTTCCCGATCGAGGCCAATAAGGAAGAATGTGCCGCAGTAAGTTCAGTTAATGCTTTATTTCCCGGCTCGCTCGGAGCCGTCTAGACAGTTTCCTAAAGGAGAGTGGGCTGTAGGGCTCGGCAGTGTTCTGTCCACAGTCCCAGTAATGTAATTACATGTGTATGGTCTCGGAGTGGAAGGATGCAAATAAGGTATCTGCACATCTGGTGAGCTGCTGCTCTTTAAAGCCAGAAGCAGCTCATCAAACTTAAAATCTCTGAGAGAGAAGGGATGGTGGAGAAGAATAAACTATCAGTTATATACGTGGAACTCTGTTGAACTGAAAGTAAAGGGATAATCTCCGGACGAATTACTGTGGAGACAATAGGGCCGGATTCTGGCACTTGGAAGGAAAACCACAGGAAGCAGGAGAGGCTGTAGCCCTTGACTCATTTGTGCCCTGAAGTTACCAAGTCTCCCTTCATCCTTTCCCCACCTTCAGTTTTACTATATAAGTTCTGTCTAATGGCTCTACTTTATTTGACGAGGGATTTAGCTTCTCTGAACATTTTCAGTATATGTTGGGATTAACTTTAGCAACATAAGCATCTCTGGTAGAATGAAATAACAAGGGTGCTTTGTTACATTTTCTTGTCTCAAAAAATGTTGAAGTGCCGTTGTAAAAAGCATCACTTCAGAAAGTTCTCATGTGCCCATATTCCTGATCTCCCTGCCCCAGTTCAGCATTTGGGATGTCCCTGGTTATTCTGAACCATACATAGTGTGTGGTATTGAAGAAATCATGGAAGTTGCCAGTATCCTCTTAGTAACATGGGGCGTGGCCGCACTGAGTGCTTGGCAGAATTAGGATCTGCTAGGTCTTCTAGGATTCAGTTTTGGTCAGAGGAGAAGCAAGTTGTGGCATGAAGTGTGGGGGGAGAGAAGCCTGGAGCAGGCAGTAGGGAACATCCTCCTGTGACCCTCTTCTTGCCATTCTTTGTGCTGGACGAGTGTTGGAGGGCTCTTGGGAGGTGAAGCCCTGAGCTTGGGAGGAGCCACTGAAGCCAGGACTGGTGAAATGGAAAGCCTGTGTGGTGCAGACCTGCCAGCTGTCACATTCTTGGCTGATAAAGAACAGCATCTGCCTCCATAAACGTGCTGCAGGAATGATGCCTGTGTAGCTTTGGGCAGGGATGAGTTGTTGCTGTGTTGGGCTTCTTCACTGCCATGCAATGAGCTCCTCATCTGCCCCCTCGCGTTGGTCTGGGCAGGAACCCTCCCTTTTGGTTAAGTTTGCACCCTGCCTTGCAGTCAGAAAGTGGTGGTTTTAGGCAGAAGGACAATGCAAAAATAGTGCCGTTTGTAGTAATAGCCAGGATGGGGTTTTGTCCCCTGGTGAAGAAGCTTCCGGCTTTCCCAAGCAGCACATCCCAGACTTGTTCTGAGCTGGTTTTGCTTGGGCAGACCTTGTAATGTGTGCAGATGAACCTTATGTACACAGTTTGAGGTTGCAACACCAGCTGAGGATGCAAGGTTTGGGTAGGAGTTGGACGAGCTGAATTCAGAGAAAAGGGTTAAATCACTGAGGGCCCCTTGATGTGCGCTGAGCCTCAAGGGAGGTATCCCTAGTGCAGGCAGCTTGCATCTCCAAGGCAGCTTCCAAAAGCCAGAATTATTTCTCACGAGTTGTTAAGATGCAGTTTTGCACATGTGCATTTTTACAGAAGCAATTCAGCAATTTTCTGTAGATGTTGCCGTTGGTTTTGAATTCCACTGGAGAATACGTGCGCTGGAAGAGATTTCCTGAAACTGCAATTTTCATTGAAAGCATGCTTCCCATAAAAATGAAGTTTATGGAATTCCTGGCATACTTTCCATTACATTAATTCATAGAGGTAAAAACACTGAACATTTCAACAAAAAAAAAATCTTTGATGACTCCTGCAGGCAAAATGAGTGGAATGTGATGTGGATGGAAAATACCCTTATCTGCAGGAAGCAACTATTGCCCCATGGATAAAATCAGTAATGCTGATTATCGTGTTGTTTCAGGAGGACAAAAAATGTTTCATATGTGATTCAGAGGATCCCTTCCACGATACTCTCAATCCCGACAGCCATCGCATTGAAAATGTTGTCACCACGTTCGACCCAAACCGCCTGAAGCTCTGGTGGCAGTCGGAAAATGGTATGTGGTTTGTCCGGAGCAATTTCCGGGGCTGGGAGCTGTTTTCCCTCCTTTTGTTGAAGGGTACCTGTGGGTTTGCTCTTATCTCTGGCCTGCTGATTAGTGCCCTGTGAAGGATCATGCTGTGTCAGGAGCCATGAGTAAAACTGGCTGCCTTTGTGTGCCCTGGAGTGGTCCTTAATCTGTGACAAAACCCCTCGGGTCCTCCAGGAGTGTTGGAAACAGCCGTCCAAGCACTCTGCAAGAGTCCTTTCCTAAAGAGAAGAGTTTCCCACACTGGCCTCAGATCTCCCTCATATTTGGGCAGCAAGAGCGGAGCAGCCTTCCAGGAGAAAATATCCCAGGGCTTCCCCACGCCCGGGATGGAGGCTGTGGAAGGAGGGGGTTTGGGCACAGAGCTGCTCTTGCCCTGCCTGCAGTCCTCCAGTTTCCTTCTCCTACCCCAGGACAGTAAAGCCAGGGATATCTCTTATCCTGCAAGCTGCCTTCTCCCTCCTGAGCTCCCTGAATTTCTGTACCATTGGCCAAGCAATAAAATGAACTGCGGAAACAAGCCAGCTCGTTAAAATCAAAAATTGCATATTAGTTTGGTGGGGTTTTTGGTTTTTTGCTTTTAATCCTTCCTCTGCCTGTTTTACTTCTCTGGTTATGCTTTTGGCATGCTTTCATACACAAAACAAGACAGCAAGGGTTTCTCAAGCAGCGGTCCTACCCTGAAACCTTAAAGCCAGCTGGACAGGGTGGGATTTCTGCAAATTCATTGGCAGCAGCTGCCTTATTGTATATGAGAAAAAAAAAAGGTAATATTTGTAACAGTTTTGCTGCCTGTTAAAGAAAGATTTTCACTAAATCCTTTCTAACCATTTAGATCAACTGCTTGCCGCCACCAGTTCTCTTCCAGCATTCCAGATAATTCATGTTTTTTGCAACAGGCTTGGCAGCATTCACACAAAAAAGTTTCTTAGCTCATAAGGTCATGAAAATGTCCTTCAACAATAAAAAACAAACGATTCTTTCTGTCCAATTCATGTTTTCAGGCATACAGCATAAGGGACCATTGCTGCATGCTTCACAGAAGGTTACAGCTGGTCAAAAATTTAAGTGCCTGATTGTTTTATTATTTTCGTTTCTTACCCTTTCTCCTCTCTGTAAATCTTGGTTTTATTTTTTTTATTTCTAACTACAGTATAATTAGTATCCAGCTGCTTTGAGACCTCTTTTCACAAGGCAAAATAATATTTCTGGCTGTTTTTCTTCCTTTCTGTGTAGAGTCCTTGACCACAGGTAGTCTTACAGCAGTTTGGAAAACCTTTTTCCTCTCACCATTTTCTTAATCCTTGGGACTGCAAAGCAGGGCTGTGATAGTTGCTTTAGGAGTGTCTCAAAACCAGGTTATAAAGGACCTGTTTTTGTGGACAGGAGAGTCCGGAGTGAATGAAAAATGGTGGGGAATGGCCCCCACCCAGGCATCAGTGAGACTGGGGGTGTTAGGGCTGCACAATCTTGTGCTGCTGCTGCTGCCAGAGAGGCTGGGCTGTGGGAGAACAGCCTGTGACCACCACACACATCTGGGCTCAGCATCCCCAGCTGGACTGGGGGCTTTGGTGCCAGGGCCCAGCCTGTGCTGGTCCCAGCCATGCCTCTGTGTCAAATAGCACTGCGGGCTCACGCTCTGGGTGTAGCGTTCGGTGCTGATCACACGCAGGAATCCCACACTTCAGCAGGTTCTTGGTGTCTCCTCCTCTACCTCAGGCACACATTAAACCATCATATTCCTTTTCCACAGCAGAGCCAAGTAGTAAAGAAAATAGTCTCATGCCAACAGAGTGAAGAGCTTTGGCAAAATGTAAATGTAGAGACTGGCAGGTGTCCTTGTTTGCTTAACACCTTCTTTACTCTGCCCCTGCAGGTTTGGAAAATGTGACTATCCAGCTGGACCTGGAGGCTGAGTTTCATTTCACTCATCTCATTATGACCTTCAAGGTAAGGAAGCCACAGCCTTACCCTGAACCCTAAAACATGAGGAAATGAGAGGTCTCATAGTCCTTCACATCTATTTGATATTTGGGATTAGGACTTTGTCTGAACTGTTTGGCCTGAAGTTTTCAGAGCTGCCAACCATTAACCAGTGCTGAAGTCATGCAGAAAGGCTGAGTTTTGATTTGTGTTTGAGCTCAAGTGAGGCTGCAGAAGGAGTCATGCTGAAGCTGGGTTTTGTGGTGGTTGTATTCTAGAAGATTGTTAGCTAAGTCATATAGTAGCAAGGGTTTTTTTCCTGAAAAAAGTTGGCCATGGTATCAGTTTTCATTTGGCAAATGGAAAGGTCTTCAGGAAGAAGGAACATCTGTACACAAAGTGTCTTTGTTTTTTTACAAACAGATGTCTTGGAATGGTAGCTTATGTCCCGTACATCCTAAGTGTTCTTCCCATGTGGACAAATTAATCTCTTCATTTTTGCGCATCAGCTTTCTAGGACAGCTGATTCCTCTTTCCTGGGGCATCAACAAGGGTTTCTCCCTGTGACTTAAGGTGGTGGCTGAGGTGGAAGGTGGTGGTCATTTCTACTGAAGCCAGCAGTGAGGGACCCCTCAAAAAACCCTGGCACTGCAGCCATTGTACCCCAGTACAAACTGGGGCTTGGTCTGCTGTCAGGAGGAAGACTGCAGGGGAAAGATAGTTTTAATGATGCCTTGTGGACTTGGTGTGGTAGACAGTTGAGCTGTCTTATTTCTGGGTTGCTAAATTTTTTTGGTTTTTTTTGTTGGGTGAGATACTAGTTTCTAAGTTGGGTGATATTTTCAGGCAGGAAGCAGAGAGAAAATTTCTTTCCAGCTGTGACTGAAATGCTTTTGTGCTTGGCTCTGGGAGGTCCTCCACTGAATACATAAAGTAAGGAAGAGATTGTTGGCATTTCTTGGTAGGTACAAGCTAGGGTTAAATAAATATCTGGCTTTTGAAAGGCAGCACAAAAATGAAAACATGATTTTATTTAGGTCAGAGGGATTAAAAATCTTTTCAAAACTTCATTAGTTTGTTGTTCTAGAGTTGGATACATGTAGGTAAGAAGGACACTGGTTTGGTGAAGTGAATGCAGCCTGCCAGAGTCTGGGCAAGGCCAGCTGGGCGAGGGTCACTGGGGATGGGGGCAGTCAAATGCAGTGTGAGAGGATGAAGCTGAACCTCTCCATCTCCATAAGGAACATTTTCTTAAGGCAGCACAGAGGACAGCTGGCACTGAATGTCAGAGATGCTGCAAAAGGTCATGTGGTCAGGCAAAGAGAGGAAATGCTGGGGCTTCTCTGAGCTTCAGAGCTACCTGCTCAGCAGTAACGGCTGGGCATCAGAGCTGGATGGGAAGTACTGCAGTGACCTCCTGCTCCCTACAGTATGAGAGGAAGCCAATTAGGTCCTTTGTAAAAGATAAGGACAAGAGGTACAGCAAGGAAGAAGGCTCTGCTGCTTTCCACAAGCTGTGGGAAAAAATTATTTTTGTCTCTGTAACGCCCTACTTTAACCCCACTTTTCAGCAAGAGTTTGGAATCAAAAAAACTTACAAGCTTGCTTGTTTAAATGTGTTTATGCACTTGGCCACTGGGTGCCATCTTTTGAAGATGGGTAGTAGTCTATGGCTTGATGAGTGTTATTTCATGTGTCTGCCTCTGAGAAGAAAGTGGAATATCAGCAGAAAAGTATTTCTGATATTTCCACATATGGGAAATAGTCGGTGCAGGGAGAGAGACTAAAATCCAGACATGTGGATTGCTCACACTACTAAAGATTTAATGTAAATGCAAATAATAATTAACCAAATGAAATCTATTGTTTTTCTTACCATTAGACATTCCGTCCTGCTGCAATGTTGATTGAAAGATCATCTGACTTTGGACAGACCTGGCACGTTTACAGGTATTTTGCATATGACTGTGAGAGCTCCTTTCCTGGGATTTCAACTGGACCCATGAAGAAAGTGGATGATATAATTTGTGATTCCCGATACTCTGACATTGAACCTTCAACAGAGGGAGAGGTCAGAGACAATTTTTCTAATATGTTTATTGTGTAGACTTTTTCCTTTTAAATTCAGGCTCTCTTACTTTTGAAGCTGAATCTTTCGTTGTTTGATTTTTCCTCCAGGTAATATATCGTGTTCTAGATCCTGCTTTTCGAATTGAAGATCCGTACAGTCCAAGGATTCAGAGTATGTATGCAGTTGCCTTTCAGGCTGATTTGAGAGCATTTCAGCACTTACTTGCTTAGGAAAACCAGTAATCCACTAACAAAGTCATGCATTAGCCCCAGTAGCAGTTTTGAAGTCATATGAATATCTCCGTGTATGGCTCCTTTTCCTGACTGAGACAGTGATGTGCAGGGAAATAAAGATCAGTGATGTAAACTCAAGAGATTGCTCTTACACACTTCTTTGGATCTGGTCCTTTTCTTAATTGATCAGGGATTTGTTTTCATTAAAGACCCCCTTTCCCCAAAATACATGCAGTTGCCAAGAGAAACTTGGCAACGTTGAAATGTGATCCTATCATTGTACAGTATTCAGAAAACAAATGAAGAGAGCTACAAAGGTACTTATTTCATTGTGCATTTCTAGCTAAAATCAATGGGGTCATGTTTTATTTTTCAGAACAAAGTAGTGACTTTGGAACAGTTGGCCATGGTAGTTGGCATGGCTGGACCACTCAGATGTGCTCATAAACCACAACTTGCTGTAATGTTTGTGCATGGTCTTGGCAATGCATGAGAGATCTGTTGCTCAGTGTGGCTTTAAGAGAAACCTTGTGGGGTGTTTGGCCTGGGGGAACTGCAGTGCTCAGCCTTAACCTGACCTGATTTAATATGCATTCTCAGGCTGGGTTCATGTCCTTCAGTGTAAAGCTACCTGGAGCAAAAGGAAATATGTGAAGTAGAGGAGTGTCTGCTTGTTGCTATGAGTTTAATGTTATTTTTTTTCTTTACTCAGCATTTTAAAGGAGAAACTGCTTTCATAGGCTTGAAGTCCTTTGTCAAGCCTAGTTCAAGGCTATAAGAAACTACATAGGATTCACAACATCAAAGTAGATATGTGGATGGTATTAATTACTGCAATATTGTATTCCCATGGATTATCCCTCTAGAAATTCTTTGTATTTGGTCAGTGATGGGGTGTTACTTCTTTCCACAAAATGTAACTAATTACATTTCCTAGGAAAATTAGGCGTGTACAAAAGAAGAATTGTCTTTATTTCCAGCTAAGACTTTTTCCAAAAGTTTCATAAGTCTATTGGCTCTTGGTCCACTTGGCAGCAGTTTCTTGATATCAAGTCCTTACCCATCTTATATTTTAAAACCCCAAGGAACCAGTGTCTTTTAGGTAGTGCTTTTCTCCTTGCCTTTAACATTTGTGTATGTGCCTGTGCACGTCTATAATAAAATAAACCATTATTTAAAATTATGCATAAATTTACTTATACAGTTATCAACTTGTAGTAAAATAATGTAATTTTTTTTTTTAATTTGGGGAGTATGAAGTGATGTGTAGGTGCTGAAATCAAATCTGATCTAATCTGCCCATAGGAAGCAGGCTTAGGAAGTCACTCCTGGCTTCCTCTCATTCAAAATATTATCTGGCAAATAATTCCAAAATGGGCTTGCTGGTTAGCTATTTTGTGTGTGTCCCCTGCAGACCTATTGAAAATCACAAACCTGAGAGTCAAATTTGTCAAGCTGCACACTCTGGGAGACAACCTCTTGGACTCCAGGATGGAGATCCGAGAGAAGTACTACTATGCCATCTACGACATGGTGGTTCGTGGGAACTGCTTCTGCTACGGGCACGCCAGCGAGTGCGCGCCCGTGGAGGGCTTGGATGAGGAGGTGGAAGGAATGGTAAATATTCACACTCTTCTTGTCTCTGCCTCTTTTAAGTGATTTGAACACAAATGTAAAGATGACACTCCCTCACCTCCGCACACTTGATTTTCAAACAACAGAACTGTTATAATTATTCCTCCGTGGCAAACACATCTGTCATTATTGGTATTAACCTAACACATATCTCAGATTAGGTGATAATTGTTTTAACATTCCTTTTCTGATTGTGTTGCAGAGCTGATGAAACTGAAAGGTAGGAACGAAGAAAGGGAGTGTAACCTTATTAGGTCAGAGACCGATATATGAGTTCACTTGGTTACCTTAAAATTGAAGTGGAATAGAGGCATCAAAGGCTGAAACACTTGTGAATCAAACATAACCTGTGTTTGTATTAGTTGTTACCAGCTGAGAAATCGAGATTGTAGCCCTAATAAACACAGGCCCTGAAGGAAAACCCTGATTGCCTCCATGGTATGCTGCTGCACAAGTGCCACATCCCTTGTGGGGTCTGCTTTTCCCCATGCTTTTTGCATGACAAGCCACAATAGCACCCTGTTAATGGGTGAGTTATTAACTGGTTGGAGATGTGGGATGGGGTTGTGAGTTGTCCAGGGCTGCAGGATGCCATTGAGCTGGGCATGCTCCACTGCCCTGTGTTTGGATGAGTGTCTCCACTCAAGCTTTGCCTTTAGCATTGTTGCTACAGTGCTGGTAATGCCAGTGGTCTGTGGCAGCAGCTGTCACACAACCACTCTTGGTCTGCTTGGTGCTTGTTCTGTACACAAGGCAAGGGCAAAGCCTGGGGCTTATGGATAAACGCCATCCAAACTCTGTTATCTTTGCTCTGAGGATCAAGGCAGGCTGGAAAGAGGGCACTGGGCTAGTGACCTGCTGATGTAAATAGAAGCATGTTGATAGCTAATTAACAGCTAATAAACAGCTAACTTTTAGTTCCAAGAGGCTTCTGGGCCGAACTGTGCTCTCCTTGTTTATTTCTGAAAGCATTTATTCAGGCACTAGTTCCAGTGAGGAAAGAAGGACAAATTTGTATGAGGACACTTGGGCAGGTGAAGGACATTTTTATGGCCCTTTATGCCTTTTCTAAATGCAGTTACATGGATTAAAGTCCCCAAAAGTATATGTCCATTATGTGCTAGCTTTATTTTGCATTCATTGTAGAATGATTTTTTTCATTTTTTGTTTATAACCAACTCTTTTTTAATTCTTTTTTTTTTCCTCCTTTTTTTTCAATTACAGGTTCATGGTCACTGCATGTGCAGACATAATACCAAAGGATTAAACTGTGAGCAGTGTATGGATTTCTACCATGATCTACCCTGGCGCCCTGCTGAAGGTCGCAATAGTAACGCATGCAAAAGTGAGTTGGAGTAAAAGGCAGAGCTGGGTGCCGTGAGCGTTACAGGCTGTTACTTGTGTGTAAAATCCTTCATGTTTGGTTAACACTGGTGTGTCTTTTCTGCAGAGTTGCACTTCCCCCAGGACTCTTACTCTGCTTTCTGTCTTTGTTCTTTGGTTGACACTGCTATGTCTTTTTTGCAGAGTTGCACTTCCCCCAGGACTCTCACTCTGCTTTCTGTCTTTGTCACAGAGTGCAACTGCAATGGCCACTCCAGCCAGTGTCACTTTGACATGGCAGTGTACATGACAACAGGGAACACCAGCGGGGGAGTGTGTGACGACTGCCAGCACAACACCATGGGCCGCAATTGCGAGCAGTGCAAGCCCTTCTACTTCCAGCACCCCGAGAGAGACCTGCGGGACCCCGATGTCTGCGAGCGTAAGTGCAGCCCCACTCTGCAGGGTGGGAATGGCCTTGGGATCCCTGAGGAAATCCCAGGTGGGCCTTGGGATCCCTGAGGAAGCCTCCAAGTGGCCGTCTTGGAGGTCTTGAGGGAGCCTAGCTGGGTTTTGTTTTCTCTTTGAGAATCTGGAAATTTACCTGGTCCTTGTGTGTCCAACCCATGCCATGTCATGCAGGAGTGACAGTCTTTCTACACAGCAGCTGAGTTTCAGTAATTCAGTGTGAGACTTGGCCTTTCATTTTGTAGCAGTTAATAACACATGTGTGGTGCTTCCTTCTTAGCTTGCAACTGTGACCCATCTGGCTCCCAGAATGGTGGGATCTGTGACCGCTACACCGATTTCTCCACCGGCCTCATTGCCGGACAGTGCCGTTGTAAATTATTTGTCGAGGGGGAGCGTTGTGACCTCTGCAAAGAAGGTTTCTATGGCCTGAGTGCCGATGACCCAGCAGGCTGTCAGTGTGAGTAAAAACATATGTTCCTTTATGTGTGATCAAAAGCTCTTTGAGGGGCTGTTAGTGCCAGGAGAAGTTGGTTTGTGGGATGGATTTTTTTTTCCTTTTTTTCATGTTTTGCCTAAAGGAAAAACATTACTGTAGATTTGATGTAGCTTGGAGTCCACCGGCCCTTAAAATCCAGTTCACCATTTGAACCTTCTGGTATATTCAGTGGAAATAGCATAATCCTCCTTATTTCTTTTCAATTTTGAATCTCTAGGCCAGGGAAGTTTTACTGGGATGGGTGGTGAGCAAAGAATGAAATGAATTTCTGTAATGGGGAATTCAGGGGAAAATTTAATGTATATATTTAAGTTGAACACTGTCTAAAATATGACTCCAGTCCTGCTTTTGACCTGCCTGTTTGTATTTCCATGTAGCTTGTGCCTGTAATCCTCTGGGTACCCACCCCGGGGGCAATCCTTGTGATCCGGAGACAGGAAACTGCTATTGTAAGCGTCTGGTGACAGGAAAGCAGTGCAATCAATGTCTGGCAAGTAGTTCACCGTAAAATCAATTGGGAGACACTGGTGTGAGAGGGGCTGGAGTGTGGGAAGCATGGAGCAAGGTGCTGACCACTATCTCTGACTGCCTACTGGCATTCAGGGTGTAGAGGGCACCTTGAGATGTCAGGAGCCATGAAGTGTGCTGTGTTTTGGGGAGCTGGCATGCATGTCATGGCAGACAGGAGCATCCAGTCTAATTCCTGGGACCATAAGGGGTGAGACATTAGGATACCTGTGGTTGCTCTGAAAATGAAGGATCTAGGGCAGTTCTGCTGAAGTCCTTGCTGGGATGAAAGACAAAGCAGTCAGGGAAACAGTGTTACCAAAAAAATTGCTTTCTAAACAGGCCATTATTTTAGGCAGGGATTATTTCACACACCTACATTTCCATGTAGTGTTTATGCATGCTGGAGTGTTACAGAAACATGCTGTCAGATAACTGGATGTGTTTGTACAAACACTGAGAAACTCTTATCTAGCAGTGAACTGCATGGAAAAACCAAACACACTGCCCCATGTGTGGCTCTCTTGCCCTTGAAATGGTCAGCAGGGTGGGAGGAGAGCAGGTAGGAAAGTGCTGTTGGTGCTTATAGGGGTAGAACCACCGCCAGGGGAGCAGGATCCATGGGTGGTGGGGCAGTCTGGGACAGCTTGGGCTGAGTGTTTAGAAGTGTTCCTTTGGGTTAGATGGAACTAAGTGAGCCCCAGGTGACAGTGCTGGTGATGTTTGCTCCTGCAGCCCGAGCACTGGGGCCTGAGCAATGACATGGACGGGTGCCGGCCGTGCGACTGCGACCAGGGTGGAGCGCTGAACAACAAGTGAGTCCCTGCACAGTTCCTCTCCTGTGATCAACCAGCCTCATATTTTTGTAACCACAGCATCCAGGGCTCAGTGTGCTCTGGGGGAGGATGTTTGTCACCCATCTTTCTGCTTCAGGAGGTGGTAGATCTTGATTGCAGCAAAGGTGGCAGGGGCATCCATGTCTTTTCTGTGTGGAACAACATTCGTTGGTGCCACTTGTGGAAGTGAACATGTAAAACTGTTCTTGGTGTAGCTCTGCCTTTGTCAGCCAGGGTAGGAACCAGGTGTGGGTTAAGCTCTGCCTTGGCTGTAACCTAGGGTATGGTCCATGTCAAAGCTTTGCTCTTACAAGATGAAAGCAGGACTCGGGCATGACATGGACAGTGACATGGACATGCTGGTCTTGCTTTGCTGCCAAATCACCCTTTGGCCAATCTGTCTGCCCACTTGTGCTAAGGGAAGCATACTAGCTGCACAGTACTGCTCTGTTGTCCCAGTGGTGCTGCATGGAGTAGGATGTGGACCTAGAAGTGCCCACTGGGGAGATGTACATTTTTTAGAGAAAACTGTAAGTTTTGAATGTGCATCCATCAGTATCAGCATGGAAAGTCATAGCTTAGATGCCCTGTCAATGGGGTGCTGGGTAGCCCGCCTGCTCCTCTGACCAGAGCAGTTCTCTGTGTGCTAGGTGTGTGTCCAACCCCTGGCTTTTTAACAGCAGCATGTTCTTTTGCCTTTTTTTTTTTCCCCTCTCCCTTCCTTCCATAAACCTTTTGAAATGTTATGCTTTTGTCTAAAGCCACAGAAGTTTCCCAAGGGGGTCAGAGAGCTCTTTCCCACTGAAGCCCATGGACCACACTGGGGGAGTGTGGGATCATCTTGGTGTGTCTCCCATAGGTCATCACAGCCTACAGACACCCCTCTGCATCAGGGATTGCCGTGGGAATGTCCCAGGGGCCGTCTGTCCTGTCTGCTCCCCAGTGAATCATTAGCCCTTGGCAGACAGCAGTGTGGATCTTAGGGATTATTTACTCCCCCGTGCTCGCTGCCTGCGCACAGATGGGTTACACCACACAGCCCAGAGCAGCTCCCCCAGTACAGCTGCTCCCAGGGCTTTGGGGTAACAGCCCAGCCGTGGCCCAGCCTGTTTCCCATGCACTGAGCCTGGAGATTGCAAAACCATGTGGGGAGGGGGAGGTGCAGCATCCTGGCAGGGGCAGGCAGCAGCTGTGCTCCCCTCCAGCCGCAGGAGCACTGCAGAGCCCAGCTCTGGCTCCTGCATTCACTCTCTCACGTCATCGGGAAGGGGAAGCTGTGCTGTCATCGGGAAGGGGGAGCTGTGCTCTCCTCAGGGCTCCTCTCCTCAGCTGCTGAATTACTGCTTCCTGGCTCCCTCTCAGGGTGTGGGATGCTGTGCCTTGCCCAAAATTCATCCCTGTGGTGTAACCCACCACCAGGTGGTGGAGTTGTTGCCTCCCCAGAGGGGAAGCTTCCCACCTCCTCTTCTGGGACCAGCTAAGGCACTTCTGGCATCTCAAAGTGAAAATTTTATAGAATCTCTGCAATTTTGAAAAAAGTTTCAGTTAAAAATTACTCTTTGTCTGGTGGCTTGAGGAGTCTGGAGATTGTTCATGGAAACCAGAGGCATTTACCTTTAGAAAATGTTTCTAAATCCCACTCAAATTTAAAGAAGGAGGTGTATTTTGGTGGACCAAAAAACCTTCCTTTTAAGAAGTGTGATTGAGTTTGTGCAAAATTGCAATGTGATCAAGCGTTCTTTATGATGCAGGACAGACTCTCTGGGGACAATAAAACAGCCAAAGGCAGTTTGGGGATAGAGCTGTATTGAGTAAAGAAAACGTCTCATTGTGAAAGAAGGGGAAATCTGTGTGTCACTCTGGACAGACCTTCTGGTGATGGCCCTGACTGCCCCATGTCACTGGTTGTGTCTGTCCTGCTCTAGAGCAGCCAGAAATGGTTTTGCTCCCTGTGTAGCTGCTGCTGATGACCTGTCTGGATGCTTTGCAGCAAGTGAGAGCAGCTCAGCATCCTGGGGCATGTAGGGTCATGCCTGAGACCCTACAAACAGATGCACTGCCTGTGTGGCTTGCAAGCTTGGAGACAAAGCCTGCCCTTGGCCTCAGGGCAAATGTGCCTGTTGGCTGGGTCTGGTGGCAAGTAAAGCTCCCAGAACTCCCGTGTCCTAGGGAATCACTGCATCCATAGCACGAAATCCTCTTGCCATCTAAACAGAAGAAGCTACTTGCAAACTGCCTACTGGAAATGTTCCTGGTCCATGCTTGCTTCCAGCCTGAGCCTGGATGTTGTTTTGGAGAGTGATAGTTGGGTAGAGCTAGGTCTGTACCTGTGACTGTGCTGCCGTGTTTGTAGTGCAGGTAGCCCAGCTGCAGAGCCCAAGAGCCTCTCCTGTGTGCTGTGTCCAGAAGTGCTTCTCCTCCTGTGTAATTTAAAATGTCATAGCTCTATTGCTGTCTCAGCAGAGCCCAGATCTGTTGTAAATTCACTGCTCTTCCATTCTAGCTGCTCAAGTGAATCTGGGCAATGCGAATGCCGGCCCCACATGTTCGGACGTCAGTGCAACCAGGTGGAGCCTGGCTATTACTTCATTTCACTGGATCATTACATCTACGAGGCAGAGGAAGCCAACTTGGGCCCTGTGAGTAGCAGTTTCAGTGGGCTGGAGTGTCTGGAGAGCTGTGGGAAAGTTGTTTCACCAGCTGGCTCTTGGAAGTATCTTTTACACTCTGCTTGTTTTGCAATTAAAATGTGGAAAACACAAAACTGAAATGTGTCAGAAAACCACTAACCTGTAGCTTTTCAATCTTAGTATCAATAAATAGTGGAGTAATTGAGGGGGGAGGAATTGTAATTTTTCTTAAACCTGTTTTTTTTGATCATGACTGTACAGTTAGTTTTCTGTCACCATCCCTCTCTGTACCCCACCACATCTACTTCTCCTCTTATCTCAGAAGAGGTGGGACACAGACACTGACTCTTCTCCTTGATGCCACTTCACTGGGAGTGAACAAAGCACACATTTAAGCACATTGCCACAGTTTTTAGAGTTTCTGTACATCAGTAACATATATTTTATTAATGACTAAAACCATATTGATTGTCCAAAAAACTATTTACGAAAGTGAGGTTGCCTCTAGCTTGTTCTGCCTGCTGGCATGGTACAATAGGGTCTCTGGCTCTTTCTGTTGCCCATCACACAGCCTTGCTTTCAATTCATTAACAGCAGCTAGGTGATTATATCAATCACTTTTGCCTCCAGCAAGGAGACAGGAAGATGGAAATAATGGTTTCTCTAAAGCAACAGATCCTTGCCTGCCTGCAGTCAGGGCATTTGGTGCCCTAATTTATTTATTTTGAGCGAAGTGCAGCCACTTTGCAGTTTCAGCCAAGGCAGAGGAGTTTTTGCTCTCATATAACTGCAGAAAGCACAGAGCAGAAATTGTACCACAGCAGAGGGCACATAAGCTGGCACAGGGTTTTTGGTGTATTTGTGTCTGCCCAACTGGAGAGGTTGTACCTGAGGCCCTTCCAAGGCTCAGGGATGGAGAAGCCCAGCACAAAAATCCACCCTGCCAAACAGAGCAAGGGGATGTGCTGCTGGTTTGCCTTTTGAAACCCTGAGAACAAACAATTTTTAAAAACATCAATATTGAAAAGCTTTCTCACAAATCTGATGATAGAATAAAACTCTGAATTCCCAGACAGGGGCCCAACACAAGACAAAATGCAGTGGCACAGAGTTGCAGGGATTGACAGGCAGTGCCAAGCCTCTGTGCTCCTGCAGCTGCATGCCCTTGCTCACATCCTGCCTGCCATCCTTTCTGGGGAGCTCTGATTTTTGTGCAAAGCCAAAGGCTGATAACTTACAGCCAGGCTCTGTTCAAAGAGTGTGAGAATACATGAGGGGACATCCTGGAGTGACACGTATGTATGTAGACATTTCCTTGCTTTTTATCCCTTTCTACTGAAGCAGCTTCCTTAGGAATGCACAGGATGTTGTTCTATGGAGAGAACTATTAGTGGAGACAGATACATTTGAAACAGGAAATTTGAGCATCATGTTTCTATTTTCTGTTACCTTTTTCCTCTTCTTTGCTTTATATAAAAAACAGATAAAACACCTGACACCTCTGACTGAAAAGGGTGACCACGTGTTGATTTGGCTAGGAAATATCTATCAATGATTAGGATCTCTGTTCTTTAGTGACACCCTGCTCATTAAAGCCACAATCTGCTGTTCCAATGCAATTTTGAGCAGTGGTTTGGTTTGAATCAGCCTGGTGTAGTCAGGGTGCAATTAGCACTCAGGCTTGGATGGTTAATGGAACAGTGATGTGCCAGTGCAGTAAATCCTACTGCTACAAGTGCAGTGTGGAAATCTGTATGGTGAATTAGTTACTCATAGCAAGTTTTTAAATTTAATTCTGCACCATAGCAGAGAAATAAATGAAGAGTTGTGCAGTCTTGTTTTGCTTTATCTCTCTTGCATTTGTAATGTTGTTAAGTGAAAGGGCAGTGGTGTGCACGTGTATGGATTTAAAAGAGAATTTGTGTTGTCTGGGATGCCAGCAGTGGATGCTGCAATGTAGAAGTCATCCATCAGCAGAACCCCACACTTCATGGACTCCCATGGGACTTGCAGATTTAATGGATCAGTACTGAAATATCTGTTCCCTGTTTTGTAGGGAGTGAACATAATAGAGCGCCAGTACACGCCAGACCGCACGCCGTCATGGACAGGCATAGGATTTGTGAGAGTCCCTGAGGGGGGACACCTGGAATTCTACATTGACAACATCCCCTACTCCATGGAGTATGATGTTGTGATCCGCTACGAGCCGCAGGTGGGTCTGTGAGTATGGGCACTGCTGCCTCCCAGCAGGTGCTGGCTGTCCTGGTGCACAACTGACATGAGCTGGCTCTTTAAGGAGTCATCAGGGCCCAAAGACAGGACAGGTGCTCAGTTAAATGTCTGAGATGTGTGAAAATCCAAAATGATGTTGACTATTTCTAGTACTATTTGCTTTAGAGTTTGTTTCACTATTGCATTGTTTCAGCACCTGTTTAATGAGCAAATTAAAAAGTGACAAGTCCCATCAGGGCAGATTAAACTATAAATTTGTTATTGGCCAGATCAGATGGGCATTGTGCACCTTAAGAAGCAGATTGCCCATCTTGGATGTTGAATGCCTGCAGCCAAGAGTTTGCAAGCAGTTGGCTTTGATAATTTGCAGAGGGAAGGGAAAGAGAAAAATCCCTCCATCTCCTTGCCCGTTGGCAGCAACTAACTGCAGTGAATACTCAGATACAGGACCCAGAGGTGAGGGGAGAGGAGTCACCAAAGCCCCTGGTGATGCCATGATGCAGATGGGGCTGCTGGACCCCTGCTCCTTGCTCTCAGCCCACACCTGCAGCTGGTAGACGCCCCATTGATGCTGCAGCTGCAGCCCCATCCTCCCTGAAGCACTGCAACCACCCTGTCTGTGCTCACGCTTTTCCTGGCCTGAGCTCTGGATGCTTCCAGGAGTTTATGATTATTACTAGATACTGATGAGCCTTTTTTTTCCCCAGTTGCCTGATCAGTGGGAAAAAGCTGTGATCAGTGTCACACGCCCAGGCAAGATTCCCACAGGCAGTCGGTGTGGCAACACAGTTCCTGATGATGATAATCAAGTGGTCTCACTGTCACCTGGATCCAGGTCGGTATAACTGGATGGGCAAAAGGAGAGAAAAAATAAAACAGATTAAAATTGAACTACAATAATGTAACATTTTCAGTTTGCTGTAACCTCTGTGAAAATAGGTGAAAATTAATTTCCAGTAGGTTATAAAAACCACATTTAGTAGTGTGTCTGTAGATTCAAAGCTTTTAAGTTTATTCTCATATTCTGATAGGGTTTGTTCACTGAGTGGAGGGAGGGGGAGGTGTTTGCACAGCCTGTGAGTGAACACTGGTTTGACTTTTTACCTTGCTGATAACCTTTTCCGGTTCTGGCTTCCACGAGCCTGCAAACTGCCTCTCTCACGTCGCAGCTTTTGTTCTGCTGGGTCTTGGCTGCTTTCTATTATCTTGATTGCTCTATAGGGGCACCTTAAATGCTTTATGGTGCCTTTGAAGTAAGGACTGTTTCCTGTTCCTCCTTCAGATACGTTGTTCTCCCGCGGCCCGTGTGCTTCGAGAAGGGGCTGAACTACACCATCCGCCTGGAGCTGTCCCAGTACTCCTCGGTGGACACGGAGACTGAGAACCCCTACACACTCATTGACTCTGTGAGCAGAATTCATTTTAGGGATGCTCTTAAAAGCCTGGAAGTTTGCATTTCCCCTGGTATATATCTGTGTAAATTCAAAGTAGTATTTTGCAGCGTTGTTTCTTGCAGCTGAAGTCAGATTTCAGCTGAACAATGTAATGCAGCATAGGTTTCTTCAAAAGTTCCTCCAAGTATGTGAGCTGTTTTTCTGCTAAGAGGCTTTTGAGGTATTTTGCAGGACTGCAGCTAGTCCACAGACCTATAGTTTCTTTGGGGAAGTTAATGTGTGTCATGTAGGTAATGAAAATCAATATCAGTGTCAATCTTCTTCTCTAGAATGGATAGAATTTGGTAGATTTGGTAAAAATTTGTCAGATACTACAAGTGTTCCATCAAAACTAGAGAAATATTGTCACTTATGTTTCAAATTCCATCTGGTTGTTTGCTTTTCAGCAAAAAAAAGGCTAGAAGCTGGGATAATACTGAATTTTCACAATTTTGGTGGAGGCTATTTATAAATAGTGACACTTTGTCATTCTAAAATTGTTTTGTAGCTTGTTCTCATGCCATACTGCAAATCACTGGACATATTCACAGTGGGAGGCTCGGGCGAAGACGTGGTCACGAACAGCGCTTGGGAAACTTTCCAGAGATACCGGTGTTTGGAAAACAGCAGGAGTGTTGTGAAAACTCCCATGACAGATGTCTGCAAGAACATAATATTCAGCATTTCTGCACTACTGCATGAGACTGCCTTATGTATGTAACCATCTACTCTTAGGGCAAACCATGCCTGGGGGCTGGATGGCGCTTGCGGGCAGAGCAGTTTGTATGGGGAAGGCGTGTACGTGGGATGAGGCAGGGCATTCATGTCCTGTGCCACAGTGCTCACTTTCTGCAATGTTTTTCTCTGCTCAGCATGCCAGTGTGACCCGCAGGGCTCCCTGAGTTCGGTGTGTGACCCCAATGGAGGACAGTGCCAGTGTCGTCCCAACGTTGTTGGAAGGCAGTGTGACAGATGTGCCCCCGGCACCTTCGGGTTCGGGCCGAGCGGATGCCGACGTATGTTAAACTCTTGGCTCTGGGCTGTGCTGTGGCTGGGGCCCTGAGCTTTTGGCTTGTCATGGGAACTCAGCCCCTCTCCCTCTCTCCTTGCAGCGTGTGAGTGCCACGCCCGAGGCTCTTACAACGCCTTCTGCGATGTGGAGACGGGCCAGTGCCACTGCTTCCCCGGGGTGTATGGGCGGCAGTGCGACCGCTGCCTGCCCAGCTTCTGGGGCTTCCCCAGCTGCCAGCCCTGCCACTGTAATGGCCACGCTGACGACTGCAACCCCTACACCGGGGAGTGCCTCAGCTGCCGGGACCACACAGCCGGACACAACTGTGAGAGGTGCGGCACCTGTGCCCTTGCCCTGGCCCCTCTCCTCCCCCACAGCAGCATGGGCACAGCAGCTCTGCTGTTCCTCCCTGGTGCTGGTGCTCACACAGGTGTTAAGCCACAGCAAAAGTCCCTGTGCCGAGGGAGTCAGAGAAGCACTTGTGGTCCTGAGGATTGATGGGAGTGGGGATCCCCTCTTTCCTGCCCACAGCCTTGTGTCTGCATAAGTGACCAAGAGCACGCTGCAGGAACCCAGGCCTTTAGCGAGTCATTGCAAGCCTTCTGAGAGGCGTTGCAGTGGCGGGGCTGATGTCCAGCCTTCGGTGTGCAGCTCCTATGCTGGTGTAAACCAGGCAAATTTGTGTCTGTGGACACAGCTGTTAGGAGTGTGAGCCATAAGGATGTTTCTGCCCCTTGCTTCTTCACAGTGGTATAAAATCTGAGCTTATTTACAGCTTAATTACAGCGTGTTTGCCTGCAGTCCCTGCATGCTGTGTACTCTGTTGTGCAGGTGCCAGGCTGGCTACTATGGAGACCCCATCCTGGGATCAGGTGACCACTGCCGGCCCTGCCCTTGCCCTGATGGCCCTGAGAGTGGACGCCAGTTTGCCAGTGGCTGTTACCAGGATCCAGTCACACTGCAAGTCGTGTGTGTCTGTAGCGTGGGATACATAGGTACGTGGGGGGGATTGTGGATGGGTGGCTGGTTGGGTTGAACCTCTCAGGGAGAGGATGTGTTCATGTGGGTTAGATGTGACCACAGCACCAGTGGGTTGTTGCAGGGTGCTGCCTCACTTCGAAGGTGCCAGGGCAGAGTGTTTTGTGTGGGTGGTGCCAGCATGGCCATGAACCTCATCTGCAGCAGTGAGGGATGACTGGTGCTGAGCAAAGGGTTGACAGGACAACACAGGAACCAAGGAGATGAGCAGCATGCCTTGGTGCCCTGGGTGGTACCATCCATGCTCTGCACCCTATTACTATGGTCTCACCAAGTGCTGTCTCTGTTTCTTTAAACATGATCCAGTTAATGCCCCCCCAGTAATGGTCTTTATTGCCTTGCTGGTGAAGGGGCTGTGCCAGGGAGCCGTGATGGCCGTTCCCACTGTGCCTGTTTGTTCAAACAGGCAGTCGCTGTGATGAATGCGCGTCTGGCTTCTTTGGGAGCCCTGATGAGGTCGGTGGCGCCTGCCAGCCGTGCCAGTGCAACAACAACATCGACACCACTGACCCTGAGGCCTGCGACAAGAGGAGCGGGGCATGCATGAAGTGCCTCTATCACACTGAGGGGGAGAACTGCCACCTCTGCAGAGAGGGCTACTACGGGAGCGCCCTGCAGCAGGACTGCAGAAGTGAGTGCGAGACACGGCTGCACCAGCTGTCTCAGGGGAACCAGTGGGCAGCTAAATGCTTTTTACCTGGCAGCATTTAGTGTGGAGGGAAAACTTTATTGCTTGCAGCTGGATGGGGCTCCTGGCTCTCTACGGTTGAGAGGGAGTTCTGAGACAGCATTTACATTTGCTGAAAGGAAGGAGGATTTTGCAGGAGGGAGACTTCTTACCCTCTTGATACTGGTCTCTGTTTATATCTTCTACAGAGATAAGGTTGTGGGGAGAGAGTTTGTGGTTTGACAGTGGGAATGAAGGCTGTGACAGGAAGCTGAAATGGGTGGTGGGGAAGCAGATCCTCCTCTCCTGTGGTATCAGGCACAGCCCACCAGGACAGGCGGGTCACTGAGCAGGTGAGCTTACTGTTGGCCAGTTGACCACTTCAAGCAGATCTGCCACCATAGCTGACTGAGGAAAGCTGGGCAGACCTAGGCTTTGGTTTTACAGAGGGAGGAATGGAGGAGAGCAGGGAGGGTTGGGCTGGTTGAATGAGGGGGGCTGGGGCGTGAGGAGGGCTCTTGAGCAGTGCTGGATGTCATTCAGTGTTGGGTCAGCCAGGCCTGGCCACTGGCATTGGGACATGCCAGCATCTGCCCACATTTCTGTGGACTTAGAGAATGAACTAGTTGTGGAGTCAGGGCAGTCTGGTAGCGAGGGGCAGGTTGACATGGAGGTGCCGTGCTCTTTCCCTCACAGAGTGCGTCTGCAACTACCTGGGCACGGTGCGGGAGGACTGCGAGGACTCAGAGAGCTGTCGCTGCGCGGCGGCCACGGGGCAGTGCCGGTGCCTCCCCAACGTGGTGGGACAGACGTGTGACCGCTGTGCCCCCCACACGTGGCGCCTGGCCAGCGGCACCGGCTGCGAGCACTGCGACTGCGACCCCGCGCGCTCCCTCGGGCCTGCCTGCAACGAGGTGAGGCAGCACGCCCTGTGCCCGAGGCTGGGCTCTGTGCCCGAGGCTGGGCTCTGTGCCCGAGGCTGGGCCCTGTGCCCGAGGCGCGGCCCTGTGCCCGAGGCGCGGCCCTGTCCCCGAGGCTCTGCCCTGTGCCCAAGGCGTGGCCCCTGTGCCCGAGGTGCGGCCCTGTGCCCGAGGCGCAGCCCTGTGCCCAAGGCTCAGCCCCTGCTCGGGGCAGGGTGAGCTGCTGAGGGCTCACTGATGCGTTTGCTTTTTGTCTTTGACAGTTCACAGGGCAGTGCCACTGCATGCCGGGTTTTGGAGGCCGGACCTGCCGGGAGTGCCAGGAGCTCTTCTGGGGTGACCCAAGTGTGGAGTGCTTAGGTGAGTCCAACCCTGGTGCCTGCTCCTTTTGGAAATGTCTATGTGGCTGAGCACACCATCACAGCCCGGTTCACTGCGACACCCCTGCTGGGACCAGCCCTCTCGAGCCTTGGAAAAGAGGGACAAAGCATGGTGGAGTCTGCCCTGGGATTTTGGTACCTTGCAGGATGAGACATGTGGCAGGAGGCCAGGCCAGTGCTTGTCTGTGTTTTTCTTGTCTGACCTTTATTTAGAAACAAACCTCTCTGTTTAGAAGCAACTCTTCCTTAAGGGTAAGATCGCAATTCTCTCAGGTAGGCCAGCATGATAAGAAAACATATCACAAGCATTTGAGTTTGAGAATTGTTCTGGAAACCAGTTTCCTTTGCCTTTCGATTGTACGTAGCTGAAGACCCCTGTCTCTTATGCCTTCATACAGAGAGTAGAGATTTTTTTATTTAGTAGGAGACTTTCCTTATATTTCAGATAAAAATAAAGGAGAAAGCAGAGACCATGCAGTGGGTTAGCCATAACTACATGCTGCAAAACAGAGCACCATGAAGTAGGTTGTTTAGAAAACTGGATGGCCTCTGTCCTTTCATTATAAACAAGTCTGTTCGTTAGCTGGAAAAGAAACTTCAAACATTGTCCAGACCAGAACAAACTTGTATCTCTGATCTGTTCAAATAGGAGCCCTTGCCAGGAGGATTTGCAATAGATTTAAGGTATTTTTTCCTGCAGGGAGGAATGTGCTTGCTGTGGTCTTTAATAAATCCCTTACAATAGAGATAGCTTAGAGCCCATTATCTTGATAGATAGGCAGGTCACAGCTACTTAGTTTGCAGCAGATGAAAGGACTGGGGAGTTGCCCCAGTTCCTGAGTACATATTGGGTTTCTTGGGGAAAGGCTGCCTTTCAGAGGCTGTGTGTGTTCTGACATGGGAAGGGGTGTGCTGACCCTGCTGGCTCCAGGGCAGGGATTGTCTTTTGCTATCAGTTGTCTCCATCAGGGTTTATTGATGGAGTCCATCTGCATACCTTATCGGCAGGGTTTTGCAGCATAGCATCATTTCTGATCTCTCGTGGAGTTTCTGCTGTCTTTTGAACATGTGAAAACCTGCTTTAATTTTTCTGAAGTAAAGAAACAATATATTCTTCAGAGCCTGTTTTTACCATGTGAGATCTACACTTCCCTTCCAGTCCACCATCCCTTCTGTGCCCTAGTGACAGAGGAGACTCCCTCAGGTGGAAAGGCAGATTTTCCTTCATGATTACATCCAGCAGGAGGTCCCTGTGGCAGGTGGGGAGAGCTGCTGCCCAGGGCTGAGCAGTGGCAGCCTGCAGTGTGATGCTCTGGACAGGCTCCAGGCATGTGCTGGCTCGTGGAACACATCCAGCTGGGTGGTGCTGCAGGCTCTCCTGGTGTGCTGGGGTCAGTGCCTCCTGCCTGTCTCCTGTCTCTCCTTGGCAAGAAGACAATTGACTTCTCAGCCCTCATTTAGCCCCAGGGAGTGAGAGGTGATGTTCAGGCTGGCAGAGCTGCAGCTGCTGCGTGGGCAGGTAGCAGCTCTCTGGGATAAGCGGGTTGCAAGCAGAAAACTGTGCCATTTAAGGAGCTGCTGAGCAGTGTCCCTGGAAAACAGCAGAGATCTGGCCTGCAGCCAGTGAAGCTGGAACTGAGACAAGGCTTTGTCACAAAGATGTCTGCTCCAGTTGCAGGGAACATGTGGACTCCTGCCATGGTGTTTGCCACCTGGCGTGTTCTTGCTGGCCCAAGCAGCCAGTATGGCCACACTTTGTGCTGCATTCAGGAACAAAATAGGAACAAATCTGGATGGGGAAGAGCAAAAATTCTGAACCTTGTGAGTGTGGACACAGTTTTCACCAAGCTGGTGCAGAGATGTGGATATTGCTCCCAAGGACTCCAGTGTGGGATCCTCCACTCTAGGGCAAGTGGGTTCTGCTCAAGGTTGGAAACCACAGGGTGAATCAATTACTCCAAGGACAGTGATATGTGATCTCTTCATGAAAGGTCTTTAGGTTGCTGGCATCAAGAAACACAAGCTCCTGATGAGCAATGGGGACCATACTGCTCATGTTGCGTGCCTGCAAATAAGCTCTGGACAAAGCTGTGTGGAGATGTGCAAAATGGCCCATTTAGGACAGGCTGGGGCTGCAGCTCTCCATGGGTTCTCAGGCACTTGCAGTAGCAGTGAGTTGTGGATGGGGCCCAGGGTCCCAGTACACTCCAGGGGATACCAGGCTCTAGGGCACTGTTCCTTGCCATCCCTATTGCCAGCTGCTACCTGTGATGTCTCTTCTAGAAACCTTGTTTAGATCAGCCATGGTGAAGTAGAAGCCAGGGAAGGCAGGTTTTTGTACCTGGTGTGGGTGCTGCAGTCTGTGCCCCCTGCTGTGGAGAGAAAATGTCGTCTGATGTCTCCTCTCTGCATGTCCACAGAGTTCACACTGGCATTGCTGGGGCCAGCTGAAGTGGGTGCCTGTGCTTGGACAGCATCGTGCACCCACAGCACTGGCTGCACTTCAGCACCCACAGATGTCCACTGGGGATTACACACCACAGAGAGCCTGTGGCTGGGTCTGCAGAGCCTGCTTACTCCCTGTGCTTCGAAAAAGCACAATATTCTCTCTTTGAGTTCAACATAATGCCTGAAACAAGCACAGCAGCGGCATAGAGGATGGGAATGAGCCCAGCATTTCCGTCTTGGCCTCATGCAGGTCCCTGGGAGGATTACAGTGGGCAGGAACTGTGCTGTGAGCATCACCTGCTCTGGAGGCAGTGCCAGCCCCTTGGCAGAACTCTTCTGCCATTGCTGCAGCCTTGAGCTGGCTGCAGCTCTGCACGAGCCTGCCTGTGAACGTGTGTGTGTGCATAAAAATCCTGCCTAAGGGAGTAAATAATAGCAGTACAGGGTTCATCACATTCAGGTCTCCCAGGCATTCTGCTGGAGCTTTTCCAAAGCCTGGCAACTCAAGTGCAGGACTCAACATGCCAAGTTCTGCACCAGCTTCAACCCACAAAGTAGATGTCCAGGAGAAGGCTGCAGGCTCCTGGGAAGCCTGAGATGTGGAGTGGCTGCAGATGCAGCTTAAACAATGCCCTTGCACAATAGATACTTCCAGTTTATATTTCATCTGAAATGAAGGAGATGACAATTTCACTGTCATTACTGTTGTAATAAGTTGAACAAGCAGACAAGAGTGCAGTTAGTAGGAGGTTCTGTGTGAGATTGGAAGTAGGTGGTGTTGCTATAGCCCCTTCACAAGGAGCATGTCCTGTGTTGGACATGAGTATCAAGACTTACTGTAAAATCACAGAATTTAATTGAACTACAATTAAAAAAAAAATCATGTTTTTTGTCAAATACACACTGCATACATTGACAAGAATGTTGTTTTTTTCAGTTTTTAGTCTTTGTTATATGGTTGGTGCAGGAACAGCAGTTCACTAAAAATTGCCCTATTGCCATGTAAGAATAAGTTTTGTAGTCTTAAAATTTTAACACTTGGATCTTAAACTAGTCACATAGGCTGCTTTTATAGGAGATGTTTTTGGTGTTTAGAGATGTCTTGTTTCCTTCTGTGAGAAGTGCCTAAAGGAAGTCAGACAAATTCTGTGCTAAAAAAAATATAATTTTCACTTGGAGTTTCATAATTTTAAATTACCTAGGGTCATAAAGTACTGTAATGTGTATTGATTATTTCCAGAAAATTATCCTTTTGGCATGGTGTGCTAGCATGTTAAGATGTAGCACAATTCCGGTAATTTTAGACTGGGATCTTACATTAATATTCCTACTGAAAATCATAATGTTGAGGAGTTAGCACTATGCTTGCAGGGTAACTTGAATCAATAGCTGATTATTCAGAAGAAATTTGCTAGCTCTGCAAAACTTTCAATCTTAAAAGCTGTTGAATGGTTTTCTTATCACAGTGCCTCACTACCACTGGGAAATTGTGCCAGGAAATCATGTTTGAACAAAACCTTTGTGTTTTTTCTCTGGAGGAGTTAAACATTTGATGCTTGCCGCCCTCAGTCTCAAGCAGTAAAAAAAATATTTCTGGAAAAATGATTTCTGTTCAGCGTAGGATGATGTACAACGCTTGTTTGTTCCTGAATTGGACGCTGATACTGGTCTTCATACAGCCCATTCAGTATCCATTCTGTCACCTCTGCTCTAGTATCAAGTGCTTTGACACACCCAAGTTTAAATTAAGTGATGTGCAAATATACTGCATATTGAATTAGAGTAGTTTAAATGGAAGTGAGTCCTAAATATTTAAAATCAGAGGAAAAGATAGCAGAGCTGTCAGAGTAGGTAAAAGATAAAGCAATTCTCAGATCCTTTTGAGCTTAAAGCAAACCTCTGAAGCTAGTTACTTGCTTCTTTTGGATTTCTCTTCTTAGGTTTTTACATGAATGCATTTGGTATACATGTTTGAGTGTTACTTCTCTCTTGAGGATCAGGAAAAAGAAGGAGAATAAATGCTCTGATGAAGGTGATACAAAAATTACCCACGGATATTCAGTGTGTGCATGCACATACATGCACATGCATTTGTAAACAGATGCAGCTACAATCCTCATAAATCTGCTAATCAGCAGATCCTGGCTGAGAATTTGGCCTAAACTTTTCTAAAAATATGGTTTCCCTGAAGTTGAAGTATGCCACAAAAGAATCACTGATTGAGTTACACACTCAGTTAAAGAAAACAATACGCCTAGTTCCAAAATGACATTTCAAAACAGAAACCTATTGTTTAATTTAGTAAATGCTCCTTTGAAAGCCCTTAAATCTTGGGCCAACGATTTCAAAAGACTTCTTTTCCTCCACTGTGTTTTCCATGGGAGGTACTGTTATGTCCTGCTCTGCTTACAGATTTGAAGCCTGTCTAACACTGATCTTCAGTGCAAGCAGCCGTGTCTGCATTAACTTTCAGCCCTTCACCTTGGCTTTGGGCCATCTGTCTGCTTGAAGGGAGACTAATCAACCATTTGTCTTGAAAGGCATTTCCAACTCAAAGTGGTCAAGGCATCCAAGTATCTTGAAGTAAACTCAACATCTGTTAGATTTTGCAGTGCAAAATGAGCTACTTTTCCAGTTTCTTGTCATGTAAGCATAGGGAAGCCATATAAAAGTAGCTTACAGGACTTCGTCTTTCCCTATACCACATATAAGTAGAGTATAAAGGTGTTGGTAGCTACTAAGCCACATCTGAAACATCTGCAGGCACATCTGCCTCCCTAGATGTGGCTGTGTGTTTCTTGTTCTTGAAAAAGTTCAGATTAACTAGATATATGCTAATACTGGATATGTTGTATTACTCAGGTCTTACATCAGATTTAGGAGTGTGCTGGTTGGAGCCAAAATCTCCTGAGCAAAGCAATATTTTGAAGGTCGTGTTTGAGTGAGCCTGTTGGGTACAGGACTGCTTCTGAATCCCACTATGGCCATAGGAATAGTTGGACATAACAAAGGAGGTGTTTGGGGAATGAGAACTCTGCTGTGGCTAGAAGTGATGGTGGGTACTTTGGTCAAACATGATACTGAGCATGGTTTGCTGGATCACTCTGACTGGTGTTTGCTCTGTTTCTAGCAGGTATCTCTGGTATTCACATCCCAGTTCATTGGCAGTGATACTAGAATGTCACAGGAATTTTCTGGTGCATGCGCACCCACCATCTTGAATGATAGATGTGTAACTCAGTTGTTCTTCCATGAGCTCTTTGCCAGGGTTCTCCAGTCTGTGCCAGCTCGGAGGGCCTCCTTTCCTTTCACATACATCCTGCCACTGTCACTGTGCTTTTGTTCCTTTAGGATGAAGTCATGCCCTTCAGTCAAAGAGACTGAAGCCAGCAGGTTCTTGGCAGGCAGGCACTGCCTGAGGCAGAGGTGAAAGCTGGCACTGAGCTATTTGCCTGGTGGACTGCAGTGTTCAAGGCGCTACTCACTAGGGAGAAGGCTTTACATGACCTTGGCTTGGGCTTGCTTTCCTTCTCTTCAGAACTGGCCACAGCTGGAGTGAGCAGAGGGTTTGATCCCCACCATGGCAAAAAGGGGAGGTGTTCCTCTTCAGTGGCTTGAACATGCTCCTTGCTGGGCTGTGAAATGCCTGGTAGAGGTGTCCAGGGCACGAGGAGCAGGACTCATCACTAGAGGTGTTAGAGATGGTTAGGGGTGAAATCTGGTGTAGTCCTGTATATGGTTAATGTCTTGGGAAGATGATGAAGAGGAGGAAGAGCAATACGAAACCACCACTTTTGAAAGCCATTCTGTATACATTTCATTGAGGGGACTGAGGTAATTCAGAGCCAGGATTGCCTGCTTGTGGGCTTGATAAAAAAATCTTAAAATGGAGAAATAAGACACAGTAATGTTTCTAGCTGCCTTGTGCAATTTCTCATGGTCCTGCAAAGCTCTGTTTGGGAGTTTTGTAGGGCTGTATTCTTCCAACTGTTGCTCTGCATTTAGAATAAATTACTTCTTTGCTCTTATCATCCCCTGACAGGCAGCTGTGGAGTTTGGGTTTTCACTTTGCAAACAGTATGTTAGTACCTAAATTATTTTCTCTCCTTCCCTAGTACTTTCTTGTTGCAGAGAGTTTGGAATCCACTTTACCATGCAAATGCTACTAAAGCCATGTCATCTGGCTTTCCTGAACATGCAGGTATTCAGGAGTAGAATTACCAATATGGGGTTTCGGGGGTTTTTTCACATTAAGCCTTTTAAATCTGCAAGTAAATATAGTGATCTGATTTGCCAGCAGCAAGTATTCATGTAACTTGATCAGACCTCAAGATCTTTGAGAAAAACCACATGCCATTTAGCCTCTTTCTATACAGAGGAATTTGGACAATTCATCATTATACCAAGGGCCTTATTAGTTGACAGAAGGGTTAGCTGACCTTCAAACAGGAACTCAACGGTTTGCCTGCAGGGAACATATTCCATGGTGAGTTGACTACTTAAGCACTTTCAATGTAAAGTAAAAACAATCTCTTGTGTCAGGGTATAGTTCAAAGAACAAAAGACCGTTTTGCTCAATTGTGCAGGCAGCAGAAGTTATTTTTGTCTCTTGCCTATCATATTCACGTTGTACAAGAAAGTCGTTTTGTTGAGGAGCGATTTGTTCTGCTGGGGCTCTTTGTGTAATTTTTGAACTGAAGACCACCACTGTGCTCTGGCATTGAAGCAAACAATGTACAGTCTTGAAAACAGCTTTGTGTTTTGCCCTATTTTCAAGGGGGCATTTGCCTTGGGTGTGTGAATTGATTTATGGGTTTTGAGCCATTTAACTTCCTTAGAGAATGCCTGGTAAATGGATGTGTAAGTGAGGGGTTTTATCAGGTATGCCAGTCCTTTTCCTGTTTAGGGAGCATGTGCCTGACCTGTTTTGGGTGCACTCTGCCATGATGATAAGTAGATGATGTGCATATTTTCAAAGCCTCTCTTTTTGTTGCTTGCTGCCATTTCTTTATTAAAAGCTTTGCATGTTGGTGATGTCCTCTGCTGCTGCTGCCTCCTGTGTAATTAAGGAGGTCAAGTGGCAGCCTTGCTGCATGGAAATGCTTCTCCTGATAGCATTATTGTGTACAGAGTGTGTCTGTGCTTTCAGCAGTGACAGTGCATCACTCAGTTAAGTAACTTCTCTCTGTGATGGGTTAGTGCCAAAAAATGCATTTCATGAAGGTGTGAATACTAACTCTGAAGTTGGTGCTCAGTGTGAAATAACTTTGAAAAATTTATAAATCTGTTAAGTGTCCTCATTTCCACTGAGGGTGACACTGAGGGTGACAAACAGCATGCAGGCTCTTGGTCCTTAACACCTCAAACACTACAGGGCTGCCCATGACCACATTCTTTATTCTATTCTACTTTTCACTGCCAGATTTTTTTTTCTGATTTTCTGTATACCCAAAATGTCAGCCCAGTGCCAGGCTCCTCAGTGTGTATTGTGAATGTTTTCCCACTATCCATGGCAGGAGCATGTTCTGAGCCAGTCTCTGTACCTCTGCCTGCAAGATCTCACAAGAGCTTTTGCTCCATGGATTTGGCCTGTTCTTGGAAACCCATTCCACTTTTAACACCCCACAGCACCTTATGGAACAGAGCTCCTCTGCTTAACCAAGTGCTGTGTAATCAGTTATCTCCTTTTAGTGTGCTGTTTGTGGGAGGGGCAGGGAAAGGGTGGCTGGTTTATGATTTGCAAGATTCCTCACTTGACTGTTACTCCTCTGCTGGAGGAGACAGTAAATGGCTGTTCCAGTCAAATTTTCCTTTTTCTCTCATGGTTTGCTCTTAAACCTTCTGCTATGGGCCTGCCTGCCACTTCTTTTCCTGTCCCGAGAGCCTTGCTCTACTCACTCTTCATTGCAGGAGAGAAACTGGGATCTTTGTTTTCAGTTGCTATTCAGCTGACATTTGAACATTGCAATTGGTGTCCACCCTTGCTCCATTATTGTTCCTATTTCCAAGACATGCAAATCCTGATCTCCTCTAGAGTTATTTCCCCATCTCTCTCCCTTTTCTCACTCACACTTGCTTCCTCCATATACATGTGTGATACATCCATAATTAGCTTTTTATAATTGAGACAACGACCACATTTGTATTCATTTTATAATAACTGATTTTTCCCCCACCCTGCCAACATCCATGGCCCTCACATGTGCTTTTTTCTCCTCCCAGCATGTGACTGCAACCCTCGTGGCATCCAGACCCCGCAGTGTGACCGTGCCACAGGGCAGTGCATCTGCAATGAGGGGGTGGAAGGGCTGCACTGTGACAAGTGCTCCAGGGGCTACTCAGGTGTCTTCCCTGACTGCGTGCCCTGCCACCAGTGCTTTGCCCTCTGGGATGTGATCATCAGTGAGCTGGCTAATAGGACCCAGCAGTTCTTGGACAGGGCTAATACCCTCAAAGTCACTGGAGTCACTGGCCCATACCAGCAGACACTCAACACACTGGAGGAGAAGCTCACTGAAATTAAAACCATCATCGCTCAAAATCCAGCAGCTGAGCCCCTGAAGAACATTGGGAATCTCTTCGAGGAAGCAGAGTGAGTACAGTTGTAGTTACTTGGATCAGTGTGTCTTGGGAAGAAGTGGGAGTTCCAGTGAGCTGGGATTTACTTGAGTGACTGAGTCCCCATGCTGGGCTGAGGGCACTCTGACTGGGTGAGGGTGCTGTGGTTGCTGGAGCCCCTTGCCATGCTCAGCCCTGGCAGTGAGTGCCCTTCCCACTGGACAGAAACCTGGTGGGAAGGCAGGAGCAGTGCAGCTGCCACGTGCTGAGCTGGATTGTCCTGCTCCCACTGCTCTCCAGGCAGATAATTACCAGGGAGCCACTCATGCTTGCCTTGTGCTGCCCCAGGGCAAAGGACAAACACTGCTATTATGTGAGAGAATGAAGAGGGGGAGAGATTAAATTCCTGGATTTCCGTGTGTAGCTGATGAGTTGGAAACTTGGGCTTCTTTCTGCACGCTGAGCACGTGTTGGCGGAAGTACCAGGTTTATAACACAGATTGTTTCCTTTTTTTCTGAGAGTAGGAGCCTTGTATTTTCTTTTAGGGCTAAGCATACAAAAGATGGTAGTCTGGAGATGGGGCAGTGTAACATTAAGTAGGATTACAGAGGCTTTCTAGCCCTGTCTGCCACTGCTCCAACTTGCTTCTGCATTGTGAAGGGAACTGCACAAAGCAAAGGGGCGAGGATTAAAGCACAAATGTCTCGATTAGGAATAGTTTGTATCCTACAGCTCCCTTCCGTCCTGCTGGAGAGCTGAGGGTTGCTGCTGCTTCTGGACTCTGTGTGTATTGAGGGAGATCAGAACAGCTGAGGGGCTGCTTTTGCCTAACTTGCCTTAGGTGTATCTGTTCTTGCTTCTCTCTGGCTGTATAGAAAGTACTGGGCTTTGGAGGAGTCCTGGAAAACAGCAGGCTGTTAGACTATTGAGAGAGCTGTAAATTGATCTTAGATTTTAAGTACTTCCTTGATTTTTTCAGAGTGAGGAAATGCTTGGCTTGAGGGGATCACCATGGATGGGAATAGCTTCCTATGCCCACTTCTGTTCCACAGTGGCCTTGACATGTAACTCACTTGCTTTTCCTTTTAGGGTTATCCCATTAGCTAAAGCCTGCTCCATGGCTCACTGAGTGAATGTATAGAGCAGGAGGTTTTCCTTCAAAACTCTGGTGAGGAGGGATCTGTACAGAAGAGTTTAAAGAATCCATTGTGCTAAAACTAAGGCTCCCCCCTCCCTGTTTCCTGAAGTTCAATTCTGTCCGATGAGCTCGTAGTAATCAAAACTACATTTAAGCTGTGTGGGATGGGGAGCAAATTATGTATGGATCATAGTAGTCAACTCTGACCTATGCAGTTGCCATGATACAAGAGCATTACTCCAGTCCTCTGGAATCTCCCTCCAGTTAATCTTACACAATGCAGCTGTTTTCTGAGTGATTTGGCACTTTGGGTTTATAAATGTGCTGTAGATTAAAAGGTAGGTTTGTATATTAAAGGAAACATAACAGTGTTTTAGGTAGGCATGTTGTTACAAATCACTTGGAGCTCCACTAAGGGAGGACAGGTCCTGCCATGGGAGAAGCTGGGTACATCTCTGGCCACCATGCTCCAGTGAAGTATGAGGTGTATGACCCATCTTCCTCCCCATGCTGAATCCTGTGCCTCTTTTACAGAAAGCTGACAGCAGATGTTACAGTTAAGATAGCTGATATAGAAGAAAACCTATCAGTCTTATCAGCAAAGAGCAATAGCACAGACACAGACCTGAGTGCACTGGAGACAGATGCCAAAAGTCTGGACCACGTCGTGAAAGAGCTTGCAGAGCAGCTAGAGTTCATCAAGATCTCTGATGTTCGGGGTAAGTGTCACAGGGAGGGGGAGAAAGCAGCAGGGTGGCCAAAGATTTAATTGATGCATGGGTTTCAGTACCAGATTAATCTTCTAACTTGTAACAAAGCACAGTTCCTCAGGGACAGGTTCTTTCTGTGCATTAGCAGAGTTGCTGATGCAGCAGGAATTTTTGCCCCCTCATCTGGTCTCTCTTCCTCTTCATGTTGCAAAGCTGGCTCAAATTCTTGGGGCACAGAATCGTCTTAAGGTATCATGCTGAACACATTGTAGATGAGACACAATAGAAGAAAGTGCACCACTGATTTCAAGATATGCCTGGACATTCCCCTTGCTCCCTTCAGTCTGTTAAATTGCTATTTCTGGGTGAAAAAAAAGAGCTTGTGGTAAATGGTCCAGTTCTCCTGACCCACCCAAGCCTGGCATGTCCACTGGTACATTGAAATGGGCCAAGAATCAAAATTTGCTGGAGGAAGAGGAATGTCACAAAATTATTTGGAAATCTGGAAAGCTGACTTCAAAGAAAGTATTTATAATTTTTCTTATATGTTTCCTGGTTTTCAGGAAGTCTGAGGTTGTTTCCAGTGAACATGGGAGATTTCAGACTGAGGCGAATAGCATGTGGGTATAGGGGAGTCCCTGACTTTTGGCATTTGGCAAAGGAAAGCTGCCCCAAGCTGCAGAGTATAGCCACCTCCACAGGGTCCCTCACACCCACAAGGCCTCTCCAGGAGTTGTCCAAAATCAACAGTTCCATAAATCAGCATCTTTCATCAAGCAGTTGTTTCTTAGGAAAGCTCTGACCAGTTTCCAAGCAGTGACTCCATAAGCCAGACATCCCAGGGCAAGCAGTAAGAACTGATGGGATAAGGGAATCCTTAGAAAACAAACTGTTCCCCTAAAAACCTTCAAAGGCTGTATTTCCTCTTGCCCTTAGGGCAGGCAGAATTCAGTCACTAGGGTCAGAGAAAGGCTTAACTTCAAAGACCAACTTGACACTCTCCACCAAGCAAAGAAGCAAACTTTTTTCCTACAAGAGGCCAAATTCTGTCATCCTTGCAATGGCACAGCTGCCAAGGCCAGCGTTTCCTTTAATGTGATATATCACTAATCCTGATGTGTCATCTGCTAACATCTGTCATATACATTACTTTGGGTTACTCAACAGAGTTTTCATTAGCTCCCTCTGATTTCTGCAGGAGCCTTGGACAGTATCACCAAGTATTTCCAGATGTCCCAGGAGGCAGAGGAGAGGGTCAATGCCTCCACCGTTGATCCCGACAGCGCCGTGGAGCTGTCGGCGCGGACGCGGCAGGAAGTGCAAGACTTGATCAACGAGAAGGAGGCACAGTTCAAGGCTAACCAAGAGGAGCAGTCACGCCTTCTGGATGAACTCGCTGGGAAGCTGCAGAGCCTGGATCTCTCTGAGGTGGCTGAGAAGGTACACAGCTGAGAATGGCTGGGATAAACCCATGGCAGAAACAAAATTAGGTTTGTGATGAAGCAAGGGGCAGGGAGGAGGTGTAGGGGATGTGGCAGTGTGAGATGTGCAGTTGGTTCCTGAGAAATGCACCTTGCTTGGTTGAGCAACCCCTCGGTTTTGTGGGCTGGAACTGGGTTGTTTAACTGGTGGGCTCTGCCACTACTGGCTTTCAAAGACCAGCCTTTCATGTTGGTCTTCCTCCCACTCTTCCCAGCCCCAACAGAGCACCTGTTTTTGCATCACCCCTGTTCTAATCCAATGTTCTTTGCTAGGGACAGAGTTCCCACGTGCAGGAAAGTGTGGCAAATCTGCTGGGCTGAGAGCCATCCTCTTCAACCTATCCTGAGTTCAGTGCTTGCTTTCCCTAGGCTCCCCTCTTCCCTTCTGCAGCTCCATCAGATGCACTCTGTGCCTGTACAGTGCCTGGCCAGGCTGTGCTTCTGCACACACCCCCGGGCCTCAGCATCCCCCCAGGCTCATCCTCCTGCTCGAGACAAAGCAGAATTTACAGGGAGATGGAGTCAAAAGGGCATTTTCTCTGTTGAAGGCGCCTGCTCATCTGTAAATATGATTAAGGATGGCTTTTTCTTGGGAGAGGCTGGGTGTTCCTCAGTTTCTCTTTGAAGTTGGCCAGCTGCATTCAGAGAACAATCCCTGAACAACCCTGGGGTGAAGGCAGGCTGCAGGGCACCCCTCATTAACTCCCCCAGGGAGGCCAGGCCTGTGGTAGAGAGTGAGTTCTTCACACTCTGATTGTCCCTTGTCCTTTACAACCAGTCATCCCTCCCACTCCCTCAGCCCTCCTTTTTTTCTCTGAAGGGAAGAAAGAGACATCTTTCTGTTTAGTTTCCCTTCCCCTACATTCCTGCCCCGACTGTTCTTAAGAACTGAAGTCTTGGGTAGATGTTTATCAAGGCAGTAAATACTGAATTGCTTGGAGGTGTAATCATAAGACACTCACACACACACACACACACACACACACAGAGACACATCTTTCTGCTTTCTAGCTACTGCTGGGTTACGTGCCAAACAGGTAAGAGGGACTCATTTACACTTCACAGAAGACAGCTGCAGCTAACTTGGCTCAGCCCCTAGGTTTTTCCAGGGAGGTTTTTTGGCTGCAAAACCTGAGTTAGTGACTATCATTTGGCAAAAGGAGGGTTTGGGGGGGCATGAAAAGGTAAAAGAGCCTCACAAGAACAGGGAATTTTCTAATTTTCCCTCTGCTTAAACCAACTCCTGTGTTATTTCATTACCAAACAATTGACCAAGCAGTGGATAACTCTCAGCACAGTGTTGCCGATAGAAATAGTTTTGCTTCTTGGAAAAGAAGTTGACTCTGAAATTTTGTGGTGGAAGTGTCCTACTCCAGCCCCCAGGCAATGGAATGGACATGAGGCTGTGACTGCTTCCCCTGTGTCCCTGCAGACGTGTGGCAGTGCCCCGGGAGCCTCATGTGCCGAGTCCGAGTGCGGGGGGCTGAGCTGTCGGACAGACGAGGGCAAGAAGAAGTGTGGAGGCCCCGGCTGTGACGGGCTGGTGACCGTGGCTCACAATGCCTGGCAGAAGGCTATGGATTTTGACAGAGACATCCTCAGTGCATTAGCAGAAGTTGAGCAACTCTCCAGAATGGTAATATGCCAAATTAATTGTTAAGATAGTAAAAAAGAAAAGGGAAAATCTGTCTATTGTAGCACAGACTCTAATTGATAAAGTATGTGATGGTTTTCTGAAGAAAATACTTCTTTTGGTTGATAACTTCATCATGCTTGTAAATATCTTCAGAAAGGGAGCTTGCTAGAGTGAAGCTTCATGCATAACTAAACATCAGCCTGAGTTGTTTAAACTAGCACTGGTGGTATGGATCAGGGCCAGCTTCCAAGTGTTCTGTGAGTTATATGAAAAAAAGCATTCCTTGTTACTATTACTTCTGACTCCAGATGAATTGTTTTAAAACAAGCCCTAAAGCATAAGAAGATAAGCAAGCAAGCCTTCCATTTTCCTTTCTTTAGGTTTCTGAGGCAAAACAGAGAGCAGATGAAGCAAAACAAAATGCACAAGCAGTTTTGCTTAAAACCAATGCTACAAAAGAACAAGTGGACAGAAGCAATGAAGATCTGAGAAATCTTATTAAACAGATTAGAGACTTCCTAATGCGTAAGAACGTTACATTTCAATAATATTTTAATTCTGGGTTTGTGAAAACCGGCTTTACATCTGTATTATCTTCCAAGAGTTAGCTCAACTGTTGTCATCATTCCCCGCACCTCCCTTAGACAGACAGTGTGTATGACGAAATCTGGAAACATGAGAAAAAACAAGAGAAAACCAAGATAATAAGAAAGTGAGAGCAAACTGTGACATGTTCTTGTGTGCATTTCAGCTGAGGCTTTTGTACTGCTGTACTTTGCCAAGTATGTCTGTAAGTTCTGGCTAGAAAGACAAAGTAGTATTAAAGGGGAAGGGAGTCAGAAACTGCATTTCTCTCCCTGTAAGAAAGCAAGTAAAGGTTAAATGAGAGTCTTGTTTGCCAGCAACCCATTCCTTGCCTGTTTGCTCAGGGCTGACTGTGCTGGGAGCACAAATAAATCTACGTGCAGCTGTTGGTTTTGTTTCCTGTGGGCTCGGGTCCTCCCCAGAGTGCTGCAGCTGAGCACCAAGATCTTCAAATGGCTTCCAAGAGAGCTGTGCCAGCAGGGCCTATACATCTGCTGGGCCTCTCCTGAGAGGGAAGTTTCACCTTGGGAAGTAACTTTAACACCTTGATTTTCCATACATCTGGGGGAGGAAGTTTTCTCATTATTTTCCTTCTTAAGGAAACAGCTGAACAGAATTTGAGTGCTGAGATGTGACAGAGAGAAGCTTTTACTCACATCTCTGTCATTTGTGTCCATCTGCTAGAAGACAGTGCTGACCTGGATAGCATTGAGGCAGTGGCTAATGAAGTGCTGAACATGGAGATGCCAAGCACTCCCCAGCAGCTGCAGGCCCTGACAGAAGATATTCGTGAGCGTGTAGAAAGCCTTTCTGATGTTGAGGTCATTCTGCAGCAGAGTGCTGGAGACATTGCCAGAGCAGAAATGCTACTGGAGGAAGCTAAAAGAGCAAGGTATGCAGCCCTGTTTCATCTCATTGCATCAGAAAATGCAGATTAACTTTCCCTGATGTAAATTCTCATTCCTTCAGTAAGGGGCAAAACCAGCCCGTTGCAGCGTATGTTCTTTTTCCAGTTCCAAAGTAAGAGCATTTTTAGCATTAACAATCTTGCTCCACAGCAAAGGGGCAACAGATGTTAAAGTCACTGCAGACATGGTGAAAGCAGCACTGGAAGAAGCTGAAAAAGCTCAAAATGCAGCTGAAAAAGCCATCAAACAAGCTGATGAAGATATTAAAGGAACTCAAGACTTGCTGACTTCGGTGAGTTCTTTCGAGTATTTCTTAACATAATAGAACAGCACCAAGTCTGATGCTCAGAAACTGATGTAGCCTGTCTAGAGAAAGCTCTTGGGTACTGCAAAGCAAAGGCTGCAGTTAAAATGCATCTAAACCATTCCTGCCTTCACATCAACTTTTAAGTGGGGACTTTTTGCTCATAAACAAACCAAACCAGAGAACAACAACAACAAACACCATAAGGCTTTTCTCACCCTGTATCCTGCACCAGCCAAGTTAAATGAGCAGGATTGTAGCCCTCTAAACCAGCAGGTCTGACAAGACCCCTGGCAAGCCACACCTGTCAGCAACACTGGTTGTGCATTGGTGTGCTCAATGTCATCCACACTGCAGCACCAAACTAAAATAAAGAAAGGCTGGATTGAAGTGCCAAGTGCTACAATCTTGTCAGATAAAGTATTTGCAGACTTCATCTCAAAGGCCTCATGAGACCACAGTGCTATCTATACTTATGAAGCTTGGCCAGTTTAGAAGCTTCACAAGTCCATTATCACATGATGGAGTCAAATGTCTGAAGTTTTGTCAGTGGATTAGTCAACTCTTGCGTGTATAATGCAATCAAATACTTTTTGACCATGTTCCTTAATGGTTGTGCAGCCCCATATGTACCATTCTCAAGCACTGAGCTTTTTCACCCTGGCTGCAATGGGCCATTTTTAGCAAAACTAAAACACTGCTTTTAACTCAGATATATGGACACAAACTAGTTAGTTGAGCAGGGTTTATGGAGAAAGTTTAGTATTATATCCATTGTCCTTTGAAAGTCTAACTCTCATTCTTCTTTCTCTTAGATTGAATCTGAAAATGCAGCATCTGCAGAAACCCTGAACAATGCTACCTTACGTCTGTTTGATCTAGAGAAGAGTGTTGAAGACCTTAGACAAAAGGCTGCTACAAATTCAGGGACTGTGGGAAATATAGAAGACAAAATTATTAGTGCAAAACAAAATGCTGAAGAAGTTCAAAAGGTGAGAAGCTCAAGAACAATCCTAAAGGGAAGCCAGCAAAACTCCCCATGTTTGGCTAAAGGGAGATCAATGAATCCATGTGATCCATCACATTTATTGTTCATATTCTGAGGGTAGAAAATACTCCAACATTTATGCTCTAACCAAAGATAGCTACTTTTTACTTTGGTATCAGATCCTGAGAGAGATTTATTGGGAAGTTTTCAGGTTCTGAAATAGCTGCAGGGAACCTGTCAGCCTTTCACAGATAGGTTTCTGTTCCTCAGCTTTACTATATATCATAGGAGAACTGGAAATTTTTTTTTCCACTTGTATAGAGTATTTATGGTTCTATGACAATGATAGGTTCAGGACAAACAAACCAGAATTTGGCATATACAGAATCAAGCAACAGGAAAAATAATTATCCTAACAAAAAACTGAAGTAATTGCTAAATATCGGAGATGCAAGATTTTTCTCTGTGAACATATGGCATTACTCCCAATGTTTGCTACACACTTTTGTAATAGCAAAAGAATGTTCATTAACAAAACAATTGACCAATCTGCCAAAGGAAGTTTCATTGCTCCCATCTCTTGTCTGTAGTTAGCCTACCAATCTCCAGAGAGCCATTTTCTGACAGGAGAGCTGCATTATCCATCAACTCAACAATATCCAAACATTAAGTAGAATTTCAGGTGCTGTCAAGTAAACACAAGAGAATTCCTGTGCTGCTCTGGTTTGTTATCTTGCTCAATGGTTGAATTTAGTTGGGCCATAGGATTTCTTAATCTTAACCCCGCAACAAAAGCACAGCTGAGAAACCAACCTCATGACTTTGCCAGCACCTTCACTAACACCAGCTGGGCAGCTAGTTCAGTTCCTGTTGCTGAAAGGGTAGCAGGGGTATTTATTCCTCCCCAGATGCAGCCACTCAGCCAGGAGCAGTGCCAGGTGTAGCTTTCCAGCAGTTCTAGGGGCCATGGTTTCCATTAGTTACAGAACCCTGGAACTGAATCCCATAAATCTCTGCCAAGTGCCAGTATTGAAGCTGTAAAACAGCCACAGATGTGCAGAAGAGCAACTGATGAGTCTTCACCACAGCTCCTAGTCTTGGACAGAAAGTAGGAAATACCCTGACACCGTTTCTGCCCTTGTTAAGTGAGCTGCCAGCGTAGCCTCTCCTGGCAGCTGGACTAGTAAAGGACAGAGGGAGGAAATGCCGACTCCCGCTGTATTGGCTTTGTGTGAGCTCCACCTTGTGCTTGCATTGGGAACAGGTGCTCAGCGGCGAGCTCAGCGGCAAGTACAGAACCGTGGAGGAGCTCATTGCCAGGAAGACACAGGAGTCGGCCGAGGCCAGGAGGAAAGCAGGCGTGCTGCAAGATGAAGCTAAAGCCTTGTTGGCTCAAGCAAACAGCAAACTCCAGCTGCTCAAAGGTAAGGCTCTTCTGAGGAGGTCATTTGGCACCTTAGAATATGAAGCAGTTTCATGCTGCTAGACCAGCTGTTCATTAGCAGAAGGGGAAAAAAAAAGGTACTTTTTTGTTACTGAGACTTGATCTGCTTTCCTTATTCTTCTGGACATAATACAGTCTTTTGAAGCAAAGATTTCTACAGAATAAGCTGAAACTTACAGGTAAGACACAAACTTCTGGTGAGGCATCTCTCACTGTCCCCAGAACCACCACAGGGAAGGAGCAAAACTACTCTGCTCAGGCCAAGGACTCATCTCTACCAGCAAGACCCCCATCTTCAAACAGTACTCCCCTCACCCCCCCCGGAAAGCTCTTAAAACAAAAGCTAATCAGGACACAGGAGTTCTAGTTCAGTTTAATTTAACATTTACTGTTGACAAAGTTGATTGAACCAGAACAAGGCAATCTGCCCCTGGCTAGCAGAGACAGAATTAAGTTTTCCTTCTGGTTTTGCCAGGCCAGGAATTCATTCTTCCCCTCTTTGCTTCTGCTGCACAGTTACTGTGACTTGCTGAGTAGTCTTAATCATCACAAACCAAAACATTTCACTGTTCTGTAAAAGCCACCATAGAGCAAAGAAGTAAAATTATTTTAACCCTCAAAATATACTTTCAGATTTTCACCTTTGGAAAATAACTTCTTTGTTCCTTTTCATCCCTATGTTAAGGAAACAAAAGGTGTCATTCCAGCCTTTGTTGATTTTGGGGGATTGTGTTTGTTTTTTGGTTTTTTTTCCCCAATCAGAATATCTTCCACACTAGAAATAAATTTTAATAGTAGTTTATCTATAATGATTTACATGCATCAAAACACCACCAATTAAGCTGTTTTGTTCACCTTCCTTTGCCTACAGATTTGGAAAATACATATGAAAACAATCAGAAAGTTCTGGAAGACAAAGCCAAGCAGTTGGTGGAGCTGGAGGAGACAGTTCGCTCCCTCTTACAGACAATCAGCCAGAAGGTTGCTGTTTACAGCACTTGCTTGTAAACAGGAGTGGGAAGTGCTTGTGGTCAGGATGGGTTTTACAAGTATTATACTAGTTCTTTTTGACATTACATTAAGACCTGAAAAGGTGAACAGGTTTTATATTGACTTTAAAACCACAGAACCAAAGAAAAGTAACTTTTTGATGTTGAAAATAAACAGTACTTTTGTATCACTGTATGTACCTAGTATGACTCATTAAGTTCCTGCCTATTTTCAGTAGCTGCAATGGTACACCAATTAATCCTTTAGCAAGTCTTGTTCTTACATTGGTTAGAGATCTAATAAAAACTTGGCTTGAGCTGTGTAATTCTAAAGAAGGGTTACTATTACTATAAAACATAATATGGTGACTCAGACCAAATTACCAGTGAGTGAAGAAATACCATCCATGTGTAGTTTGTTATGCCACAGCACTCAAAAAGGATTGTGTAGCCCCTGCATGATACCCAGTTAGGCCTAAGACTACTTTCATGTTATTGATTATGAAATGATATGTATCCTTGATATGTAGAGTGAAAACAGAGGTCAGCACTGAAAGTATGAATGTACCAAGTTTATATGGTAATTCAAGCTTGGACTGACAAAATAAACAGAGTTGGAAGGGCCCCACAAAGGCCATCAAGTCTAACTCCTGGCCCTGCACAGGACACCCCAAGAGTCACACCACGTTCCTGAGAGCACTGTCCAAAGACTCCCTGGACTCTGTTGGGTTTGGTGCTGTGACCACTGCCCTGGGGAGCCTGTTCCAGTGCCCAGCCACCCCCTGAGTGAAAAATCTTTTTCTGATATCCAACATCAACCTCCCCTGACACAACTTCAGGCCATTCCCTCAGCACTGGTCACCAGAGATCAGGGTCTGCCCCTCCTCTTCTCCTCATGAGGGAGTTGTAAGTGCAGTGAGGTCTCCCCTCAGTCTCCTCCAGGCTGAACAGAGCCAGTGACCTCAGCCACTCCTCATGTGGCTTCTCCTCAAGGTCCTTCACCATCTTTGTTGCCCTCCTTTGGATGCTCTCTAACAGTTTAATGTCTTTTCTGTATTGTAGTGCCCAAAACTGCCCCTGGCACTCAAGGCTGCCCCAGTGCAGACAACAGGACAATCTCCTCCCTTGCCCAGCTGGTGATGCTGTCCCCAGCACAGATGTGGCCCTCCTGGCTGCCAGGGCACTGTTGACTCATAATTCAACTTTCCACACTGTTTCCAGCCTCTCATTCCCCAGTCTGTCCATACATCCAGGTGCAGAATCTGGCACTTTCCCCTTGCTGAACTTTCAGTGGTTGGTGACTGCCCAGTTCTGTAATTTGTCAAGGTCTCAGTGCAGGGCCTCTCTGCCTTAGAGGAACTCAACAGCTCCTCCCCGTTTTGTGTCACCTGCAAACTTGCTTAGTAGCCCTTCCTGTCCTGCCTCCAAGCCATTAATGAAGATGAAGAGCACAAGACTGAAGATGGAACCCTGTGGATCCCCACTAGTGACAGGTCCCCACTGATGCCACCCATTCACTGTAACCCTTTGTGCCCAACCTGTGAGTCAATGATCCAGCCGTGTGCTGGACATTCTGTGCAGAAGGATCCTATGAGAGACAGTATCAAAAGCTTTGCTGAAATCCAAAAAGGGTACATCAGGTGGCTTCACTGACCAGCTATGTGGGTTATCTTGTGATAAAAGGAAATCCGGTTTGATAAGCAGGTGGAATCGTCAAAATCAGGACAGCAGGATATGGCACCACCTGAGCAAACTGAAGGGCATTCTGGTTAAATAAATAATTACCCCTAAGCTCCAGAGATTACAAACAGCACAACAACAAAAAAAAAAAATTCTGAAGGAACTGATCATGACAGCAGTATCATGCACTGTTCACTGCCAGTACACTCAGCAGCTGCTACAAAGTGCCAATTTGGCACCACTCAGGCCTAACTGCCATGAGATTATTGATAGGTGGCTCAGGAGCTCATTTTACTTTTATGCTTTTTTGTATACTTAACTAGAATGGGAACGACAGCTAGAGCAGTAACAAAAATAATTTTAAGGCCTTGACTTTTATTTTTAAGTGTCTGGAAAACTCAGTCTCCAGTACAAACTTAGAAGTATTATTGGTTATAAGTTTCCCTGGCTTTTTAAGCTTCATTTAACATAAAATGAGATACAAACTTTTCTAACTTATGAACTTCAAGAATGAATTGCAGTAAGACTGCTACAAGTATTCAGGGGTGGAGGGAGTAGACACCAAACTGTTTCTGAAAGAGAAGGCTTCTGGGAAGAACTTGCAAATCACATGATTAACACTTAACATTCACCTTTGTTAAGTTAGAAGTGATTCTGAAATGCCAAGATCTATTGGAAGAATCAAGCTTTTCTGCTCTGTTGTCTCACCTTCACTTTCCATTCAGCAGCTTCCTACTAACACCTGAAAGCAGATCCACATTAATTCACTACCTCTGATGTTGATAAGCTTAATGAGGTGCTATGGTTTAACTCCATCTACATTTAAAGTAGAAGCTAAGAAAATAAATCACAATGAAGAAGAGTATCACTGGCTTCTGCTGATTAGCACCACCAAAAAAAAAGCACCACCTTCTGAATGTGCACTTCTCAGTCCAGTGGCATAATGAAAAAGGACATGCACAACACCAGCAGGTATTAAGGTTTTCTTCAAGGCAGAAGGGCCTGGCAAAAGAGAAGAAATGGCACCTTGGAAAAGAAGTTAATTTTAACTACTGGATTTGGGCATGCTCCATACACAGGTTACAGATCTTCCAACAGTGCCATCTGTTTGTGAGTTTGCCCACATAATCAACAACCTAGACACTACAAGGATCCAATCAACAAACAAAATCCAAGAAGACCCTCCAGCCGTGTCAAGTATTTATTATGCTCTCTTGCTACAGAAGAGACAGAAAGAGAGAACAAAATAGAAAACAGAAGAGAAGAAAGTATGTCTTAATTTTGTGGAGAGCTGACACTGCAGCCCTTACATGTGGAAGGTGCAGAATAACCCTCATGCCATAGCATTTAACAGCAAACACTGCTTCACTACCCAAGTTTTAGCATTTCAAGTTTAAGAGAGCTGGACAATGGAAGCTTTAAAACCAAAAAGGATTATGTAGCAGTACAATGAATTTGTCTTCAATTTTTCATTTCTCAATCAGCACTCAGTTTTTCCCCTTAAGAGTTTTCAATATGAAAACCTGATGTGGAGAATCACACAGACAGTAATTTTCTCTTTAAAAAGTGAGTATAATTTTAATTGATCTACATGAGCCCCTCTTCTCCCAACATCCCAATACTACTAGGTGAAAACAAGTTTTGGTACTCATATGTAAGAAGTAGGTTAAATACCAAAGTTAATCCCTTCAGAAGAAACACATTTTTGTGCGGAAGTGACAGTGGCATTTTAAGTGCCAGTGGCATTTTTAGTGCCAGTATTCAACTGGTTTATTGTAACACTACTTCAAATAAGAAAATACAAGGTATGCTGGACAATCATCCAGAGTTCTGACCAGCAAACCTGATAATCCCATGCAGCAGCAAAATGTTTGGTTTCCAAAAAGAAAAGAGTTCTGTCAGGCTGCTTTTCTGCAACATTCATTGTGTAAATAAACATGTAATTTTATGTTTTAATTTACAGAGACTGGATAGTTCCACTTGTTCCAAACTCTACTTGTTTAAATATCTGATGTTTAAAATTAAGATATTCACTTAAGTCAGTCCTAAAATCCTCAGATTCCGCCTTCCATAAGGGCCCACAGTCCATTTTCAGAGATGTACCATGTATGTACAAAGACTTGCTCTTTCATTTTAGAAGTTGATAGCTTTGCCAAAGGATGCTGCTAGGTTTGCTTCCCTGAAGGCTTCTGACACCGTCTGTAGGGAGCAAGCACAAAAAGTTGGAAGTCATAAATAGCTACATGGAATAACAGCCTGTCTGTGTAATGGTGTTTAACAGCCCCTTTAGTTTAACTTACTGGATGGGCATGGCAAACTCTGGCTACATCTTCACATGATGCTCCATATTCCATTGCAAGGGCAGCTTCATTCACCATTTCACCAGCACCCTGTAATTTAATGGTACTTCCAATTAGCACAAATTCTTAAGCAGTTGTCCACATTCTGCTGCATTAGTAGCAGCTTATAAATAAGCATTTTCTGCTAAAAAAGAGAAATTATGGTTTAACCAGCACTTCATCTGTGCTATAATGTAAGTAATGTACTCTATTTAGTGATTGTGATCAAACCTAGCATAAATCCAAACATTGAGAGTTGTGCAAAAGCTAGGCATTTTTCCATGAAAGGAAACCTACCCAAAACTTCAATGCTTCCCTGAAAAGTTAAAAGAGGTAACTAGATAAAAAAAAAGGCATGTTACTACACCTACACCTTCATTTTTATTTGCTGTATTTATGCATATTTACTAAGAGAATATATATTTCAGGAGTCAAAAATAGTTAAATCTCCTCTTAGATTTTTAGCAATCAGATCCACAACCATAAGATTTTCCCCCAGTCCTTTCCCAATGAAGAAAATTAAAAATTAGATCTGCTGGTATGAGACAAAGTTGTGCTTCCTTTAAGGCATGCTGGTTTCTAAATTACTACAACTGCAAGAGAAATTAAGTTGAATAGAATCTTATTGAGAACAATTTGGTTAACTTGGCTTAACTTTTGTGTACAGAAAACTGTACACAAAAATGTAAGGAAGCGTTTCTGCAAACATATTTAAAAAAAAAATACAGCTAAGAAACAAAACAGAGAAAGATTAGGGTCTAACTTTAGTTTAAAAAAAAACAAAAAACAAAAACCCCCTAGACAGGGAAAATCCCGAAGGTTTTTTACTCTGAATTCCATAAATTACTGATCCCAGATTTGGTGACGGCAGCATAAGATTACCACCCTTGCTGAGGTCTTTAGTTGGAGAGAAGGGAAAAAAGAAGACACCAATGAAAAAGACAAAGTCTTTTCAGCTCCTCCAACTTCCAAAAGATCAATCAACAATTTCTGCTGTTCTCTCAAGTATTTGGCAGTATTCATAAAAACAAAATGAAAAAAAAAAACCACAACAAACACCATCACCAAAAACCTCACCACACAAAACTTGCCAAAGAAACCAAATAAATAACCACAGCAATTCAAGAAAATAAAAAGAAAAAAAAAAAAAAGCTGGGCTTTTTTTTTTTTTTTTTAGTTATACCTAAGGAACTAAAAAGTAGGAAGGAGGTTAGGGTGTGGAACAGAACTGTAAAAAAATATAAGTATGGCGAACTCAAACCTTCCTGTTTACAAACACCACTTCTAACTCAACAACTATGCAACACTAAATAAAAAGAACATTACAAGGCTAAGAAAGCACAATTGATGATACTTACTGAGCCTAAAATGTGAGCACCCAACATCCTGTCTGTTGACTTATGACTAAGTATCTTCACCATGCCATCTGTGTCAGCATTTGTCTTTGCTCTACTGTTCGCAGCAAATGGAAATTTCCCAACTTTGTATTCTACACCCTGCAAAAGAGATGTGTCACTGACTTAATGACCAACAAGAACAATGTAACCAAATGTTACACACATGAGGAGAAGCAAGGCACAGCTAAAACAGGAGACACAGGAATATACACAAACTATCACTGTAAATGGTGTAAGAATGTACAAAAAATATTAATTTGCAAACAATATTCATGTCACAGAATGCATTAATGAGAACTGTGGTTCTTGGGAGAGTGGCATGCACAAGAGCATCATTCACTCACACACCCTAACCCATAAATTCAAATGCAGAAATTTAGATAAAGTAGCTAGGTAAACAACTAGGGAATGAAACCAAGCTCAAAGGAGAAAAACAATTTTTGCTGGAAAAGAAAACAAACAGTACCTCTTCTTTCAGCTGTTCTTCTGACTTGCCCACCCAGGCCACTTCAGGGTGAGTGTAGATCACAGAGGGAACGCAGTTATAGTCAATGTGAACTGCTCCCCCAGCCATGCCTTCTACACAAAGAATGCCTTCATCCTCAGCCTTGTGGGCCAGCATAGGTCCAGCAACTACATCACCAATAGCATAGATGCTATCAGACCAATGAAACAGAATAAGACACTGTTTAAAAACATCCTAGCACACCTTACATAACAGTCTGTTTGAAACATATTACTGAAAACTCTAATCAAAACAGATTAAAATACTTCATTTTAGCAGTTTCCACAGAATGGCCACACTTCAAGAAGTACTTAGTGACATGAAATTCACAGTGACTTTTAAATTACAAAACTCCAAAGTTTTGGAGTTTTGTGACTAAATTTTTTTAGCTACTGAAATGATAGGATATATTGAGTTTTCTTTTCAGAAAAGGAAAATATGTTCTGTTGTTAAAAACCAGAAGTGCTTCAGTAAGTTAAACGTATTTTTAAAGTTTTCTGCATTAAAAAAAAAACAGGAAAAAAATTAGTCTTACTTACTTTGGAATCTTGGTTTGGAATCTGTTGTTGACTGGAATTCTTCCCTTCTTATCAAGTTCTATTCCCATTTCCTCAAGACCTAGATCTTTTGTAAAAGGGCGCCTACCGATGCACACTAGGAGCACATCACAAGTTAATACTTCTGCCTTGCCACCAGCAGCAGCTTCAACACTACAGCAAAACAAGAAGCAAAAATGCTAAGCTGTAAACTTGTAGCCTTATCTCTCCCTGGCTAGTAACTAGTAAGACCGAAGATGGTGAAATCCTGGCTGGGTCCAAAGCATTTCACTCAGCCTGCCCCAGGCTTCTTCCTTGCAAGAGTTCAGCAGTGGAAGAGGGAGGAAGGGGCAACACCTCTTACTACATTTCCCAACAACTGTCAGGGAGAAAATCAGGGTGTATTTTCAACAGCAAGTAGCATGATCTGATGGGATCAAATCTGTACAGCAAAGTCATCACTGCTGAGCACTTGCCACCCAAAGTATATATATTTTGTATATGGTATATATACTTGGGGTGGGGTAGGGCCATGTATTCTGAGTGAGCTTTCTCCTGGCCCAGGAACCAAACACCTGTTAGCAGCTGCCATGAATCCCAGGCATCCCTCAAGTGCATCTGGTCATTACTTGTGCCCAGAGCAAGTTCAGTTCATGTACTCTGAGAGCACAAGAACCAAAGCATGGGAAGTGAGGATAATTGGAAGTGTGGTTCAAAAGCATACTCTGAACCAAAATGATACCCTAAAAGCAGAAACAGACTACATGAGAGATTCAGCCAGCATGAGTATGGCATGCAAAGAAGCCCAAACCCTGGACCTTTAGAGTGATGGATGACAGACTGTCCCAAGCTACAGTGATCCAGCAAGTAAAAGTCTCCATAGTTAGTCTCCAGTGAAAAAACATTTAAGCTTTTTTTTGTGACGTAACATCAAGCAATTTTTTAAAATACAGTTTCTGCACAGAGAATCCATAAACACAAACAGAACTAGTGTATACTTATGAACTTGTAATAAAGCAAATTTGCTTTATGTGTTTCTATATTAACTGTTCATGTATAAAACTTCAAAGGTCTTGAGTAAGACCACTAAAATAAACTCTTTGTATAGCTTCATTTATTTCTGTTCAAGAACAATAATATCTCTGCCAGGCTTACCCTAAGACAAGATGACCTTACAGCACATAGTCAAGAATTAATGGCTTGGAAATAACTGTATGAACAATCATGGTATTTATGCTAGTTATACTAGAAGCAAATATCTTCCATGAAAATAACAAATTAGAGTTCTGTTTTTATTACTGATCTCATTATAACAGTGGTTTTATGCCAGAATGCCCTCAACTCAAGTCAATGGAACCTCTCCCGTATAAGCAACTCGGGACTTAATAAACCCAAAATTATGAGCTCTGTAAGTTGTTAAAGGAGGATAAACATTTAATTGCACTAGAGAATTAATTTTCATTCCTGTTTAAAAAATAATATCAGATTGTATTTTTAAATAGGTTTGATGAATTGGGAGGAAGAATAAATTTTGCATTCCTTTAGCTTTATGTTTAACACTTACGCTACATCTATTTTTCCATCTGGTCTCTTGGTAGCACCAGTGACTTTGGTGTTCAGTTTAAACTTGAATCCCTGCTTCTGAAGAATGCGTTGGAAGTTCTTAGAGATCTCCATGTCAATTCCCATTCCCCCAACATGGCCCATGAACTCAACAGCTGTCACATCTGCACCGAGGCGCTGCCAAACTGAACCCTGCAGGTCAACAATGCAAGTAAAAAGAGATTTTGAAAAGCAGATTTCAGATACTTTTACTCTAGTATTTACAACAGACTGTAAACTCTTCTAAAGCAGGATAACATGTAACAGCAAACTGATCAGTTTCTACAAACATGATGTAAAATAAAACAAGTTCAACTTCCCCCAGCCTTTCCATGAAAAGATTTATCATTGTTTATTTACAGACACAAAACTTCCATGATCGAATTCAGGGAATTAGGCTTTTAATGAAATAGCTAACAAAATCACTAAATATGACTCATGTATGTTTTATTTATACTACAGGTATAGAAGAAATTTAAAATCAAAGAATCTGAAAGGAAAACCCAAAGGGAATTGCTTGTGGTGCCCTAATACCACTACTAATTAATCAAAACAGTATCACATTAAGGAAATTTTACACAACAAAATGGAGCCTCTGCTGGTCCTGTCTGTATTTATAACCTTAACCATGATCATCAGCCTCACCAACAAAACCCATGTACACCCTGGAGGTATCTACCTACAGTTACCCACATCCACCCAGTACAGAATTTCACTTTGCTTACTCTTTCCCAGCTTATTAGTCAGCAGGTTAAGCAACCACCTGGCAGATGGGCACAGATTCAAGCAGCTGCAAGACCAGCAAATATAAATTCTTTTTGAAATGTGTAGGTGTGAGGTAAAAGGACTCAGACCACAATGAACTACAAAGTCTCCACGCTTCTGGTTGATAGAATATGTACTACCAGATCACATTAATCATCTCTTGAGATTAACTACTAAACACAAGAATTCATCCTGATTACCCTGGCATTCCCTCACATCCCTACCCCTCCACAAGAGAAAAATAATTATGCAAGACCCTGGATGTTCCTCTCTAATTTCTTTGCTTATCTAACCAGTTGCAGAAGTACTGACCCAACAGACACTTATCCCAGCTTTTCTGGTAAAAAATGGAGCTAGCAGGCTATGAAGTTTGAACAGACTGACTACAACTCGCTGAACTGTTAAAGCACAGCAAAACCATCAAATACAGCCACAAAAAATACACCTTTTTCCTTTACAAATTAAAAGTTGAGTGCTTTAAACATCCTCTCACCAGTTCCACACCGATGACTCCTGCACCAATGACAACCATCTTTTCTGGAACTTGTTTCAGCGACAGCGCACCAGTGGATGACACAATGGTATCTTCATCAATCTAATGACAAAGAAATGCACAAAGGGAGGTCTGCAATCTCTGTTACATATTCTATACCAAACACCTTTTACATACTATATACAAAACACACACAACATGAAGTGCAGTCAGGTGCAAACCATTATTACACATTAAACTGTGTGGCTATGAGACACTGAAAAGGAAGTACAATTAAGTTCAAATACGTACAGTAATTCCAGGGAAGGGAGCCACTTCTGAGCCTGTGGCTATGAGTATGTTCTTTGTGTTGATAACTTGTGTGCTGCCATCCTCTTTAGTTGCAGTGACTTGGTTTTTGCCAGTTATTTTTCCAAACCCAGATACATGTACAACCTTTAGTAATCAGAAAACAGTGAAGTCAGGTTCAAGTAAGTTAGGCTGCATTTCATCTGAATCTCACTAATGCTTAGAGATGCTGCTAAAACATCTCTCTGCATCTCTATCTGGTACAAATCACAAAGTAACTGCATACTAGTAGGAATAGTAATGGTATACTAATCCTTTAAGCAGATTAAGAATGAAGGCACCAGGCATTTAAAAGTTTTCTGGAAGAGAAGCATCCAAATTCTGCCCTTGTCATATCAGTCACTCTAATTTATGTGGCAATGAGAAAATGTAAAAAGTAAGAAATTCAGATTTAAAAAATGGATATATCTCAGTATATAATCCAAACTAACCTTGTTTTGTTTAAATAAATGAGCAATTCCACCTGTTAAGGCCTTCACTGCACTACTCTTCTGTTCCATCATCTTCTCTAGATTCAAACGGAGTCCTGTAACTAAAGTTAAAGCAAAACAACTTACATCAAGCATTAAAACAACTTACATCAAGCATGTAATGTTAAAAGAGCTAACCTCAACACAGTTAACAGCTGGCACAGAAAGATGTGTTGAATGGCCCCACTACATGCTAAAGGTTACCTTCAACAACTGCTATGCTGAAAATCAATATTGCATTTTCAGCTATAACTTATCTATCCAATATTCAGAGTGCAAAGAGCAGACACGTTCCTAAGCCTCCAAATGACAGATAAAGGATATTATTTATAACTCTAAAAATGTTCTGACCAGAAAACCATACTAATCAGATTTGAAAGACTAAATTTACTTCTTGGTGGAAACCACTTATGCAACAGTCAGTGAGAGCTCTTTACTCACTTTCAATTCCTCTATTAGCGAAATCTTTTCCATGGGCCAAATGATACAGATGTGAGTTGTTCAGCAAGGCCTAAAACAGACACACAAAAATGTGGATTTGGACATACATTCCATATATAATATAAAAGAGTATTTACTATAAGGAAAAATAATTATGCTATTTGCAAAATGTTCTCACTATTGCTCGATATTTACATATTTGAAAAGGTGTATTTCAATCACAGAACTTGTACACAGTAGCTCCTACAGAAACATTCAATGAAGTTACATACTTTACCTAGAAATAGAAAACAGTTAAATCAACACCTATCCTTTTTGCTCACTTCACCATAGAAACTGATAATTACTCCACAGAGATTAAAAAAAAAAAAAGGACAGACCAAATAGAGGAAGAGAAAAATCACTGTGACTGATGGCCAAAGAGAAGATACAGAATAACTAGATGAGGAAAATCTATACTTCAACACAATGCTGAAGTAAAATGCCTGTTAAGATTTTAACCTGTGTAGACATATATGAGTTAAATTCTGAGGTTTTGTGCTGAAGTTTCTGTAACTGCATAGCCAGCCAAGCTGAAGCTGGATGGCTTGGAGCTAGCTCCGGTACACGGATCTTCCAAATTCTTAGATAAAATTAGAATGGTTTTTATATGGATGGCTAAAAATTAGTAGCTTCAAATTCAGAAGCTTGATAATTGTATTTTGATTAGAAATAACAATATAGTTAAGGTAGGATCTTACTAAGAAAATTGATTTGTTATAGCCACCCCAAATATGAAATTATCTATATCTTTGCAAGGACAGCAGTGTGAGTTTGCACTGACTTAAATCTAAAGTAAGCACAGTAAAAGATTCAAAGGGCATTTTGAAATACTTGCCTTATCTACATATGTTTGTGTAAAACTAATACTATCAAAATAAGATAATTCTATTTTTATAATTTTTATCAACTGTCTTTAAAGTAATTTCTCTACTTTACATAACTGTCCCAGTCCCAAAACTGTAACATTCACATTACTTAAAAGATGCAGCCACTGCTTAAGACTTTAGCAACTAGAAAGGAAAAAAAAAAAATCCATGCCCAAGGTATTATTTTGGGTGGTTTTCTGGAGAAGAATATTTGAATCATTTGTTACTGCCTTGGTGTACACAGCCTACGTATCCTCTTTTTAAGTTTACTGCAATTCAAATGAATTCTAGATAGCATTCAAGTTTAGCCATGGGTTCAATAGTATTTTCATAAGAAATCTAAAGGATAAAAAAATAATAGGGTACTTGAGAAGCAGATCCCAGCAGTAGTTTCAAACTTTCAAGGTAGCACTGTGTGGATTAACATGTTTCATTGGTGCTTCAATATATTAAGATACTCAGAACCTCATTAAAATGATTACTAAATGTTTAGAAAAATTAACATAAATTTTAAAAACCCTTTAGTATTTATACTGTATTTTCTCCTCCCATGCTAACAGAACCTCTTGAGCAAAAGGATTAGAAACAGCAACACCGTTAGGAGGGATCTTGCTAAGAATATTATGTCTGTTACTACAGCCATCACAAACATGGCCTTAGCAGAGTCTTCCTCCACCTGCTGGGTGCTATTGAGGCAGCTTCCCCAGCAACAGCACTGTCCTTACAAAGGCCAAGGCCTGAAATTACTTTAAACTAGACTGACAATGTCAAATAGGAAGTTCTTATTGATTTCTTCTTGCTTGTCCTTTCTTTCAGAGTGCATATGTTGGACTCAGCTCTTTCTCTCCACATCTGTATTACTCCACACTCCACAGCCTCACCCTCCAGGCCACTCTTACATGGACATCCATCTTGAGAAACTCCTTCTTATTCTCCTTCCAAGCAAAGCACATCATGTCAGCTGCTTTTAATGAAGCTATGACAAACATGCAACTTACCTTGGATGGAATACATCCAACATTCAAACAGGTTCCCCCTAACGTTGCATTTTTTTCTACACAGACAGTCTGAGGAAAAACAACAGAGGGAAAAAAAAACTTTTTAGTAATACTCTGTCACCATTTCCTTATGGGCTCTCTCACAATGCAGAATTGATGACAAAGACATTTGGCTACTTGTCTAGTAATTCTACCTCTACAAGTATCCCATTAATTTAATTCCTAGATTTATTTTACAGCTCATGTTTCCCTTCTCTCATTTTTTTGTTAACTTAAAACCCCCCAAATAACTCCTTGCAACCAAATTCTCTACCAAACTGCACCAGTTTACTGTCTGCAAACAACAGCCACTGCACAATTCATACAAGTGCTACTTTTATGCACTTCTGTAATCCTACCACAAAAATCTACAAAGTAAATAATAAATACAAGACTCAGTCCAATGAAAGATGTTCCCCTAACAATTACAGAAAAAACTGCTAGAAACAAAACATGTAAGTCATGTGAAGATTCATAAAAACAAGAAAACAACTGGTAAATGAACTGGCATAGATTAAAATCCCATGAAGCTATCTTTTCTTCCAAGAAAACAAAACAGAACAAAACCCCCAAGCCACAAACAACATTTCCTTCTGCTGCTATAAAGCTGTACCACCACCTATAAAGAAAGAAAAAACAAAAATGAAGTACAGCAAAACCAAACAAAAATAAGGTCAATAACAACAGGGATGGAAAATATTTCATCTCCTTCTCATTAAGCTGACAACATCAAAGTGTGCAAAGGACAAAAACAACTGCCAAAACTTCATTTAAAAACAGATCACTGGGAGAAAATGAAGGAGAGCAAAGGAAGGTCTCCTTCAGAGAAGGAATTGTATAAGCAAAGGAATTGTCATCTCCTTCTTTGGAAGGCACACACATTCAAAATAATTGTAACCTTGGTTCACACTCTTGAGAGCTCCAGTCCACTGAGAGGCAACTACCTAGGTGAAAACCTTTCACAATTTCTTTAAATTGTTGTTTTTGTGCTAAGGTAGGTGACGGTAACATGAAGAGCAGAATTCACCAAATCAAATCACAGGAACATTCTGAGACATGCTCATCCCCTACCTCCCCTTCCTCTTGTTTTAAGCACATGAATACATGAAACACAACACAAGGGCTTTAAAAGCTGCATCATGGATCAAACAGCACCAGACTGCACCTATCTTTACCCAACAAGGATGTTCTGCCTCATCCATTTCACATAAACTTCACTGACAAGGCCAAACAAAGCTTTTGGGAAGCCAAAACCCAGAGAACACTACTGGCAACAACATGGGATGCTGTAGTGTGGATACAAGGGCTCAATGCTTGTGCCAATAGAAATAGCACTAAAACTGAAATCTAAGTAATTCAGTAGAGCAGAATTAGGTTCTTCCATGGATGGTGTAACTATACAATCTTTTTGCCAGTCTACTAAAAACATTCTACATGTTTATTCAATGATTATGGTGACATGCACAAGTATGTCCAAGCATTTTCCCCTCTCTAACTAGTAGTGAAACAGTCTAAGAGAATTATTTTTTACTATTATGAAAAAGAGAATCCAGGGCACTTTTTAACCCCCTTGTGCATGGTATCCTACTGTTAATCACAGATATGAAGGACTCAAGGATAGTACTGCTCCAAGAAAAGCTGCTTTATAGCCAGCCACAAAAATAGCTTTGGAATAATCAAACATGAACTCATGTGGCAGAAGGCCACAATCTTTATTAAAACCTGCATCACTAAGCACCTTTTATTCTCAGCTTACTAGCTAAGTAACCACATACCTTCAGAAGCAAGAGTAATTACCATGACAAAATAGTAATTCACAAAGATGTGCAAAGACAATTCAGTTATTTTGCTCTAGGTCACAGGCAGATGTACAACCTAATGGAATCTCAAACACTTATATTTTGATACAGTTACATATTAGAAGGCTAAAAGATGCCCAAAAAGATGTTACTGACACCCATTTTTGGGAATACTGACCAATGAGGGACAACACTCAGAACTGCAGGTAAATTCAGTTTGAAGGGACCTCCTTAGGAGGCCATCTACTCAAACCTCCTTGTCCAAACACAGTCAGCATCAAAGACATTGAGGGAGGTGACTCTCCCCCTCTTCTCTGCCCTCATGAGACCCCAGCTGGAGTACTGTGTCCAGCCCTGTGGCCCCCAGCACAACACAGAACTGGACCTGCTGGAGCAAGCCTGGAGGAGGCCACCAAGTTAATCACAGGGCTGGACCACCTCCCCCATTGAAGACAGGCTGAGAAGGCTCTGGGGAGTCCTCACAGCAGCCTTGGAGTATCTAAAGGGGGCTTGCAAGAAGGCTGGAGAGGGACTTTTCACAAGGATATTTAGTGACAGAAACAGCCTTAAGCTGAAGGAAGGAATTCTTTACTGTGGGGCTGGTGAGGCACAGGAATAGGTTGCCCAGAGAAGCTGTGGATGCCCCAGCCCTGAATGTTCAAGGCCAGGCTGGATGGCTCTCTCAGTAACAGGGTCTAGTGGAAGGTGTCCCTGTCCATGGCAGGGGAGTTGGAACAAGGCCAGCTTTAACATCCCTCCCAACCCAAACCATTCTGTGATTCCATGATGTATCACATGGCTCAGGGCCTTGTACAGCCAAGTTCTGAAAATACTGAAAGATGAAAACTACACACTGCATAGGCCCCCCATTCCTGTGCCTCACTGGAACTCATCACCAGGAGTTCATTTTGGTCATGAAGTCTATTTTAGGTAATTCAGAAACATTGTGACATACAAAACAGCAGAAACCTGCTCAAGAATGCTAGCACCACCTTCTCAGAGTTCTTTCCAGATAATTACAAGAACAATAATGCAATACCAAGAGTGTCAGCTGGCCTCATATTAAGAAGTGAAGGCAAAGAAATATCCTGAAGTCACATTTTGTATTTTTATAAGTTTAAAAACACCTGACATATATTATACACATACAACTCTCACAATACTTAATGAAATGACACCACTAATACACATCAGGCATAAATCGCCTCTTCTGAAAAGCATTCAAAGACAACAAGACAGAATGGAGATGAACATAAATAAATGCAACTAAGATAGTACAGTATTTCTTTTGCCTCTAAAATTCTCATACGCCAGTAGAATTCCACTAATCACATTCAAAAAGCATATCAGCTGAATATGGCTTTTTCTCCTTCTGAGCTCCCTCAGTCTGTTCTTCAAAACAGTTTTCCACCAGTCTTTTTGTCAGTCATGATCACTTAATTTTTTCATTTGTTGAGAGAAAAATTCCTTCCTAGCACTGTTTTCCCACCTTCTCTTTCACAGGAGTATAAGCCCACCTTATTTTATTACCAGTTCCAACCAAAAGTAAGCTGTCCTAAGCAGCTCTGTCAGTAGCAGGGCTATAGATAGTAATACAGTCAGATCTCCATTTCAAATTCTGCAGGATGCAGGTAAGAAAGGAAAGGAAAGATTAGCAAAAGATGTCTACAGCATCTGGTGGCCCAAGACGTGCCAGAAGGATTACAGTGTCACACAGATACCTTTGAACTTAACCTGGATGAGTACTGTGCTATCTGAGTGAGGTCTCACCTTAAACCCAAGCTGAGCTGCTTTGATAGCAGCAACATATCCTCCAGGCCCAGAGCCAATGACGGTGACATCGGCATCAACTGAAACAGAGAACAGCTGGGTTACTGCTTTTCAGCAGAATAACTGTGCATTAAGAACTATGCAAGTTAATGAAATAGGATTAGATAAGGAAGCTACACCTCATATGTGAAAGTAACTTTATGGACACAGTGAAAGGTTGTCTAAAGGTACTCATTCCACAAGAAAAATAACCAGACTTAAATTTCACAAGGAAAATAATGTAAAATGACATCAAGAAACTGAATTTCCCATCCTTCTTGCTCTAAAGTCTTTAAGAATTTAACCCAAGATGTCTCAGTAGTTTACTGTAACATTTTTTCCACATAGGTTCTATTGATGTTTAGCACCAATCATAAATGCTTACTGAATGCCACAAATTTATAAAGGGGAAAATATGGCTGCAATAGTTATCTGTGCAAACTCTATTGATTATAAAGCAGTGGAAGCTATGAACTTTGTACCGAGCCCATATCTTGTAACCACAATCTCTTTTAGAATATTAATTAATGTAAGAACAGAGATGGTGAAGTTCAACTTCTATTGACAGCTTTAACTTGTAATCAAATTATGAAAATAAACCACAGTTTTCATCTGGAAGGCTGATTTCTGAGTTTGAAGTATTGTTTTGTTTTTTGTGGAGGTTTGGGTTGGTGGGGGTTTTTTTGTCCAAAACAGGTTTCTCACAAGAAATTACCTTGATCAGCATAGGATCTTTGTGGCACTGCACAAACTCCCTGCAGACCATGATGAATTCGATCAAAATGGCTTCTCTAGAAAGGAAAAAAAATTAATAAAAACCACCCCTTGGTTTTACAAGTTTCTGTCTGTCCCTGAGGGAAAATAGGCATTCAGCCACACAGAGATGAATACACAGTTAATGTCACCAGTAACCAAAACAGGAACAGCAGGACTGAAGCACAGCGGGCACTGACCGGAACAAGAGGCAGAAGCTGCTCTGCCACTTACCTGCTCTGTCACCTCAGTCTGTCATCACACCTGTTCTCAGGTCACTCTCACCTCAGGCTCACCTCTATCTACAAAACTCTTTCAACTCTCACACCACATAATGACATAAATTAGATATCCACAAGAATCTTGTTCTGTAACCAACCCCTTCAGCCATTTCCTATGAACAGGCAGCTGGACCTCATAGGAGGTTCGGGAGGGCAAGTTTTTTTAACCTTTACGAAAAAGTAATGGGACAGCACAGAGCAGCTGCTACAAACACATCGAGGGCCGATCACGCTGTAACTGGAGTAGAGGATGTCCCTGGAAGCATTTGCGAAGTCCCCAGCACCGCAGCCCAAAAGCCGGGGCCGGCTGACGGCGGCGCCTTTTGCAGCCACCACGGCCGCGGCCTCCCGCGGGCTGGGACAGCGGGACCCCGATAACGCACACGACAGCTGGTCCCCGCCGCTCACGGACCCTGAGGGCCGCCACCGCTGCCACCACTCGCCCGAGCGGCGAGGGACGGGGACAGCGGAGCAGGGAGGGCAGCGCGGCCAAGGCCCGCGCCCGCCTCAAGGCGCCACTCCGGCCCCGCCCGCCCTCACACACGCCCCCGGCGGGCTAAGGGGTCTGAAGAAAGCCCAGGCCCGAGCTGCCCGGCGCGGCTTCCGTCCCTTGTCCCCTCCCTTGCCCTCGCCTCGCCGCCCTGCCGGTGCCGTACCCGAGCGAGCGCGCAGGAGACGCGGCCCCAGCGCTGCATGTCGGCGGTGCCGCCGCGCCCCGGCCGCTCAAGGACTCCGCGGTCGCGCGCAAGCGCAGGCGCAGTGCCGGGCGGGGCGGGGCGGGGCCAGGCGGGCGCCGGGGCTTCAGGGCCGGGAGGGAGCCCCGAGCTCTGGGCGCGCTGTGGGCCAGCCCCGCTGCCAGGGCACGGTCACTGCCGCCGGTGACACCGGAGCACATCCCGGCGGGTTCGGAATGTCTCCGGAGAGGAAGACGCCGCCACTGCCCCAGGCAGCCTGTTCCAGTGCTCTACCGCCCTCAACGTAAGGAAGTTCTTCCTCATGCTGAGGTGGAACTTCTTGTGTTTCACTTTATGGCCGCTGCTCCTCTTCCTGTCGCCGGCACCACTAAAAAGAATCTAGCACATCCTCTTGGAATCAGTTTTTGAGATGTCTCTAGAACCAGAGACTTATAGAATGTGCTAAGTTGGAAGGGCCCATCAGGATCCAGCTCCTGGCCCTGCACAGGACACGCCAAGAGTCTCACTCTGTCCCCTGAGAGCATTTTGCAAATACTTCTATAACTCTGTCACACTGGTGCTGTGACCACTTCCCTGGGGACCCTGTTCAGTGCCCAACTGCCCTCTGGGTGCAGAAACTTTTTCTGATATCCAATCTAAACCTCCCCTGACTCAGTTTCATGATGTTTCCTTGAGTGCTGACACTGATCATGAGAATGAAGAGATTGTTACCTGCCTGTCTACTTCCCCTCATAAGGATGTTCAAGACTACAATATGGTCTCCCCTCAGTCTCCTCCAGGCTGAACAGACCAAGTGGCTCATAAATCTCCTCATAAGGCTTCTCCTTCAGACCCTTCATCATCCTCATGGCTTCCTTTGGATGCTCTCTAATAACTCAATGTCTTTTTTATATTGTGATGCCCAAAACCGCTCCTGGGATTTGAAGTTACACTGGCCCAGTGCAGAGCAGGGTGGGACAATCCCCTGCCTGGCCCAGCTGGTGATGCCTCCAGGACATGATTGGCCCTCCTGGCTGCCAGGGCACTGCTAATTAATACATCATTTGTATGTATTGATGAGATCCCTCTCAGTCTTCTCTTGACTAAGCAAGCCCAGCTTCCTCAGCCTCTCCTCTTAAGGCAGGTGTTGCAGTCCCATTGTCATCTTTGTGGCTTCTGCAGGACCCTCTCCAACACCTCCTTGGTTTTGTTGTGCCGAGGAGCCCAGAGCTGCACAGAGCACTGCAGATGTGGCCTCACTAGTGCCCAATAGAGGAGGAGGGCCACCTCCCTGGGCCTGCTGGCTGCACTGCTCCTGATGCACCCCAGGACACCATTGGTCAGCCATCCTGGCCACAAGGGCACACTGACAGTTCAGAATCAACTTGTCACCCCCCAAGACTCACAGGTCCTTCTCAGCAGAGCTGCTCTCCAGTAGGTCAGACCCCAATCTGTGCTGGTACCTGGGAGGTCACAGACCCCCCTGGCACCAAAATGAACCCTGGGGTGAGCAAAGCAGCCCACAGTCCCAGACTGACTGTCCTGAACAACACCTGGGCACAAGCAGAGAAAGGGAAATTACATTTCAGACAGAAACCTCTTCCATCTAATTGACAGTGAAATGCCCATACATCTTTTTATATGAAAAAATGTAAAATCTAGGATAATTTTGGAAGGACTTTGAATAATTGTTTCCGATTTATTTAATCAAGAAAATAATTGAACTAGAATATTGACACATTTTTATAATTAGTGTGGTTTAATTTAACACTATGTATATTTTTCCAGAACTCACATTTTCTTCTGGAAAATAAATTGTATTTTCTTCTAGAATAATAGATTGGACACCCTACATTCCTCTGTTATTTGCACTTCAGCACGTCAGTATTTTAAAACATAAATCCTTCATTGCCTGTGGGAGAACAACAATGGGCCAGGATAATTTTCCTTCTATAGTGAATAATTCTATAGTGAATTCTATGTAATTTAGGATATACATTCTGTTCAATTTATGCTAAAAACATCTAAATGTAGCTTTATGTCAGTGATATATAATATAGATCATACTATTGATTTCCCACCTTGCCGGAAATTGAAAATATTTTCTGTGAAAGGGTTGTTTTCTAGAGGTACTAATTTCTTGCACACGTCAGCATTTCCATCAGGGGGCAGCGTTCTGCTACTTCCCGCACAGCCAGGGTAAAACGCCGTATTCAGCAGGCAGAATTCCTCTTCTATCTTTTTCCATAAGGATTTCTCTGATCAGCCCTTTAGCAATGCTGGATGTGCCCAATATTTTTATATTTAAACCCCTGTTGGTTAGAGCATGGTGCTAACAATGCCAAGGTTGTGGGTTTGATCATTCACTCCAGGTGGACTTGATGATCCTTGTAGATCCCCTCTAACTTAGAATATTCTGTGATTCTAATGAAGAAGCATCCCAGAGTTATCCTGGATAGTACAGTGTCCCCATCATTTCCTCCTGCCCTCACTAATGAGCCAGCCAAAGAGAATAAAACCCAAAACTGCTCCAGCTGCAGCTAACTGAAAGTACTCAGCCAATATGTTTTAATTCTCCATGGCCTCCCAGTCTTGGTGCACATCGGGGTACTGGAGCTCTCCCCACTGCACAGGCAGTACATGAGTATTTCTAGGGAAATTACAAGTTTTTGGACACAAATCTGAATGCCATGAAAATGTGTTTACTGTAAGCAATGAACAGGACCATCCTCTGCAACAAGAAATGACTGGAGGCTCTGAATGATGCCTCCAGTTACTGTGGTCAGTACAGTGGTTACTGTGGTCAGTGCAGATGGTTACTGTGGCCACCAAAGGGAAGGCAGCTTGTGTGGTTATTGCTTCAGCACCCAGGCAAGAGGGTGTAGGGAGCCTGGGGGAATGCAGGAAGCATTAAAGTGTGTATTAGTGGATGGGGACAGTGGGAAGGCAAGGGGCCACACAGGGAATGCAGGGTTACATCCCTCCATCCCATTCACCTCAGCCCTGGTAGTCACCTCTGAACAGCCTTGCCCTTAACTGCATGTCCCTTGGGGTCATAGTATCTGGGACAAATGTTCTGAACCTTCCTGGGTACTCTGCTGAAGTTTGGAGATTGTTAAAATTATTTTTTGAGGTTTTACACTCTGAGTAATAAAGATCATAAAGACAGAGTATTTTCTGTAGAACTGTGGTACTTGTAAACCATGGACACCTGAGTACTTTTTGTTCCCTTCCTCCTCGCATGACTCTGCCTCACCTTGCTTTGGTTGTAGCACTCCTTTCATGCTTGCTTTGGTTATGGCACTCCTTTCATGAACACTGAGGTTACAGTATCTGTTTACACTTCTACTTTTTATTGCATCTATGAATACTCATGAAATGTCTCCTTGCAGCAAAGCAGGCTCCCAGGATTCCAGCTGCATGAGGAGGAATCTTGTCAGCAAGAGGGGGCAGGTGATCCTTCCCTTCTGCTCAGCACTGGGGAAACATAGCTGGGGTTCTATTACAGGGAAAACACAGACATACTGGGGACAGTCTAGCAAAGAGCCATGGAGATGGCAGAGGGGCTGGAGCACCTCTGCTGTAAGGAAAGGCTGAGTGAGCTGGGACTGTTCACCTGGAGAAGAGAAGGCTCAGGGGGATCTCATCAGGTTATACAGACACCTGAAGGGAGGGTGCAGAGAGGATGGAGCTGGGCTCTTCTCAGCAGTGCCCACTGACAGAACCAGAGATTGTGAGCACAAAGGGAAACACAGTAAGTTCCTTCCAAACACTTATTTTCCTGAGAGGGTGACTGAGCACTGGTACAGGCTGTCCAGAGACGTTGTGGAGTCTCTCCTTGCAGCTTCTCAAAAGTCATCCAGACATGATGCTAGGACACCAGCTCTAGACAGCCCTGCTTGAGAAGAGGGTTGGATCAGATACATCCAGAGGTCCCTTTCAACCTCAACCATTCTGCAAGTCTGTGTCAGGAAAAAACCTGCTTCATGGTTATTTGCTCTGAGAGTAAGAGTCACCTCTGACTTGGAGCCAGAGGAAAGCTGCCAGGACAGGCTGAAGTCAGCAGAGGGCAATATGGCTGCATAAACTGACAGAGCTGCAAGGGTGTGTTAGAGAGAAGTAGAGCATTCTATTTCTTTGAAATACTGAATATTTTCTTGCATTAAACATTGAAATTCTGTGTGCATACATACCTATGTTTATTTGTACACATTGAGACTATCAATCTAGACAGACTATAACACTGGATCTGACTTGAGAAAACAGAACTAAAATACCTACCACGTTCCATTCAAGGATTGGATGGTGGCCATCAGTGTCTTGTACCTTGCAAAGCTGTTATTAGGAAAGCACATTTTCAGATTATTCCTCCTCTCTTTTGTAAATCCTTTTGGTAAACTCCTCTCTTTGTGAGAGGCAGGACAAAGTGTATCCAGAAAGAAACAGGGGTGGCATTTTGTTTTGCATCCTTGTTCAAAGCAGGGCACTGCTTTCCAGACTGCTCAGCTTACTGCTCTGCATAGAAAAGCTTCCTATCACTCAACCAGTTAAGCAAGATGAGAAGTGCAGAGAAAACTACAGCAAGTCACTGATCTCTGCTTGAGGTTCTGCATAAATATGTAGGATAATAGGAAAGATGGTGAGTGAAACGGGGCCAGATGCAAAATAGCAGCATACCTCGGATTCATTGAAAAGGTAGGACAGAGCATATCAGGAGACCTGGTATTTGCTCTGTTGTGCAGGTATTTTACAAAGATCTGTGGCTCCCAGGTGCTAGCAGGAGAGTTAAGCAGTCAGGACATTCCTCTGTCAGTTAGAGTTCTAAAGGAGCACACGTAGGCAAGAAGGGGTTGGGAAGCTTGAAGCATTTTCCTGCCAAAGAGAAGATCAGAGTTGCAGACCCTACAAAGGCACAGCTGGTGCTAGTGACATGACACATTTGGGTTCTCTCACACCACCTGGTGAGCCCAGAAAAGGGCACTGGTCCAAGCTGAACCATTATATACTGAAGACTTTGCCACATACCGTGGTTAAACACCCAGCACCCTGCTCCTGGCAGTGGTTTGTGTGTGGGGTGGAAACCAGCTGCCTCACCTGAGGGAGTGATACTGCTTTGCATTTAAATGTTAGGCACCTAGAGAAGCCATTCCCCTAAAGCAAGTATCCAAATTCCCTATGTGGTCAGCAGGTGTCTTTGAAAATAAGCACCCAGGAGATTCTATCTGCCTGTCTTACATGCATTCACCAAGGCCAAGGCAATCTTCCTTGGGGCCTTCAAGGATTCCTGCCTCTGCTTTTACTACACAGAGAAAGTGAGCAATCATTGCAGGACTTACTGCAGTTCTCAGGGTTGGACATCTGGTTTAGCAGGTCTAATAGAAAACTTTTCTTCTGGGCTCCTATGGGACATACAGAAAGACTGGCAAACTGAGAGAGTTACTCATCCTATCCCAAGGTGGGTGTAAAGCATTGTCCTCCAATGGCCACCTCTAGTGCTGCCACATGCTGAGCAGAGAGGGAACACAGGTGACCTACATAAACATCTAATTTTGATACAGTCAAAGTTGATGAGAAAAAAGCTCACCCCATTAATGAAGGAGAGTCTCCAGAGGCCTGGAGAACTCAGGCATCTCAGCCTGTTCGATTGAGTCCTGCCCTCAGCATCGCTGGGACACAATTGTGCTGCTGCCCCTCAAAGGAGGCAGAGATGAACCTCCCTTTAGTCATCAGTTTGCTTAACTTGATATATCAAGTTTGTATTGCAGAAAGACAGTGGGAGGTCTGTGTCTGGTGTCCTTCCCTCCAATTTCCTTCCATGTGACTTTCCTCTGGGTAGCAATTATTTTGCAATAGCAGTGGGTGGCTTTGCATATCAGTAACATGTTGTACCCTGTAAAATTCTGTTCCCTGCACATTACACTTGTGAAAAGTGAGTTAATTAGAAAGGAGATTATGGATAAAGTCATTGCAGTATATGAAAGCCTGGTTTGTTCACAGGAAAAAGTCAGGGTTCTTCCTAGAAGGCAATGCAATAAATTATTCACCGTAGGATAAAATTGCCCAACACTTATAATTCAAGGTCTTTGCAATGAGAGTTAGAAAGATATGTGATTGTTGGCTCCCTTTTTCTGTGCTGGATATGTCATGCCAATTTAAAGTTCTTCATAAGCATTCATACCAGAGCTGATCATGAAGTGCCAGTTAATTTTCACATGTAAAGCAAAACCACCCCATTTTCATTTGTTTTAAGCTCCCAGTTACATTTTCCGTTTTGCAATAAAAATCAAACCAAAAACTACAAATATTTTCTATTTCTTAGATAGCTGTAAAATCAATTTGTTCCATTGTTGGAAAACATGTAAATGTAAACTGATGTGGAAAGTTTCCACAAAAGTTTTCATGTTAACTAAAATCTCAACTTGTCTTCAAACAAGGCCATTAAAAATGCAGCAACTATGCAGTATTTAATTTTCTTCAAAATTAAATTTAATTTTCTTCAATTCCAAAAGCTCTGTCAGATACACAATTCACTCACAGACACCTCAAGAGATATGTATTACATCAAAGAAATGGTACATTTCTCCTCTGGGGTTAGGTTTCCTCATGCTCTGCTCTCCTAATTCCCAACCTGACCTTTAGACCCTCTGAGGGAGAATTGTGGCTAGCAGGAAATTTTGCACTAGAAACCAGTGACATTTTCTTTGCACCTGCACAGAATCTCTGAAGTAATACATTCCCATTGTTATGTCACCTTGGCTTTATGAAAGTCAAAGTTCTCCCTGAAGCATAATGACATTGTGCAGTTTGGAAGTTTCTCAGCAATAACAGGGTGATAAACACAGTGTAGTTTCTGCACCCTAGTTCACTGCAGTGCTGAGATTATAGGCACTGTACAGCACCTAGATGGGAGAATGTTCTGATCTAGCACAATAAATCAACTGACACTGTGAAAACCAAGGTGCACGCCCCATGCTGATCTGCAGTTTGCTCTTTAAGAACTGTAATTGATAAAGATATGGTGAAAAGAGTTTCTTCATAGTAGCTTGTATGGGGCTATGTTTTGGATTTGTCCTGATAACACAAGGACATTTTCTTCATCCAGTTCTGGTATGCCTACGTGAGTGAGAGTGAAGTGGTGCCATGCTCCTAAACATAGCTTCAGGGTGATAGGAATGCCTGGATAAGCTCAGCGAGGTTCAGCTTCTTTAGGACGAGAAAGTCTGAGGGTCTTTGAGGATCTTTGAGGCTGATTTCAAGTAGAATCCAAGAAGCAGTACCCGGAAGGTAATGCTCCTGTGCCAGCTGCTGGGCAGGTTTGTCCTCGCTGCCCTGCTGGGATACCAGATGCTTCAATATCCCAATGTCACCAAGCAGTAGCCTAAAGTACATTGTAAGACCATGTGAGGGCTTGAGATCTACTGCTTCTGCAGGCTTAAGGAATCTATTTCCAAGATTTTTTTTCTCCCTCTAATGCCCTTACAGATACTCACAAGGCACCTCCAATAGACAGCACCATGGGAAGATGGGCTCTTCACAGCCTGGAACTTTTTCATAAAGACATCTCTTTTGTAAAGACAGCTGACTGTGACCAGTTCAGCTATGGGCATCCACATCAGCTTTCTTCCATGAGCCACCCAATTCATCTCTCTTCTTTTGATCTGGAAGAGCCAAGGCTCCCATGGGGCACAGACATGAGATCCTACAGTTACTGCCTATGTGCAATACATTTGCACATAAAACATTCAAATTCTGTCATGTCCTAATTTGAGATGCTTTTGCAATCTTAACAGTTTGCTTTAACTAGTGTTTGTTTCTGGGTGCTTTCACAAAGTAATGATAAGAAATCACGAGATGAGATACCTGACTTATTTTTGGTTTCTCCTCAGCAGGTCTGCAACCTTGAGGCTCACAGCATGGAGCGAGTGAGGAAAGTTGAATTGTGGACATTTCACACATAAAATCTGGCAAAAAACTTGTCATACTCTTAGAAATACCCGAACCATTTAGTTTGAAACCATCCCAGAGTTCATCCTGAAGCAGATTTTATGTGTTGGATTTTATTGCAAAGACCTGCAGCACAGCATGGAGCAGTGTAGCTGTAGTAGTGTGGTAGTTAATTTTTGCATGCTAAATTCCTGTTGGAGCAGTGGCCTCGATGACTCTGTAGGGCAGGAACATCACCTTGTTTTGGGCACTCAGAGAAAAAGGACTCCCTTTTTGATTTTGAATTTTGTTCTCTCTAGTAGTTTAATTTACATTTTTTTGTTTCTAATAGTGAAAGCCTGAGAGACCGGGAACTGCTCCTCAAAGTGTCCTTTGCACAGAGATACATGAGCCTTTTGTTTGGCTTCATTCTTAACATATTTGTGGAACAGAGTCATATTAATGTCTAACAAGCTAATAACCAATACCTGCAATGCCCCTCACAGGCCTCCCAAACAATGTCAACCACAGTTCTTGAAGTTCTGGTATTCTTGCTGGTGGCCTAGTCAATAACTAAAATGGATTAAAGAGACATTGTTGGGAAACAATTAAGGAAAATATGTGACAAGACATCCTTGTGAACAGCAGCACACAAACAATAGGACCTGAACTCTCAGGTCACCCCGGTGAGGCACAACCCACACAAGGACAGGGCTGCCTGCCCTGTGCCAGCTAATTGGTCATGGAGCAAATCAGTGTGGACTCCTGAGGGACACAGTGGTGATTTTGAGCTGGTTGGTGGTGAGGAAGATGGAAAATCATGTCAGTAATCCAGCCCCACTATGACTGTGACACAGAGCAAAACCTCTTAGGCCAGCAAGAGCCAGCAACATCCCCATTCTTCTTTTCACAGCTTGCTTCCCTGCCTGAAGGCAGAATCAGATTTCTAGGGAAAGGCTTTTCAGCCCACGAACTTTAAGACCTAGAATAGTCTCAAGGATCTGCCCCAGACTTGAAGTAGGAGTAAGAGAAAATACAAGGACACTATTTTTCCCCTTGAAATAATTTGAAGTTTGGTTGGGCTTTCAGAAGGCTTCTCCCAGTCCAGGTCATTTTAATTCCAGAATAATGCAGAGTGAAGAATTGCCATGAGCTGGTATCTGCCTTTAACAAGAGCTACATTGGGCTGTCAGAGGACAAGATATACTTGCAAAGGAAGTTTCAAAAATATCTATCAATTCAACATCCTTTGATATGGCACTGAGTGAATTTTACATGTGTCAGTTATTTTAAGTAAAGCAAATATCAGATGTTTGTCTACTAAGGAAAGGGTCACACTAACAGTCATAAAGCAATTAAAGAATCTTGAGTGGAAGGTTCTATAAAGTGAAAAGTGTTCTTACATCATAAATACAGTAAGAGTGAGATACTTCAGGTAATTTTTAACTGTAGAATGAGGATTTAGTATTAAAAATTGCATTTAAGCAAGCATTAAACATTCTTCTAGTCAAGTTACTGCTCCTTTGATTGAAATATTATCTTCAAAAATTGGAGTGATTAAATAAGGGGCATATTTACAAACACTTTGTCTTAAGAGAGTCTAAGGGTTATCAGCATAAATATGCATTAACAAATAATGTTTGACTAAAAAATCTATCTTGGATCAGTTTTCAGAAAACCAGGAACAAAGGAGTTCAATGGCATTTCATATCCTGTATTCCTAGACTGTCAGGGGAAAATGCTATCTATCTATTTATATATATATATATATATATATTTATAGCCCTACCATAAAATGTCACTTTATTAAAAAGAATGGTCACAAGAGCCCAAACTCATTTTCCTGTACGACCAGGCCAGTCTAATAATTGTATTTGCATGGTTGTTAATTTTGTTTAATGGCTGATTTGGAATTATTTTTGGTATTCATTTGCATACACATATACATAAATACTCTGTCATAGGCAGTCAGAGGTACATGTGTGTCCTATGTCAGAGGAACTGAGGGGAGAGTTTTATATATCCATTCTTAAGAAAAACAGGGTTTTGTAGCTGCATCAATCAGAGTAGGGTGCCTGGGGTAGTCATCCTCAATCTCTCCTGATGACAATTTAGACATGAATTTGTTGGTGACTTGAGGAGGCAGCCCCTACTCTGCACATGTCATTTATCCTTTCTACACATTTTGCTGGCACCTTATTCCTCTGGCACAGACATCATGCTCTTATCCTCTCCAAACTGCCTGCAGAGTACTAAAACTATACAAGTTGTTTGGGTTTGGGTTTTTTGAGTACAAGGTACATGAGGGCACAGGACATCACACAGGGTCTTCCACAACCACGTGTGACCTTAGCACTCCGCCCTTAGCACTCCGCCCTTAGTTGTTCACCTCTGCACGCCCAGCTGAGCCCCTGGCTCCCCATGGTTCTCCCACTGCTCCCTCATTGTGGGGACAATGACAAGCAAGCTGCAGCCACGGTACAGCGTGCGCAGGGCTCCTGTTTGCAGCCCAGCGCTCCTTCCTGGCAAGGCTCTCAAGGTCGGCTCTCATGTGACAGCCCACAGGCTACTGTGCTGGCTGCAGCTCCCTGGGACACGCCTCCTTCACCCCCGGCCCTTGGCAGCTCCTGCCTGGCAGCGAGTGCTGCCGTTCAGCAGCTCACACCCACCAGGGCCTGCTATTGCTTACACAAGCTGCCTAAACCCCAAACCCTGCCACGGCTTCTGGGATAACACTCAAAAGACTGAGTTTAAATATTAACAAAATGCCCTGTGGTGCACCAGGCAGTCAAGGCTGAGCACAATGTTCTGCAATTGGGTTACACCAGTTTGGAAAAATCTTGCCTTTCAGTGACCTCGTGTATACACAACGAAGTTTCATTTTCCGATGTGTAAGCAGGTAGCAAGAGAAGATGTCTGCTGTCCTGAAGTGGTTTTTTTTACACTCATAAGGCTAAATGAAGCCCAGAATAATCTCTTTACAGCCCAGAACAAGTGCTCAGCTGTTTCTGCTCTCCTGTGGGCTGATAGGAGGAGGGGAAAGGCTGGGAGCAGGGTGGTGGGGACATCTCCCTGCTCCTCTTCCTCAGCAAGGCTGATTGCTGAGCCCTCCAAAGGAGGCTTGCAGAATGGTCACCCTTCCATGAGGGCACACAGGCAGCCCTCTGTACCAGGGTGAGACCTCCATAGGTTAATTTGTATTTTCTGGCATAGAGTGTCCCCAGCAAGCTGCCTCTCCTGCTTACTTCAGCCATTTAACCCATCTGCAGTTGGGCATTTCCACCTGCACCCTCCTAAATATGCCCTGTCTCCTTTGCTTCACCCTGATAATTTCCATCATTGCTGGTATGTCTCACTGTAGAGAGTTGGAGTTAAAACCCACTTGCTTAGAATTAACTAATACTTACCTCCGGGTGGAAGAAAATTGTTCCAGAAACTTAAAGAACATCTTAAAGTACATTAGGAAGGCAGAGTGGTTCTTGTGGAGATGGGAATCCTTTTGGCAAAGCCTCACTTCACACCCAAGAGATGAGGCAGGATGCTTTTCAGGCTTGCCAGCACTAACAACAGGATGTCTCTTCCCACCATGGGCTGCTCAGAGCCCATCAGGAGCCAGGGTAGTCTGGGTGGTGCAGCTTTGCAATCCAAACTGGAACAACACAGCACTTTAGAATGTCATGAGTGTCTGCAAAATTTCCTGTGTGTCTTTTATTTATTGTGCTTGTTAATCAGAAGCTTGTGCCAATGGGAACAGCAGTGCAGCATACCTTGCATCCATAACTCAGGCAACAGTCCCTGCCCACCTCATCCTGATGGTGAAGCCTGCCAGTCCAAAACAAGCTGTAATCTGACTCCCCAGTGCTGATTCAGTCAGGCTCTGAGAAGATAGCTGAGTAAATAAAGGGCTGGATTGGCTAAATTATTCAACAAAAGGAGGGAATGCACACATTTGCGTGGTTGTTTTTCGAGGAGAAAGGATATTTCATTGGGGTTGTCCTGATTATGACATAGACTGCAATCAACTCATCTTTATTAGATGTACTTAGACACATGGGTTTTATTTTGGGCCCATCCCAAGTTATAAATTAAAAAGCTTTCCAGAAGACCTTGGAAAATATTACATTGTGCAAGTGCAGCCAATATGTAAAAGATAATTAACTTTTTATCACAAAGGCAGATAATAAAAAGAATGCTTCAGTACTATAATATTTTATAGAATACTAGGATATTCTAAAGCATTTTTCATGAAAGCATACTACAGTATTTACAGTGATAAATCTTTAAAAGTTAGTTGTAATTATTATCATAAACGTACAATACCTTTATAAGGGATATGACAGGGGTATCTTCAGACTTGGTGGTAGTTTGTAATATTGTTTCAGGACTGAGCTCTAAGACCCAGAAACACAAAAGTGTATGGCATTATCATGAACAAGTATTAAACTTCCATTAACAACTAGACTGGATCATCCAAATACACTCACTCCAAAAACATAGACTGCTTGACTTTTTTTCATACAAACATCTTGGGAAGTGAGACAGGCAAGACATTTCCAAGATGTGAAGGAGAGTTTGATAAGGACTGTTTACTTGTCTGTCCTGTCTTTGCAAAAGCTCCTCCCCAGAGCTCCAGCTTTCCACCCAGCAGACTCTGTTTGCCCCAGCCGGGATAACCACACAGTTGTGCTTGTGGAGACTGCCAGGTGCTGCTGGTTCCCATCTCAAGGAGCCTTTGCCTCCTCACCCTTCCAGGAAGAGCCCTGCTGATCCTCCTGCTCTTATTTTATCCTCCTCTTGTTTGCTCTAAATTACCTTCCTCAGAGACTTTGGTAACTGGCTGGTGAGAATGGGCAACTCCCCTTTGCCCTCCTCCAATCCCTCAAATGCTTGTTTTCAGGGGACTTGTGTCCAGGATTATGGCTGTTTTCTCCAATCCCAGTGCTGCCCTTCAGACTGACCAATTTCTTATTGCCTTATTTTTAACTGTTTTTGCATGAAGCTTAGTGTGGATGAGATTCCCTCCTTATTTTCATCTGAAAATATTATTTTCTTTTTTTTTTTTTTTCTTCACTTCTGTAGCCCAGTGCTCAGAGCCCTGTTGGTGGTTCGCTGGGAATTATGCCAGCTGTTGAGAAAGAAGCTCATTTCCTTGAGCAGCTATTTTTTCTGAGATGGCCTTATCCTAAATTGATTAGTCACAGCATTTTTGGCTTGTTTGGTCGGGCACGATTACAGCCAGAAGCAGTCTTTTGAGGAGCCAAGGGGAGCACCAGCCCTGGCAGCAGGTGCTGTGGCCAGGAGCTGTTCCCCAGCCAGAGGCTGCTGCAAGAGAAGGTGCCACCACCAAGCACTGCAGGGTTTTCCCATTGCTGTTACTGCCCACGGTTTGCAAAATGACTTTGCACACCTGGCTTTGGGATTTGCGGTTTTGCAGTATTTTTATCCCAGCTGGAGGAAGTGCAGCTCTTTTTATTAATAATGTTGTGGCCTCTCTGGGAACCGAAAACTGTGGGCCTGATTACAGTTCTCAGTGGCCGCATTTCCTTCAGATTTGGTACAGTGAGCAAATAAACCTCTTTATTTACTAAAAAAAAAAAAAGAAGAAGCACTAAAAATAAAAAAGAAATAGGCTGAAACCACTGGCTGTATGCAAGTCGCAGCTAAGCCTCGTGAGCACTGAGGTTTCCCCTCATACAAGCAGAGGCCAAAGTATGAGCTACAATCATTCTATGGGGCAAGAAAAAAGCTAGGGGTCAAGGCTGGGCTAAAATGAGAGATGTTGTTGTGGATAGGAGCCCCAGAATGGGTGAGTTTGGGACTATGAGCACGGAAATTCACATTGCTTCAACAAGTGGGAAATGAAAATTTGTTCAAATGCTGCATTTGTGGTTGTTTGTTTTGTTTTGATGTTTTTTTCTCCTGCATCTCTCAGTTGTCATACTTGTAAACCTCCTCAAATTAGCACAGTTAATAAGGAGAGCTACAGCTGGGACTATGTTACATGATATGATATGATATCATGTCATATGGTATACTATGATATGATATGATGTATAACCACTTTCCTACTTCTGCCTGCTCCTGAGCAGACAACATGCCACGTCAAGCCACCTGCTAATCTGTATAAAGATTTCATTATCTTTCTGGGTTAATCTGCAAACAAACAGGAGGAATATTCAGGGGTGTGAGTGCAGCAGAGGGTACTGTGGAGCTTTTCAGCAGCATGAGAGAGACTTCATTTGTAGATTAAGAGGGACAAACAGATATAGGTTTAACTTCTTACAACCGAACTCAGCTCCTGCATTTTACCCTTAATTTGTACTACTTGTGTTTATTATAATAGCATTTAATATACATATATATTTCAGACTTTATTTACTGCTTAATGTATTTTCATATGGTTTTAAAGAATGTGGTATACCTGTATGACATGGGGAAGCAAACTTTAAAGAAGTGAAAGTTTGCTAGCGCTAATCTGGAAATTAATCTAGGCCACTGATATTCAGCATGTGGTCTTTGAACCTAGTGTTTTACTTCTAAGGATCTTTATGACATGAGTAAGGAAAACAGACTTCTCTATGACAGACTTCAATGTACGCTTGAAAGATCTGTATGGAAATGTTTATGAGCCCACAAATGGAAGAAGTTAATTATGTTAACAGTGTGTTGAAAAATATCAAGAATTTCAAGGAATTCCAGCAGCAAATCATTGCAATGTAGGAACTCTTAACAATTACCAAACTATTCAGGAAAATGAGGCTCCTTAAATAATCTGAAACTATCCAGATGTAAGATCAAAAGACAAAATACTCCATATCCCGTGGCAACTTGTGTACAATTCCAGGGGAAGAGCAGGCTCTTGATAAAAGTAAGTTCAGCTTAAAATTCCCAAATCCAGATGTGATTTCAAAGGCACTATGCACACCTGGATAGCTCTGGAACCAACACTTGGTGAAGGGGGGGGATTGTAGACCCCAGATTTGTGGACCCTGCAGGTGGGTGAATCCCTCTGCTAGATGAACACAGCAATGTTGCTCCATGAGCAAAACCTCAGACAATTTCATTTTGCACATTCTTGCAAAACAAGCTGACGCTGATAGGAACGCAGGAACTGATAAGAGACCTGGTGAAATATTAGGAAAGACATTTTTCTACGTCGCTGTTACCCGAGGGAAACTCCAGGCATAATTCACACAGTTTAAGGAATGGCACAGTCTAAAGTATCTGGAGATAGTGGAGTATTTTATTGCAGCAGTATCTGCAAAGGTACATCACACAGGGAAACCTAGAGCACAAACATAAATGATTACTAGATGTCTCTGACAGTGTTTGTATATATTCTAATGTTCCACCAGCTACTTAGAAATATATTATTTGTTTAGGTTATTTTTAAAAGTTTATTTTAAGGTTATTTCAAAATGGATGAGCAAGTAAAAGTGTGCTCAGCTGGACTTTAGGAAAGAAACTGGGAACAGTGGTCAGGGCTCACCTGTGAAATACTGTGCTGACACCCATTCATGGAAGTTTCTTGTCATATTCTACCAGGCAGCATTTTGGCCATTTATAATTATTTTGGTTTTGCTTTTGCTTTCATGGCAGTTTGACTTTGTTCCTATGTAACATAAGTATTTTTTGGGTTGATTGAAATGTAGGTAACTGCTGTTGTGGTCTTCAAGAACCATTATCTTGACCCTGGCTTCCCAGAGATGGGATATACCTTGGGGAGGAATATGCATGAACACTGATTGCAAGCCAGAGGTGGACACCTTTGTCTCCTTTGGCCTGGTGGAACATAGGATGTTTTTACATTCTCACATGGCTGAAAACCCCTTGCAAATGGGGGTCTCACAAGCATCTCTGGGGCAGGTGTTCCTGTAGCCAGCAGACAGGACATCAGGGTGGAGTGGCAAGGCTGCGCCTCCCATTCCAGCACAGCACAAAAAGAGACAGTCCACATCTCTGCTTTATTTCAGATATCTGAACACTCGCTGCAGTCTGTGTTAAACACAACTCCAGGCTCGTGTAGCAGTCCCCCTGTAGCAGTGTCTGGCTGTGACACTGCAGATTCCCTGCCTCACCCATCACCAGCGCTGTGATTGTGCTCCCTCCCATCCCTGTGATTGTGCTCCCTCCCATCCCTGTGATTCCCAGCCTGATTGAGTCTCAATGGATTGCTAGATTCAGCAACTGTGAAAGTAGAGTCAAATGCTGAATTGACAACTCTAACTGGTTGGTTATCTCTGATGTGAGAAAATGATTAATTTATTTTCTTAATCAAGCTAAAAGAGATAACTTTAAATGAAAACAAATTACTGACATCTTAAGCAAAATACAGAAAGTTCATAAGAGGGAAAATAACATTGGAATAAAGTATGATACTTTTGTATTGAAGAATCAAGCACTATTTTTAATGTTGGAAGAGAAGGATGTCAAAACGTGTTCTGAAAAGCAATGTGCAGGATTTTGTGTTTGTGCTCTTCATTATGGTGTAATGGAATCCTATAAACACCCAATACTGATGCCATGGTTGCTGGCTTTCAGGACACAATAACTCTGAAGTCCATAAAAAGAATAATAAAATCACAGAAGTATAATAAAAGAAGTGTGAATAAAAAGTGAGAGGTATGAGAATATGGCACCAATCTTTTATTGGAAATTTCCAGTTCCACTTCACCATACACTGGAGTAACTGCACAGTGTGCTCCTGCTTATAGTGTGCTCTGTACAAAGGAGTGATAACTTTCAGTGACTCACATCCTAGCAGGGTGTCAGCTCTTCTGAAGGCACTTAGCAAAATTCCAACCCTCTTTCTATACAGATCTCAATAAGCCAGAGCAATCAAGAAATATTGTTAATGGAACTCATCTCTTCCCACCCAACCTCACTGCCCTTTCATTTCTTATGTTATTTGCCTGATATTTGCATCTTGACTAAACTTACTCATCCTCATCCTAGTTTTAGGTGCCACCGCTGAATTTGACACAGTAACGTGACTGATTTGAGTTGGGCTCAGGGTGCTAGTAAAAGAAATTTGTTGTAAAAAACTTAAGTAGTAGAGACTATATAAGAAGTGGAAAGTGAAATGACATTATGCTTCCTTCTGACATCAGTGTCCTGAGACTGTGAGTACAAGTGACACCTCTGCTTTCCATGAAGGCCTCTCAGGGCCAAGCATTTTTCCATTTCTTTCTTGGATGTCCTCAGTGGGAGCTTCAAATCTTCCTAAGGATGCATTCAGAGGATGGGTCCCTGTCTTTCCTCCAAAAATGAGAGAGGAACTGGCACTGACAAGAGGTGCATGCCCAAGCTGCCTGCTGCACTTACCACTGAGCAAAATACATTTACGTGTTAAACTGTCCAAGCAGAACAGTGTCATTTTTTAAATGGTTGGAAGAACTTGAGTTTGGGGTGTTTTGCACCTCTAGCACCACAGCAGATGGTATTGTGAGCAAACTTTATTAAGGCTTTGGGTAGAACCTGGCCAGAAGACAGGATGTTGCCAGAAAGTTACACTGGAGAACAGTTTTATACAGCACATGGTGAAGGAAAACATTGGGAAACTCTAGAAATCTGGATGGGCTGATGCTGTTATTCATGTTCTCAGCCAGCTAATCTCCCAGTATTGATACTGGTGTTTGTTTAACACTGACCAAAGATATTAAGCACTTCACAAGACAAATCTTGTGTCTCCAGCAAAACTGTTTTCTTCTTTCTCTGTGAAGTATAGCTTCTTCCCTCTCCATCCTGGCCAGGGTGAGAGGCAGCACGCTTAAAGCCCCTCAGAGCTCAGCTCACCGAGGGGCTTTCAAGAGCTGTGGGTGGCTTTCAGCTCCCATGAAAACAAAGGGAAGTTGAGAGGGCTTGAGGCTTGGCAAAGGATCAGGATGTGACTGATTTGCATCTCTGAACTCTCTGTGTTTATGGGGCTACCTGAGAGACAAAACAATCAGGAATTTTCATTTCCTCCTCCTCCTCTGCTCTGCCTAGGTGGAGAAGTCCACACTTTCCCAGCTAGTTAGTTTAGCTGCTTTTTGAGTATCTAGTACAAGGACAATAAAGTGTTTGCACAGCTGAACTTCTGCAGTGTGGGACACAGGAAACCACCTTCCTGTGTGGCCTTTGTGCATGAAAGCTCTTCTGCACCATCAGGGGAAAATCATGTTTTTAACACTACTGCTGCAAACAGAAAAGTCAAAGTGTTTATTCCCTTTGTCACTTCACATTCCACCTCGTTTCTCCAGTGAATTAGTGGAAATAATCCAAGAGTAAAGCACTTACAGGTAAATGTGATGAAGCCAAGGACAGGACCCTACTGACTTCTTTAGAGCCAAGGGTCCCTCCTGCATTTAAACCTAGTATTTAAAAAGCTGTTTTCTAGTTTATGTTGCAGATTCTTGTGATGATCCTGAATACAAAGAATTTAAAATTTTAAAGTACTTCTATAATCACACCATGTGAGAAGGGAAGCTAAAAGCTGTTAAACTGTTTTATGGTTTTTATGGGGCTTTTTATAGTTTATGATTCTACCGCTTTTAACATGTTTGTTATTTTAATGGTATAAGTTAATAACGAAACTGTGTCAGTTTCACAAACTGCAGTTAATCCCTTAAGCCAACAGCAGGTGCCAAAACAGGGTCTTGCTGATGCAGAGAAGGTACTCACAATAGTTTGGGAAGTGACCTGGGATCTCTACTGACTAGACAAGCTTGTGGTCTTGATTAGAAATGTGGCTTTAACTTTCAAAAGAACCTGAGGTCTGTAACAACTCCCAGGGGGCTAAAGAACAAGAAAGAAATCCTGCTGAATGGTCTAATAGAGGTCACACCCTGTGAGATTGGATACTGGCGTCCTGCCTGCTTCATCATATCTTGGTGTAATAATTGACTGAAATGGGGGCAAACCACCTGAGGACAGAATTCCAGTCTCCTCCTGCCTCTTTTCCTAGATCCCTGTGTGTGACTGATCCCACAGAGCATTAAGGGTATACCCATCCTCATGTTGTGACCTTTCACTAGATAAAGTAAACTTTCTTCAGGGGCAGAGCCTGCAACTTCAAATCCCCAGAGGCTAAGTCAAGCTCTGACTTCCAGAGCCGAGGAGTACCCCAAGGAGCCTGGCAAACCACAGTCTTCATCACAACATGGGTATCAACAGCTGAAGCATTGCTGGGTGTTCATGTCAGTGTGGCTTAAGCAAAGGCTTGTAAGGATGGTTTTCATCAGGGCACATCAGTGCTGGAGTGTTCTCAGCACCTCAGCTCTGAAGGTTCACTGCTGTCATGAATGCAGGCGCCCAGAACTGAAGTTGCAACCTGAGGCCTCAAAATGCTACGTCCTGTATCTCCTTAGGAGATCATTAGGTCACCAGGACCTAATCAACAGGAGGTTTTAGATATCTCAGGGAAATGTTAACAAAGGTTCACTTTGGCCTGGGGAGGATGATCCCCCTGGTTGCTCTGTGGACAGTGGGGGCAGCAGGAACCTGCAGCTCAGTCCAACCCATCCCTGCCACAGCTCATGGCCAGACACAAGGTCTGTGCCTTCCACTGTCTGCCATGGGCTGCCACAGCTCTCAGCTCCACCAGGTCACAGCTGCCCTTTGGAAATCCCTGCAAAGATTATTTTTGGCAATAATCTGAGAATCCAGAACTTGCCTTTGGAAAGGCAATTTAGGGACTGTTAAAAATGCTTTGGAGGAATGTCTGGGGAGGCAAGCTTTGCTCAGAGCTGGCATGCCCAGCTGCCCATCTCCCTCATCAATGACTTAGGCCTCTTCAGAAATGAAGGATACCATAACTGAGCTCTGTCCACACTTCCCTCTTCAGCTCAGCAACAACACAGGATTGCAACAGACAGTCCTTCTTATTCACCCCTATTTTCCCATATGATCTCTGCAGACCAATCAGAAACAGTTCACTAAACAAAGATAAGAAATATCCCAGAGAACTTTAAGAAATTACTCCTTATCACCCTCCTGAAGATAGGCTCAATGGTCAAGGCCACAGTTAAATCTTCCTTTCTTGTAAAAGTTAACTGAAGTTAGTTATTAAAGTGCTGGCAGTATTTAGGGAGGTTCTGAAGTGAAGAAGAGCATAAGATACCTGCACTGCCTATGAAAATTTCAGGGGCATCTTAATCCAAAAAATCTTGGTGTCATTTCTTCTGAAGAGCTTCCTGGAAGATATAACAGGTACAGTTTAAAATTGTCATTTTAGGTATGGGATATGTGAAGTGATGCTTATAAATGAAATGCTTCTAGTCATGTATTTTATTTTTTGTAAAATGTTAAAGTTTCCTTTGTGGAATTTTCTTGTATTTTTCAATTGTTTATATTGCAGAGAAGTTCAATTTGTGTGTGATATACATAGATTTAAAAGTGAGATGGACTATGTTAATATTTAATTATTCAATTAAAATTACATATTTTTATGTTCTTCTTAGTCAATATTTAGGATAAATCAGTAAAGAAAAAAATATCCTTTTGTTAATCCTCTCAACAAAATGGCACATATGAAAATATACATTTCCAAGATTTCACAGAGCTGAGGGATTAGCAGTGGATTTGGAGATTTTTACGTGTGAGAAATGCCAGTGTTGTTAGTTGCTGACCATGAGAACAGGACCAGAGGCTATATGGATTAAAACTGAACCAGAATGTTGTCTCTGGAGTTCTGTTTCAGATCTAGTCTAGGTCAATAGTGACTGATAATTGTAACCACTCAATAGCTGAGCAGTGTGAGCTTGGTCCATGCTGACGCATTACAGGAGTCATCAGAAAAATTGGTCTTGTCCCCCAAGGAGCCCAAGGCACTCTGGAAAGCAGTGTGGGTTACTGGAGTACAGATTTCTCTTTTAAGGAATTTGTGAAGGAGCTGGTACTTTTCACAATATCCTCCTTTTCTTTAAAACAGCTAAAATAAGTAATGTCTAACTGATAAAAACCCTCCCCATACTGAGGCATCCCATCTTTTTAAAGATATATGGGAAGGAAATGAGAGTGAGCAAGAGGAAGGCAATACTGGCTGCACTTGTGGTATCTGCCAGCCTTGGCAGAGGGAATGAGACAGGAGAAGCTTGCCCAGCAGCAATGGTCATCCATCTGCAGCAAGGTAGCTCCCTGTGGTCCTGCTTACCTGCCAGGGAGCAGGCTGAAGGCACCTTCCACTGTCCTGCAGGTGCTTGGGCTGGCTTGGTTAAACCTCACTGAAGCACAGCACTGTGGTGTTTAATGCAGACTTCAGCCTGGCAAGGCTCCTGGCCTCCCCTGCAGCCCTAAGCCATCAGCCCCCAAGGCAGTCTGTAAACTGGGGGCATTCAGGAGGTAAAAAACACATGCAAGACACTTACACCTTCAATAAGACCAGCACTAATAAACCAAAGGATGTTTAGAGAGTTGTACAGAAGATATTGTATGCTCCCTGAGACTGGGGCAGTAAATTTGGCCTGAAGAAATTTGCCCCTTTGCCTCCCTGGGCAAGGGGCAGCAGGGACAACTGAAGTACTCTCAAAAGCTTCAGCAGCTGCAGCACTGAGGAAAATCTGAAATGAAAGAGTCACCCATACACTTCTTTCATTTTTATGGCTTAGGAACTTTTCAAAGGGTACAAATAGTACATCTTGTACCCTACAATGTAATGGACAAAACTATTCCACAGGACTTTCAGCAATATCCCTCTTTGTGACATGAAGTCTAAAAGGCAGACACACAGACTAGATCAATTTAAAAACCTTTAATAGATAAAACAACTTCTTGCAAATCTCAGTAACTACGATTTATCAGGGAATAAATTGAACTAACTAATTTTTTCATTGAAATTTTATCAGCCTCAGTTTTGGAGCTCTGATCCCAACAGAGGGAGGGACAGCAGTGTAAAATTATAGATCAGAGTATTATTTTAACTGGCTTTGGATTGATGTTGTGAATGAGCTTAGATAGAGCATTTTCATTAAGGGAGAGAAAATAAGTGAAAAACCTCTATTATCAGTGTCCTGAAAGACTACTGCTTCCTACAGCACATCTTAATTTCTGACACAAAACAAAATAGAGCAGGATCAAACAGATTAGTTCCAGTTGGAAGGATCTTAAAATGATCATCAAGTCCAACTGTTGCTGCAAAGAGTAAGTTCCACAACTTCTGTCTGGGACTAGTACTATATTAAACATTTAATGGTGGCTTCAACTGAGAGAAATATTTTTAAACAGTACAGGTTTAAGGTGAATTTAATGTGGGAAGAATGTGTGGCATAATAAGAAACATAACAGCACAGTGAGCAGCACAGTGATGGCATCAAGTAATTGCTGCAAAATACCCAGGGATATTGACTGAAGTGAGTGATGAGCAGATTCATTCTCATGTGTAATGTGGGCTCCAAGGGTCATTTCTGGAGTGACCCAGGACAGTTTCTCTTCAGCACAAACATGCAAATGTGGGGTGGGACAAGGCAGAAAACAGCATACAGGTGAGACATTGCAACAACTGTTTGTGAACATGAAGCAGAGGAGAAGCAGTCCAGACAATTTGTGGAAATAAATCTTACAAATAACAAGCAGCAATATGCTTTTTTACTCCTGAGCCTGATCTCCTTGTCACAAAAATCCAGCCCAATACCTTCAGCCTTGTCTCTGAATTCAATCCAGGCTGAGCCCTGCCTGGGCTCTGCCTTTCCCCTCATGTGTGGGTTATAGTGAGCTCCCAGCCCTCCCAGCAGTGCCACAAAGAGAAACTGCTTGGGATCTGCTTGTTTGTTCTTTAGGAAATTAATTTCCTTTGAGGGAGGAAGTTTTTGATTGTACACGGCTGAGTGAGAGATAAATTAACTCAGAAACCATCTTGTCCACTTTTTGGCTGCATCTTTAGAAAGAAATACTTCATGCTCCAGTGAAACACTGCTCTGCAGTGGGAGGAGGAGCAGGGCAGGAGATCACCTTGGCAAAGTGCAGCGGGTGTCTCAACCATCCCTCTTTTGATCTTCAAAGGTGGTAACGCTCAGTTTGGAGCTCACTCAGCTATGCTATGGATACCTGTCCCACAGTACATAAGGAGCTAAGCCTGTTCTTCATTTCAGGTTTTTAAGCACCTGGAGCAGAGAGGAGCACACACAAGTAATTATCCTATCCTGACATTTCAGGAGAAATGGTTGAACCTGTGGGTAACCATTATGTTATAGCCAGACCTGTATACTCGGAGAATGCATTCAATGAAGAGCATGAGAAATTGCACAGATACCATAAAACCTTTTGGGATCACCTGAAACTCTATTTTAGGTAAGGAGATTTTTTTTTTTAAATTAGATCTAAGAGCAGTCCTGACTGCTCTTGGACAGCATGAACTCCATCTTGACAGTGTCCATCACCAACATAGCAAGTGAAAATTCATTAATTAAATTCAATGTTAGATTTTTCTATTGGATTTTGACTGCTGCTACCCTTAGAAATCTTCCTACACCTGTATCTAAGGTAGCTTCTCTTTTTCTGGGCCCTTGGCAGCACAGACTCTAGGAAGCCCTTAGTGCACCCTTTCAGTACTTAAAGGTCCTACAAGAAAGACATACTCAGGCTTTTTACCATGGCCTGTTGCAGCAGGACAAGGGATGATGATTTTAAACTGAAAGAAGGTATATTTGGACTGGATATCAAGAATAATTTTTTTATGATGAGGGTGGTGAGGTACTGGCACAGGTTGCCCAGAAACATGGTGGATCCCCTCTCCCTGGAAATGTTCAAGGTTAGATTGGACAGGGCTCTGAGAAACCTGACCCAGTGGGTGGCATGCCTGCTTATTGGAGTGGGGGGTTGGACTAGATGGCCACAGAGGTTCCTTTCCAACCTAGGGTTCTATGAGAATTTGGTTTGGAAAGGACCTCTGAAGGCCACTGGATTTACCTCGAAGCACAGAAGGCAGTGTAGGTTGATCAGGGCTGTGTCTGGGTGAGATTTTGACTTCTGGCATCCAGAACCTGAATCCTTCCCCTTTCCTCACCTCTCTGAAACAGGCTGCAATTCAGCCAAGCTGTTCACTGACAAAATTTTGTTCCCTTGTGCCTTTGCAGCTGCTCCACACAAAGGGCCAAAAAAATTGCTTTGCGTTTGTTTCCAGTCGTTTCGTGGCTGCCAGCGTACCGCTTCAGAGAGTGGATCCTGAATGACATCATCTCTGGCATCAACACGGGGCTGGTGGCTGTGCTGCAAGGTACCCTGGGGAAATGTGTGTCCTGACACAGCCTGCTAAGCCAAGGCACTGCTGGCTTCAGCCTGCAGCACACACATCACCTTCCCTGGGCCTCTGTCTCTGCAGGTCTGGCCTTTGCTTTGCTGGTGAATGTCCCCCCCAGTTATGGACTCTATGCAGCATTCTTCCCTGTCCTGGTCTATTTTATCTTTGGCACATCGAGACATATCTCAGTGGGTAAGTTCAGGCACACCACCTACCCTCCTCACTGATGAGGAGCTACATACTGCCTCTTCAGATCTTTTAACAAGTGCCTTGTGCTGCTCAGGTCCCTTCCCTGTCCTGAGCCTCATGGTGGGAGGAGTCGTCACCAGGCTGGTCCCTGATGACAGCACTGGAAATGCCAATTCCACCAATACCTCAGCAATAAATGATGAGAGGGTGATGGTGGCTGCATCTGTAACCTTCCTTTCTGGGGTTATTCAGGTTGGTAAATGCATGTGTGTGTGCACACCTGTGTGAATAGATGGAGGGTGGCCTGACCTTCCTCTCTGGTTTCTACTGTTGTAGTCACCAAAGTAATCCTCTTCCACTTAACATGTAGTGACCCTGGCTCACTGATTAGGAGACATCTCTTCCCTCCAGTGACCAGGCACTCACTCATGTGCTGTGAAACCCTTGGTTTTGCACAGGCCTGAGCCCACAGCCTACACAGCTGCAACCTACACCTACAGCAAAAAACAATCTGCTGGATAGGAAAAAAATAGCTGTGAAAGTAATGTGAACGATGCAGATGCACCAATGGTAGTACAAACTCTGCCTTGCAATAGCAAAATATTTGGATTTGTTTTTTAAAAAAACCCACTTATCCTTACTCCCTGATAAAGGATTCCTACAGTTCCTCCCTCCTAACATACTAATATATTTGCTGCTTCATGAAACCCTTGTACCATGTGAAAATATAGGAACTGAAAACCCTAGAAGTAAGGATGTATATTTTAGCTGTAAAATAAAAAGAATGGGTTTTAACTGCTGCAGCAGTTATTCATACTAGTATTTTGCTCTCTGTTGCTATATGTCAGCAAGTCTGGTGATGGTACATTCCTTAATCTCTGGATGGATGGGATGAGGTGAAAATCTTTGCTTTCATTAAATATGGTTGTCTTTCTTTCAAAGATTGCTTTAAAACACAAATGAATCCCACTAACATATGCTCATTTTGTATTTCAGTTGCTTCTGGGAATTTTCCAGTTTGGATTCATCGTTATTTATCTATCACAATCATTAATCAGTGGATTCACAACTGCTGCAGCTATCCATGTTTTGGTATCTCAACTGAAATTCATGTTTCAGCTATCTGTCCCTGGATTTAATGTACCATTTGGCATCATCTATGTAAGTGCTAGGTGTTCATTATTTGCTAATGCTATTGATGTACCTGGGATGTATTTCTGACTGTGTATCACAAGGCAGTAATAATAACTCAGCAAAAAAATGCAAAGCAGGAGGAAAAACAAGAAAAAAAAGAGAAAATGTTATTAGTATTTATCCAATCTTTAAATTTATTACCAACCACCAAGTTACACCCTATTGAGATAATTAGATAATATATAATTATTAGATAATTATATTGTATTAGATAATACAATAATACTATATTGTGTTGGCATATTTCAAATAAGCATTCAACTCTGCCTTAAGGATTTAATTATTCATTTTTACTGGACTGATATTATACATATTTAATTTGCATATGACTCTGTGAGGGCTGTTGGATGAGAAAGGAGGGGCAAGAAGAACAGGAGGGAAGGAGTGGAGAAAGGCACCCGCCCAGCAATGCCATTGCTCACATTTCCTATCACAAACTTGCCTGTTGTTCCAACCTTCCCTCGGGGTCAAATCTGGAGGAGAGGGTCACAAGTTTGTGGAAAAGGTCTTTTGCAGATGCTTCTATCATTTGGCAGGTGCACATACATTCAGGGGGTTTGCAGTCCACCTCATCCCACAGGGAATAAATCCCGAACAGCACAGTCCTTAGAGCTGCTCAGATACAGGCTATTCCGGAAGGGATAGTGATATTGTGCCAGGGCACAACTGTTTCTGAAGCACCACGTGTCTCTTCCTGATTCTGCAGACTCTGGAGAGCGTTTTCAGCCAGATCACAGAAGCAAACGTTGCTGACCTTGTCACATCACTGATTGTCTTGCTTATCGTGTTTGTGGTGAAAGAAATGAACGATCGATACAAGGAAAAGTTACCGGCTCCCATCCCCATTGAACTCCTTGTGGTGAGTCACTTCCTTTGATTTTGCAATTGCTCCATGTTATGACACAGGAAGCAGAGTTTTAACTATTTCTTCTCCTTTTATCCACTAAATTATGCATTATCATTTTACCTATAAAGAAAAATTTACAGCATTCAGGAGCTATTGTGAGATGCTTTACTTCCACATAGGTGTTCTTAACTGACATATCTGTGGTGTTATAAACTATGAATTTTTTCCTTGGACAATATAGGCTCTGACAGCAGCCAGCTGCAGTCTCAAAGCTGAGGCCCCTCTGCACCACACCTGCAAGCAGCCACTGAAATCCTGGATATCTGTGGCCCCACACAAAATTATTTTGCCCTCCAGCAGCAGAAGGTTTTGCCCACTCTGAGCAGCAGAGGGTGGAAGAAGCTTCACAGGGGCAGCAAGCCCCTAAAATCCTGGAGGATGTAAAGACTCAAGCAGCACTTGTTTTCCCCCAGGGTCATTACAGCACCTTGTTAGAATATACCTGGTTTACTGGGTGGGATGATCTCTGTTGTTAGTAAGATATTCTGTTACAATCTGTGTGATTTGTGAATGTAAACCCATACCTGTTAGGTCATTCAGGAATGACATCTGAACAGCAAAGGGATGTGAAAACTTGGGGCACAATTCTGGTACTAGTGATGAGGCTGGACAGTGTGTAAGAGATTCTTCACACTCTTGCTTTAATGTGCCTAATGGAGATGTGGTTTATTATCTTTCAGACAATCTTAGCAGCACTGATTTCCCATTTTGTCAACTTGGAAGAAAAATTTGATGTAGCTGTTGTTGGAAAACTAGAGGAAGGGTAAGTGACTTACAATTCACCAGCGGAGCAAGACGTTCTCTTTAGTTCGGCAGCGTCGAACGAGTTCAGCTGTGTCTCTGATTAAAATTATCTGCTTCATCTTCTTCTGTAGGTAAATAAACATTTTTCTCTCAATGATATGATACACTTTCAGTACACAAAAGTTACACTTAGAGCACATCTCCTACTTATCAAGGAGAACACTGAGACATGAAATAATTGTGTACTTCAATTTCTGAGATAGCTGGTGAGCAGGAGGTTGATGTTTGTCCTTTTAATTGAACTACTCACTCCTGAACTCCTCCGTTTCCCTCACAGCACATGCACAGTTCAGCAGCCACCACCAGCCCTGGGAAGCTGCCAGGACACTGCACAATTCTCCTCCCTGGCCCCATGACCAGCCATCAGCATCTCTTCAGCACCATTATCCTCCAGAGGCCTCAACATCTGCCCATCCAGAGCTATATCCACATAAAGATTATTTCTCCACATATAGAATATCAGGTGGCACATGTCAATTTAAAAAGAGGGAGAAAAGCATTTACTGGGACAGCAGAGTGAGTCTGGGGTGGTCTCTGCAGCCCCAGGGGTGTTACTAGGTGAAGCTTGCAGAGCAACAGCTATTTCTGCTCATGAGCCTCCTTTCTTCAGATTTCAGTTCACTGGAAAAAAAGGAGGGAGAAAAAGAAGTTCAGAAGGGAATTCTCCCTAGGATCTGCAAAAGACCCTTAGGCATCTCCTTAATGATTTGAGATTTTGTTTTTCAGGTTTCATGCACCTGTTGCACCTGATGCAGGCATCCTCCAGAACTGTATTGGAGATGGCATTTCCATTGCGATCGTTGGGTTTGCAGTAGCCTTCTCTGTGGCTAAAGTGTATTCCATCAAGCATGACTACCCAATAGATGGCAACCAGGTAGGCAATAACACAGAGATCAATATACTGCATTCATCAATGAGAAATAAGTCATTTTAGGAAAGCTTTGCCTTGTGAATAGCTGTCACAAACCAGCTCTTAAGAACAATCTCTTTTATTTTTATTTCAGGAGCTAATTGCTTTTGGGCTGGGTAATATAGTTGGTGGATCATTCAAGGGATTTGCCTCCAGCACTGCTCTGTCAAGATCAGGTGTGCAGGAGAGCACAGGAGGCAAAACACAGGTACAGAAGAGAAATCATGATGACATTTAATGAAAGATAGCTCCTTTTTTCCTAGCTAGCCGTCATGCCTGTGGGCACTTACTCATTGTGGAATTGTTCTCTCATGCAGATTGCTGGCATTATCTCATCTGTCATTGTTTTGGTTGTGATCTTGGCCATTGGGTTTCTCCTGGCACCATTACAGAAGGTATTCCCTGGTTTCATCTATTGCTTCCTCCTGCTTCCCAAAGACAGGGCTGCTCTCTGAGCACACTGAGAGTGTTCAGTGGGAGCCAAAAAGGTTTGAATAGCTTGGTTCTTCTTCCCACGTTATGCCAGAAAGAATCCCTACATCTGGTCCTTCAAAGGGGACATAAGTACCCAAACACCAAAAACCAACTTTCAGGTGCCGAAAATAAGTGAGATTTACAGTCTCAGTCAGACACCTGCACTGCACCATAGTGCAGTGTTGGATGTTCCAACAGCAGTGTGCACTGGGAGCAGCTCCCTGGCCTTTCAGCTGTTCCTTGGCCCTATTTGTATGATCTTTTAATTCCTAATGTTTTACATTTCCTTTGCTTACTAAAACAAGGAACATGTCTTTTGGTCTTTTTAACAGTCAGTCCTTGCATCTTTGGCTCTTGGCAATTTGAAAGGAATGCTCATGCAGTTCAAGGAAATAGGCATCCTCTGGAGAAAGGACAAGTATGACTGTGTGAGTTTCTCAAGCATCAGAAGTTAAACGCTCTGAAAAAGTAATCTATCATACAAATGTTTCTTTTTTTTATCCCAGTTTTACTTCACTAAACAGTAAGTATGATATTTGCATGCCTTTTTTACTGGAATATCCCTTGTTAATGTTTTCCATTTTGTCCCATTTATTTGGAGTCAATTCTCACTCTTAACTTAATTTTCATCCATTTCATCAAAATCTATTAAAATACTGCATTTTATTAAGTCAAATAGAGAAGACATTTACAGAAAATGTCTAAATGACAGAAAATATCCAAATATCTACTGCATTGACTAAGCATTAGGGACATTTCTCACAATCACACAATGTGTCATATGGAAGATCACAGCAACAAACAAATGAAAACTGGGACTTGAAGGGTCTACTTGAAATGGTAAAGCTTGTGGCTAGAGAGCAGGACTTGTTACCTCTCACAAAATTTAAGGCTCACAAATAGTTCCAGGCCTCAGTTTTTACAGCCATCAAATAGTTATTTGCCCCATGAAAATGCTTTGAGCTCTGTGGCTAAAAGTTATTCAGCATTATCTAGTAATTTATCGTCGTGTACACTCACAGCACCTGTATTTGCGCACTTAAAACTCTCAACTTTACAGATTTCTGATTTACTTCTAATCTTGCCTTTCTGCTGGATTTTCATCAGGTTCTTGACATGTTTTTAATGTTGCCATCCACTGTGTCCTTACAGGTTATATGGGTGGTGACTTTCTTATCTGCCATCTTTCTTGGCCTGGACATTGGACTAGCAGCAGCTGTGGCATTCCAGCTGCTGACTGTGGTGATCCGCTCCCAGATGTGAGTATTTGTTCAGTGCAATGGTATCCCAGGGCCTCCGTCTGTACAGAGAAGGGCAACAGCCCTGTCTGTGCCTTGGTCTGTCCAGCTACTGTGCATGGAAAAATAATTTACAGGTGTAAACCTTTGGATGTGGGGTTTGCCTCAGTGTGCCACCCCAGCGGAGATGGTTTCATTTGATCCTGTTCCCATGTGGGACACAAATAACTGTGTGTGTGTTTGTTCACAGTCCAAGCTGCACTGTTTTGGCCAATGTTGGGAGAAGCAACATCTACAGAAACAGGAAGGATTACACTGATGTAAGAAATGTCTCATTTCTTTTACCACCTGCTGCACTTGTGCTTCTATAGCAAACATTGCCACTGGCACTTTTGCTTCATTTTACAGATCTATGAGCCAGAGGGAGTGAAGATTTTCAGATGCTCCTCTCCAATTTTCTTTGCTAATATTGAATTCTTCAGAGAGAAACTCATCACTGCTGTAAGTGTCTGGGTCTGTTCTGAACATATGAATTGTGTGACACATTATGGTGGATAGAGTTTCCCAATAATTACTACATATGCAGTCATTCCACAGTTCAAGGGTGAATTTTCTTTATACTGTTCCCACTACTCTAATATAACATGTATATGTAACATAACTGCCTGACTCATGCTGTACTTACACCATAGCAATGTCTATACCATACATATACCATAAAAATACATATTTCAAGAACAAAGGAATGTAAACATAGATAATAAAAAGGAAAAATTATTTTATTTTATTTTATTTTATTTTATTTTATTTTATTTTATTTTATTTTATTTTATTTTATTTTATTTTATTTTATTTTATTTTATTTTATTTTATTTTATTTTATTTTATTTGTTCTTGTACTATTTACACACAATAAATTCTAGTTTACTTGTCTTGGCCCAAGAACATAACCACAACAGTCAGAAGAATGCCAAATGGAATCATCCTCTCAAAGAGGTCTTAACATCTTTCATAACAAACTGCTGAATGCAGCCAGTGTTTCCATAGCCAGCACAGAGATCCAGGACCCCTGAGCCCCCCCTGTGTGAATGAGGCTCACCATCCCCAGCCCAAACACAACTTGCACCATAACCTCTCCCTCCTGCTGCTCTTAGTGGGGAGGTGATAGGCAGTGACTCCCTGAGCACTCGTAATGAGCAGTTTGTTCTTCACATGAGGAACTGACACTGGCAGAGGAATGAGGGAATCTGACACATTTGGTTCTCCATGTGCTTGGCTTTCACCTCAGAAGAGCCTGAAGCTTTTTTTCTGTGAGTGCAGATGTTCACACCACTCCTTCTCTAGAAATTCAGATACTTCTAACACCTTTCTCCTCTACACACTAGATGGATGAGGCAGAAGACTTGCAGGAATTTAGTATTTTAGCCAAATTTGATTATTAGCCTAATTTACCTGCCATCTAATTTTATTAATACCAGCTCAGAGTTTCAAGAGACATATGCAGGCAACATGATAAAATCTGGCTTTCTTCTTCAGGAAAAAGAGTGGGTGACTGACCCACGCTGCAGTCAAGAGGCACAAAGCAGATACAAACCATGAGCTCTCAGATCTTGGCCACCTGGGTGACCACCCCATAATGCAGATGAGTAGGAGATGCCAGCACTGTGCCAGCCTGCTGGAGGTGCTGACCTGTCACTGGAGATGCACAGCACTGTCACTGCTGTAATGCTGTCCATGCTGGTGTCCTAAAGCAGAACAGATAGCCCTGCCTCATTTGCAGCCATTCCCACAGACATCCTTCCAAACTGGAATAAGCCTTTGCTTGAGTTTGTGAAAAGTGGCAGACAACATCAAGTTCAATCTATGGTCATCATGACTGTAACAAAAACCTTGTGGGATGCTTTGTCCTTTCCCTGCTGTCACTGAGGATTTTTTTGTTTAATTATTCAAAGTGCTGTTTTTGCAGGTTGGCTTCAACCCCATGAGAGTCCTGAGGAAACGCAATAAAGCTCTGAGGAAGATCAGGAAGATGCTGAAGAAGGGAGAGCTGCAAGTGACACTGGTATGTCAGGCAAACCCCTGGGGTGAGGGGGGAGTTAACCAACCAGCTCCCTGTTTTACATGGCAGAGAAGGGCCTCATAGCCTCTCTTCTTAATTATATATACCACTCCCCAAGCTGCCACTTCATGACATAAACACATTTAAAAACCAAGATTTTAAATGGCTCTCACAGTTAGAGACCTACAGATTTACCATGGGCAGAGCTTGTGTGCGTCCATAGAGCTTTGTTTGGCAAGAAATAACAAATCAGATCCCACAGAAGTGAATGTCTTTCTGCATTAATGGTAGGATAAAGCTGGTTTTCTCCCACCTCAAATCCTGCATGCCTTTTGGTGACTTGTTCAAAAATTACTGAATTAAAAATATGTCTGGCAACTGGCTTCAGGAAACAATAAAAAGCCATCATTAAGTGATTATGATGATGATTAAATAATTTCCGTGTTTCTCCAGACAAGGGAGAGACAGAACTTTTCAGGTGGTCCCTGCTCTGTCTCATGGGAAGACCAGTTGTGCATTGCCATCACTCTTGCCCTTGTGTGAGAAGTACCACTACCCTGGCTGGGTATTAAAGAGGAGAACTAATTAGGACATTTTTCTATGTCAACACAGAAGGGCTTGGTTTGCATGGCTAACCCTACATATGAGTCAGAGGAAGAGTTGGACAACAACAAGATAGAGGAGCTGGACCAGCCCACCACCATGACAGACTTGCCCATTCAGATCAACTGGAGCACCGACCTCCCCCCTGGCATCAGTGTGCCCCAGGTCAACATCCACAGCATCATTCTGGATTTCTCATCAGTGTCCTTCCTGGATTTTTCTGCCATGACAGTCCTCCGAAAGGTAATCACAATTCATGAGACAAACAGTGATCCTATGAGAGAAACTCTTACAAATGCAGTTACACTTGAGGGATACACATGAGCAAAAGGATGGTGCCCAGAGGGACAGGAGTGGGCCCACCTGAACCTCATGAAGTTCAACAAGGCCAAGTTCAACAAAGTGCAAGGTGCTGCAGGTGGATCAGGGCAATCCCCCCTATCAACACAGACTGGGGAATCAATGGATTGAGAACAGTTCTTCAGAGGAGGAGATGGGGATTCTGGTGGCTGAAAAGTTGGACATGACCCAGCAATGTGCGCTCACAGGCCAGAAAGCAAATCATATCCTGGGCTGCTTAAAAAGAAGTGTGACCAGCAGGTGATTCTTCCCATTCTCATGAGAGATTCTACTCCACTCCCATGAGACCTCACCTGAGGTAGGTGACCAACTGTGGGGTCACCAACACAGGAAAGACATGGACATCTTAGACCAGGTCCTGATGAGAGCCATGGGAAGGACCAGAGGGCTGGAGCATCTCTCCTGTGAGGAAAGGCTGAGAGAGCTGGAGTTGTTCAGCCTAGAGAGGAGAAGGCTATGAAGGCTGTACTATTGAGTATGGCCTTTCCATACTTAAAGGGAGCCTATGAAAAAACATGGAGAGGGACTTCTTACAGGGGTATATAGTGATAAAACAAGAGACAATGGCTTTGAAATGAAAGAGGGCAGGTCCAGATTAGAAGAAATCTTTTACTGTGAGGATCGTGAAATACTGGAACAGGTTGCCCAGAGAAGCTGTGGATGCTCCATCCCTGAAACTGTTCAATGGCAAGTTGGATGATGCTCTGAGCAACCTGCTCCAGTGTAAAGTGTCCTTGTCCAGGGCAGGGGTTTGGAAAAAGGTGATCTTTAAGTCCCTTCCAACCAAAACCATTCTATGATTCTATTCTGTGTTTGTAGTCTGCTTCTTAAAGGCATTGCTACATGGACTGGATGGCCAGTGGCAAACCTTGAGTTTGTGTAAATTTGAATGTGCATTTTCTATAGAAAATGTTTAGGAAATAGTTTAAATAGTCAATATAAATTGTCTTGGAATTAAATTGTTGGGTGTGGTACCCTTTCTTCACCTGGTAAGATTTTGGGAAGCTTTGCAGAAATGTAGATGTGAAATGTAGTTTTAAACATCCAGCTGGAGTTGGAACATTGGAGTCCCATTTCAACTCCTGCTTTTGCTTGCCCAGATGACTTTGAACAAGGCAAAAGGCACAACATTTTCAACAGCAGCAGCTGCAGTTAACAGTCTGGAGACACAGAGGGTGTGTATTTCCATAGGAACTAAAACCCACCATGACAGTGGGAATTCTAGTTCTGCTCAAGTTCCCAGTTACAAAAATCTCCCCCAGAAGATTGTGAAGTATTTTTTTTTTAGTTTCATCATGCATCATGTAGATACAACAAAGCCATACAACTTATGAAAGATCACCTGCTTCTCTGTGAGCTAAACCTTTTCAATACTGCCTCTTTTCAAAAGGCTTGGGCACCCCTGTCTGCAGCCATGTGAAGAGATTGTCCTGCCTCTGTGTGCAACAGAGTTTGAGTCTAGATCCACTTACCATCATAGAACTTAAATATCATAGAGTGGTTGGTATGTTTGCTGTGGCTAATCACTACAGTGGCAATCAGCAAGCCCAGCAGAATCTAAATGGTGCCTCCTTCTGGTTTAACAGACTTTGAAAGAGTTTGTCCGGCTCGACATTGACATTTACATTGCTGGGGCATACGGTGAGTACTGGCCTTTGCTTTGGCATCACCACAGATGCCTCATCCCCCTGCGTCCCCTGCTGACCTCTGAGTATGGCTGTGGAGGATCACCCAGCTTTACCTTCCAGTCTTGGATAACTGTCACAGACATCTTTTATGAAAAATCCTGTCTTTAGGATTTTTCCTCCTGAGAAGCTGAGAGGCCTCAGGAACAAAATGTAAACATTGATCATCTGCTGCTGTGGAATGCAACAGGTGCATCTGTGATTGGCCAATGTTGGTTGTTTCTAATTAATGGCCAGTCACAGCCCAACTGGCTCTGACAGAGAGCTGAGCCACAAGCCTTTGTGATCATTCTTGCCTATTCTTTTCTTAGCTAGTCTTCTGATGAAATCTTTTCTTCTATTCTTTTAGTATGGTTTTAATGTAATATATATCATAAAATAATACATCAAGCCTTCTGAAACATGGAGTCAGACCTTCATCTCTTCCCTCATCCAAAAACCCCCGTGAACACCATCACAGATAGCAAACAGGTCCCACCAAATGGGAAATTGACCCTCCCATGCTGCCCCCAAAAGGCTGGGGCCATGTGTGATGGCTCCTTTTACCTATGGCCACTGCTGTGTTGTACAGCTCTGGGTTGCAGGACCCTCCATCATGCACCCTGGGCTAGGCATTAAATAAGAAAAGGGGCTCAAATTCCTTCCTGTCTGGCATAGAGCAGGGAACTACTGATAGGCATTTATGTTCCATCCTCTTGATATCCATAAAGCCATCTGCTCTAGTAAATAAAATAGTGCATTATGCCAGCAGCTCCCGTGTTCAGTCAGTGGGCATGCTCAGGATACACAATTTCTTCCTTTTTAAGGCCTGCAGGTCACTTGTCTTTGATTTTGTTCACTCACAGAGGGCCTCCTGGACAAACTGGAGAGAAGTGCATTTTTTGATGAAGAGATTAAACCATCCATGTTTTTCCTCACCATTCATGATGCAGTTTTACACATTTTGCTGAAGAAGGACATAGCCAACTCCCCCAAATTAAAGCTTGCTGAGGTAACACTACAGTCTTCATCTTTCCTTACTTTAGTGCCTTTCCAGTATTGCCAGGCTCCCTGCAGTGCCTTGCACAGCTATAGCAGTGTGTGCTACCAATCTCTATTTTCAAAAACATAGTCACTAAATCTCAGCTGGTCTCCAATCAAACTGAAGAACAAGAGTGGCTCCTGGTTCAGGTGTGTGGAAAACCATTTGTGAAAGGAGTGAATAATCCCCACTGGTGGCTGGCCTGGCTGTGGACTTCAAGTCACCTCTTTGGGAAGAGCACAGTGCCCATCCACCATCCACCTCTGTGGTCACCCACCCAGCAGAGACTGCTCAATTTGCTGCAGTGGCTCTTGAAAGGCAGACTTTATGCTGCTTGCACATAGGCTTTCCAGCCCTGTCTGTCTTCAAAAGGAGTGCTAAAGTAGTGTGGACAAATTAGTACCACCAGATTTGGTAATGGCCTTTCTGGGAGTGTTCTTAAATCAAGAGCAAGAAAGGATCCTGTATACAATGAATGTGTTTAAATGTACCAGACTCAAATTGCTGCTCATGTGGAAACAGTTCCCACTTAACTAAGCTGGTCCGGATCTTCCGCACTGACCCAGAGATGCGGTGGAGGTCATAAAAGCCTGACAAGTGAGACCTTCCTTTCTTCCATGTCAACATCCCAGGCATGTTCCAGAGACTTAAAAATCAAGACCTTCTTTAACGTGAAAAAATGATGATCAGACAAAGAAAAGCAATCCATTTCCTAACCAACAACTTCTGGTGCTCATTGCAGGAGAAGGGTAGAAGCAGTGACTATGTGATCCTCCCCAGGAATGGACTGCGCAACCGGGAGTGCACGGTAAGCTCTGGCTATGGCCCTGTAGACAGTGTAGCCCAAAAGAGCTGCTCATGGGAATGGCTAGGTCAGATAAAAAAAGCTTCTTCATACCTCAGCTCTTGTGTCAGCCCAGGCAGAAAGCCACCAGACAGTTTACTGATGGGATTTGGCTTAGGGTAAAGCCTCACCGGGTAAGAGGGATGGGGTCGGCTCTCGAGCCTTGCGGTGTGCACGGGGCAGAGGGAAGGCAGGCAAAGGCTGCCTCACCACCTGCCTCACCTGGTATCCTCACCTTCCACCACAGCTCCTCCATGATAAAGTCACTGGTAGAATGGCCCTGTGGCAGAGAAGTCAATGTTAGTCCAGTTTATCTAAATGTCTCAGGCAGAAGGGGAGTCTGGAGACGGAGATAAGGAAGGGACACATGCAGCCTTTCAGCACAGACAAGGGCAGTATCCAGCACAGGCAACCCTGTGAGGAGGAAATGTCAGACCCCAGTCTTCCCACCCAAATGCTTTAGGGGATCAAATACTTACACATCATTTACCAGATGACACCTACCATGGCTATTCTTTACAGAATGTGGAATTTTTTTTTTCCCCTACAGATTCCAACAGAAACAAAATTTTAGACGTAACTTCCTAAGTATAATATCCTCCAGCAACACAATGTCAGAGAAGATGAATGTGTGATGAGCATGAAGACAGAAGGATGCTTTTAAATACCTTAAGAAGGATTTACTACATATGGTTATGTTCCAGGCTTTGAAATGGGCTTGTTAGTCTTTATGTGTCTCTGTATGTATAAATGTATTTATATATACATATATATATATATATATATATATATTTATATAGAGAGGCTAAAATCACACAGATTTTCTTATTTCATACCACAGTTTGTAGACAACCTGTACAGTTACTTGAGAATCTATAAATATTTGAAATCTTGTTTTGGATACCACAGAATAATAGTTAGGACTGATATTTTATCTTCATCATGTATATAACTTGAATAAAGTTTTCTTGATGGTTTGTAAGATATTTAGTAGACTCAGTTAAACTTGCTCTTAGCTTACTACCACAAGCATGATCACAGTGTACATAGTGACTAATGTATCTAATTACGAAGATTGTTCAAGAAAGACACAGGATTTTCAGATCAAAACAAGATTCATCGATTTGGATTGGGCTTGTGTAAAGTGCACAAGGGAGGATACATCTGTAGTGAACCATTGTACATACACAGAGAGTGACCCACCATGGTTTCAGTGACAGTGTGTGCGTTTGTCCATGCCACATCAGGGTAGCTCAGGCAGTGAGACCAGGCTGTGACAGACACTGCCCCAGGAGTTGGCTGGGGAGCTGTGGGCGTGGAGCTCCAGGTGGGCAGGCTGAACTGCCTGGATCTATGGACACATGGGCAAACAGCTTCAGCTCAAAGAGTCTACTCTGATACTCTGCACAACTGCTGACAATTAACCCCTGCTTCAAGTCTAAGGATTGAAGATGAGCTACATCACAACTTTCAGAGGAGAACACCCAATGCCCACAGTGACAAAACTTTTAATTTCTTATAGCAAGTGCTAGAGGTAGAAAAATCTTCAGCCTAGAGGAAAATGGAACCATTCCCAGAGTCTGAAAGAAACAGCACTCTGAAATCACAAGAGTTTTTAGTTTTCAAAGCCTAGTTTCGACTTTCAGTCAAGCTGGGTGGCCAGAAATGTGCATTTGGACTTGAACAAGGGCTGATGGGAAAGAGAAAGTGTTCTGCACTACAGTTTTTATCTTCATAGTATACAGATGTTAAAAACAAAATCTGTTAAATATTTTCATCTTTTTTTAAATTTTTTTTTTAATCTGGAGTTATCTGATGAGAACCAAGCTGGGAGTCAGTATTAAAATTGAAGAGATGTTGAATGTAGAAAGAATTAGGTGAGCTTGAAGACAGAAGTGGACAAGTTCAGCTTTCAGGAAACACTGATGCATTTGCAGATGGACAACAAGCTGTGCTTCTGTGGCGGGTGATCATGTGCCTGCCCTGGTGTGGGAGACGTGGCCCTGGGTGGCATCAAGAGATGCTGCTTCCTGCAGACACCATGGGGAGGTGAGCAGCTGCTCACACCAAGCACTGCTCTGCTGAGTGTGCCACGGCAGATTCACCACAGGGTACGTGTCCTGTGCCAGATACTCAGCACAGCAGTGCTTGAGGACAGGTGCAATTAGCACACTGCCAAAGTGCCCTTCCAATGCAGCCTTCCAAAAAACATAGAGTGAAACACAATAGATCTTTCCAGAACAAGAAAGTTATTTGGGCACCACAATATAAAAAAGACATTAAACTATCAGAGAGTGTCCAAAGGAGGGCAGTGAAGATGGTGATGGATCTTGAGGAGAAGCCACATGAGGAGTGGCTGAGGTCATTGGGTCTGTCCAGCCTGGAGGAGACTGAGGGGAGACCTCACTGCAGTTACAACTCCCTCATGAGGGCAGGAGGAGGGACAGACCCTGATCTCTGCTCTGTGGTGACAGTGACACTGAGGGAGTGGCCTGAAGTTGTGCTGGGGGGAGGTTTGGGTTGAATATTAGAAAGAGGTTCTTCACCCAGAGGTTATTTGGGCACTGGAACAGGCTCCCAGGGCAGTGGTCACAGCACCAGCCTGACAGAGCTCAGGAAGTGTTTGGACAGTGCTCTTGGGCACATGGGGTGACATGCAGGGATGGTGCAGGGCCAGGAGTTGGACTTGATGATCCTGGTGAGTCCCTTCCAACCCAGGACATTCTGTGATTCTGTGAATCTGTGCAATGCACAGGGCAAATTTCACTCTAAATAGTCTGAACTTCAGGACTGAGATCTCCAGTTCAAGAAAGATGAAATCAAATGTAAATGAAGAAAATTGTTATGAGGATCTTTGTAAAATGAAGAGCCTGTAAGGCTCTTAAGGACTGGCAAAAAGCAAAGGGATTTAACCTAGGACAGAAGAAAAGTTATGCAAGATAAAAAAAATAATATTGTCCTGTAAGGGGGAAAAAACCAACTGGCCAAACTTAAACAAGATATTAGAAGATGGTTCCTCATTTTTACAATGGTGAGATCCTTTCCAGCTGGAACAAGAGGAGCAAAAAACTAAACTGCTTTTAGGATGAGATGTAAACATGTTCATGAAAATCATGATACCATCATACCAGTGTAATCTGAACTGTCAGACTCCAGCTGCTCTTTTCAGTCCTGTGTCCACATGCACCTACACAGACCCAGGCAAACATCCCTATCAAAAGCAATATATGAAGTGCAGTATCTGGTGGAATACCACATACTGCACTTCAAAACCATTTGGGATTTTTTTACAGGCTTCAAGTTAATAAAAAAGATTATTTTCTAAGTTGCACATCTCAGAACAATTAATTTCTATACTAATGACTTTTCTGACACAGCACAGTGCCACAGAAGATAAATCCCCCTTCCAAAACTATTCACCTTCTCTTAAATGGACATGGTACATAGACAGCCTTGGCCAGAGAGCTTTGCACTCCCATGGCACCCATCCCTACCAGCTACTTGCCATGTTCTTAAATCACCCTACTCCTTCTTTTTCAATGTTGATACCAGCAGCAATTGTACTTCTGATGCTTTATGAGAGATTCCCTCCAGGTACTGTAACTCTCTGTTATTCCAATACCAGTGTTTTTCTGGGCAGTTCACTCTCATGCAGATGATAACACCTTGTGGGATACTGTGCTGATGGAGATTTACTGCTTCATGTTTGAGACAGGGACTTTCAGAAACCTGACTACTGAGGTTTCTAAACATCCTGCACTGGGTGCTGTTGCTGCTCAGTTAGAATACGACCATATACTGCATTTTAGTAATTGACTCAGGAATTAAGCAAAAAGGCAAATTCCATACCTGCTTTTTGGAGAGCTGACAGGTTTATAATTTCTCATCACATATCCTAAGCCTATCTCTCATCAGCACAGTACAGAGACTTTTTAACTAAGTAACAATTTTATAGCCATCAAGAGGGATGGAAAATGGAGAAGCCAGAGAGCCAGTGATGCTCAAGGCTACTCTAAAGGTTGATTATCACTTTGTGGTTCAATGTGAAATACAGAAACAAAAAATTAGAAGTGTTTATTCAAGGTCTTAGGCCCAATGGAGAGTGGATTATAACACACAAATGTGAATTTTTTTCAATTTCAAACTAAGTTCCTATTAAGGAAGTATTCTTAGGAACTTCCTTACTGAAATGCTACTTACAGTTCCCTATTCCTCATCCCCGTGCTGAACGTGGAGAATTTGTTTTCTCAGTCTGGATGCATTGCTCCCTTCTGCTTCCTAAGAAGATGCCTGGAAGTTTACCTGGCCCAGAAATGGCAAAGGACAAGTTGAGCAACAATCATCAGCACTTAGGTGATTTTATTTAGTGGAGGAAATAATTCACCATAAATTATCTTGGAGGGGTGTTCAAGCATTGACTTTCACAAACAAAACTGAAGAAAACCCTTGATGACTGACACATACTTACTTCTATTTAGTTACTCATTTGGGTTTTTTTTCCCTAAGCAGTTATGCTGAAGTTCTTTTGTGAAACATTACTGCACAAAAAGGGAAACATTCCTGCCTGCCCACAGACATTAGCACTCTTCCCATTACCAGAAGTGTGTTACAATGAGCCTTACTGGCACTCAGGAATCACTTCAATTGTATTATCAAAATTGCTCACTAAAGTTTCATCATGACTGAGCTAATTTACCAGCTTCCTGCTGCTATTCCATCCACACATTTCTGGATGTATGCTGCACTTTTAAATACTTTAATCTCTTGCACTCATGAACTGAGTCTACACTGAAAATAAATTTTAAAAAAAGAAGAAAAAAACACCAACAAATTAATGCCTCATACTCAAGAGAATAGAGATCCCATTTAGAGTAGGGAAAGTTTCTAAAGTTGCTGTCTCATGGCTAAGTCAAGACTAAAAGGGGATTTAAACATAATTATTTTCATTCACATTGCCCAAAGAAATTCAGCTAGTTCAGCCTGCAAACTGGTCAGTGTGAATCACTAGTGTGAGTATAACACATCTGAACACAGAGCAAAAGCTCAAAACTGTGAAGGGACAATTACTGTATCAAGATGATTTATGAATTGCTAAGAATTGTTTTAACACCATAAATACAAAGGGAAATACAACTTGTATAATACTGATATTTACTTTAGAAATGTAATCAGGATGAAAATTAATCCAAACCTTGCACATTTCTCTGCTGTACTGGACTCTGTGTCATACACACAAAAAGTTCACTTATTTCCTTTACATTGAATATTCCATTGCAGCTCCAATGCACAGTGCTCCTCCAGCTCCCCAGGTTTGACAGGACCTGCTGTGAACCTGGGCCTGCTTTTGTCAGCAGCCCAGCAATGCACACAGAGAGAAACAACTCGAATTCAGACACAAGTTTTACGGAGCAGAAAACAATTTAAGAAGAGAGGGGTGTGTTGAGACTTGATCCACATAATTCTCTTGGATCAGATTTAAAAAAATAATTCACAGTTTTAATTCTTCTTTTTGGAAGAAAAATATGACTTATCACATGTAGGTAACCAGTCTTTAAGTTAACAGCATTAAAAAAACCCACCACAAACAGAAAGTACAGTTCACACAATGGTCTCTGGTTATAAAGTATGCATGGCTGCAGGCAACCCTTGAAGCAAAGTTAGAGATAGGATCAAGGAGAAAGTGTAAGGAGACAAGAATCTAAAGCACGGGTGTTTTCAGGCCATCTGCTGGTGTCCTTTCATTCTTTCCATGGTGAACACAAACCACCTCAAACTCTTTTTCATTACTTATGTTACATTATTAGAGGAACCTGCTAGGGCTGACAAACTTAAATTCCAAGAGTTCTCTTTAAAACCTGAGATCTGCTTGGCAATGCTTCGGGAAGGAGATCACTGCCACAGACAAGTAGATTTATTCAAAATAAACATAATTAATTAAATTCAAATGTTTGCCTTTACAGTAAGAAGGAATCCAAAGAAAGAACATCTCACCATTCCTAACTCTGTCAATTACACAAATAAATACAACACATGAATTCTGTAACCTCTCAGTAAAATGACCGGGTATTTATAAAATAACCAACCCAACCAACAAATCAAGGGAAAAAAACACCTTAAAACATACATACACAAAACCCATAAATAAATTGAAAAGACAGTTAACATAGGGGTTCAAGCAGAGGAAGCATTTTTAAACTTTGTAAATATGGAAACATCAACAGTGCCCTTAGTTACCTAGGTAATAGATTTATATCCAGATTTAATAATTAAAAAAATATATTTAAGTCTTCCTCTTACAAGACGACATAGAAATTTGACTCAAGTCCAAGACCTGCCTACATAGGATGACTTTTCAGCTAAGTTCTCTAACACAGACTTTTGGTCCATGGTCATTAACCAGCTCAAGGGATCCCATTGACTTTTTGGGTAATACATCATTGTCCCTATGACTTATGTCACCTTTGTTTCAAATACAGAGGAAAAAAATTCTCACCCACTGTCTACAGTGACAATGACAGAGATACATTCATATTCTGTGCTTCTTGATAGAGCAAAAACTGCTGTTTTCCCTTAATCAATCTGCCTCAGCATTTTCAGGAAAACACTTTAACAGTCACTTCAGGAATAGCTTTGGACACAGAAATATCTTTAACTGTTCATGTGGGTTAAGAGATGGGTGAACATGTAACAGAAGCTTGCAGCCTGACTTACTCCAAAAGCCCAGCAGGGTGGAAAGAGCGGCCTCATCTCCTGAGCACCTGTGACCGTGGGCAGTGGCTCATTCCAGAATGCCTGATTTTCCCAAACCCAGCGCAGGCTGAAGTGGAGCACAGCCCTCACTGTGCTGTGTGTCCCAGCACAGGCAGCTGGAGCCCTGAGCCCCTGTGACACAGCTGTGCTGCTGGGCCTCAGCTCGGCTGGGCAGAGCCAAAGGACAAGGATCAGACATGCAGCTTTCCTCAGATGAAGTCACGTGCTGTAACACAAAAGTGCTTCCTCCCAGGCAACCTCACAGTGACAGAAGGGGTCCTCAAAATTCCTCATGTGTTTGTTAGTTACTGAAAGAAAAGAATGCTGGCAGAGTCAATTTTGCCTTCATATGCATAGGAACATTAAATTTTCAACCAGCCCATTTCATAGCACACTATCACAATCAGCCTCTTTTGCTTCACCACGGTATTTTATTTAAAATTACTTTGTTTTCAGAGCAACCAAACCAAATAACTCTCTCTTAGAAAGAAGTATGTTACAGCTAAGCAGATTTTCAAGCAGTTGGCACTTACTGGCTATTTGCATACCCCAGAATTTATTTGTTCCTGTCTCTAAAGAAGTTTTTACTTGAAAGGCAGTCTAAAAGATTTGGCTGTGGTCACAAGGATATCAATGGCAGTCAAGAACAGAATAAATCTAAAGAGCCCTTGCTCTATCAATTAAAAATATGAAGTTTAGACATAAAAATACAAAATTTGGAATGTTGCACTGTCACAGCTCTTTCATAAATTTAACACTTTTGATTCTGGAAAATAATTTTTACAAAATAAAAAGTAACACTGAGGCTTTAAGATGGCTCAGATTATTTGAGAACAGTAGGAAACTACAAACTTTAAAAAAATCCCAAAGGACTTAATCTAAAAGCACCACTGCCAGAAATGTGGCATTTGGAAAAACAATGGTTCAGTGCAAATACTTACAAGAAATGGAAAGATAAACACTCCAACCAACAGACAGTACTGTCTTGTTAGTGTCTGCTTCTGCTACCAGCTGCACTAAGAAGGAACTTTCACATTTTATATTATGCTTCTCTTTAAATGTATTCTCATAAAACAAAAATTTTGGACAAAAACAGAACTAAAAGCCTGCTCATATTGCTAGTTTTTGAGAAAAGTAAAACACCTAATGACTGACTGATCAACTAAACCCGTATCACAAAATCAAAGCAGATAAATAATGTGTACCTTTTTATTTCTACACATGGGATTTCAAACCACTTTTCTCATATTATCCAAACAGGAAGTTCTCCTACTGTACACATTATATAAAGTGAGAGAGGCAAGTGTGACTTCCCTGCCTAAAAGAAGCTGCTTTTCATGGACATGGCAAGCCAGTTCACAGCCACTTCCACACAAACACAGCCATAGGTAAACACAGGAGTTTGAATTCAGCTCCACTGAGCAGCTTACATGTAAACAGAACCTTCTGAATCAAAACTAGCTTTAAAACAAACTCCAAAAACTCAAACAAAAAAACCCACAAAACATGGTTTCATGTCATGCCCAAAGCTCTATCTTTGATAGATTCATTTTGATGCATAAAGAAAAAAATGGAAAAGCTGAAATGTGGTAAATGCAGAATTCTGCATGCCTGATTTCTAGTGCCAAGAATTCATTGCAGCCTGAAATCCTCATGAGTAAAGGTAAATGGCAGTAGGAGAAATATTAAAGTTCCTTTAATATTTCACTACACTGCTGCTTGGAAGGTATACATGTTGAAATGGTGTCCCAGAACTATGTGTATGTTAACTTCATATAAAAACTCACCACATTTACAACCATATTTCAATTTAATTATTGTACACAGGTTAACAAAAACACTGGGTTTAACAAAAACAATATTCAGAATGGTACAACACGTGTTCATCTTCTCCAGGAAATAATATTACAAGTGATCATCTTAGGACAATTTAGCCACACTAGCAACAGGAGTTCTGTTAAAATGCAACTGTGGTCTACTAAGCCACTTATTTTAGCACTACAGAGTATTTGAAGTTAAGAGTCCTACGGCCAAGGCTTAAAAATCATTTAAGATTCAAACCTCAAAATGTTTTACAGTCAAAATGACAGTATTCTTAAAAAAACCACAACAAAATAACCCCAAAACAATTAATTAAAAGGCTTCTGTATTTAGTTTTATCCTCTTCATGGCATTCTCTATTCATACAGTTGCTTGTATCATTGGTAATAGGGTCTGTATCTGGCTTGATCAGGGTGATGTGGTCCAGGAAGGGGGCCCTGAGCGGGAGGCCCTTGCATCCTCGGAGGTGGAGGCGGCCCCCTTGGAGCTGGCCATATCCCTGGACTCATTCCCCCAGGCTGTGTGAAAGGGGGACTAAGAGTTCCTTGATCTTCGCTGAACTGCGGCAAAGAGTTGGGGTTATAGTGATGGGGAGGGGGAGCACTGACATTGACAGGCGGGCCGCCGTGCTGCGGAGGGGGAGGTCCCGGGGGAGGGTGGTTCATGTAGGGCGGCATCTGGGCAATGATGTGTCCGGGCGGCGGGGTGATGGGCGGCGGGGCCGAGGTCATGGGGGGCGGCGGGGCCTGGCTGTACACCATGTGGGGCGTGCCCGCCGCCTGCGGAGGGTGCTGCAGCGGGTGGCTGATGGGCGGCGGCGGCGGCGGGGGCGGCGCGTAGTGCTGCTGGGGAGGCATGATGTGATGAGGGTGCGACACCACCGGCTGGCCCTGGTACTCGGGGTGGTGGTGAGCAGGCGCGGGCGCCGGCGGGGGCGGCTCTCGAGCGCCCGAGTTGGAATCATCCTGGATGGGGACAGTGATGAGGTTGCTGTGTTTCCTCGTGGAGATGCGGAAGGTGTCCTGGCTGACGGGGCGGGGCGGCGGCGGGGCCATGGACATCTCTGCGGGAGGAGCACGGATGTCCTCGTGGGGCTGGTTGTAGTGCTCGTGCGGCACGTGCTGCAGAGGAGGAGGCGGCATCATGATGTGCTGCTTGGGCGGAATGTGGCTCATGTGGTGCTTCTCGGGGGGCATTATGAAGCGCTCGGGAATCTCGGCCGGCGGCGGGGCGATGGGAGGGTGCACGGGCTCGATGGCAGGACGGGTAACGGGCTTGCCAGCTCTCATGTGGCGGTGGTTGATGTGAGCTTGTAAGTCCCTCTGTGACAGGTAAGTTCTCTTGCATCCTTGAACAATGCTGCACATGAAGAGAGACCCTCGGACGCACTGCTCGATTCGCTGCACAGGTTCGTTACAGCTACATTAAAAGAGAATATCGATTTATTATCATCACAGGGAGCTCAACATGCATTCTTCCTTGCTAATGTAATTAGCCAAATTACAACTGACAATTTTGCCCCACTGTAGCAATGAAAGAAACTTTTCAATGATTTTGAAGCTTACCTAGTTTATAAATATTGAAATGTAACTATTGAAAGAACATAAAAATGTTACGAAGTAAAATTTTTAAGTAGCATCTCTCAAACAAATTTTTCTGTGCATTAAAACATAACATGGATCATTTTCACAGTAAATCAAACTGCCATTAATTCCTTTTCAAATTACAGCAATAACAGGTTACCTACCCAAAACCAACAAAGTAAACACTGATCTCTTACAATCCCAAAATATGGAATAGGAACAAGAAAGTTCAGAGTACTCTACTGCCTCTGCTAAATGTACATAAATAAGAGTCATGTTTAATAGAGTATCTGAAATAAGATATTTAAGTTACTTTCTTACATTTTCTTTAATAACAAACCTTGAGATAACTTACCCTGGACACATCTTGTCTCCCTTTTTCTCATGAAGTATAGCACAGTCATAGCAGAAAACATGCTTGCAAGGTATCTAAAATAAAACATTTCTGTTAAAACATTGTGTATAAATATCTATGTCATTCTGCAGAATACAGTTCCTCCCTCCAGTACACAACTTATAATAAAGTAACTAAGTTACCTATGAGGTGAAGAAGCATAGCAGTGGTTAACAATTTACAGCATCTTTGCACAGAAACCTTCTAGAACAGTTTATGCTGAGTTTGGGGTTTTTTTGGGGTAGTGTTGTTGGGAGTTAAGTGTTGGTAAGAAACACTGGCAGAAGTTTGAGTCTTGCACTACTACCAACACTGAACTTTCCAGAAGCTGCACATGCAATCTGATTACACTTGTCTTGCTGGCAAGGAAGAAAAGTTTTAAAAGCATTAACTGTCATTAAGTCACATGCTGAAGCCTGTTACATCATACTTACAAATCTAAATTAATCTCGGGGATTTTTAAAGGTACATAAAAGTGAACAGTGTTTTCTAACTTCACTTCAAGTCTTCAACTGAGATAAAAAGCTTATTTTCAAACCAAAGTAGTGTAAGGTCAACACCCCAGAAACTGAAGGTTTTTTCTTTGTGATGGTGTTCTGTTTTTTGTTTAACATTTTCAGGTTTACTTTATTGAATCTGGGGGTAAAGAAAAATCAGTCAGACAGATGGAACAAAAACACCTGAGCAATGAAGGCCTCCAGCTCCATCCTGGTACTATTCTGCTGTTTATTCAGATGCCTGTTGAAATCAGTGATCTCTAGAAGCCTCAAGTAAAACCTCATTTTATCTAAAGGGAAACCATGGCTGCATCTTCCCCTGGTAATTTCACTCACCATGCGTCCATACATTTTGATGGGCAATCCACACTTATCACAGAAATGGACTGGTGTATCATCCTTCTCCCCCAGCAAGTTTATCTGGTAGGACAGAGAAGGAGGTGAGAAAAACCCCAACATCACTAAAGCTTCTCATTTCAATTATCATCAACACACCCATTATTTCTGAATTAGTTGAAAAGGAAGCAAGAACGCCACAAACAGGAGAAAGCAGAGGATGTAATTTTAGTCAGACCAAAAATAACTGAAAAACTTTTAATTAACAAAGTATCTACCAGGACTATCTACAACTTGGTATGAAACACAGGCAAAGATTCATTACTTTACCTTATAATCCCAAAAAATGGGTCCAGGAAATCTCCTTTGGTTGCCAAACATTTCACCTCCTTTACATTCATATCGCTCCTCCTTGTTATAATCAAATTCTTCTGTGGAAAGGAGAAAGAGAAGAAAGACACGAGCCAACCACAACACTTTCATAACTGACAGCAGCTGCTGTTAAGAGCATGGGTCACTTTTACTGAAATCATCAAAAATGCCACAGCACTTCAATCTGCTGAGCCCATTCTACAGAAAGGTACAGGCAAAGTAGTAAGACAGCCTGTTTTGGAAATGGGCACTACTGAAGCCCTACAGTGCAGCAGTACTTGGAGATTTGAAATTTGTTTTGTGTTTGGACAGCACCCTGGACTCTTGTCTCTGAGTAAAGTTTTAAACAATGCTGTGGAATAATACACTTCCCTACTACAGGGAATTTACATGAATTTACCTTCATCACCAGCTTGTGTCTTCGCAGGCATCCTGTTCATATTTCTTGGAGTTCGGGGCGCAGGTTTGGCTTTATTGGTCTGCTTTGAAATAAGCTTTATAGGGATTCTTCTACGGACATCAAGACCACCCAATGATCCTGAACTATTTGTTCCTTGCAAATCATTGTCTGTGAAAGAAAATTTTAAAAAGTATAGATTTTTTCAGTTATCTAATTGTCTCTGAAGAGGCTAAATATTAATAGAAATGTTTTAAGAAAAATTATTTTTAAAGCTTGCTTAAGATTCCTACAACATATCAAAATCTAATCACTACAAATAGCTATCTTTACAATTTATTCCAGAAGTCATGTCAAAAAATTGTACTGTGAACAGCAACAAATTTAGGAAATCTAGTTTAAAAATAAAGCTATTAAAATAACCTAGCTAGTTACACTTTTCTCCACAACAGCAACATTAACCTTATAGCTCTTCTCACAGTGTGAAGAGCACTGGAGAGTCAATTCTTTGTACAACCTTGATTACACAGAATTTCTTATGTGAAAATATAATTTTTACAATTTATGTATATTGTTTATTAAAGTAGGAAGGAAACTACTCATATATTCATATTAACTGTTCATATATTAACTCAACATCTTGACATATCACTTAGAAGTTTATAATAAAGTATCACAAAAATACTGGTACTTAGGAATATGTTGTTGCATCCTTCCTAAACTGAGAATTACTGTTCCTGGCTATATACAAAATTCTCCTTAACCAGATTTACATCTAAGTACCAGGATGAACAAAGCAAGAAATATCCTGACACATGCATCAGCAGGTACAGGCTCCAAGAGACAGCACAGACCAGGCAATGCAACAAGCAACACCAATGAGGAGACAGAACTCCCTCAACCTCCAGCGAGTTTATCTGAAACCACCTCACACCATCTCATTAATACAAAAATGAAGTTACATCCCTCACAAATCTTGCCAGTTCACTGGGATTTAACTGAAAATGCCACAGGTGTTTCAAAGCAGGGCACGCTCAGTCTGGAAGGGGTGAGCCCCGAGCAGCTCCAGCCCTGCAGTTCCACAGCCCTGGAATGACTGCAGAGGCCCCAAAGGACTGCAGTGCAGGATGCTGAAATTAGGGTCCATCAGTGTAATTCTGCACAATGCCTCACCAACTGCTGCCTCTCAAAGCCTGTAACCACCACACACAATGCAACAAGTAGAAGGAAAACCAAGAAAAAGCGGGATAGCTTTCATTTTTTCAGCAGCTACCAGCAAAGCTAGGAAATGTGTCAGTTTCAAAGTGGTACTGTGCCCTGACAGTCCTGTACCTCCAAATCAAAAGCCCTCAGTTTCCTAAGATAGATCAAACTCCTCTTAGAACTATGCTTGACAGTTTCATTCTAAAAGGCAATATACAAGAAGGCAAAACCAATAAAGCTGGTTGTCACTTCTGATCATTTGTTATTTCTTTCAGCTGTCCAGAACCTGCAAACACTCAGCTATGTCATCAGGCATCCCCAGGGAGTGCTTGACCAAGCATCAGAGGTAAAGACACTTGTTTTCCACATGTTGGGAAATTCTGTTTTCTACCAGAATACACAAAACCACAGCATTATAAACCACAAACAGTCTCTGCAGCAACTCAGTCCATCTGCAAACACGGATAACTAAAAAGAATTTTAAAAATCAAAAACCTATTTATTAGTTAATCCATTGAACTGCCAAATAGGTTCTGCCACTTTTCCTCCTTATATCCTTTCAATCCAGGAATATTTACATAAGTTAGCTGCTTAACTAACCCAAACTAGGAAGTTTATTAGTCACTCATGCTTCATGGAAGGATAATAAATTCCACTGTGCAGGAGCATAATATGCGGGATTATGTCCAGAAAAAACTACGACAAACATACCAAACTTGTTGAGACTACCTAAAGAAGTTCTAATTAGAGGTGATGCAACCTACTGAAATGTCACCTTCATCAACTTAAGTTTCATTTGTGCATTTCAATCTTTATTAAAATTCAAAAATACAGCCCAAATACTTTATACAGACAGAGTCATAACACAATCTTTTGTAGGGGAAAGGAAAAAACCTCCAAAACCACCGTAGCACAAAGCCCACGTCCATTCATTTATTCACTGCACTACGCCAGCGCATGAACCAGCAAAGGACCCCAGCTACGCCAGCGCGCTCACCGGCAAACGGCACTCAAACCACCGAATTTAAGCACACGAGCAAGTTTCCTCTGAGCCCCAAACAAACATGGGAAACACACTACGGGCACCGATGCCGGGAAACGCCGCGGGCAAACGAGCGTCTCTGCCCCACCTCCGGCACGTCACGGCCGCATCCGGTGCTGCGTGCCCGGCACCCGGCCCGGCCGTACCACCAGCGCCCGCCGCTCCGCCCGGGCCGGGCCGGGCCGTGCCGCCGGCAGCGGCCCCTCAGCCCGGCCGAGCGCCCTCGGGGCGGGGGCAGCGCCGGGCGCCGCCGGGCCCAAGGTGGCCCCGGGGCCGCCGCGCCTGCCCGGGCAGGGAGCAGGCCCCGCGGCGCGCCCGAGCCCCGCCGGCGCTCCCGCGGGCCGGCCCGGGCCCGTCGCCGCCGCCCCTGCGCCGCCCCGCGCCCGCCGGCCCCGCTTGGCCGCTCCCCGGCCGGCGGCGGGCGCGGGCCCGGCGGGCCGGGCACGGACGGGCCCCCGGCCTCCCCCTGCTCACCATTGTGGTCCATGATGCGGCGCGGGGCGCTGTGGGAGCGGAAGGGCGCGGCCGGAAGCGGCGGTGGCGCGGGCGGGGCGCGGGCGGCGGGGCCGCGCTGGCCGGGCCCAGGGAGAGCGCTCCGGGCCGGGCCGGGCCGGGCCGGGCCGGAACGCGGCAGCCCCGGCGTGCGGAGCCGCGGCTCGTTGGGACTGGGAGGCGGCCCCCTGGGTTTGGGGGGAAGGCTGGAGTGACAACATGAGCGGGTCTCTTCGTTCGGGAGCCGCGGAGGGCCCGGCCGGCCCCCTGTGCCGTGCGGGCCTCAGGCACTGGGAAGGTGCGAGCGGCATCGCGCTCTCGGCTGCTGCTGGTCAGCCTCAAGTTGTGGCATGGAAATGGCACATTGCATGGAAATGGCACATTGCAGACGCCCTGTACAAGTGATGGAACAGTGAATCTCCAGAAGCTTCACAGCTACAGAGTTCACTAGCTCAGGAGAGGACTTAAATGTTAAATTTAGCATTTTGTAATTCCCGTGTAATTCAGTGCGATGCTGAAGAATAGCACTGAAGAAAGGAAAGAAATAAAAGTACAACGAAGTCATAGGTTTTAAGTAGCAAATGGCCTCGAGCAGTCCTTCCACAACCCTGAAGTAAGGGTAACTCTACTCCATGTGCTTCACAAGGGTGATTGTCTCACTAAAAGCCTCCCGGGTTGGGATCTTTTGCCCCTACAAACAATGTCTCTCATTATCTTTATAGCCTTAACATTTAAAGGCTGCCATTAAAGTCTAGCATTTCTTGTGTTACCCGCACAAGGCAGAGGGAACAGGTTTTCCCTTTTGTCTTTGTTGATCCTAAGAACAGACCCAAGGGAAGAGTGACACTGATCCCTTCATAAATATGCTTTCTCTCCCCATAATAGGAATTCACAAAGAGAAGACTTAAAAAACCCAAAACTTAAAGAAGTAACCCCCAAACATACAGACACAAGGAGCACGTTTTCAGTATGCACAACTTTATTTTCTAGTTAATGGGTACAATTACTTTTCAAATGCAGCTTTTTAAAAGTGTAAAAAAACTTAAAATACATCTCCAAATTTGATATCTGACATGCAAAGACAGAACAGTAATACTCAAAATGCATACAAAAATACCACTTCTTCCTACTGGAAAAAAATAAGCACATCTAGTTACACTACGTAAAGATATTTTAATTAGTACAAAACTGTAGAGAATTTTAGCTTCATTGCAAAATCCATTATTTTGGTATCCTTAATTTTGATGGATACATAGAAAATTAAGCACATAACCACTGAGAAAGGCATTTGAATGCATTCTGCATACTTCATCTTACTCTTCTGTGCCACTGTAGGCTTTGAGAGAAATGCTGTTTTTCAGAAAATGTTTAATATTTTGTGCCTGTTAAATTAAGAACAACCATGCCTGGAAGAAATACACGAGCCAAGAATAAGTGCATTTTATCATATTTTAACACAATCCCAGATCAGATGTCCTGTTTGGAAAAGAACTGGAAGACTGTTGAGTATTTAATTGCTTTTTAAATACCTGTACAGACAAGAACTAGAGAAAGTTCAAAAAAGAATGTATGATGTGTCTGTCAAGTAAGAATCTGTACTCAAACTTCACAGTGCCGATGTTGCCTTGAGGGAAAAAAAACACCACTACCATTTTTTTACCATCTTTCTGTAGACTGTGTCCTGCATAACAATTAGCTGAAAGCTCACTTACCAAGTAGATTATTTTATTTTTTACTTAAAATGTACATCTGTTTCAGAAAAGCAGAACAGCTTCTAAAAAACAAGTCACTGGCCTTGTGCACTGGCAGCTGTTGCAGTAGTCACGTTAACAGGAGCTGGGGCCATGGCTGAGGTGCCAGCCTCCTGTGAGAGGCTGGCAAGGGGACAGGAGGAGGACAGGCAGAGTTAAAAGCATGAATTGGCAAATTACAGGCTGGGCTGAAGCACTGGTGCCAATAGAAATGAATGTTTCCATCTGCAGAGGTGCAGAGTTGTCTGATTTGTCTCTTGAACACTTGCCCCATCCTCAGATGGTGTGGATGCCCACCCCACAGCCTGTGTACATTGTGAGTACAATCCTGCTGTTTGCTGGCTTGGACTGGAGCACCAGCATCACCTAAATTCAAGTGTCTGTACTGAGAAATTTCACTGTTGTGAAGGCTGAAGTCTGTGCCTTAACAAGAGACTACAGATTTTAGATTGGTGCTGTTACCCATTATTTAAGATACTGTCCAAATGGCCAAAGTTTGTAGGATTTTTTTTTCCCTGATTTTTTTCCCTAGGATCCTGAAGCCAGAATAATTTATTTAGTGCTTAGCTCTTTCACTGCTACCTGCAGCAGAAATCTCTGTTCAGTGTAATGTGAGAAAATTTCTCTGATGAAATCAAGTAAGGAGAATTAAATATACTGAAGGTAATTTTCCACATTGTTGAACTTAAAGGCATTTTGTACCTGGACATTTCTTACACTTCAGTTTTTATCTGTTTCCTTACAATGCAGGGTTTTTTTCCCATTTAAAAAATAATGTAATGCTAAAAAAATTAAGGTAGCAGTCAGTTTTCCATCAAAATACATTTCTTCTTCATGAAAACTAAGAATATTAGTTAAGGATTAAAATTTTGCTGCTCAAATCTTTATCTTCTGTGAATTATTGCACTTGTGCATTATGAACTTTCATATATAAAAGAACAGCAGCAGTTTGATGTAGACTATTAAAAGAAAAAATCTCTATAAAAATATAACTATTCATTAAACAAAAAATACACCTATATTCCATTTAAAAAACCCTAATGTCAATACTAGGTCACATTCTGACTTTCTTGCTTACACTCAGTATCAGCCTGTTTTACAGATTTCATTAAGTACCCAGGCACTAAGGTTTTCCTTAATTTATGTCATGATCTGCCTACATGAAGATTATGTAACCTAGCCAAAATAACCTTCTCTGTCCCTTATTTAAGGGACAATCCTTAATAGAGTGCAAGACTTGCTACAATGGGATCAACACAGATCTAATGAACCCATACCCAAGGGTCTTTAGAAACTTTTCCTATTTGAAGTGTTACTATAGTTCAGTGCTGTTTCCTATTCATGTGACAGTTTCACCTGTCACCTCTTTCAGTGATCTAACTACCTGCAGCAATTTAAGGAATTGCTTGAAAAAAATGATCATGGTACATTTTTCAAGGCTTGTCAGCACATATTCTCACACAAATGTTCTTGAATTCAAAGCCTTGGCCAGCTAGAACTCCAGCCCTTTTACTAGGCTTTGTAGAAATATTGAACAAAAGGCTTGCCATCCAAAGATTTTGGTCTCTTCCACTCTCTTGGGCAGGCCACAGAGCAGCTTTTCATCCTGTACACACTGATAAAAGTGTAGTGCAACTTCTGCCTGACTAGTCCCAAAACTGAGTACATCTTTCACAATGGTCTTCTGATTTTCTTTTTTATTAATATATATCACAGCAGAAAGTGCTTGCAGAATCAAAGTCCAGAATATTTCTGGGATAATGCTAGCTAAAATTTGGAGAGTTATAGAGATCTGTATCATTCAGACAAACAATCAGGGTTTTCTTCAAGTGCAAAGATTGTTTTCATAGCAGAAAATGCTGGTATGGATAGTACTGGTGGGTGGATATTGCTGTGCTCTCACAGGCAGGACGGTACCAGCAGTCCTTCAGGAGGCAAGTCGGCGCATAGCCTAGAGAAATGGGTTTGGAAAGGTGCAGAGAAACAGGCTGTGGTTAGTTCTCAGTGTACCTACACCATCTGGGAAAATGACATGTTTGTGTAAACTAAAAACTCAGTGAAAGTACAAAGAAAGTAACTTCTGTAAACTGTGCAGGTTGTGCAAGAAGCTGTCTTAAAAGCTGCTGTGTTAAAAGAAGAACGAAAGGAGAAGGTTGATCATCATTTTGGGCTCTGGTGCCTCAAGCCTTACAAAGTCTTCTTTCAGGTGCCCAGCTTATATTTAGATCTACTGATAAGCCTGTGTAAGGCAAAAGTAATCCTAAAGCAAGAGAGATGAGGAGATAATCAAGCAAATATAATCTACTACCATCTCAAGAAAAATGTGACTTCCTCCACGTAGCACTGACGTTCAGTATCCAGAGAGGGTTAAGTATTTATGGAGCAGGTACCTGCTGAGGGCCATACTCCCACAGCATGACTCAAGGCTACCGGCAGAGGGATGGACACTTTCAGTTCTGAAGTTCTTACCTCTTCCTGAACATCAAGTTCATCATCAGGCTGGCTGGCTTCTGTGAACTCTATGGGTTCTTTTGACTCCTGCATCAGTGAAATCTTGGTAGAAAGAAATTAAGAAACATGATGAGTTACATGTTGTCCATATAATTGAAATTTATTTTTTTACTCTAAAGTACCTTAAAATAACTTCCACATCTTAGAATAGTCTTTTGGTTACTGTTTCTTGACAAAGATGATGATTTACTTCAGCTGAGAGGAACTTAAAAATTGCAGAGCCTTTGGGCCTGTCTCTGCTCATATGACTAGTTATGGCTTTGTAACAATAATAAAGTCTATCTTTAAACTGCTGTATAGCATTATGAAAATGTTAATGTCTAGCAGAAAAATTAGTATGAAAAATTTATAAAAATAAGAGTCCTAGCCTAGTTAATTATCAGTAATATTAATTTTAATTGTTATTTATTCCTAATACTGTAATAGTGATTGCTAGGAAAGGAATTGTGGTGAAAAGAAAGGAGGACATTATAGGACCATTTTCCTAATTAGAGCTTTTTAAATGCTACAGAGCACAGCAAACCTTTAAATGCTACAGAGTGTTCTGGTTATCTGAAAAAAACACAGAATACAATAATGAAATGCACAGAGAAGGGCAGCAGGAATTAACACTAGTGTGGAACAGCTTCTGTACACATCCATGCCTAGTAGAGTGAGACTATGGCTTTGATCAGAAGTCTATGGAGCGTTGGGAAAGGGAGCAGAGAATAATTATTCATTGCAGCTAACAATCCAGAAGTCCAGCAGGTCTAAACCAAGCAGGAAATATTTGCCATATAATTGAAAATTAGAGAACCCATCTCCACAGTATAGTGTCACAGGTTCCTAAAGAAGTATTACAGACACATTTAAGAAAACTCCATCTGTAGCAATTAAATATAATGTTCCAAATGCAGTCTCCAGCTGATGAGGTTCTTAAGATGCCAGTAGTCAGAAATCAGAAAATGTGTCTTAGGATGAAGTGTTTTCCATATGTGCTGTTTCTCATATTCTTTTCACTAACAAGCTCCTGGAGCTGACAAACCCTTCCTTTAACCTACAAAAATACTCATGTACTACAGAAGCTGCCTAATTTACTACACTCCCACTTTTTTGGTACTACAGTTCTAGGTCTAGATTTCAAATGTGCCACAGAAACTTCCAGAATGAGTGCTAGATGATGGAAGGAAAGGGAATGTACTGCTGGATATCCTTACCTTCTCAAATATGGGATCCTGGTTGTCACTGTACGTCATTTGATTCCTTATGTAGAGCACTGCATCATGGACAGTCAAGAAAAATATGTCTTTCCTGACAGTGTCATCAAAGAAGGCACCCCGTTCCAGCTGAGATATAAGGTTGTCTGAATAAAAGTAAGTTGTAACTTGTTTATACAATATGAAGTATTTAAGAAATAAAAGTTAAAATACATGGTTGCAACTGTCAGAAATCAAGGGAATCCAAATGAATCCATCAATTATAGTTTAGTTTTGACTTTTACTTTCCATATCTCCTTTGCACCCCACAATTTTCTGTGTCCCAGCAGAGCCAACAATGCTTATCAGTGTTACAGTTCACATATTTATTAGTGTGGATGCTACACAGACACATCTAGAGATCCCTTCTCACCTTCATTTTATATTTTGCATGAGTGAAAGTAGAAATACTTGCATATTTACCTTGATATGAAGCAAAGTATACTCTCACATCAATTCTCTCAAACTCTTTAATTATCTAAAAAAAAAAAGTTTGCAACAAAGACGTCAATAAATAAAGTCTGAAAGGAGAAAATACATATCTGTGTGTATGTCTGTGTAATGTATAGGCACATACACTTCATTTTTTTCTGATTGTCTTCATTCCACATAGTACATTCTGTTTATTCATCATAATTAAGGTACTGCTATACTTTGCTATACTTGAAAATCCACTAGTCAGGTACCTGATTGCTGAAGTGTCCTCTCTTCAACTATGTAAGTGGAAGTACCCATTTTACATGCACAAGCACTGCTGCCAATTAAGGCTGTCATTCTGTTCTCAAAATTCAAATAATCATCTCTCCAAGGGAGACCACCGGGGGCTGAGTGAGCTTTGTTTCCCTCATGTATGTGTGATATGATACACTCATTCACTGGCACATGCAGAATTTTTACACAGATTTTTCCCTCATGCAGTGCACAGATGGACCTGTCCTTGGATGAAAAAGCTACATATGGAGAGAGTCATGTCAACAAACCCCATATTCTATGTACCCAGGCAGGAGGCTGGTGCAAGGCACACACTGCTCCTGTATTTCATTTTGTTAAAAGGCAGGGGACTAAAATCTACCCCTGGCTCCCTGGTGGCAGGCAAGTCTCTCAGATTAGTGTTTTCAGAGGTGATTATTAATTCTATTTCTGTTAGTTGATAAACTTGAGTCACGGGAAAGATCTGCTTTTATAGATAGGCTAAGTGATCCCAACTGCAAAATTAAGTTACTGAAAGCATTAATCTGAACATACAAACTATCAGAAAAAAATGAGGACTGAACAATCTGGTCCTACACACTTGTAACTGGGCACCAAAAAATAATGGAAATACTTGGCCTTAATCTTTACACCTCATTTCCTTCTTCCTAGGAAGACACATAATCTCCTTATTATGTACTGCGAGTCTGAAGATTAATTAATGAACATTGATGAAGCACTTGATACTAGCCACAGAAAATACTACAAAGAAATGAATCATTCATCCTCCATAATTAAAAAGAATGAATAAATGAAGGAATGAATAAATAAATCTTTTGGTTAAAAACTGAACTGGGATGGTAAGATGAAATTTTTACTACCTCTGTAGTAAAACTTGAGTGAGCATCATCCTGTGCCCAGATTAAAGCAGGAGGCATGTGGAAAGAAAATATATAACTAGAATATTTTATAATATATGCATATAATGGGACCACATTTTGCAGTTAATTATTTTGAGTACTTGACTATGCACCCTTCATATTGTTCTTTTAATGCATTTTTCCCACTTTAAATACACACACCACTAATATTCTATTTCTTGCTGATATTTTCATATTTATATTTTCATGGTATTTTTCAACAACATTCTTTTTAAAACTCAGAAATTAATTTCAGCTAACAGCTCTGGATTTACATACTATTGACTAGTTTCATTTTCACAGAACATCAGAAAAAAATGCCCTTACCGTTTTTATTGATCTCACAGCTACAATATCCAAGAAGGTTACTGCTCCAAAATCAAGAATGAGACTGTGGATGGGCACCTTGGGGATGTTTACTTTGACTGGGAGTTCTGAATTCCAGTCCACCTGGATCTCTACTTCTTTGGTGGGAACTTGAGGATCCTGGTTGTCTTCAGGTTCCTCATCAGTCTCAAAAGCTTCATTATTAATACCAGGCTCACTGATGATGCCATTCTAATGCACAGATAATATATGGAATATAGAATTTAATCATGGGGAAAGTTTGAGAGTTACAGAAAATACCATCCTGTGGTACCTTATGTTGAAGGAATTGACAAGACATAGACACTTGTGACCAGTATCCCCTGCTCCCAATCCTGGTACTGTGGGTAGCATAACTAATGCCATTTTATAAGGCAAGGAGCCATTCTCTATGGCTAAACACATCCTGTATTTGTTCCCTTTTCCCTCATTCTCAGGCCCTGAAGGTCCTGTGAACCAATCACACAAACCAAATCAATTTCTTCTTCCTCTCCCTGCTTGCCTCAAGGTTCCTGGGCACCAGGCTGATCTCTCCCTTCCTTGTTGGCCTTGAAGATCCCAGGCACGTGGGCAAACCAGGTGTAGCTGGTGACCCCATCAGAGAAAAGGGAAGTGAAACACAGGAATTGCCACAACAGAGCCCTGTCTATGGCAAGTCCTGTGTGGGAAATTTGGACCAAAACTGCTGCTAACAGTGAGACACCCCCAGGGGCCAGGGATGCCTGCACCGTCTTTTGTTTTCTCTGTATTGGTGACTCAACTTCTTTCATGTCATTTTTAAGTCTAGATTATGATTGCTATATTGATACATTAAACCATGGATTAAGATCTCACCTGATCTGCAGGGGGTCCAGGTAGTTAGAAACTCTAACTTTAGTTAGGGTCTGGGTGATTAAAACTGTAAGTTAACTTAAGTTTTATTATAAATTCTGTATGCTACCATGTAGTAAGTCACACTTTTCATCTCTATTTCAAAGATGAGTACAGAATAATTCATAATTAAACCTTAACTAAGAAGTTCCAACAGTAACCCTTTGAGAAAAAAAATAGACATAAATAATTTTAGAAAGACCTACCTTAGTAGCTTTTAATTTCCCCTTCTTGATTAGCTTTTGTATTTTCCTCAGTGCTTTGAGTCTCTTATTATATACCTTGACTGCATCAAATCCTACCTACAGAAAACAGACCAAAATTATTTAATTTAACTCAGTATAATTCTGAGGAAATCTCGAGGACAGTTAAGAAGCTTCCAAACCAATAACTTATCACTTACAGTGGATTTGAGGCTGCTTTTCAGTCCATCAATGTTAGCATAAAAAATTGGACTTGAAAACTTGAGAATTTTCACACCTTCTGGTTCTATAACCTGTTGCCAAAGAATATAAGGTTAAACAGCAACAGCCACATTTTGACAAGAAGAAGCAGTTTAACTATTTCAGTTACATATCTAATTTTAAAAAATTGCATGGATTTGTTGATGATTGAGGGGATTCTGTTTTTAGAAGTTTACAACCCCAGCATGCAAGATGGACCAACTATTTGGATGAAGAGGGTGCTGAAATTTGATATCTTTGAAGACCCCCCCTTCCAAATTCAAGTTGTGTGCAGTATGCAAGGCACCACCTTTTCTTACACTGATGTGTAGACTGAAGGAAAACAATCCAGCCACGACTTACATTTTTGTAGTCCTTGACCTTCTTGTAGATGTCTGTGCCAGGAATGTTTCCAAAGCCTCCCCATGATGGACTAGCAGAAGTAAGGACAGTGAAGGTAAATGTCATACATGGGCACTCACAGAATTGAAGGGATTGCTGCATACAAAGTGTCTTTGACTCCTGTGGTTTGCTTTCCAATGCCAAACTAACAGACTTGCAAAAGTGTTGAAGATATTTTGCATCAGTATAGTAAACAAGCCTTTATAAAAACAAGGCACTTTGGTCTCAGCCTACTTAATGCACCATTTTAATTAAGAGCTGAGTGAACAACTTGTTCAATTGGTTTCCCAAACCAGAAGAATATTTTAGAAGTAAATAAATTTGCTTGAAGTTTGAAAAACCAATTTTTTTACACTGAAAAAAGAATTTCATTCTAAATCAACTGAAATGCATTTACATTATTTTCAGATTATGTAAATATTCTTGTCCAACCTTTTAAATTTTTATTTTAGTCAATAACAAAACCAAAATGTTTTGCAGTCTCCAGATATATATTTAACAGCTGAAGCAAATTGTTTTGAAGTTTGTAAGGCCTCATCTCCCCTTTATATTTTGGTAACATCTGAGTTGAATTTGGGAATGCTTTTTTGAGGCTCTTCAAATTTCATTTTTTTATAATGTACTATTGTGTAACAATTTTTACAAGGCTTTATTTTTTTGCATTTGCTGACAGTGCAATTATACCTTGGTAATGCTATTTACCATACTCTCTGAACTCCAAGCTGAAAGACAGAAGTTATGTTGTATTTTCAGATAAAAGGTCAATGAAAAATAGAAAGATGTCTGAATAATATTCTCCAAATCCACCTTTTCTCACCATTCCACTCCCATATTCTTTAAGCAACAACAAATCAGCCAGAAGCACAATTTTTTTCTTATTCTCATGCTTTCTCTTGCTCTTCTTTTACAGCCATACAATCAGTCTTGTATAAGCAATAAGTGAAAAGGTTATTGGCATGTGCAACATACTGTAGTACTATTACCTGCTGAGAGTTACATAATGATCGATTCACTACAAAAGCCATACATCTGTTTATATTTGATCTAGAATGTTCCTGTCCCTTTTCAGAACTCAGCTATGTGGGTGCACATAAAACATATGGCTAAGTACCACCAGAGTGGCCAACATGATATAAAATACTGATCAAATAATGCAGCTTCTCTTTTACCAGTGTAAATAAATGATAGCTCACAAAGAGTGTCTTGTTCTAAAAGAAACAGATTTTTTTCATTTCAAAATTTTTGTAAACCCAAATATATATTCTGTCACAAATCATCTTGCATTTTAGCATATTATCTTCCTTTTTATTACATAAAACTAAGAATTATTGCTGATTCTGTATTACTTACAACTGAACTCTCAGCACAACTGTCAGCAATCCAAACAAAAGGCCAGCAAGTAATCCCAAATCAAGTCCCAGAATGATGGATGCTATACATGTAAAAACCCAGATCATCTGGAGAAGAAATAACAAACATAAAATATTTTCATTTTAACATATGACTCCTGGTCACACTAAAGAAACACTAGAGCAGGTAATACAAGAAGCATATTTTAACTTTGGAACTGATTGTAGCACACGAGCAATCTGCTGACTTCCATTCAGAAGTTGTCTTCTTCCTCCAAGATGCTTTCATCCATCAGATTATTAGGCATAGTTAGCTTTTTAGGAAATAAAGGGGTTTTCAACATAACAATATTTTTTAAGGATCTGATTCCTTTGATGAAATTAAAGGAGATACAGTTAAACACTGTATTTACTTATTTCTGATGATGGCAATCTTTGATAATCTTTCTTAAAATTGGAAAGAGTTTTATTTTACCAAGATGTAAAATACTGTAAGGTGCCCCCCATGCAGACAGATAGGGAAGGAAGGGGATTTCTCAGTGACAATTAAGAATCAGAAAGAACTGTTGCAAAGAGAGGTATTTCATATTAACAGGTTGATGGCACTTCTCTAAGATCTCCACTGAATATTCAGGCAGAACAGTTGAAGTGCACTCCTCAGTTCTTTCCTACATCACTGCCCATGCAGTAGACTCAATTTTTTTAAAAGCTGAGTGCTTGCACTTCTCACTGAAGTCAGTGGGATCTTTCGTCTATAAATCACTAAATGATTGACTAAAATATCTGAGCTCTGTCTAAGGCAGGCACTGCCCAATGACACTCACTGTAAAATAATGGGAAAAATGTCTTCCATGCAATCTTTTCCTGCCCTAAGAGCCACAGTGAAGGTCTGCTCCACAGAATACACAGTGGGAGATGTGAGAAGTACCCTAAGATATGGTTATAGTGGTTCATAAGAAAAGTCTCTTCATACAGCCCTTAGCATGCCAAATGAATCCACATCCTAGCTTGGATTAGTCTTACCACAACAAAAAACCATTTTTCCTGAGGACTATCTGAGATTATTCAGGCAAATGGGATGTTCATCTGGTACAACAGAAATGTATGTGCATGAATTAAGGAAAGGTCTCTGACTCATTTAACAGTGCAAAAGATAAAATCAGAATGGTAAAGGAGGCAGCAGGCCATCTGCTTTTGAAGCCATATCAACACAAGATTGCTGTATACTATGGAAATGGCTATGAAGGAGTTATCAATGCACACAAATACCCTGACTGGCACCCTTACAGCAGGGTTTAGGAAATAAGGAAGATTAGCAGAATACTGACCTAAAAAATGGTGAATTTTTTACTGACCTTATAGCATTTGCATTTTGAGGATACACATAGAAGTTTTCTGATGTTAACCCCACAAAATCCTGCTTATGTGGTAGTTAAGAGAAACTTGGATGGCATTAAAAGGTAAAAAAAACCACCAAAAGTGGACAAAAACATTCAGGAAGAAAAAAAATTAGGTTACTTACAGCATCCACTTTATTCTGTCTCCATAGACGGGGAACATCAAACACTTGCATGAACATCCCTTTCAAGTTAGCTATGACTACAGCTGCCAACACAGACTGTGAAGAAAAATAATGAAAAAATGGTATTCAGAAGCAAAGATACATATTAAGATAGTGCTCAGCATCACATACTATAAACCACAGCCCTGTCTGGAATCAGATACCACAGTTTAAAGTGGGATATTAATCTTGCCCATCATAGTTGAACATGTGGATCTGATGTGGCTGTGCTGCAGAAGAGTACAGTACCTTTTGTAAGGGCTCTAGCAATTTCCCCAGGGCAACAATGGAAATCAAAACGATCCCAGCTGAGATTATACCAGCAACCTGCAAAGAACAGTGTTTATAGGAAATGAACTTACTATGATTCTATCATCTGTTTCTAGGATTACAAAGAGAAAACTACAAACAGTTGCACATTACATTTCTTTAGGAACAGGGAGACCTGCCAAAGTGTCATTGTGTTTAGGCATATGTGGGCAACCATTATTCACTTCAGCTAACACAGAGGGAATTCAATTAAGCAGGAAGTCTAAACAAACACAGGGTAGTAGCTCTTGAGGGGTTATGTTACAAAGACAGATGAATGGAGCCGTCTGTGTGTAAGCTGGAAAAGGAGCTGCTGGATAACCTGCAGTTTTTCACTATTAAGAACCACACAGCTATAGTTTGGTAGAAGAAAGTAATTTATGATCATGATGAAGATGTTCCATGGCTGATGGTGGATGGCAAATGGCAGAGCTGCTCAGGCCAGCACATGGGAGTTTAAAGATACCATAGCCAGCTGGGAGAGATTTCCTCCCACATCCTACTGTGATAAACTCAGTCCTTTAATTGGAAATAAAATTCTGGGGCACTAGAGTTAAAAGATTTCTGACCCCTAAGGTAACTCATGCTATGTAAAACTTGATTGCCCTCTTCTGGCAGAGCTACAAAAATGATTCACTACTAGAGCCGTGGCTTTCCATGCGCCAGCAACGCAATTGTTTAAGGACAATTTTCATCTCACAGGGAAATCTGTGCACTACACAAAATTAAATTTACCTCTGCACAGTACTAATAAGAAGAGGCCATTACCTGAGTCTTTCCACCAGTACTTTCTTGGACTGCAGTCCGTGAAAGAGCAGTAGTTGCAACAAAACAAGAAAAGGCACCTGAAAAGATGTTGCTGAACCCAAAGGCAATAAATTCCTGAAAGATAATTGGATACTGCTGTAAATAAAGATGCCTGAAGACAGTTTTTCAATGGAGAAAGACAGCAGCAGCTTCTGCAGTAGTTGATAAAGTAGGTAGCACAATAATATTACGAAAAGTATGAACTAGTTATAGCTGTTAAATGTTTACACAAGTGCCTCTCGTGCCAGTGCAGCTACCTCTGCTTGGAAACCAACACAAAGAAGTTGGTGTACTCCCCCTGAAGTGGACATACTCATCTGAGTAAAAGGTGTTTAAAACTTCCATCAATGTCATCAAACCTAACATTTCTAAGAATTACACTAGAATAATTGAATCAAGAAATGAGTAGTAGAAAAAAATTAACTTCCAGGTATCATAAGCTAAACAAGTTTATTGTACTAAACTCAGTACAATAGTCTGAATTTAGACAAGACTTTAACTAATGCAAAGCACTGTATTATCAGTAGAACTATTAAGGAACTTTGCAATAATGCACAATTTCACTGAAAACTTCCAGTTTGCTAAGTCAGAAAATTTTCACTCTAAGCATCCTAATGAACTCACACTAAGTCTGAGGCAGCACTCTCATAGATTTCCCCAGGGTCACTGAAGCCAGCACCTACTGATGCTGGTTTTTCTGCTCAAGTGACAAAGACCCTGGGAGCTTTATGTCCTGGGATCTGGGCCATTCCTCTGCTGGGAAATCAAGAATTTGGGAGCTGTCTGCAACCAACCCCATATAATTGACAGAAACCTTATTTTCACCAAGCTGACACAGGCACAAGAGCTTTTCACTCATTGCAAGCTTTTTAAAATATAATTTAATATTTGATTTTGGCTGTCTCCCCTCTTTTGTACAAAATTAAATTTCCTGTAAGTTTTCATTTAGCTTCAACCACAAGAGCAGTAACAGATCTAAATGATTCATGACTATTCCCATGTAACCACTGTGACTGATGAGAAAATATTGGAGGTATGGTTCCTAGTGTTCTTAGGTGTTAATGATCTGTATCTATGAAGATAATGTAGACACTGATAGATAATAATATCAACCTGTCCTTCAAAATTATTTTACTACCTGCATTTATGATGTTATTTTAACTTCTCCAGATCAACTAAACTATTTGGTCATCATCCTGAAATGCATTTAACCTTTGCTACATGTAAAATTCATAACATAGAAATGAAAGGAAGGCACTCTGCTTTTATAAACTGATTCTTCTACTACAATATTTAATCAGTATCTTTGAAGGACACCACTGCTAGCAGAACAACATATTAAACAGAACAGCATAAACAGCACTTCTAGGATTATGTATTATTCTTTGAGATTTATTAAACTGAAAGTTGGTGCATTTTTGTCACCTTTAAGACCAAGTGTTACCAGATATGACCTTTGAGGATTGTAAACTGACAAACAGAAGCATAATTTTCTTATATACAGCAAAGCAGTGTTTCTAAAGTCAAACTTTATGTAATCCATTAGGACTAAAATAAAGGATTCAATAAACAAAATACTCATCTATTGGTTGTAGTGTGGGCATTTTCTAATATGCTCAAAGGATAAAATTAAAAATTAGCATAGATGCAGGATGAGGAAGCTTTCTGACATTTTAATTCCACGCCACGGGCGAGCAACATAACCCCCAGTGAAGACATTGAACAAATGCAGGAATCCTGTACAGCCTGTGATGCACAGCTCATGGCACGTTCTAGCTCTGTGCCCCTAGAAACCAATGCTTAAAGCAGTTCAGCCATTTAGTGCACACAGCTACTCCAGCACGTTCAAATGCTGGTAGGCACTTGTGTGTAACTTGTGTGAAGCTGCAGGACTGATCTGTTAGGTTCCAGGTGCAGTTACATTGATGTTACTGGAGTCATGCTGAGAAGTATAATAATTTATTAACTGTAAAGTTCAGCTGATTCAAATCCTGCATGAAGTCTAAGCCTAAATAAAGCTGTCCAGAGCAACTTCTTAGCTTAACATTGCCTTCATCTGCCCAAGCAACCCACCTCAAAATATGCCTTACAAGTGGAAGTGGAAAGTAGGTTGCTAGGCCATGTCAACTTGACATCACCAGAAAATTCCCCTTTACAGTGCTCAGCCCTTTCAGAGCTACTGCAGTCACTAGACCAATAAAGAAGGAATGAAATAGTATGAAAAGCCCATACTGCAGCTGGATCTGGCTCATCTCTATGTGGCCATTTCAGCTATTTTTTTTCAAGAGTTGAAAGGATTTCTCCTGTCAGACTTCAGTGCTTGTCTGAAAAATGTATGTGAATGGTGTTTCTTTCATTTGGCTACATAAGTCAGCATGTTTTACATTATAAATATCACTATGTTTATAAACTATTTTGGTTATACATACCTGATTTCCATCAATAGCATAGTCATACTTGGTTGCATATACCTTCCCCACAGACACAGCAATAGCATAAGCAACAATAGCAATGGAAAAGGAGGCTGCAATCATCTGGGAAAACAGGCTGACATTTGGAGGCTCAGGAGGCAAAAATCTAGCATTCAGAAAATATATTGGTGTTACCAACTTTGATTGAATTCCATTCTTACCAGAACTGTCAAGGAGTTTGAGGCAGAGGCATACAGGTTGCTTATAATATGAAGTGTAATGTTTCAAGTTAATAAAAAGGTGGAAACAGCCCATTGACATACAGAACACGCTTATCTAGCTCACCCCAGCCCAAATCCTGATGGTATTAGTCAGCAACAAAGTTCCCATTGTTCTCAGCATGACTGAGATTTGGCCTTATGATAGCAAAGTGAAAAACTACATTTTTTGAAGCATCGAATAAAGAATGTATTGAATAGTGTGATGAATTATATAAATATGTTAATGCCACTTCATACTATTGTTAGCATACTTCTTCAGTAAGATCTCAGAAGCATTTTATCCCCTACTGTGTTTCCACAAATTTTAATTAATTAAGCCCTGAATACTAAATGGAATGTGAAGGTTACTACTGTGAAGTGCTCTGAATCTTTCAAGTGGAAGTCTCTCTGAGTGTAATCCTCAACATCCTTGTTCCTATGAGTATGGAAGTGACAGAGTTGATTGGGATAACAGTAGCAGCAGGATTGTGAACTGCAGTGGGATAACTCAGGATTACAGAAATTAAATCTATGCAGAATTTCTTTATTAAAAATTATTATTTTTTAAAACCATTTTCCACAGTCCCATAGTCACTTCATGAACAGGAAGTAATTAATTTTCAGATGGACTTCATGAATTAGACAGACATTCCTAAGCCCATTTTACAAAAGGAAAGCTAGGCAACACATTTGGGTGGCATAACTGATAGAGCCAGAAGTAAAACTCAGAAAATTCCCAGATCTAAGTTCTAAACTCAGGTTACAGCTCTCAATGTTTCTTTTATGCATTTTCTCTTACTACAGTAATTTTTAGCCAATTAAAATAATACCTTTTCCCCACAAAACAAAGAAACTCACCCTCTTGGAATGCTCTTAACAATGCCTGCATTGTATTTTTTTTCCAAGTCTGCAGCATAGGAAATGCCAGTGGCTACTATTGTCTGTAATAAGATAAAACAAGAGTTCTAAGACTTAAAAAGATTCCTGTCTTCCTGTAGCTAGACCCATCAATTTTATCTGTTTTCAGCTTTTGTTATGCCCCCTTGCTTACCACAATCACTTCTATTGGTATAGGTATAGGTATCTTGTGTTTGAAGCGATCGTTTATTTCTTTAACTACCATGCAGACAAAAATAGTGAGGAGTCCAGCAATGAGATCTGCAATGTTGGTGGTCCCAATTTTTTCAAATGTTTCAAGAAGAGTCTGAAAAACAAAAATAACAGCATAAAACATGCCCATGTCCATTTGAAGGATGTGCAAATACTCATGAGATGATCCAGATGCATAGGGTTTTGGAGAAGGCCAAGTAACTTCATTCAATCCTAGAGAAGCCTGAGGAAAATGTATTGTCAAGGTGCTATCAGTAAATGGATTTAATAGTGAATTTAATGGAAAAAGCATAACTGCAAGAATTGTCCACATAGGGGGCTTCTGCTTCCCAATTTTAGTCAATTAATACTAAGTAAAAAGGGCTAATTCTCTGTGTTTTACCTCTACCTGTATCAGAGAAAGGAAGGGAAGATCTGGAGCTTCTTCACTTTGACAAATAGCAAGGGAGATCCTCATTTCTCTAAAGAGAGCTAGCAGACCCATGGGCAAAGCTCTGGTTCACTTCATGCCCAGTTCATGTGGTCTGTGCCTTAGTTGTTTCCTATTTCCACTGCTGACAAACAGAGGATGAGTGTGAACACACAGGTCATACCAGGCTGTGGAGAATCCTGCACTTCAGAAAAGCAGCCACTACACCTCACTCTACAGTAAATTAAGCCTCCCAGCAGAGTTTAGCCCAGACTGGAGCACTCAAACTGGGCTGCAATAGGCTGCTCCCTTCTCTACCCTTCCTGTGCCCTTGCTTGATCCTATTGTTTATTACAAGTTATTGAACAGAGAAAACATGAAGGGATGATTACAGAAAGTCGCAAATACTACTCTGTCCCACTCCTAACCATCAGGGTAGTTCTCACTTGCCTCCTGTCTCCAAGAAAATGTAATTATCCCATGCATAGTGAAGTAGCTGTAGCAGAACCATCTGGTAGAAAAGGGGCTGGAAACAGACTTCTTGCATCCTGGTTAGCTCCCCCAGTAATGAGCTTTTGGTTTAAACATAAGAGGAGGCTTGCAGCAGCAGCACTCCCACCCTTCTGAACAGACTTTGGTTTGGAAATACAACATCTAAGTGCTGAATTGGCTATGTTTTCTAAGTTAAGAAGCCTTCCTGAAACACTGAATCAGACGCCCTCCCTTGGCTGACAAGCCATTTCTTGCCCATTCTTCTGTTTACCACAGATCCCATGAGAATGGCTGAGCACCTCTTGCACTGCTTCACTCCACAGGGAAACAGTAAATTCCTAACTTTGGCTGCAGATTCTGCTAATGTTGGATGCTTGGTGTTGCAGTTTGTTAAACACTACTGAAGCAAGTCCAAAACTTGCTGAAGCAGACACAGCAAATCACTGGTTGAGCAGATAACAAGAAATAACAATTTCTTTGCTCTACATGCACCTGCAAACACATTCACCTGGCTCACCTGCAAGAACACAGAAGCTTTGAACTTTAACCTAGAAAGTCAGCATCCCACTCAGCCTTGCTGGAGCTGGAAGAACCATGCAGTCCTTTCAAAAAATGTATTATACTAAATTATACCATTCATTCAATAAACAAACAGATGGAAAAAAATGCTGATTAACAAGTCCATCATTCTGCCAGGTTTGCTGTAAGGTATATTATACAGTAAGTACTTTGTCTCATCTAACTTTCCTTGTTCTGAGGGGAAGAGTTTTCATTTGTTCTGAAAAGGCCCGTTAAGAAAATAATTTCTTACCCCCACAAATAATCCTCCAGATCTCTTTTTAAATTTTTACCTTGCTGTTTATAGTTCTATTCATCCTATTATTGTTAATCTAGATGCCTGCTGTATTTTTCCTAATCTGGTTGCCAGAACTGGCATGTAAAATCTCCAAATACATTTTTTCCCCTAAAACAGCCTCTTTTAGAAATATGAAGTGCTATGGAACATCTAAAATACTGTGAACCTAGATAGTTTCATGCTGAAGTCAGTGACAATACTCTGAATAATTTTCCTGGGAAAGGATACTATTCTGTAGTACAAGACCTCTAGGAATTCAGTATTTCTGTAATGCAGCCAAAACATTTCTCCATTTGAGTGTTTTCTAAAAAAAATCAACAAATGGAGTTGTAACAGCAACAATCAGCCTCACATTTGCTAACCAATAGGTACCTGGCCAAAGGGTGGGAATCTGTATCCTTTAGGAATTCACATACATGGCTACAGTGGGAAATGGAGAACAATGCCCTTTACCACAATGATCTGCTGGTTTAAGTGTAAAGAGCTTTGGGAGATGACCTGACAGGGTTAATAAATGATCAAATGTCCTTCACAATAAGTGAAAAAGCAAGGGATGGGACAAACTGTAGTCTCCAGAAGTGAAAAACTGTTTTGCTTGGCATTTAAACCTCATGTGAAAAAGTGCTCTGTCTGAAAAAGACTTCAAGATGGCAATTTCTGTCTGAGGAACCCCAAAGGCAGCTATTTAGAACACCACGCTAAAAATAAACAGCTGCAGATCTTCGTGAAAGGGAGAACTAAAGGAATGCCCTATATTTACTATCATATATATGAACTATCCCTGTGTGAAATGGAAGCAGAAGATAAACAATTATATAAAAATATCTGTCATAAAACCAAAGCCGATTAGAAGGGCATACTTACATATATTATGGAAAGGACACCATTATAATTTTTAGTTGAAACATTCAGAACTATTTTCAGTTGTGACACAAGCACTTGAAAAGCAGCTGCAGTTGTGAATCCCCCAACTAATGGATCTGCAAGGTACCTCACAATGAAACCAATCTGGAGAACTCCAAATATAACCTAGAAAAATCATGAAGAATATCAGCTTGTTAAATAACAAAAAGGTACACTTTTATTTGGAAATTTCTTATGCTTTGTTTTCTCTCTTTGTTGATGCAGAGTCTTAGGACAATATTTGCCCCATTTCAGCTTAGTGTAGCTTAGTATTGTCCATCCAAGGAAATAAAGGAGACCTGAAGCAACGTGTGAAAGGAAGCCCCAGGATATGCACCATTAGTACCCAGTTTCATGCAGATCTTCTGGTCTGCAATGGCAGAGCTGTTCTGCTCTCTGTGCTCCCAGTCATGCTGTCAGAGACTCCATACAGGATATGAAGCTCTTTAAAGTTTGTGATAACTTTCCTTCATTTTTGTGTTTTACTACAGGAAAATATCTGACTACTGTAGTAGGCATTTTTCTGCCATTAACATTAAAGCAGTGTCAACCTTGTGTATTCAAGTCAACTATTTTACCTGTAAAATTCCAACCAGGAATGTGAGAGTACTTGCAATCAGCACTCTCTGTGCATCTCTGGACTCAGTGTCTATCAGTGCCCCTGTGACATTAGTCCCTGTAGCATTACTGCCTTCTATGAGAAAATTCTCATCTGGGGCCATGCTCAGTACAACAGATCCCACCATCAAACTGACCACTGGGAATGGACCTGTAATGACAAACAGAACACACTGAACTTTAACACACAGTGAAAAAAAAACAACATTTATCAGACTAGACAAGGAACTCTACTTCAAAAAAATCATGCAATATTGTAATTGGGGTACATTGGTAGTATTAGGGGGCCAAGAGCCACAGGCACTGCATACATGAGACAAAAATACTGCACCTTCTTTAAATAACTTGTGTTGTACATACAGATAAGCAGTTTCATGCTTTGCTTGAGCCAATTTAGGGCTGCAGCGAGGCCAAAAGTGGCAACATGTTCAACACACTCCAACCATCTCCCTTCTATCAGCATCACAACCAGACAATACAGATCACCGACCCAGGTGAAAGCAACATTTATTTCTTTGAATTTTAGGGTTTGTTTGTTTGGTTGGTTGGTTTTTTGTTGGTTGTTTTTTTTATTTTTTTGTCATGGTTAGTTTTCAGCTGATCCAGCATGCCACATGAGCAGGGTTCCCAACAACACACATGTGGCAGGAACATGATCCAATGGGTAGAACCACATCTTTTGGCAGTATTGTGCTATTACATTGGCTAAAGATGACTGAAACTGTACTTTGGGCAAGATACAGAGAAAGTGATCATTGTGCCAGCAAGACACAATCTAAAAGTAATCATATTTGTTGCAGTTATTTACTAAAATTATGCAGGAAAGGAAAATGTCACAAAATGTCTTAAAGAAGGTTAAGTTAATTTCATAGATACCTTAAAGGACACTTCATGAATAAGAGCATTGGGAAAAGCATAAAAAAGGAGTGTTTGATAATCTAGAAAGTAGGAATGCCATCATAAATTGACATAACAAGTCAGATCTGGATAGCAAATGTGAGCTGCTTGGTAGGGTAGGAATAGGCTAACAAAGTTGAGAAAACATTGATGCAAATGTTTTGATGCAGCAGAGAAGAAAGCTGATGAAAAAGTGTAGTATCATGCCGAAGCTCCGGGAGGGGAAAACAATGTGTTCTTGGTAGATAGGAAGAAGAAAAGACTAGATTTTGCTAGAATGAAGAAAAAGGCACTTCAGTGATCGAGCTGTAAGAAGAATTTTAAGTGTGAGAACTGACAGCAAACAAACCTCATATTCTAAAGAAAGTATTCAGAAAGAATCAACAGGTTTACCCATGGCCTTGATGTGAGGCCCTACAGTGAGGCTGGAGTGGACACACAAGTTCTGGGTCTCCACAACAGGCAAGAAGATACTGTTCACAGTAATGAAAAAAGGATGCAACAAATAAGGCTTGTAGAGAAGACTGAAAGAGCTCTGTTTTAGCCATCTTGAGCTTTAGCTGGTAGACAAAATGTTTGTCATGCCTGCTGAGGCCTTGATCTTGTGATTTCTTGCATAGAGTGTAGCCAAAGACAAGATTTAAACTTCAGCACAAATTCAAGCAAAAAGCAGTGGCATACCTAAACTTAGCTGTTAACAATTGCCTGTATAAAGAAGAAATAAGCCTTAATTTCCCGAGATCTACCAATGTTAATATTCACCATAGCCAATTTGTTTCAGAAAGTAGTTATATTGTATGAAATATGAACATCTGCTGTAAGGATTAACACTGAAATAGATAAATCACTGTTATTTGAACACATGCAGTTACCAACTGAGATGTGCCTTGATGTTCCCAGGAAAAAGTATGTCAGGATGGGGAAAAAAGCAGAATAGAGACCAAATCCAACAGGGACTGCAACCAGCAAAGCATATGCCAAACCTGAAATGATAGATCATCAAAATATCATATTTAAAATCTCTCAGCAATCTACTACCTTGTCTAGATTAGACTTTCAGAAAGATTTACTGCTGTGGTCCAGATGCAATTGAGAATATGCTTTGTTTTGTAAGTCAGTCACAGGCACACATGTGAGTGAGTATCAGGGCCTGTAATTGACTGTACATCCCATGCTGGTAGCTGAGTGAGTACTGAAAGATGTTCCAATCTTTGCATAGGTAGCCCAATACACAGGCTGAGACAGAAACCTAAGTGGGGAACATTGCTGCAAGAGTGTCCTTGAGAGAAAAGGAGGATGTGTGAAGGTTCTAGTTTCAGACAGAAATGTCAAGCATAAGTCTGAGTTATTGCACAACAAATACACTTCGGTATCTTCAGCTCTTGTGAAAACAGGACCACTTCTTTTCCCAGTAAAAACTAATCTACCAATAGTAAGTCACATAAATTTGAGAGCCTTGGTTCTTCTTCCTTTGCATACCTGTGCAAACTGTCAAATCCAGCAAGCAATAAAAAAAAATTGCTTTCAAAATCATATCCCAGTTAGCCAGAGTTCTCCTTCAAAGATTCTCCAAAACCTGTCAGAGTATGACAAGTCCTGAAGTGCTGGTCATTCTGCTGTGACTGACTGAAGGACTGCAAGCAACACACTTAGTTGCTGGGAATTAGGGACTTCAGGGACCTCAAGACCCCAACATTTTTTGCAAATATTTTGGCCAATTTTTCCTGCAATTCATGTTCTAAAATTTCGAGGTGGTTTTTTTTTAATTATATCTAGGTGTAGATTTGCATTAATTTGGGTTTTTTCCTTTTTTTCTGCTTTTTTTTTTTTTTTTTTTTTTTTTAATGCACAGGTGGGAGACCAGACAGTATATTTTAAAATTGGTTTTACAAATAGATTATATTTAGGATAAAAAAAGACCACTGGAAAAAAAAAAAGGAGGTTATAGTATGAGCACAATAGCTGTGTTATAAGTAATATGAAAGTTCTATCTAGCCTTTCATTTTAAAAAGGCACAGGGATTCTGTAACTGTGCCATTACCTTCAGCAAAGATCTTCCAGCTCTGACACTCTTCTTTGGGAAAGAATCACTTTCTTTATTTCTCAGGTCACCCCCTGCCTGGGGCAGAAGTTTGTAATGCTTTTTTCCTGCCAGTCTCTGCCTTCCTGGCATGCTCCAAGGGAACAGACAGGAGAGAATACTTGTGTCTAATCGGGAATGCGTAAACTGCTTTCTTTGTTCCCATGTAAATCTTTGTCCTCTTCCACAAACACTGAATTTCCATTGAGGGAAAGTGTGGGGTTCACACAGCTAGTTTTGCCTGCTGAAGTCATGAAAAAAAGTGTGAAAATAGTGTAAGAACTTTACTGAGATTAAATTACTGGATGTATCAGGGTTATAGTCAGTCCTGTCTTAGATGGATGCTGCCTCAGGCAGGTTGGTTCTGTCTCTGAGTCTTCCTTAAGTAGCTTATTTGAACAAATTTCTACTTATTTCTGACACTTTCCTATTTGTTCATCTACCAAAAGCTTTACTAACAAGTGGAAGAAGGAAGGAAGGAAAAGTTAACATCGCAAGCCATGTACTCAAAATATCCATCAAGTTTAATTTTTTAAAAATCTGAATACATCACGACCTCCTTGAGGGTTGTCTTCTGCAGAGACCTGAACAACCTTATGAGATAGATGAATTTTAAAGAGGATTAGATATCAAGGTTGCATTATTTTAGGGGAATAACTAGATTTTTGCAGGCAGTTGCAGAAGAACTATAGGCTTAGACAACCAAGAAAGAGAAATAAGACCACACAACCTATCTGATTTATCACAATGTAATTAAAATTTTAAATATCAAAATAAATGCTCTTTGAGTAAAACGCCTGGCAGAAAAGTTAAATACATCCTTGTAGCACATCACAGGAAATTTAAATCTTCTAGCCAAGGAAAGAAAAAGGAATAAATTAAAACCATAAATTATTTATTGCAAAATAATACCTAATATCTAGTATTAAATAACAAGCCTCAGATTTGTAATTCCATCTGCAAAACGTCCCGGTGTTCAGCCGGCTCCCTTATGGGGACGCCCCGGGCTCGCCTGACTTTACCTTGCAGGGTGGCGACGAGGCCGGTGCTGAGCCCCGAGATGATGTCGCTGATCAGCCACTCTTTCACCCGGTAGTTGGGCAGCCACTCCAGGATGGGCAGAAAGGACTTGGCAATCTGAAAGGCCCTTTTCCTTGAACATCTGCGAGAAAACAAGTGATCAACACACCCCACGGAGCTACGATTGGAGCGCCCCAAGAACCCCAAAGTGGCGGAGAGCTGAGCTGATGAACATTTAAATTTGAGGGGCAGTGGCTGTCACAGCCCTGTCTGCCAGAAGGGACGGGACACGTAGTGGTGTCAAAAGCGCGCTCCCTGAGGAAGCCCGCCCTGGGCAGTGCGATACGCAGGGGAGCAAGGATGCGCCCGGCGTGTGGGGCAGGGGAGCAGGGATGCGCCCGGCGTGTGGGGCAGGGGAGCCGGGATGCGCCCGGCGTGTGGGGCAGGGGAGCCGGGATGCGCCCGGCGTGTGGGACTCTCCATCCCTCAGCGGCAGGAGTTTGCGGGCGCCGGGACAGCGCGCCCCCGGCTCCCTCCCGCCGCCCGGACCCACCTGCAGGTCGCCTGCGCCCGCTCGCGGAGCGTGGGCGGCAGCGCCGGCCGCCGCTCGTTCTCCTCCTGGAAGCCGGGCTCGCTGTAGATGGGCCGCGCCACCACGTAGTGGCTGAGCTCGGCCAGCAGCTCGCTCGCCCGCCCGCCCGCGGCCATGGCCCCGCCTGAGCCGGCAAGCGCGGCCCCCCCTGCCGGCCCCGCCGCGCCCGCGGCCCCGCAGCGCTGTCCGCGTCCTGAACCGCGGCTCTGCCTGCGCCCGCTCCCCGGCCTGGGGCAGGGCGAGCCGGCCCCGCCGCAGCCGCATTTATACGGCCGCCCACGGCCCGACGCTTTATTTACGGGGAAACAGAGAGACCCGGCTCCGGGCCGGCCCGGGCGACGCCTCCGTGCGCCCTCCCCCCGGTGCCCCCTGGTCAGCCCCGCTCCGGCCGGCGCTCCCGAGCGACCGCCCCGACAGCGCCCGTGCCCTCAGGCGGGGGCTGCACTTCAAAGGCGGCGGCCCGCGGGAAGGGCTCCGGGGGCGCGGAGCGGGGCTGGCCGCACGCACACGAACCCGCCGGCAGGTGATGGTGGCCTCTGCCCCTCAGCATCTGACCCCCAGAGCCACCTGCCCGCCGGCGGCCGCCGAAGTGCTCGCTGTTAAGGCGAGCCTGAGGGAGTGAGATAGGACCGGCCACTCTCGCACACTGCTTGGCCCGCACGGAAGCCTCCTTGGAGTTCCCAAAGCCTTGCTGCGTCCCATGACCCAAGTTCTGGGAGTCGTCTCCATGCATAGATATAAATGCCTAAATAAACAGCACCTGCTCTCCAAACCACCCCGAGCTCATGCAGCAGCCTCGGTGGGAAGAAGTGGCTCGGGCCCCACAGGCTCTTTGTGTCACACCTGAAAGGAGAGAAGGTGGCCCAGGGCTGCAGCTTCTGGTTTGCTGGAGGAGGCTCATAGGGAATGAGTTTCTTGGCAGTCCTGCTGTAATTTAGTATAACAGATAGGACTGGGGCTGAAAAAGTCAGTCCTGCATGCTGAATACTGCTGGCTACATTTCAGCTCTTCTACCTTACCTACAGAAGACACCCTAGCACAGATCTTGCAGGAGTGAAGCAAAGCATGTCCTTCTCACCTAGGAGATTCCCTGAAGTAAGAATCAGTACCAGTGTTTCAGCCAACACCAAAGAGGTGTTCAGGGCACACACTGAGGGTACAGCATCAAGCAAAGTATTTCCTCAATGACCTACTCAGGCATGGAGTTGGTTTCAAAGCAATTAAGTCCTAACTTCATTTTAGTAAGTGTTCCATTTAGTAAGTGTTCCATTACTAAAATGGAAAGAAGCTATTTGCTGAAGTATTTTTGTAGGGTTAACACAATTCAGGTTTCCTAGTTCTGCAACTGGCTTCCCCTCTGCTGCAGTGTAAGGAAATCTGGGTAAACTGCTGAACTGCTTTGATCTGAGCAATGTTGTATCCAGCACTGAAGCAGCCAGCCTCCCAAAACAAGTCCCAGCGTTTTGCAGAAACCTGTAGGCATGGCACTCAAGTCAGTAAAAGCTGTCTTGCTTCAGAGGAGCAAGGAAAGTGGTCTGATGTAAATGTTACTTAATCCAGGGCTGGAAACTTTCAGATTTTCTCATTAGCAGATAACATTATGGGGAAATAAATGTCATATTGGAAAAGACATATTAGACATATTTCTAAAGCACATACTGAAAACTGAGCTAGCATCAAACCTGAGTAATGTGGTTTGATAATTAGGTTAGAATCCACTCCAGATAAAAATGGAGCACCATGAAAAGCAATTTTGAAAATTAACTTAAAAAAGCTGTTGTAGTAACATTATCTTAGTTCTGAAATGAATACAAGTTAGTATGAACTAGTTAACAAATACTTAGTTCTAAATTAGTTAGTAAACACTTAGCTCTAAAATCAATACAATTAATACAAAATTAATACAATACAAAGACAATGAAATCACTCCAGCAGGTATAATGGCTTCTAGGCTAATCATAGAAGCAAAGAGCAACAGCAAAATCATTTGCAGGAAACCAATGTAGATGCCCTACACTTACCACATAAACTCAAGTTTTCAGGACTGGCTGTGTATTACATATTATTTTCTCCTAGAACATCCACAAAACTACATTTATGTTATTACTTATGTAACTAGGATTTTAGAGAAGTGCTTGATACCAAGAGGAAAAGACATACTATGGAACAAGTAATTAACACAGGAAGGGTACAGTCAGAAGAATCTGAATTGACTGTAACTCACACTCCTTGCAAATTTCTTTCCTGCAGCACATCTGTCTGAACAGTACTCCAAGCTTCAGCACCTCAGGTGATGATATATGGTAGGAGCACCTGCAGGTGTTGTATAGATGAGAACTCTGTAGGACCATGAATCTTTGCAGGCCAGAAGTATGCAAGTTCAAGGACAAGAGGTTTCAAGAAAAAAAAAATCTCTATCTGTATAACACAATGCATTTGAAAAGATAATTATTTGAGGAAGAAGCTAAAGACTGTAAACCCTAGCTCAGAATGGATCCCATACACAGAGACACATCTGTGTCAAATCAGCTGCAAAGTGTTTCTGACCTGTGATGTTGCTGACCCCAGTCAGGATGCACCTCCTTTCCTTTTACCTTTCAAGCCAGAAGGCAGGCTCTTAGTTTTTCATTTTTCAACTTCAGCTTTTTTATTTGGTTGGTTGTTCTGTTTGTTTGTTTTGGTTGGGTTGTGGTTTTTTGTAGGTTTTTTTTTTTTTTTTTTGGTGGAGGGTCTTCTGTTATTTTTTGGAGGGAAGGTGTTCAGGTATTTTTTAGCTTAAAATCTGCATCAGTCTTCTGTATACTTTTGTTTACCTTATTATTTGTTATGATTTTCTAATTAGTTCATGTTCACTTTGTACTTGGTATGAAACAAACAACCTAGGACAGACACACAGCCTGTTTCCAAGACCTCTACTTCACTGTATGCTCTGTTTCCTTAGACCTCTAATGCCCAAGTCATGTCTGGAGAAGAATCAAAGCCTAAGATTTTGTCCTTACTGGCCAAGAATAACAGTTCCTCTCTTCATTCCTCTCACATTGTCCATTCCATACCCTGTTAAACTCACAAAGAAAGGAGTAGTTTAGCACCTTCTTCTTCCATAGTCATAGGAACAGGGATTTAAACCTCATGCTTAGTAAGATGTAGCATATGGTCTCACCACTGAGGTAAGAAGTTATTACACAATCCGCAAAACACAATTATCACCAAAGCTATTGCCTCTTCTGGCTGTGTTTTCAAAAACAAGAACAAATCAAATCGGGCTAAACAGACAGTCTGACCTCAAGCAGCAGGATAAAGGGTTAAAGCAACAGCTTTTTATGTCAAGGGTCTTGCAGATGTGCTTTTATGACAGCAGTAATTGGTGTCCAATTTCCAGATGAAATTTCAAATTTGAAATTTTTCAAATTTCATTTGAAGGATCCTTCCCATATTCACATTCCCTGGTAGTTGGTTTGGGCATCTCCTCCCTTCCAACAGACACACTAAAACTAATATCTAACTCCTGCTAGTCACTAAACATAGTGGGGAGGTTCCCACTCGCTAAACCCTGGTGCACGCAAGTATGTTTGAGAACTCAAATATCCCAGATGTGCTTCATGCAGACCAAGACCACCTCCAGGGAATCTTTTAGCATGTATAGTCCTGGGCTGTATAGCCTGCTTCCCTCTCTGCTCAGCTCTCCCAAAGCTAGAGACAGAAGAGCAAAACCTTTTCAGGGCACTTGCCCTTGCAGGAGGTACAAAAACTTCCTTTGGACCACAGCTGCATTTCAGAGTGGACACAAAACTAGAGGGACTCTTGTTTTCCTCACAAACACACCTTGCAATGTTTGTCCCTATTTGTACATTACCTTATAAACAAAACACAAATGTTACATTTTATAATGGAAAATAAAACATTCCATATTATTCCTGAACTGAGGATGCTCAGTTCTAGAACTAGATTTTCAGACACTCCACAATTAATGCACACAGCAATACACAGCACAGAGTACTGAAGGACAGGAATGACATAACTGAGAGCTGATTTTCCAACTTATCTGTAAAATGACTTGTATCAGGTTGTAGTAGGAGCCAGATTATAGCTGACAGGGGGATAAGCACTGTCCAAAGACATGGCAAAATGAGGGCTTCTGTCCCAAAGAGTAAATTCAGAATTTCAAGGGACACTTGAGAACTGAGGCAGCCATGTAGTACTTTTACAGTAACTTCACATTTGGAAAAACATGTTATTTCAATGCTGAGAGAAAAGCTGAGCTTTCACCCTTTACAAGAAGCTAGGAAAGCACAGCGTCTTTTCAATGAGGCTATGTAGCCAGGGACTATTGTAGCAGCAAACACAGGGAGTGCTAATGCAAGGCTACATTTTCAGAAAAGACTCTGCACAATTTATGTTATCAAGGAAGATGTGTTGTTGCATGTTTGTTGCAAAAATAAAAACAGGGAAAAACATCCTGCCTAGCTACAGGTGCTTTCATTTAAGGTAACACCAAAGCATGCAGCCAGGTCTATTAATATTCAGGTCAGCTCTCATGCACCCACCATGACCTCACTGCTTTCTTGACTCAGCAGAAAAAGGGGTTTATGAAAAAAATATGGAAACACCCCTCAAGTTTTTTTTGAAAACTACTGTCAGTTAAACCTGTGCAAATATTTTTAGAACAATCTCTCCCATGCTTCCTCACTGAAGTACGGAAAATGCACATTTGTACTTTTGTAAAGAGGGAAAAAAGGCAGTGAAACAACCAGGCAATTACTTTGACATTATTTAGAGTATAAAGAGCTCCAAATTCTTACTTTTGGAGACATACTCAGAATAAATTAACTGTCCAACATCAGTACAAAAGTTATTTTGATTCCAACAGTATTAGCAGAGATTTAACTTTTTTCCACTTCTTTCCCACAACACAGGCACATGTGACCAAAATGTGACCCAACAGCCTGAAAGATCAGGAGATAAAAGCAAGAAATTTTGATTCATTCTTTCCCTGTATATCAACCATAACTTAAAACAAAAACAGGGAGTGAACCTAAAGTTGATCAACCCAGACTCTCACAAGCCCTGAAAGCATATCATGTGAAACACTGCAAATGCAAAGTATTCACAAGGATCTGCCATCTACTAGAATTTCCATATACGCTATTTAGACTTACGATTTTACAAAACCCATGTTCTTTCCAAGAATAGAGTTCTACATAATAGAGTTCACAGAATCTACAAAATTTTAATCTGAATAACAGATTATTTTTCTGTGAACAAGTGTGGGACTCCCAAGAGCTGGAATTGTGATAATGCAACTCAGTCCAATGCGTGACCGTCCACAACAGCCAAGTACAAAAATGATGATGGTCATGCTCTGTGACAGGGAAACCTGACAAAGGATCCAAGAAATGGACATGACAGAAGAAGTGAATGGAGACAAAATACAGCCTGTGTGTTTAAGCAGTCTCCAAGGCAGGGAACATTTCCCTGTGGCCCCATATCAAGGTTTTCTGTGTAATCTATTACAGCATGGATCTATTGTGTGTTGAATGTACATTGCATGTCTGAAAATACCCAGCCTCATTCCAGCTCCAAGGAAACAGTGCATACCACCTGTATTCCTTCACACTTCAGTCATGCTCTACACCAAGAAACTGTGTAAACCATTCAGAGTTCCTTCTCAAGGAGAAATATCTTTATCACTGCATTCACGGCCATCTGTTTTTTATTCCATATTATTTAAGATAATATTTTAAGGATGAAAAGGACAGTGCACAACATAATTCGTAATAAGCTTCTAATTTTCTACCCCATTATCTACTTATACTAGCAGAAGAAGAGTTTGAAGTTTGAGTAGATAACAGTAAATAAAAAGCAAGAATTATTTGCTTTTGTTCAGTGTCTTGAAGAAACATAGGTGAGGTTTTTTTTGTTCTCTTATTAAAACCAGCACTTCTTGTTATACCTCCAAAGTTTCCAACCACAGCCTTTGGATCTGACCAGAGATAACATTCCAGCACAATTTTAAATATTTCAGAAAGGGGTGGAGAAAAAAAGAAACAAAGATGCATTCACCTACATCTTCAAAACACGTGTATGCAGGTATGAAAAGTCTGTAACTTTTCCTGGAAGTTTTTATATGAATAAAAAAAAATTTTTGAGTGTCACAGAATCTCTGAAAACACATTCTGTACTACTTCAGCAAGGATAAAGTATTATTTAAAAACAGATGCCTTCTTATTTAATATGAGGCATATTAAATAGGAAGGTATGTTATTATGTTATATGTTATTATACTTGATAAGCTGTGTTGAAATTCTGAGCTAAACAAATTTGATTTCCAGAGTAAGCAAAACCACCACTATGAATATTGTATTTTCAAGAAGAGTTAAACATCACCAAGTTAGAAGTATATTTTGTTCCTGGTGTATATAACTATTAACTATGATGAGACAGCACACTGGGAGAGATTTACAAGAAAAAAATCCAGAAACCATGAACTTAAACAATCCCTTTAATATAACAAACATATCAAACTTTCAAATATAAACTGGAACCAACTAACAAATAAGCTCAAAACAACTTTCTGAATACCAAAAAGGTCTTATGCAAAACAGTGCACATTTATTTGAGGTATCGTATCCATGAAAACAAAACAAAACAAACCAAACTATCTACATTTAAAAAGATTTTTACTTAGCGAGCTAAAGAAGTTAGGTGGTACATAAGGAGTAAACCAATGTAAACAGTGTAAAAATAAAGACTTCTAATACCAGCCAACCCAAAAATGAAATATTCCAATATATTAAAGAAAAATAAACCAGAGGCATGCTAAATATTGTTTGTTAAAATACAGTCAAATCCATGTGGCTAAAGTGAAAATCACAAGCTAGTGAGGTGGATTTGCAAAGGCAATGTTTCTTTCTTTATTTTCCTTAGACTGATTGTCATTCAGTTTTCCCCTGATAAATAAGTTTTCAGCCTTCTTCAACCCACTGGGAACTGAATTTCTAAGATTCCAAGCAGGTGCTGCAAGGAGGTTTAAGTAATTGTCTTTATGGTCTAGTGTGATATACAACCCCACTCAAATGCTACAAGCAATGGTGATCTGTTACCATTATGGAGGAAAAAGCTTGGTACACAAGTTGCTCCAGGTGGAGTTGAAAGATTTTTGAGTTTCTCCTCACGAGAGCAGTGACAAACTCCATGGTAAATCCGGTAAGCCACTTAACATTTTATTTGCAACACAGAACATTTTAGCAACCGATATATTAGAGGAATCTGAATAGTGACCTGCAATGCATGTGCTTTTCAGAAAAATCAAGTTTTGTTTCAGGTATGCATCAGGAACATCAACAGCACAAGCCTTTTCTCATTCAAGCAACTGTAGCGATGCCATCCATCCCAGATGTGCTTACAGGTCTTTCTTATCTTCTGCTTTATTTAAACGTTGCTGAAAAGAGACAGATGAAAAATAATTTCAGTTTGGCAAGATCAGAAACCACTGAGCCCAGATGCCAAATTTTGCCCCTTTGCAGTCACACCTGATTTGTTCATCACATACCTTTCTAAGCTGTTCCCACCAACACTACCCTGCAGAACCCCTGAGCTTCTGCTGCCAGCAGTCAGGGCTGTGCAACCTAGTTCTGCTCCCTTTGGTTTTACAGCTGAGCTGTGCAACAAACTCAGCATAAAACATTTTCTGCTATCAACTCATTTATCCCTGGGAGCTGAATCTACTGTGTGCTCAGTACCTTCTGTTCCTTCTACTCAGAGGTAAACAGAGATGGTAAGGATGTGTGTTTTAGACCACAAGTCTGCTAGAAATGCAGCAGGACTACTATGGCTCATTACACAGGGAAGCACAACAAGGACAGGACATGCATGGTGGTCTTGAATTGAACACAGAGATCAGTTGAGCAATCTGTCGAAGTACAGGGTGAGGCTGGGAATGAGTTAGTGGTTTCACAGAATACAGGAAAAAATATTATAACCAGGTCAAAACTGCCTTTTTTAAAAATCAATACAGGGCTGAACAACTCTTCGTGAAAAGCAGGTCACCGTAATTTAAATAATAATTTATTTTCTCCCAAGACCACTACTTGTAAATAGGTTAACTTTAATTTTTACTGAATTTTGCTCAAGACAGATGTGGGGTATGGAGCATATGAACATCTGTCAGACAACTTAAAAATACAAACTCCCAGTTCTATTTACTGATACTTACTGTGTATCTTATGGGTATTACAGCCATGTACATAAGAAACTCAAACAGCTAATTGAACTTTTGCTTAATATGGTTTAGTTTTTAAAAATTATTTTGTACTTCAGTTTGAATTTTATAGCAGCCTGTTTTTAACCTAGGCTGTTTGTTGGGTTTTTTTATCCTTGTGTATCAACAGTATTGCAACATTTATAATCTAGGATTGCAAAACCATGTTTTAAGAGCAAACAAAATAAAATTACTTTTATAAATCATGTATATACTCCCCCCGCCACCCACACCCCTCCTATAATTTTCTTACAGTATTTCAGTGATCATCACGTGCAAAACCACCTGAATCTTATTTTCCAAGCAACAGTAAAATGGAAGCTAATGATAACCTGAGCTTTGTCAACCGAAGTGCAAAAAATAAAATGCTACTAACTCTGCAAAACAAAATTCTACTATTTTGAAGTAGTTTAAGGAATGCTGCCTGTTGTAACTTTATGCTATCCTAAAGATTTTGGTAAATTCTCTCAAAACAAACAGAATTTTGCTGATACAATTTCAAAACACAGTCCTTGTATGGCAATCCAGAGCCACCTACCTGAAGCTGTTCAAATTCCTTCATCAGATGGTCATATTCTCTTCTAAGGCTTTCAGACTGCTTTTTAACTGCAGCCCCTTCAGTTTTTGCCTTATGGAAAGCTGTAAAATACCAGAATTGGTGTTTTAATTATTACTTGTATCCCTGCAGTTCCTCAGAGCCCTAGATGTGAATCAGGGCTCACTGCAGTAAACAGTCCTTCCTCTAAAATATCTTAGCATTTAAAACACAGCATCCCAGATGGACACAGGAAACTGAGAAGTTGAGGACAGGGAGCAGAAAGACAATGGCCAATGTTCAGAGAGATCAGCACGAGGAACAGGAAGGGCCTCTAAGAAAGGTAGGGGTGAGACCAATAAACTCCTGAAACAGGGACTAGGTTAGTGATGACTGCAGTGTTCTGTCACATTGCAGGAGACAGTTCTAGAAAAACAAAACTCAGCAACTCCAAAATCAAAACTGTCAGACCTCTTAAGAAGAGGAGGGAACTCAAACACTGGGCAAGATTTTCACACAGCACCTGAGACCATCGACAAAACACAGTAAGGAGGAAGATGATACATGATTATAGGAGCATAGACCTCACCTTTCCACCCTGTTCTGAATTTTACCATGCATGAATTAATTGATTAGCAGCATCAGTTTACAGATGAAAAGGCAGAAATGGTGGTGGGTGGATAAACAACTCTGAACAGGTTTTTAACATGAGAAGAAAGTAATTATTACTCCACTCCATCTCAACACAAACTGAGAGCACCTCTACGCTGCAGTACCAAACAGCCTAGGACTCCACTGGGGCTATTTTACAATGCAGGATAAAACAGCACAAAGTGCCATAAAGCCATTAGTCCTAAGCTACTATGTAAGGTGATTTAGATATTTTCATATTCCTCTGCTACAGGTGTCTCAGGGATTGCTGTATTTCTCTGATTCAGCAGCACAGGCATAGTCTAAATCTTGATCTACTCATGTGAAAACAAAGAAATGTTAATTGTTAATGACCTAGTAGGGCCACCTCACATGGCCACTTAGAAACCCCAAACAACCAAATAAAAATTTTATTAAAACTAAAAAAAGAACATTAGCAAATTTCCTTGTTCCCAAAGTGTGAATCTATCCTTTGACTGTGAACTCCCTGAGAGAGATTTCTTTCCCAGAGACCTCCACTGCACTCAAGAACTGCAGCACCTCTAAAAGCCTGTTTTGAAATGATGAGGAGCTAGATGTGGTTTTTGTTAAGCACTGACTTACAAGCACTCTGGTAGGAAGCAGATTTCTCTTTGGGTGCTTTGGGTGATTTGTTCAAATCAGGAAATGAGATTTGAACACTCTCCTACATGCAAGAAGGAGAACTCCTTCACCCAGAATTTCAGTTATTTTTAAATAATTAATTTGAATGTACAGATGAAAATAATTCTCATTTCAGAACTCTGCAAGTGGTTTTCCTGTAACAGGACTTGCACCTACCTTGAAATTCTGGTTCACTAGAGTCAATAACACTTTGGTCTATTGATTCTAACATGATTAAAACATCGTAACTTCTCTTTATTTTCTCCATTCTTTCATTTCCATACTCTTACACAGTTTTTCTTCATCCTTTAAGTCATTTTTGATAGCATCAATACAGATTTTCTGAAGGTTTTGGTATTTGGAATAACTTTGATTTCCACACATGTGACAAGTCCAACCCCACTGCATTTACTCTCTCTCTGATCTCCACACTGTTTAACATTTTCAATAGTAAAATTTTGATATTAATAAATTTGTGACAATTGGATAGAATTTTAGGTTGTAGACAAAAAAAAATACATATGCTATTTCACTTCTCCAAGAATCTGCTAATTAGAAAGATAAAGCTTGTTTTTGTTTGAACATTCTTGTACATGCTGTAGTAAAAAGTAATAAGATCTCACTTCTGAAGAAGTTGTAACTCAATGTTATTGATCTAACACTATTTAGTTATTTATAGCACAGTACTTTAGTTGCAACTAAAAACTACTTTAACACATGAACAAAATATCTAGAAGTATCTACAAGTCAGGAAAGCAAACAAGCTAGTGCATTGTTTTAGTGTTTTGACCAAAACAGATGTATGACAGAAATATCTTGCCTAACCCTAGAAGAAGAAAAAGCAAAGAACAGATTGTCCTTTCCACCTGTGTTGGCTATGGACAAAAACCCCAAAACATCAATAAACCACCAAATCCAGACTCATTCCTGTTGGGGCCACACAATTAAAAGGAGCACCACGTCTTTGACAAGGTGAATTCCTCAGTGCACCCATTTCCCTGATGCCTTGTGAAGCACCAGAGTGTCCCCACACCAGTGCCCAGCTCCTCTGCTGGGAGCACTGCACTGCAGTGCAGTTCATCAGGTACACTGCCTGCCATATGGATCCTATCATATGAACACAGATCCAGCAGGAAACAGGAGATCCTTTGTGTGCACAGCACACTCAGTTATTATTTCTGACTTCCATCTGGCCTGTTACTTTGCCTCCCAGGAGCACAACAGCTGGACTGGCAGCAGCGAGCTCCCACAGCTGACACCTCCCACCAAGTCAATGCAGGAGCAGGCAGATGAGGATGCTGCTGCTACATTCATGCACCCATTGAGAGGAACAATCAGGAAGTTCCAAACACAGAATCCAGCCTCAGTACTGTAAGAGGTAGGCAATCCTTTTCCACTCTGTCCCTTACCAAGAAAAATCAACAAACTATTCCTAGGGCAGTGTTTCAATGGAAGACATTTGTGGAAAACTTTGCACTTATGTGTGACTGAAGGTCCATAAACTAATGTAACATGTATAATCTAGGAAAAGTAAAGAACATGTCCTTTCAAAACATTCTCTGAGTCCTATTCCAGGAGAGACAGTTTACTTCAGACTGCTCTGAATTCTAAGGGTGAGGAATAAAACTGCTCTCAGGAGCTACATTACCACAGCCCGGTAGCTGTAGCATTTCTATGATCTTCTCATTTCAACAACCATGGAGAACCTAACACCAAAACCAAACACCAACAAAAACAATTAATAATTCTGTGAGCATTTCCTTGCACAACTACTAGTCCTGGTTTGACTACATCACTTGACTTACAGTGCTTGCTACTAAGGAAACCATCTGGAACTTACATTAGCATTGCTCACAATACAAGCCTACAACCCAAATGATTTGGACTAGTTGAAGAGTAAAAAAGAGCCCTCTCTTAAAAGAGTTTTCAAGTGAAAAAAGAGCTATTCACGTTTAAGAATTTAGGCACTGACGGCACAAGAGATTTGCCAACAAATACGCTGTAAGGCTGGGAACTCAACTCCAGTCAAGTACCTCCATGCTAATTCTGAATTCTCTTCTTAAGATACAATGGTCAGAATTTAAAATGAGAAGGCAGGGCCAAAAAAATTTACAAATTTTCTTCAAGTACCTTTTGCAACCTCAAATAAAATTTTGTTACAGAAGGGATGTTACAGCATCATTGGATGGCATAAAAAGCCTTGTATAATAAACCCATGCTTGCTGTATGCAGCCATCTCTTCTAATCAACAAATGTGAGTATCAGCTCTTGCTGCATGTGGCACTTCAATGGCTCCCACCCTTGGTTATCATCTCAGTTTTGTAAAAAGTAAGGTTAAGTAAGACAGACCTTGTTCCTCAACTTCCCTCTGCCATTTGCCAAATAACAAGACTGTGACCAATTCTTTAAACTTGTTTGTTTTTAAAAACTTGAGCGCATCAGAGAAGCTCAGTGTAGTTTTCATACATGGCACTAGCCTACCCAGCAACACCAAGGCCAAACTGAACTCTCCCTAGCAGCAGTTTTATGAAATGTATTCCCAAAGTCTCTATTTTTAACAGGTTTAAGTGAGAGCTGTACATCTGTACATGCATACTTTCTAGAACAGCCAACAGTTAGAAGTTATTCCAAAACCAGCCCTCCAAATGAATTGCTGCTCTCCTCCTGTCTCCTACAACACTATGGAACCATGAAATAACACTTGTGTCAGTCTGTACACAAAACAAACCTCTTTAAATGATGCATCCAGGTTCCATTAGAATTTCCTCCTGCCCCATCCATATATAAAGAGAGTATTTTCAGAAAAAGTTGAACTGAAGTTCAAAAGCACCTAAATGACTTTGATGAGCCAGTACATATTTAATGAAGCCCTGTTCCTGCCCCAGCACAAGGACCATTGTAAGGACAAATGGAAAGTTATGAAACTTCTCTTAGGTCTAATCTCATGCCCAGTTGCAGGTAATTGTTTTATTGTGGTTTTTTGAATAGTCTTCCAAACCATCAAAATGAAACAATATCATGGGCATGTCTTCTTTCCCCAGAAAATTCCTACTGGTCCTAGGCCAGTAGCCATACTGAGAACCTTTAATTATCAGAATATTTTGTTAGAAATATGTCTAATGTGTAGCAGGAGAAACATTCTCACATCTGTTCTGGGTATTGCTAGAAATATGTATATTTATTTTTAGGTATCAATGAGACATTTTCATAATATATAAGTGTATCAATAAAATACCATCTCAGAAGGTTTCTAACCAGTCATGTTATTACATGTCTAGGTATGCTAAAAATGGATTAGGCTCTCAAAGTGCTTGCCCCACTGCTGGGTGCTTATAAAGCCCTGACAACAATATGTGGGTCTGCAATAGAGCTGTGAGGAACTAGCCTTCTTTGCTTCATTTCCAAAATAAAGCAAAAAAAAAGCATCAAGTGTAATAGAAAAGTCAAGCTTGGAAAAAAAGCAAATTTGGTAAAAAACCCTTAAAATTAATTTCCAACCCTTCCTCAGATGTTACTAATTTTTGTGCTCAGTCTTTTATTTTGATTCTTCCTCCCCACCTATTCAGAGCACAGGAAAACTTAGGATTTCACTGTTAAGTGAGGAAAAAAAAGTAGTCTGTGTTTTCTGTAAAAGAAAGCTGAAGAACTAGAGATAAGTCTCCTGAAAGTCTACAATCATCTGTCTACACTATGATTTTAGTCAGAATTTCAGGAAGAGGAGACATACAGTGCTTCCTCTTCCAGCTGTAAATACTGATTCAAAACTTTACAGGAAATTTGCATAGCCTTTGATGTCACAGCACCAATCTGAAACTAAACTGTTTTCTTAAATGTGAAGCAGGTGTACATTTAGGACTCCTCCTGGCTGCCACTATACTGACTTAACCCACCTTTCAACTCATAGCCTACTCTAAAATAATATATTACCATGCATCGGCAGCTTAATAAGTGACCCAGACCAGAGCAATGGATATTTGAAACTGCATTTGAAACAAAAAAAGTTTTTCCTTTCAAGCAGCAAAAAAATCACCCAAACACAAACCCCCAACCAACCATGAACAATATCCAAATTTATGACTCTTACTAATACCATAGTTGAAAACCAAACAGTAAGAAAACCTCAAAAATCAAAACCAGTAAAGTTTTAATTTTTTTATGAGTTTTGTCTTGTTTCATGATTAGGTGACACCCTTTAAGCTCTTCACTCTTCCCCCACAGTTTCATGGATTGGACTTTACAGACACAAAGAAAAAGTTACTTTGGTCATGTGAGCTCAGTAGCATGAAACAAATTGCTTAGAAGAGGTAAAAAAAACTTTCCAATGTCAGCTTGCATTTTGTGTAATGCATTGCTCACACTTAGTGAACATGACAGTCAACATTGACCTGACCAGCTGCAGGAATTTCAAAAGAACACAGTAACTTCACATCCTCTAACACTCTATAGAGAGCTGTGTCTAAGGATGTGGTTGTTCTTATCAAGTACTTCAAGCTTTCTGGCTATCAATTTGCTCAGAATAACATACAAGAAAACTTACAAGAAGGTAAGACAGACATACCTCAACACCACCTAGCTGCTCATGGTAATTCCCATACCACCCATGGGGCTATTGGCAATGAGGGGGGTGGCATTAGGAGAAGGGCTGTAAATATTTTCCTATTCACTCCTTAGAAAGACCCTCTCTCCCACTTGTGCCCTAACAAAAGATTCAAGCATGCCTTAATTTATACATCTCTTGGATGGACAACATATCATGGGGAGAATGAAACTGAAGCAGCATGAGGTAAATCTATTTATTCCTTAGCTTTCTCTAGCATTCCTGACTGAAAAGCTTACATTATATTAGTGTTACATACCACCAGTTAGTTTAAATAAGACATAAGTATTTAAATTTTCCATTGATCCTGTCACTTCAAAGGCACTCCCCACCAGGTTTCTTCAAGAAAACAGCAGGAGAGGGAAAACCCACCATCAAACATGCCTGAGAATGTGAACTAATGAGACTCTCTATTTAAAGATTCTTGTTGCTTCAAGTCCAGTTGAAAACGGCTGGTTTACATTTTTTATTTGAATTCCCAGTGGACAGGAAAAAAGGATTCATGAAACACTTCTGAAAAATTTATTCTTGCAGCACTGTAGCAGTCTCAGGCAGTATGAAAGTGGGGCTATGTTTTGATGATAACATACTGTCTCGTACCAAGAAAATTTGTATTTTTGTTACAGTCTGAACATCTGATTAATGTTTACAAGATCGCAGGCTGTGTTATCTTAAAAACACTGATTTCAGATCAGCAGGTGCTCACAGGCATCACACACCTTGAGAGATCCCAGTAAGACAGAACCAAACAGGTCAAATCTGCTTCTATCTCAATTTGGGCTGCCTATAAAGCAGTTTTGACAACCTAAACCTTAAACACGGAAGCTGCTAACAAAAGTAGTATGTTACAAATTGTAAGTTATGTTTCCTTGTAAGCAAAAAAAATATTAAACAGCTAACATCTTAACACCTCAGCTGCAGAACATATATAAATTTAAAATAGTAGTCAAGGACTTTTCTGCTGTCTGACAGAAACCCTATGGTAGTAAAAAACCTCAACCATAATACATTCTCCATTTTATGCAGGGAGAGTGGCTGCTATGTATGACATAAAAGATCAAAATGATACCTAAAAGCAACCTGCAAATGATTCCATATCCTGGTCATTTCATTGATGAAGACAAGTCAACACCACTCAAATATATCAGTCCAACTTGTTAATAATTACAACCTAAGGTGTTCCAATTACACCTTACATATTTTCATAATGAACACATTTACTAAAATACTGGGATGGCAATGGCATGTTTTATCAGTTCCTAGTCAAATGTAAAGAAACCCTATGCCAAGTGTTCTGGAAACAGATGAAGTTAATTCATGCTACACCTAGAATATTTTTTTGACATTCAGCGTTAAACAATCTTTTTCTTCTTTGCAAAGAAGTCCTAACTAATACTCACCATTTGATGTCTTCTGTAGCTCTGCTTTCAAACGTTCAATTTCCTCCTTCAATTTCTCCTCAGTTGCATCTGTTGACACTTTCTTTTTACTATCTCCTTTTCCACTCAAGGCCTATTAAAAAACACAGTTGCTACAATTAGCTTTATTTTCATTAGTCTGATATTAATGCAAAATAGCCAGGGAATGTCAGCCCTGATTTTGCAAAGCATCAGGTTTTATGAAATGTCAACCTGACACAGGCAGAAAGTAATTCTAGACAAAAATCTTCTCTAACAAAAAAAAAACAAAACACCAAAACAAAACCAAAAAACCCACAAACAACCCCCCCCCCCCCCCAAAAAAAAAGGAAATTAACAAGCTCAGTGTTTTAGGTAATGGCATACTTGTAATAGAACAGTGTTATCTCCTACGTAAAAGTACTTTTCATGTTTCATGTCTGCATCAAGTGCACAACTTTCATTTAGATTATAAAATGGATTTTATACACACTAGGACTGTCAGTGACAAAATGCTGCCATGTTTATGAGCAAGTGGTTCTAATTCTCTCCTTGTAGGTTTGCAGCTACTTCAATCTTCAGAACAGTTCCAATATCCAGATTTGATTTCCAGTGAAATCCAGGACAAAAACTAGGAAAGGATCCAGGAAGAGCCCTGTAAACAGCTGACAGAAGAGCAATATATTCCTTGCATGCCAAAAATGTTGGCACTACTATACTTATGCACCCTGTTAAGGTGCAAGATTAAATCCCATAACAAGATCCTTTTCTCATAAAGCTTCTACTATGTAACCACACATCATCTCTGCAAAAGCAAAACAAGAGGTAAATGCTTAATGGGAAAAAGAAAAGAAAAACAACTGAGACAAACAGCTGTTAGGTGAACTAGAAATATCAGAGCTTACTAGGCACAGGCAGGAGCAAAGGGGAAAGATTATTTCAGGAAAAAGAAAAAGAACTGTTTATAAAGATTGGTAAACAATCCAAGGAAAAGAGATAAAAAAAAAAAATTCCAGAAGCTATTTAGTCAAAGAGCTGAGATGACATTTAACTGCTGGTAACAAAACCATAGCTAACTGTCTTCTTTGCTTTGTGCTCACCTCTTTCTATTAGCATGCAAATAGCTATTTCTGTAGACTTTTATATGAAGTCCTGTGCTCCATGAAACCTCTGAACAGGTGACAGTGCAGACCTTGCACACCAGAGTAAACTCACAGAATTTATACTTGCAGCCAGTGCCTTATGCACAATTGCTCTCACTTCTCTCCAATGGTGGAACGAAGCACACTTGTAAATAAACACAAATGCAGGGGCCAAGCCACAAAAAAGCCTAAACCACGGGATGTCTATAAAGTTAAAATATTCCAACCCTGAGCATTTCCTGTGTCCATTACAATGGAGATCCAGCTACAGCATGCTGCCTGTACCTGTGCCTACCTGTGTTTTTGAAAACCATGCAATCATGCACACAAATAAAAACAGATAGGGCTACAGTTTCCAATTTCTGGCTATCATTTACAAGTGGCTAAGAGAATGTGTTGCTAAGAGAATGTGAAAGCAGAACTAAAAAGAGGACTTTTGGCAAAATCTCAACAGGACAGAGAAGAAAAAAAACCAGCAAAAAGACAAATTCCATGGCTGAGGGAAGAATTTGGATCATTTTATACTTGGGAAACACCTAGCACAGACTAGTGATCCTTGTTTTACAATACCTCCCAACTGGATTTTTTTATCCCTTCTAGTACTTTCTGTCCAGAGTCTTCATAGGAAGATTCATTACAAAATTGACAGTGCCAGTAACCATAGACACTGCTTTAGACAAACTGGAAGGAAACCTGCACACACCCACAGGAAATTTAGTTTTAACTATGTGCTGTACTCTAAAAGCCTTCCTATGTCTAGATATCTGAACTCAGCTTAGGGTTCAGTCTCTTCAAACAGAAGTCAAACTGTTACAAGAAAAGATTTTATACATTTATCTTAATTATATCTTTGATGCCTTTCCTTCCTGAATAGTTACATAGTGAAACACAGCCTAATCATTCTTCACATAAAAATAACATCTCTCCAATCTGTTGGTGGTTTTTTTAAGTAAGAAATATTTGGTAGTATTCTCATTAATACTACAGTAGTGTCTATTAAGAAAGGGAAGTATTCTGAAATTGGCTGACCTCCCATAAAAAGAAGAGTACAAAATTCATCAAATACAAAAGATTAATTTACAACTTGAAAAAATACATTCAGAACTGGAAAAAATCCTATTAAGAAGAAACAGTCAGCATGAAAACAGTTATATAGTAGGTTTTGTCATCCTGGACTGCTACAGCCTTAACCTAAACAGGCAACTGTTTGTGATAAAAGGAATAAAATTAGTGTCTTCCTCTACTTTGTTATGACTAAATTCAGAGAGGTATTACTATAATCTATTACTACTTTGATGAAATTTGTACTGGAAAGAGAATTTATTTGTTTTACTTCAGTTTCCTTTGTTAATAAGGTGCTAATATAATTTGTTTTCAGTATTCTGAATTACATATTATAGAAATATTTTTTTTTCAACCAGAAGGAATAAAATGAATAAAATGAACAAGCATTGTGTAGCAAACCATCCTCAGAGTACAATGCACTAACTACTTGCTGTGTAAGAAAGTTACTGAAGAAGCTCAAAGATACCTCCTGCAGCCTTTCGTTCTCGGCCATGTATTTTTTGGCTGCTTCAGTAGCATCATTTACTTGTGTTTCCAGGGCTGCATGAGATGCCATCTCTTTTGCCAACTGAGTGAGAAGGGTAACAGTACGTCTCAATACACTGGTGAAAAAAAAAGTGAACAGAACTGTAATTTACAGCATAAATAAAAAAGCCCAAATCACAAGCAAAAACCAAAACCACAAAAATCAAACCAAACAAAAAATCCAACAAACCAAAACAAGCCCTTTTCTCTCTCAGTACCAGATGTAAAAACAAAACCAGAAGAGGGAAACATCCAGGCTCATACATGACAAATAATAACAACAAGAGAGACAGAAAATATTTTCATCCACTGACATTCTGATTTTTACTTGATACAGAACCTCCCTCATCCTAAATACCCACAGCCATTAAGGGGTCAGAGACCTGGTTGCTTAAAGGCTGTTTAAATACTGTTATGACCCAGTATTTTTAACAGGATTGATCTCCAAACTCAAGAACCAAACAAGTTATGGTAATGAGTATAGGGAAGAAAGAAAAAAAAAAAATAACACAACTTCATAAACAGCCTTGCAAGAATAAAATTAACAGTATGAGCATAATAATCTTTCAAGTACTGTCAATACAGTTAAATAGAACATGTCTGGATGTCAGCATTGATATGGCACCTCAATTCTAAGCTTTGCAAATACTTTGCTTGATTCTTTGCATCACTATTTTCATTATTCATCATGAAGTCTTTCAAATGTTGCTGAATCAAAGCAACATAACACTGAATTAAATTAATGCCTATAATCTAACTATGCAGCTGCTCTTCAAAAAAATCTGAAAATCTAAGTAGTTGACTTTTTCATAACTGAAAGAGTATTAACAGATCTTTTCAAGTTAAGCTTCCTTCCACCCCTTGCTTTTTCATTGAAATTTCATTTCCTTACTTTTTTAGGGGGCTAATATAAAAGCTAAGGCCCCTATGTCACTACTTTTCCACAGGTTAGCAAATTTACTATTGCTTATTAACTTACAAATGCAGGAGTCATTAAAACATCAAAACTAAAAGAGAATCACAGAATCAAGTCAAAAGAGGCTTCCATCTCACGATAAGCAGGACAGGTTAAGCAGATTGCTCAGAGGTTTATCCAGTTGAGTTCCTACCATCTTCAGTGATGGGAGATTCCACCATCCTTCAGGGTCCTTGTTCCAGTGCTTAACTGCTCTTGACAGCAGCAGCACTTTTCTACCACAGGTCAGAACATCTCAGGTTCCTGTTACCTCTTGTCATTCCTTTTTGCATCCACTGAGATGAACTGCATCCATCTTTTTTACTACTAGACAGACAGAAACCAATAGGATTTTCCCTTCAAAGCCTCTTTTGGCTGAAAGCAAAGCTCCTTCATCATCTCCTCATTGGTCATGTATTTCAGCCTCCAACTTTCTCTGTACTCAACTGCAGTACTCCAGTATTTTGGGGAATTAAAACTGGACACAGTCCTGCAGCTGCAGCATTCAATGTGTTATTCCAGAGCAGAATAACCATTTTCCTTGACCTGCTAACTGCATCCTTGCTATCACAGCTCAATACACAACTGGCTTTCTACCAGGATCCCCAGGTTTTTTCCTGTAAAACTGCTTCCTACCCACCCATGCAGCCAGTCTCCAGCCTGGATGCCGTATATGATTATCCAATAAAATGTCAGGCTTTGCATTTGTCTTTGCTGAGCTTCATGAGATTTCTGTCAGCACATTTCTTCAACCTTTCTGGCTCCCTCTGAAAAGCAGCACTGCTCTCCAAGGTGTCAACCACTCTGAATTGGAAATGTGACCAGTTTGCTGAGAGCACACTCAATCCTATCATCCATGCCGTTAATAAAGGCATTAAGCAATACTGAGCCCAGGACGGACCCCTGAGAAACACCAGCTGAAATTCACATTGTTATTATCCTTTGAGCCCAAAGGTCCAGGGAATTTCCCACCCGCTTTTTTCTTTAGCCTGTATCCCTCCACAGTTGGGCTATCAGGATACTAAAAGACACTATGTCAAAGGCCTTGCAAAAAGGATATTCTGCTCTTTATCCACACAGCCATTCACCTCACTGCAGAAGGCAACAAGGATGTTCAGGTATCATCTTTCCTAAGTAAATCTGTGATGGGTATTCCAAGTCATTGTGTCCTTCATGTCCCTGAAGATGTCTTTGAGTAAAATTTCCTTCAAAGCCTTTCCAGGGAGGCCAGTCTCTAGTTTCTTACATCCTGTTTTCTGCCCTCGAAGACAGGTGCAATGTTTGCCTTTCTGCAGTCACCAGGATTCTCCCCAGAATTGTGAACTTTCAAACTAAGCCTTACAATGACATTGGCCAACTCCCTCTGCCATCCTAGGATGTCACAGACTTTTATATGCCCAACTGGCCTATGCACTCCCTAGCTGCATCTTCCACTGCTGGGATGATGTGGCATACCCTGCTGACTCTCCCAGAAGGCACCAGTGAGCAGTGGGCTTCTTGAGATTTTCTTTAGTTTTCAGCCCTTTTTATCCCTCTCTGGTTCAGCACGGGCTAAGAGAGGACCAGGTCAGACTAGAGATGGGTGCCTTTGTCCCACCCAGGGGACAGTCTCCAGGGGCTGTGACCCTCCTCTTCTCTGCACAGTTTGCAGATGAGAGGCTCAGCTGGCCCCAGTGCCCCCTCTGACAGGTAATTTTCCTCACCTGTACCCAATGCTCTGCAATCCCTGAACCCCACAATGCTGTTGTCTTGCCAGAAGTGACAAGCTCCCAGCCTCCTCCATTTTCTGAATCTCCATATACCATTCTTGTGGAGTTCTCCTATTGGCTGATGTGCTAAAATGAACCAAAACTGACCCAAAGAATGAACTAGAGGCATCCAATTACCCATTCACACTAGATGGGGTCTCAAATTGTTTGGGTGATGGTATAGCAGTACAGGGTAAGGCAAGCCAAGGAACACTTTCTCCTCACTTCTCTGACAGACATTTTATCTGTTTCATGGATTAGCAAACCAGCTCTACTAAGAAAAGTCCTCTGATGTAGTGACTACTGGAGGAGTGCTTACTTCTCTTAAATCTGGGGGAAGGCCAGCAGCTCAAAAAAACCTCAAGCAAACGTCTTCAAGAGCAGAGTTTTTATACAAAATAATCTACTGGGGTCACTTGACAAGTTTTCCTCTTTGGAAGCTGAATATAAATAGGATCCTGAGAGATCAGCTTCCAATTCTTTTGTAGGACACAATCTAGCTATTCCTCCTGGAGCAGAGATTAAAAACATATTTGTGCATATTTACTTAACCTCTCTCTAGGAAGACAAAGAACTTGATGTATTCCTGCCACTATTGAGCAAGGCTACAGCCACATTGTTTTTTCCAAAGCTTTTCTGCTCAGGCTTTCTATTCATTTTTCCTTAACACTTTTTATGCTGGATGGTCTGCTAAAACAGCCACACATCACTCAAAGGGGAAGAAGTTTGTTGTAAGTCTGATTCTCTCGTCCTGTGCTCCTCTTGAGTATTGAGGCAATGTCAAGCAGCTCACTGAAGGAACTCCTATGAGGACCAACACTTGTTGTCCAGCCACCAGAAAAATGTACAAATGGAAATCATCAGACCAATATGTCTGTTTCTGTTTGTTCACATTATCTGTGTCCAGTGATTTCATGTGCTCCCAGCCCAACTGATAAGATCTGCAGGTTGTTGTGCCTACTGATTCACAGGTAGTCTTGGTTGCTACAGGAGGGCAGTACAGAACTGCCCTTTCCCTTACCCTGTTTTAGTAGCTGAACTTAGACATCCCGAAAGAGATACCAGACTTAAGAACATATCATAATAGGCAAGTTGCCACAAAGTGTTTGATCTGAAATACAACTGTAACTTTCCTTGAAAGCTGGAATATTATCCTACAGTTCTTAACTTCAAGCTTGAGCTGAAGTGGGTCAGGTCAGGCTCACGCTTTGATTCTTAACACAGCAGAGTGCAATGACACCAGCTTGCCAGATAATAACAATATTTAACAGTACTTTAGTTTTTGAGCAGTTTTTTATTCCAGTTTTCCATGTGCAAAACAAAGGGTGTAAGTTTAAGGAAGGAAATGAGTGAGTAATCCCCAAAGAAACTTCTGCAAAATACATGTTTTCTCCAGCACTCAAAACGTTTCTTTCCATGTGTTGCTCACATATCCTTCCAATCTTCAAACAGTTGTAAGGTATCATTTTCTCTGATCTTACCTGCCTTGCAGCCAATCTGGTAACAATTAATTCTTTAATCTCCTGAAATTGTGTTTCTGACCTTTACTTTACAATTACTTTGTGCAATAGTTCCTGTAATAAATATACTATGTAAACATTCAAAAATGTTATACTTACAGCCAAAGAAATAAGGAAAAACCTGAGAGATACAGGTTTCTTTGAGACCGAAAGAGTTTCATCTGAATATGATCAAAGGCACTGCTGTTGACATTTGCAGCCTTTTCATTCACATGAACAGATGAGTATTTCCTGACTTCTCTAACAGCATCTGCAAACAAAAACAGTCTGTTCTTATTCACATCTGTGGGTGTGCATGCATGCTAAACCAGACTTTAGTACTAGAAATATGTACTTTGATTTTCTGCTCAACAAAAAGTAATAGGACAAATAGTGACAGCAATTATGTTATCCATACATTTCAAAGATTGGTCTTGATAAATCATGAACTGCTCTAGCACATACCCAGAAATACAACAAACCATTGCCCAAAATATGCCTGAACAGGTATTTCAAACACTTGTACCCAGTGGATCAGGTCAAAGCAACTCACTCTACAGATGTTACCAAAGACCCTATGGTGTCAAAATGTCACTGCTGACAACTGAGCTAAAATTCCCCAGTGGACAAACAGTGAGAAAAGAGAAAGAAAAGCAAAATGAAGCAGTATTTTCTCAAGTACTTGCTTTACACAGAGTTTTTTTAAAGATATGCAAGTGTTTTAGTAATGACAGAAGGGTCTACTTTATACTTCAATCATAGAGGGAAAAAATTATTTCTTTAATATCCATTAAAACAGGAAGACTATAGCAACACAGCAGTAGTAACAGTAGCAACTACTAACTGTAAAAAGATCAGAGAAGGAAAGCTACAACTCCGCTTTCATCTGCCTTTCATACATCTTTCAGCTTCCTTTCATCCATCACATACTTCTGATAGCACTGCAAAAGGGCCAGTGCACTGCAAACACCTTTCAAAGGACAAAATAATTAATTAGGACTTACGTCCACATAAACCCCAAACCTAACCCAGTTAAGAGTTCATATTACTATCTTTAAACATAAGTTCATCAGACATTCCTACAACCAATACAGCACCTTAAATCTCCTCCTGCACATCAATAAATCGTCATTTCATGACATGTTCTTGCAGAATACTTTGGCCAGATGTTATTAAATTTTTGCTGAATTTGTCTAAGCAGGCAAAATCAACTCCAATGAAAACCATGAGTGACTATCATCACTCATTACTGTCTCTCTCATATGTCTGAGTAATTTGGACATTAAAAAAACCCTGAAATGAAGCTTCAAACAATGCCTCAAAGACTAGGAGCAAACAAATGCATGTCCCTGTGCTATAGGAAGAGTCTAGGCCTGCAGTAACCTGTCACTTCTTGCTATGGGGCAGGTATCTCATCACTGCTTCCCTTTAGCCCTGTTCTCTCTTTCCACAAAACCAATGAGCATCACCAAGTCAAAAGCAAATTTGGCCCAAGTTTTCAACAGCAGTTCAACAGAGTAAATCAAATACATTAGTTCTCAATCTTAAGCCATTCACTGAAGACCTACTTTTAAGAATAATACTAAACATAATCTTTAAAAATTAATAAAACAGTCTATTTGAATTTCTAGTACTTTAAATATTAAGAATATAGTCCTATAGCCTAGTCTGACATAGTTATATATGTTTCCCTCAGCAGAAAATAAAACCATGCATTTTTTCTTTCAATTCCAAGTAGCCTGGAATTAAGTAGCATGTATATTCTAAGGCACTGGAAACACTTATCCATGGAGAACTACTTAATATCCCCAAAACCCAGGAGAACTGCTTTCATCACTGAAATACAGAAGATGCCTACCTCACAACAGTCAGGACAGACATCAAATTAAATCAGTCAGGCATATGGTAACCACTAAAGCTTTACTTTTACTTCACAGACCTTAGGATCCACCCATAACAAATGGAGCCAGCAGCTGTTTTGTATCTGTGCTGAGCAAAAGTTTTCAAACAGCCCAGTGCTTTGATATATTCTGGTCTTCTACTTCAACAGCAACCAAAAGAAAGAGTGCCATCTGCTGCATGAGGTACAGCTCAGCCAAATTCTGGTGTCAAACAAGTTCATTTACCTGTGTGACAAAGTCTAGGCTGCTGCTTGGTTTCCCTAAGCTCCATTTTTCCTTCTCATTCACTCAGTATAATACAATTGCATTTGGATTCCCAATGTGGATGCAGCATTAGCCCTCTCCTCTTTCGTTTCATTGTATAATTTTTCAATAAATTAGCTGACTTACACTAGGCTTGAATCCTTTCCATTAGTTTATTCATATAAACTCAGTGTACCAGGTTTCTTTTACCCATTTGTTAAGAAATTATCTAACACTTACCAAGAAACAAGATGATCAACAAAACTATTATTGTAAGGAACATCTTGTTCCAAAATACTGCCATTTTGCTCCATAGAGGAAACATAAAAATCTTCTGCCATCTGTAAAATAGAATTGTGTTATTCAAAAATAATTAAGCACTAAAAGAAGAGCATTATAACCCCACAGAAGAGAGCCTTGTTATTGATAAGGGACTTGTATAACGTCTCTGAACAGCTGCTTTAACTGCTATATAATTTGGGTATATGTTAACTTATCCAGTAATCTAACTTCTCTTTTTTTGTTGTTAATACTTGCAAATTTTTTGCATGATAGCAGATACTCTGCAGATGTGTTTTATTTTAGCTTATACTTTGGCTTTCATATATTGTATTCAGTCCTGAATATAACAAGGGATAGGGTAAAGACTGTAAAACCACTTCCATTATTTTTATTTTTTAACCACTAGTACCTCTATTAACTCTGAAGTACAAGGACTGTTATTACATTCTTACTCGTAATGACAACAAAAAATGCAAGTCTTGTGTTCATATTTTGTTAAGGCTTAAAATCTCTTTCCCAGGCATAAATTTGCTGGCTACAGAAGTGACTTCTGGTGAGGCCAACGGTGGTGTAGACTACTTCCTTTTTTTGAACAATTAGTTGTCTATTTGATATTGCTGCATGAAGGGCTGTAGCAGAAGTCACACTTGCAGCACAAACAAAGAGCATCTGATGTGCTCAAATGAACTGAAACAAGTGATAACAGAGCACCTACTTGTCCTTTGCTGCAGGTTAGAATCAGTGCTACTGCACAAATGAAATAATACCTGGTCATGCCATAGGGATGTAACACAGACATACCACTCACCATCTGATTATAGGAGGTAAAATTTCCTACTTTTGTTAAGACTATTTATGCTTACCAGAGACCGTTCGCCCTCTAACAGTGGTTGTCAACCTACTATTAATTTAAATGAAACTGTAGCATCATCTCCTATAGCTCTTTCCAGCTCTCCATCAGAAAGAATTAAAATGTTTTTGCATTGTGCATGCAAAAATCTCATTGAAGTCTTCCAGCATAATCTGAATTCTTTATAGCAGACAGCCACAGTCTGTATCAAACAAAAAACTTACTTTGAGCTCAAACAAAACCAATTCACTAACTCTTTAAACATGCAATTTTCCAAGCTCCATCCTGACCTTCAGTTCAGAAGTGATTCTTTGAGGTATGATCTTAGATAAACTACACTGCCAAGTTATAATCAGGCTAAAAATATGGATCTCTTTACTGGAAAATCTTCCTGTATTTTCACATTTATTTTCCCTCAACAAGAATTAACATTCACATTTACTAACACTTGGTTTTGGTGACAAAAGTCATATAAATATAAAACTTCTGTACTATAATACTAGCCACCAGCTTAGTGTACTACACCTTGTAGAACAAATCTGATCTGTCTCTGTATATTGGCATTTTTATACTGTCAATTTACTTGTTCCCCAGGAACTTATAAACTTGTTAGCAAATTTGAAAAAAAAAATTTAAAAAATGTGCACACACAAGAGAGAGAAGCAATCCATTTGAAAACTGACAACCAAGTAAATCAAAACTTCCAAGAACAGCAGTTTCCCACCTGTCAGTAACCATGCATGCCTTACTGCTGACAGAACCAGCTCCCAGGCCACTGAGATGTGTCAGGCAGAGCTGCTGCCCCCTGGTACTGTCACAGCAGCTAAATCTGATTTTTAACCCCACAAAATTCCTGCAAGTTTTGTTAAGAAGTTAATTGCATATACCCCATAAAGGATAACGTGATTTCACTCTTTCAGAAACCACTGTTCAGAGGAATAGCTGAATATGCTCCAAACAAAGCATACAAATCTATCCTTTCCATAGAATTAAAAGCACTGTGTTTAATATTTGAATAAATTTTGGTAAAGCTGCACATTAGGAATTTGCTTTTCAGCCACAAACACTGAACTCTGTTTGCACCATAAGTGAAAACATATTTCAGTACTCCCAAAGTATTCTGCTTGTGACATCAGCCTGCAGAAATTCTTGCAGCTAGTTTCCTCACATAAGCCATTAATAATCTGATGATTATGACTCCCGTAATACTCCTCTCCTCTTACATAGTTGCACTTTTGCTTAGAGAACAGTAAGAAATACAACAACTCAGTAGTCTATGTTGAAATGCTGAACTCCTTGCAAGTCAACTTGTAAAAAACCAGAGGCTGAATTAGATTTCAGAACAGTTTCCATTTCTCAAGCTGAGGACACATGCCTAATCATTGGTATTAGCTGTGGAGGAGCCAGTCATTTTCAAGACTCCTCCACAGGTTTAAGTAGCTAAACCCAGACTTTCCACAACAACTCTTGCTCCTTAACAGGATGGTAAATGCTACATCATTCTAAATACATCTAAAGATGCAGGAAACAAACATGCAACAGTTTTACAGAGCATTGGTGAGACAGCTTTAAAGTTTTGTTCTGCTTTTTGTTTTGGGGCGTTGTGGTTTCTCACTTTAAGACTCCTTCTTTTGTGGGTTTGGTTCCTCTTGGAAGACTTACTGATATCCTAAAAAGAAAGCAGAAGTCTGCTTCTCTGCCTCCTGCAGAGAATCTAGCTTTATTTCCTGTAGGGAAATAATATTACCAAATTTGAAGAGCAACTTACAGGAAACAAGATAATGCTGTAAGTCAGGCCTCTGCAAACACTAAAGGTAATAAACTAATTTTGTTTCTTTCCCTTACTGTGTGCATTTATTTTACAAGAATTTATTATTTTCTTAATATTTGTGTTGTGTTCCAGAAGTAGTACTATTTTCTTAATCTATGTATGAGTTTTTATAGAGTTTTACAGAGGTCTTTATTCCAGTAGTCCTGAACCTTCTGCTTCAAACTCAACACCAGTTTTTTTAAACAAGTGATCACAAACTTCTTGCAGCCGTTACAGTTTGCTGCTTGCTTTGAGTATCTGACGTCTTATCTCTTCAACACCCACAACGCCTAGCGTACACCAAAACATAAAACTGCACCTCACAAATCTGACAAACTGCTGAGAAAACCGCACTGTCCTCTCATTAATTACTGCCTTTCTCTACGCTGCCTGCTCCCCAGCTCTGGGAGAAGCCGTCTCACCTGCTGAGCAAAGCCGGGGGCTCCTCTGGGCACCCCGACCGCTGCCCCCGGATGAATCAGCGCTGCGTAGAAACCGTAAAGCTCCTTAAGCAGCCTTGCGATTCCTGCAGCTCCGGACACTCGAGTCCCTGACAGCATTCCTTCGGCTTTGTTTACAACTAGTTCAGGATGCAGCAAAGCTCCGTGGTTATGAAAATAAACCCAAACTGGTGAGAAGCGCAAGCTGTGTTGCTCAGCACACCCAAGTCCTCCTACCTCAGCGGAGAAATGAACGGCAGGCAGAGCACGAGAATTACTCCGATTTCGCCATACAGGAAGGCAGCCACTGCCGTCCACTGGAAAGTCATCGTCCCGGCGGCCTGCGGAGGAACGGGCGGCTCTGACTTCCCCTCCCGAACGACCCCGGGGACAGGGAGATGGGCACCGGGACAGCCCGGGGCCGCGCCGGCCTGGCGGGCAGAGCCCCGCGGGTTCCTCCCGCCGCCTCCCGCCCCCCAGTGCTGCCGGCGCCACCCGTGCGGCCGCGGAGCCCCGGGGCCGCCTCATTCCCGCTGCCTCCCGCCCGGCCTGCCTCCGAACCTCGTCAGCGCCGGCACCCGGCGGAGCTGATGGCGGCCAGAGGGCGGGAGCGGGGCCTCACCGTCCGGGGCTACGGAAGCGCGGACCGGTCTCTCTGCCGGCACAGGGCGGGGCGGCCGGGGAACCGGGGTGTCGGTGCGCGCACGGTGCCGCCTCCGCCCTGCCCGGGGGATGTGGGCCGGGACGGGGCTGAGTGACACGGCGGGGGCGGCGCGGAGCTGCCGCCGGCCGGGCCGGGGAAAGGTGCGGGCGGGGGAGGGATGCAGAGTCCGAGTCCGGCCCGGTCACCCCCAGCGCACAGGCCGCGTTCGGCCCGGTCCGGCCCGGCTGCCCGGGCACTCGTCGGTGCCGCACCTCTGTTGGGAAACGCGTGGATCTACGCGCTGAGAAGGGTTCAACTGAGTATTATCTTTTTCCTGTGTAGGGAATTGGCTGTAAGCATTTTGCTGCGGAATGCTGCTGTGATCATCCCACCGCTCCATGACTCGAGCTTAATTGGGAGTTCAGCTCTGCTCTCCAACATTATCATGAGTTTCTAAAGTTCAATTAAAATACTACGTGTGTCCATCCATCCCCTCCTTCAAGTGTTACACGACATAAATGTATTAAGACCCAGTAAGTAGTTTTCTCAAGGAGTACAGGTCCAGCATTCATAAAGACAGCACAAATAACAATCCAACAACAGTCTCAAACAGGCCTGTGTTTGGGCCTCATGAATAAAACAGAATTCCTTCAGAAAACCCTGTTCCATCCTACGGTCCTGCTCAATGTTTTTTATCTGCATACCAAGGCTCCAAGCACATTATTTCCATTTAATTCTCCTTCTTTGCTCCTATATAAGAAGGCCATGCTCTGATCACTTTTTCCTTTTGGTCCTAACAGATGCTGAGGTGCTGTCAGTGCAAGAGGTTACCTTGTCTACCTGGGCATCACCAGCACTCTTTGACACAATTACTTGCTTTGGGGAATTCATTCCCAATTAAGTTCCATCAACATGAGACATAAAATGCTGTGAATAGTAGTTCTTTGTTACTCTAATCCACTGGAACTGACATGGGGTGGGAAGTTCTTGCATAAGCAGTTTTGAGCAGAGCTGTTTGCAGCTGCTCACAATCTGAAATTGTTTACTTATTTTCCCAGGTCTGCAGCCTGGGGATGGAGCCAGTGTGTCAACATTTTTCTAGTTGCTGCCAAGCAATGTCTGGATGAAAGGTTACATTCCAAATAATTGTTTATGCACAACAAATACTGGAGAGAGATATAAGGAGTCATTTCAATCCAATCTACACAGTAGGAATAGCCCCAGTTTTAAGTAGTATTTCTAACACATTTTCATAAACATACATTATCAGCACTATAGACAAAACACAACCTCTTAGAATGTTCTGGTTATTACATTTTAGTTATTGGCCTACAGCCAGTATACTTCACTGAAGCTGTTAAAATGTGAATAAATACTTTCCTTTAATTACAGAGCAGTTTCCATTTCTGAGCTGCTTACTCACCTTTCCAGCACTGTAAGCTGCTCTCCCAGTAGCACAGCCTCATAATGGTAGGACTGTATTCACTTGTCCCTGATGCCAGAGACTTGGAGCCACTTTTTCACTTTAGGGGCTCCATAATATCTCAGAAAGGCTCACTATGAGTATGATTGCTGTGCACTTCCCTGCAGCTGATGCATGTTCCCCACCAACCCAAAATGAGATAGGAAGAAAAGAGAGGTCTCCTGCAAACCTCTGTGAGACCTCTCTTTTCCTGTTGAGTGCACTCTGCTGCTCCTGGAAGGAATTCTAACTGAAGCTGTAGAAGGGTTGTTCATCTAAGGCTGTCTCTCATATACTGAACCACCATATGATGAATATGATGCCATATTATATATATATATATATATTTATATAATGGCTGTCTGCTTTAGTGAAAAAAATTCACAAACCTTCAAGAATCACAGTTAAAAGGAATACCTCCCTCTGCCATTAGGGAAGTGAAAAGTATTCAGAAGCAGAAATAGGAAATGCCTGTATACTAACGGCTGGTTAGAGGAGTGAAATCAACTCATTCTCTTTTGAAACAAAAGGAAAGTTTAAACTTGTTCTGTTTTGGCTTCTGTGACAGCCTTATCATCACACACTGCTTTTGCCCAACCATCAACCCAAGAGATCTAAAAAGCCTAACAATAGGCAATAGAGAAAATGGAATTGTACAGGCTGTGTGCAAGTGCTGGGGTTACCGTAGCAAGATAAAAGTTGCAAAAGCATAGAGGTATTATGAGAATATGGTATTGTATGGCAGGGGCGTTTAACATAAAGAACAGGATCAGTTAAAGGAGCAAAGAACCTAAAATAGGAAACAAGGCTTTGGATATTATATTACTTGCTTTGTACTTATGCTACAACATTTAAAAACTAGGAAACAGAAAGACTGACCACCTGGTGACATTAAAAGTAACATATACAGCAGAAGGACTACATCCAGTGATTTTAACCTGGAAATTAGTATTTTTCCACATTCAAATATCTTATAATGAGAAATATGAACACATTATAAAAACAACCCTGGTAGCTGAGTAACTCTCATCCTTAGCAATTTATGTATATTGGAACTGCGTGGTGTTCAAAGTATGGCTTAAAGACTCCAACTTTGCAGTTCATTCTATAGAAACACAGTGAAGTATGTTCAGATGCATACAAAATTCAGAATGGAAGGTGAACAATTCATTTCACCCTTGAAAAGGGATGATGAACTTCCATTGACTTTTATGATACATAAAAGGCCAGATCAAGCACTCCATAATTACTACCAATATTAACAGCAACCTAGGTCTTGTACTTCAGGCAGAAATCTCTGTGATTAATCTCACACAGGCACAACAACTGCTGCCTTCAAAATCATCAAGTACTCAGTTCCTAAATAGGTCAAGGTATTTACAGTCCTCTAAAATTCAATTTTCCCAATACTACAGAAAAAAAATAAAGCCTTTGTGTTGATTATATATAGTAAATCTTCTCTGCTCCTTGAGGCTAATGGGAGTTTGCTACATATAGTAGTTGCTAGCCAAATCATAAAACTCTTAAGAAGATGGCAAAAAAGGGCTTAGTTAATACTTTCACAAATCCTTTTCTTCTACAATTCAGTTGCATAGTTTTACTTCAGAGGAGGCTGGGGGCATTTCAGAACTGAGAACAGTATTGCAACATAACTGGATGAACTTGATACTGGAATTTTTGGTAGTACAAATTCCCTAGTCATGCAGTTGGGAAGTAAGAACTTTTGCTCTAAAACTGGGAGCTCATAATTTACATGATAAATATTAGTGGGGGAAAAGTGAAGTATTAGAAGTAGTATTAATTGTAGAGGACACTGCTGGGAATTTACCTGGAATGCTAAACAGAACTGTGCCCAACTAACATGAAGAAAATATTACAATCCAGAAGAGTGAAAAAATAGTTGTGTGAAGGAATGGACACACCAAAAATGGTTGCAGAGGTTGTCTCAATTGGCCTAGGAGAGCAAAGCATGTCTGTAGTTTTCCATTTGTTAGCACATTGGGAAGATGATCATATCAGAAGAGTTACGTAACTTTGCTGCCTTAAATAGTGAACTGGACCTGATGCCTTGGGTCATGCCTTTCAAACTTTTGTTTATATGCCTAAATCAGACATATTAATTATGAAAAAGAATCAAGTATTTTATGCTATTGCATTAAAAAAACAGTGATAATTTAAGATACCTGAACTATGGAAAGATTTGAGGAGTAGCATCAAAAGCAAGCTTCCCTCCTCCAGATCGCTGTCCAATAAAAAAAATTACAACTGCATACAAAACCAAGTCATTTATTTATAAAATCTGGAAATATTCACATGTATATTCATAGAACAATCACAGTCAGAAAACTCGGCAATTTTTGGTATGAATTTCTGTGTAAATGTATAAAGAAAAAAATTATTTGATTACAAATAATTGTACTGTATAGTTTTGTGAAATTTCCCTTGCAGAACACATGCAGCTGGTGTGTAATGTTATTATCTTGTTCTAATTTTCACTATTTCACCTCGATGTAATGATTAAAAGCCAAGTGGCTGTCATGCTTTGATAAGCAACATGCCAGCAGGCAGAAAGGACTGCAGGAGCCCCACTGAGAGAATCTGTCAGCTTTTCTTTGACCTAAAAAGTTCTGGTTTGGTAGATGATGGGGATTTAATCTTGTATACAATTATTCTGTGGTAGATAAAAACCCCTGAATTTAGTTAGATTAAACTTGAAGTCTTGTAATTAGATTCAGCTAAGTTTGTACATAAACTATCTCTTTTTTCTTTCCCTCTTCATTTTCCTTCTTCCTTCTTTCCATAATTGTTTATCTATTCTGTGCTTCTTTTGCTCTAAGAAGTATGGAATGTTTCTAAGTTATAAATAACAGAGTTTTAGGCTGCAAAAGAAACATCAAATTTAAAAAAGGATAGTATGATGGGCTTTAAGCTTTTGTTATCTAAAGCAAAAACTTCTACAGTGGCTCCCTTTGTATTCTTTTGGTCTGAAATTACTGTCATTATCTATAAATAGTCCTGATTTTAGGAGGTTTAATGTAAGAAAGGCCCTAGTTTTGTAATCATATTGCTGTGAGCAATTATCTGGTGAAAAATTAAATTACTGGGACCTTACAATAATCAATCCTCTCTGTAGTAATGCATTGTAATAGAATTCCACATTTGTAGAATCCTGAATATTCTTTAGAGCGAAAAAAAGAGACATAAAAATATAAAGTATCATCCAAATAATAATGTTTTGCTGTGTTGAAAATACTTACACAATATACAAATATGACTAAAAAGTAAAAACCCAATGAAAACTTTTACAGTTTATCGACAATTGCAAAATAGAAGTTTTCATAGGACTAACATACTTTCATTTGCCCCAAACCATAATGGTCATTCAGATAATCTAGTACTGCTGAGGTACTTGATAAAACATTGAAAACTTTTTTTTCTTGTTTTGAAGTGATGCGCTCCATCATGTACATTAAGTGGTGGTGAAAACACGTAAAAGGAGTTCCGTGCTCAAGGGCGATGTCAACCCAGTCCTGGATGCACTGAAAAGGTGTCTCTTCATATCCTGCAAACATGGCTGGATTTGCCAAGAGTCCTCTAGCCACCATGATACCTTCAAATTGGAAATGAAAGCAGTAAGTTACATTCTAGTTTCAATTTTATGCTAAATCTTCCTGTGGAGTTTGTACAGCACCCCTTAGGACACCCACCCAAAGCTTACAGATAGTAATGAGAGAACAACAGGGATGAGTATTACAGCTGTATCAGAGAAATCCATTGAACAAGGCAAACCTCAGAGCATCTACAACACCTACCCACACATTCCAGAAATTCTGAAACAAAACACAGGTCACAGAAGCATTTCTTCCCTTCTTTTGAAACTGCAACTAATTAGTACTTTGTTCTTATTCGTTACACACATTTATTGATTTGTAACATAAAATTATGATGGGAAGACAAAAGAGAACCAATAATTTTCTGTGCAACTCAGTCTATTCACTGTTCTTCTTCCACTAAGAGCTCAATGGCTCAATTAAGTACATTTTAGGACTCTTGGTCTGCAGTAAATCTTTCTGAACAAGCATGTAGTGTATTTGCAACTCTACTCCAATACTGTCAGACAAACCCATACAAGTTCTATTGTAATTTTTCTGTGATTAAGGGTTTCTAGTTTTCTGCACTATCAAGATATAATCTATCACACTCGGTCTTTTCTTAAAAAATAGGATGAGGATGATCAAAACTGAAACATTTATTTTGTTATTGTCCATGACAGAAAAAACTGAATGCTTAATATTTTTGCTATGGAACAAGGTCAGCTGGACTATGAGAACATTTTTTTTTGTATTATGCATTTCCTTTCTGCTCTGTATTTGGGGGGAAAGTCACTGTAAGCAGCATGGCAGCTCAGTTCAATTTCTGTTGTAGCTATTAAACAACAACAGTGTCAGCAGAAACCTGCCACAGGTACTGCTCTCTTTCCTGTTTTTCTCTAGCTGGAAGACACAAAGTCTGTAGATACAGATTACCTTTTCAGAACATATACCAAATTTCCATACTGTCTTGAAATGACAGACAGTTGCAGGAATCTATTGTGAATTCTATGACTGAAATGAAAGTGCAATGCCTCACTGTGTCCTTGAAGTTAACCATCTGCTTAACAATATATTCCTTTTCCACTGTGTACTTACTGTAGGAAATCTGCTCCCATGTGCAGGAAGTAAAGATTTCCAAGTGGAAGTTTACAGTTCTTTAGAATTATCAGCTCCATAAAGAGACAGAATGTCTGAAGGTCCCCCTGAACTCCACTACTTGAGTAATGAGATAGCATAATTAATTACAGAGCTTTTGTAATTTGCCTCAGAAATAATTATTTGTGGCTTTGAATAGCAGTGCTCTAGTGTTCTGATGATCACCAGTGATTCTGCTTATGAGTTTTTTAAGGCATCTAAAATACCCTCTTTCATTTGTCTCCTCAAGGAGAGAAAGCACTCAAATCATGTCCTACTTACATTCAAAGCAAATACCTTGAAACCTGGTAAATGTACTTAGAAAACAGAGTATGTTTAATCTTACCATCTGCTTCTGTCAAGTGATGAACATTTTCAGCATCTTTTAAAGATTTAATGTCTCCATTAGCCACAATAGGTATAGACATGCTTTGTTTAATTATTTTAATTGCATCATAATGTACAGGTTGATGCCTTTCTTCTATACTTCTCCCATGTACTGTAATCCATGAAACTCCAGCTGCTTCAGCTTTCTGACACAGGTCAACTGTTCTTTTTAAGTCCTCATGGATCCTAAAATTGCAAGGAATGAAAGCAGTAGGTAGTAAATTTCCTGGCCTATATAAAAAGCACTCCTCCATAAGGAGGAATTACCACAGATTTCCATAAATAACAGTATAAAGCCAATATTACAGTTGAAAAACAGTGTCTGATTTTTGAGCTGTTTTTAAGATATATGACTTTAGTGTATGGAAACTGGTATTTAATTTAACATTTTCCACTTATATCACATCTCTGTAATATACATGGCAAATTTTATAAAGATTGAGCAAGGGTACCCAAAAAATCTAAAATCAAGGCCATTATTTTGCATATTTTGTGGGGGAAAAAATTTGGGGAAAAAAATCTAAGTTATAACAGTCCCCCTTTCCAGAAGGACTGGAAACTGAGTTGCAACTTAAAAGACAAATAACAAAAGGCACGTAGGATATATGGCTAAATAATGCATCGAGAATGGTCATAGAATCATAGAATGGCTCACTGTGGAAGCAACCTCAACCATCATTCAGTTCCAATTCCCCTGCTATGGGGAGGTCCTGGATCTTCCACTAGACCAGGTTGCTCAGAGCTCATCCAACCTGGCCTTCCAAACTTCCAGGGATGGGCATCCACAATTTCTCTGCACAACCTGCTCCAGTGCTTTAGCACCTCCACAGTAAAGAATTTCTTCCTAATTTCTTTTAATCTAATCATGCCCTCTTTTAGCCTGAAGCCATTCCCTTTTGTCCTGTCACATCATGCCTTTGTACAAAGTCTGTCTCCATCTTTCTTGTTCACTCCCTTTAGGTACTGGAAGGCTGCTGTGAAGTCCCCCTGGAGCCTTCTATTCTCTGGGCTGCACACAAAGCAATGAAAAACAAGTCTACAGAAGTTTAGATGCTGATGTAGGGAAGCAGAATGTATTCCTTACAGTAGCTGTGGGACCAGTTCTCAGTTTTGTTACCCATCCCTTTATACTCAATTGCAACTGTGGCTCTGCTCTCTAATAGCTCACAAAGCAAATCCTTGTGGTGATACAGACTGTGTACTGCTTTTCTTTTATAGAAGCCCTCATCTTTTAATTTGTACTTTCATGTAGTTTGGATTGCAAGAGAACTCTAGCTCACGGTATGTTATCTGGGTAAGTGGTCAAAGGCTGTGCTGGTTCTAAATTTTCTAATACTTGCCCTAGCCATTTGAGTCAAAAAATCTCAGCAGTCTTCAAATATTAGGAAGTTACTATAATGTGTAGTATTGCATTAACAGAATTATAAATATTATTACTATTACACTAAATTCCTTAAGAAAAAAAGAGATTCTTCCATGTACCACAAACAGCAGTTAAGTTAGACCTACCTTATTTTAATAGACACTGAAAATTTAGGGTTGTCGATCTGCCTCCGTACGTGTTTCACCATATCTTTAACAAGCTCAGGTTTATTTATTAAGCAAGCACCATAACCTTCTGACATTGCCCATCTTTAAAAGAAAAAGAACACTCATATTCTACATCTGAAGAAATGCAGATCAATATCAGTTACATACATCAGTTTCTTTCCTTATGACCTTCAGAATGTGAGGTTAAGTGAACAGAGATAGTACTGGCTGCAGATCAATTATTTGTTTGCAGTTTGGTATAGCTTTTAGATACTGGTTCAGTCTCCATTGTGCTACCAGAACTTTGGACAAGCTACCAACTTCTTTAGGTTCAAAACAGACTCATAAGGAAAATAAATTAAAATTTAATCTACAGTGCATGCATAAAAGAAATAATTTGATGTTTCCCCTTCCCTCTGTCACAGATTTCTTTTAAACAGATGACAACTTCATATTGAAAAGGAGGATTTTTTGAAGTGCAAGTGAGGACATTATTTTAGTGATATTCTGGTCTCACTATTTTGACTGGCAAGAATAACCTTTGCTTACACATAACAGCAGCTATTTTTAAAATATTTTTTCTTATAGAGGCACATAAAGTACACCAACTTTTGTTATTTTGAAACTAATTTGCACAAGAAACAAATGATTCAAATGTAAGCATGCATTTTTGGCCTAAAAGGAACAGACAGTTCTACATACTTAACAGTAGTTAGCTTAAAAAAACCCCAATACTTCCATGCACAAGCCTCAGATCTCTCCAGAAGGGCTTTCTCAAATACTATAATTTTAGGTCAAGAAAACCTAATTAGAATAGAGAAATTAAATTTATTTGCACTGTAATATTATCTTTTACTTTCCTACATTTTTCAGGTCTTTATTTAAAAAAAGATTGCCTGACACTCATGTAATAGATGGTTCTCAATGGAACCAGTTAGGAACTACTACTCTATTTCACTGCCAAGACAAAATCTTTATCAATTTAGGTGAGAAGTACATCACTAATTCACTATACTTATAAATTTAATAAAAGATGGAAAAAATTATTTTCACTACTTTATCTGTATAATTTTATTTTAAAGACTATCCTTCACTTGCAGCAAGTTTGAGACATCATGGACTTGCCTCATTATTCTGGAAATTGCTTCATCATGATTCAAACCACTCTGCAAATTATTAGTAGCAAGCTCTTTTTGGTAGTGCACATTTAACAGTTGCTGAGAAGGGATGGACACTTCAGAGCCAACACTCAGTATCTCAGAAATGAAAAAAGGCAAGTTGGCAAATACATACAGTTTTCCCAGTAGTCTCACCATGGTGACAGGCAGCTGGGAGCATTCAGAACAGTGCCTTACCACACAGACATTTCTGACAGGTTAAAAAGCTCTTACTCTCCTGAAATCTATTTTTAGGTTAAGATAGAAATTATGATGAAAAGGAAGACCAGCATTCTTTAGTCTCTTAATTATTTCCCCATATTTACCCAGCTTGTTCAAACCTTTACCTCTGAGGACAGCCACAGTTTAGGTCTATTCCATCTGCAAAAGGACAGATGATACGGGCAGCATCACACAAAACCTGTGCTTCTTTAGCAGCAAACTGAACAATCAGTGGGTGATCACCTATGCCAATGAAAAGATATTTAGAGATTAAAAAATCCCCAGAAAATAAAAATAACAGGTTCTAAATTTTGAATGCTATTTTTGTATATTGTACAGCTGTCTGACCATGGTCCTGGCAACCAAGTATAGGTGACCCTGCATGAGCAGGGTGGCTGGATAACATGACCTACAGAGGTCCTTCCAAGCTCATATATTCTGTGATTCTGGAAGCCCTCAGTCACAAATAAACAAAGGCAGCTGGCCAGGGGCTACTTATTAAGTGAGTATGTCTATTAACAGAGGTGGAAATTCAGACAAATATAGGTGTACTACACAGTTGTACATACTGTACATACACCTTCTGATTGACTGGTGAGTTGCTGACCTTTCACAAAGACCATCTATGAAACTAGGCATTCTCTAATTTTCAGCAGCCTTCACACTTCCCCTCTTAGCCTGCCCCTTCTTGTTGCATGCTGCCCCTTTGCTGTGCTGTCTGTCTTGCCAGGTCTGAAACTTGCTTACAGAACCAATCCTTCAGGAAAGAACTAAAACACCCACAAGCTTTGCCCTTCCTCATCCCCGCCCATCATTTTCCTTTTCTGTGTCAACATGGCTGTTTTCTGTCCACAACGTGACACGCAGAATTGGAATGAGCACACGTGTGCAGGAGCATCTCTAGCAGCTTTGTCTCTAGTGAGAAACCAAAGTGCCAGTGCCCCTCAGCTTGGGTTTGCTGAACTACTTGTGATTTACTAAGCCCCTGCAGAGAGCCAGATGGTCATTTGGAACATGAGTTCCTCTTTTACAGCTACTGCATTACATTAAAGGCATCTCAAATATCTCAAGCAGTCTCAGCACTCACTTTCCATGTAAACAATTGCTGTAGTTAAGAAGCAGCAGCGTGGTATCAGAGCACTGATGGAAAGAGATGATCCAACAAATGCACAAAACAAGTGCACTTCTTGTACTGAAGAGACCACAAGTGCTTTCTAAACATTTTTCTGTTTTAGAGGAAAGTAAGTAGTTATTGAAATGGTGGAGATTAAGTAAGAAAGGCCACCACTACCCTCTCAATCAAGCTGAGGCACTTCTAAAAGTTACCTAAAAATCCAGCAAGCAAAAAAAAAACCTGCACGTATATTTTTAAAAGTGTCCTTTTAATAGTGCTCTAGCTGAAGAGATTTACATTGTTATACCTAATATTTCAGAATAAGCCCACATGCCTAGTTTCTCTTTGTTGAGCATTAAGTAATATAAATACTAAGTCTAGCCACATAAATTTTTTTTAGCAGCAGCCACAAAGAACACCTACCTCTGAGAAATACAAAACAAAGAAACAGGAATGCAGAAGAAAATGCAAAACATAAATTGCAAACCTACCCTACTAATTAGAAGACAAAATCCCCAAACAGCCAGCAAGTTAAACATAAAACCACACAAAATATAAATGCCAATAATGTAAATACTATAATCTGGTCAAAGCATGAAGCAGAGTGTTTCATAGGCCTGTAAAATTAAGGACAGCACAAAGCAACTGAGTAGGAAAAGGATGTTGTTTACAACACTAAGACATTTCATCTCCTCTTTCCCTATCCCAGCACTCCCCAGAATACACTCCATATCTGAGCTGTAGAACTTCAATGCCACCATACTTAGTGTAGATCAGAAGTGTAAGCAAATACAAGGGGGGCAAACTAGTAACTGTGGTGCTTTGACCCATACATTTTTGAGTCAGTTATGTTCTTACTCATTTATTTTTACATTCAATGAGTTATTAATGGATTTTTTGTAGTTGCATTCCACTCATAAGAGAGTCTACCTGTGCTTTCCAATGTGAATTTTCTCTGTAATTGCTCTGTTCTATTTGAATAATGCACCATAATAGTGGGTGATTTATTACCATAACACATAGCCAATGCTAAAACAGTGAAATACACTTCCCTATTACACATACACTTACAAAAACACAAATTCTGTGGCCTGAATAGACTAAATCATCCCAATTTATAGACCCTACACTGATCTTACTTGCATGTTAGTGGTGCTTTTCATTCCTCCAGCTGCAGCCTATGCTCATGCATTCCTTGTCACACTGTTCTGCTGCAGCCACTTCACGCCAACAGATCTCTGTCGTTCTCGTCACCTCTTCCCACATACTTCAGATCTCTTTATAGCCATGACACTGTATAGGTCTCATACTTCTTATTATAGGGTCTGGTTATGTTTCTGTACCATGCCTGAAGCCTTGCTTCTCCCCCTCAACCCCAGGCATGCTTAAACCTCTGGTCTCTTTTGTGCTTTCTTATGCTCGTTTCCTCAGTCATCCACGAACAGCCCCTTCCACCCTCCAGTCTGGCTAATATGAAACCCTTCTTCTTTTGTCAGTCCTTGACTCCACTGTATCAATGCCTGGTCTATTGCTTTTTTCACCTTTAGTAACACTCTTATTTTTGCTAGAGACTAGAAAATTTTCCTGGATGAGCTGAGTGTTTGTCTCTAAAACACACATGAAACAATTGCTAGAAAAAGAATCTTACTGTCATCTTGGTACGTGGTCTAGATGTGATGGAGTTACTTGTCAAATTTATTTCAAGTTCATTTACAGTAGCCTGTGTGGTGCTGCATTTTGGATTTTGTGATAAAACCAATGTTGATAATTCACAGCTGTTTTGGCTGTTGTTGCAAAGTACATGCACAGTGTCAAAACTTCCTGGTTTTCTCACTTTGCTTTCCCCTACCCCCAACAAACAGACTGGGGTGGGCAAGAAGTTTGCAGCAAAGCTATGACAGCTGACTCGAACAGAAACAAGGAGTAGTCCATACTGTATAACACCAAGCTCAGCAAGGAAATTGGATGATAGGGAAACAAAAAAAGTGGGTTGGGACAAGGAATTTTTGTTCCAGTGGTCCAGACCAGGCATTGGTCTGCTAGTAGGAAGTGATTGCCTTTGCATAACTTGTTTCTTTCCCTTTTTCTTCCCTTTACATATTAAGCTGCCTTTATTTTAACAAATGAATTTTTCTTTCATTTGCTTTTCCTATTCTCCCCCGTGCGCTGGGAGAATGAAGGAAGAATGAGTGAGTAGCTATGTGTGGTCAACCCCCACAGATATAAATCACTTTGGAGCCCTTGATTTCAGGTGAAGACAAGGTTTTCCACTATTTAATTTCACCCACTATCACTGGACTGTGCTTACTCTCACTAGATTATTTCTGTGTTTTTATAATCAGACAGTATACCAAAATTGTTAACTGATGTCAAGTTTTGTAACTCACTTCATTCACCTGGTCAATTTCACTTATGATCACATAAAACATTCTGACAAGACAATGGTTTATTAAAAACAATACCTTTGTTTGTTGTGAATTCGCTGTCTCTGGCTTTTGCAGATCTCACAAAATCAGCTGCTACTATCATTGGTGTATAACACAAATCACAACTGTACTTCCTAACCAAGGTTCTGAAAGCCAACCTGCAGACACATGAAGATTAAGAGGTAAATAGTTAAGGCATTTTTCTGATTAGCTACCCTAAAATGCTGTTCTAACATGCAGTATTGTGGGGATGTTCAAGATGTTCACGTCCCACATCTACCTCTGTCTTAAATAAAGGAGAAGAAGGTAATCACCCATTTTTAGTCATTATAAATTTGAGAAACAAGTTTCTAAGCAGTGAAAATGACAGAGCTGACATGACAATTACTTACTTTGAATAGCGGACCATAGGAGCACATATTTTTACAACTTGCCCAGAATGAAACAAATCCATGGGATCTTTTAGTTGGCATTCTTTAGTTTCTCTGATGTCACCAATCATGTATAACTAACAGTCCTTGCAGCATCTGGAAAAAACAAACAGCGTTTGAAACATTCGTCATTCAGCTACTTCTCACGGGCGGTGCTGCAGAGCAGCACAGTTTACACAGCACTGCCGTTCTGGTGAAGCGACCGGCCAGAGGCTGCTCCCCGCAGGGTGCCGGGGACAGCCCTCACGGAACGGTCCCTCCCGGCACAGCCTCACCCTGCACGGCCCCTCACGGCCCGGCTCCCCGCGGCACAGCCTCACCCTGCACGGCCCATCCCGGCATGGCCCATCCCGGCACGGCTCCCCCCTGCACCACGGCCCCTCATGGCACGGCTTCCCCCGTCACAGCCTCACCCTGCACGGCCCCTCCCGGCACGGCTCCCCCCAGCACAGCCTCACCCGGCACGGCCCCTCATGGCATGGCCCATCCCAGTATGGCCCATTCGGGCACGGCTCCCCCAGGCACAGCCTCCCCCTGCACCACGGCCTCTCACGACACAGCTCCCCCCAGCACAGCCCATTCGGGCACGGCTCCCCCCAGCACGGCACGGCTCCCCCCGGCCCGGTCCGGGCCGCGCTCGCTCCCGCCGGCTCCGCTCACCACGTGCCGGTGCCGCCGCCGCCCGCTCCGTCGCGCTCCTTCGCCATCATCGCCGTGCGCCGCGTCCGGGAGTGACGCGCGGGCTCCGGCACCGCCAGCATGGAGGAGGCGGGGGCCGCCCCCGCCCCGGCGCTCGCCGAGCTGCGGGCGGACGGTGAGGCGCGGCCGCGGGCTCGGGGGGCAGCGCCGGGCACAGCCCCGCCGGCACGACCGTCCCGGGGGCCCTCCGCGGCGGGCCAGAGAGTCCCCTGTGAGGGCGGCGGTGGGCCGGGCGGGCGGGGGAGCCCCGGGAGTTCGGGCGGGGGAGCGAATGCCCCGGTGCGGGGAGGGACCGCGATGGGTGCGCGGAGTGTGCGCTGGAGCTCGCTTGCTCCCAAAGAGAAAGAAATTGCGTTGGAACATGAGGCGAAGGTGCTCGGTTGAGTTGAGAGTAGCTGTCTGGGAACTCTGGTCTTGGTTGATCCAGAGTTATAATTGCAGTGTTATTTCATAATTGTTTTATAAACTTATAAACTGTTGTCGAAATCCGCTGATTTCATGAAGTTTTGTCTCATGCTACTTGTCAATGATTTGCAGCTGACTCGTGTGTTTGGCTATGGGTACAGGCTCAACAGCTTCACTCTGGTTACACTGCAAAGTTTGAGAAAATAAGATATTGATACTTATTAGTGTATTCTGCTCAAGAGAAGGGTGTGGGAAATAAAGAAACATGTGACTTTATCACCATTTGCAAAAAAAAAAAAAAAAAATCCCCAAAACAAACACGAACCTCAGTTACCGGTTCCAGACTTGTTTCTTATGATTGTGCCCTCTTCCGACGTTTGTACTGTGTGATGTAGAGAACATTTACTATTATGTTGAAGAAATTGACAGAGATCTGTACACTGCAGGGCTATAAGTATTATTTCATTCTTCCAAACCATGAAAATAAATCCCTAAAATCCTAAATCCTTTTACAGAATGCTATGCTGACTTCTTCAGAGAAGACTTTGATGTGAAAGCTTACACTTCCCAGTCCATCCATCAGGCTGTGATAGCTGAGCAGTTGGCTAAACTTGCTCAAGGTATTAGTCAGTTGGATAAAGAGCTGCATTTACAAGTAAGTTTAAAATGTACCTGTTATTCTGGGGTGATTGATATAAACTAGTCAAAAACTTAGTGTTCTTATAAGCTTGTAATTTGTGATATTGCCCAGTTCCTCTGCAAGCAGTTACTAAAGGTACAGCTTGCAGCTAAACTAGGAGTGAGTTGGACAACTCAGTTAAGCCTACAGTCAGTACTCCTAGCAGGTAGCCATGTATTGTTTCAGGTTTTGTAGTCTTATCACTGTATTCTGTTTTACTCTTCCTGGTAAGAAGGAAAACTCTTTCCAAATGATTGTGTCAACTCTCATAAACACTTTAGGCCATGTTCAGCATGGCATTGTGAGAAGATAGGGAGAGCTTGCACCTTTACATCACGTGCTGAAGAGCAGCATAAGCCCTGGGACTTACCTTTAGCTAGGCAGATATAACCTATGTTAACATACCTCTACACCTTCAGAAAGGCTTTTGAGTTAAGATAGAAGACTTCTTCTATGCAGAAATCATAAATCCACAGTAGACATTGTAATGAGAACACTTGCTAAGTTTGTCTGTAGTTTCAGCACTTGCTTCTTCCCTCCTCCTGCCCCAGTTAGTAAATTCTTTGGGAACTAGTTTATATATGTCATAAATAGAAAAAAAAAAAAGAATATACATTATTATGGTGTGATTAGTAAGTTCACATTTACAATTATTAAGTATCAAGATGTGTTGAAATGTGCTCTGCTGTCTCTAATTAAGATGTCAGCTCTGCTGCACATCTTAATTAATTTCTGACCCTCTTCTCATTCTGAGCTTGCTGCTTTTGTGAGTTAAAACACCTTGTGTTGTTACAATCCTTTCTCCTGTGAGAGGTACCTGCTTTTTCCTATATCTGACTGATATAGGGGTGCTGATACTTAAATGCCTAATGTAGGAATGATTGTGATATATTTAATACTTTTTTCTTTTAGGCTCATGACCCCATTTTTCTCTATTGATTTCTATTTTGTTTTTTTTTTTTTTTTTAAGGTTGTTGCAAGACATGAAGATCTGTTGGCCCAAGCAACTGGAATTGAATCCCTGGAAGGTAAATATTGTTGTATTATGCTGGCTATCCTTACAGTGGAGGAAGCACTTTTAGGATCTGTGCAGGGAACTCATTCACTGCCAACTTTGGTCCCTAATGTTAAAGCTCCAGCTCTGATTTCTGAGGACTAACATGTGGCAGCTTTTTTATTTTAGTTTTTTTTCCTTACGTCAGTAGATGGAGCTCCAAGGAGAAGATTTGGCTGATACTTCTCTGGGGCAGCATCTTAATGGGAAAATGTATTTTGATAATGTTCTGAGCAACTTTAACAATAAAGCCTTCTTTTACCTTTTAATATATTTTTCTAAATAAGCCTAGTTTTGTTGCAACATTGATAGGTGTCTGTTGCCATAAGCACCAATTTTCTGTTGCACGTGCATGTATTGCATAGTTTGCACATCTTAACCAAACAGGCTATAACACATCATCTAAACCATATTGAGATACTTTTTACTAGGGAAGGGCTCCTAAGTTAAATACATACCTTTGTTTTATTCTACTCTTTGAGATGTGGATTTTAACATAAACTGCTGATTTTCAAAGGCTTGCTTAGGAACTATTGACTGTATAGAAGATGGTTGCAGTGTACTGTTCTCATGCCAGGAGCTCATTAAACCTGCCATTGTGCTCTTTGTCACTTTGCTGAGAGTGTCATATCGTTTGGTATTATAGTGTGGGTTTTGGTGCAGACAGTATCCTTAGTGTTTGGAGTTGCTTGGGTTCACTGTTTTGTGTCAGTAATTGCATATAGTTGTAAAATTAAAGAAATGGCTGTTTAATCTAGTAACAGTAGCTCCTGAATAACTTTTTAAACAGTTGGAGAATCAAGTATAAAAAACTGAAATATGTGTCATTCTCCAAATAAGAAGTAGACAGGAATGTGTGGTGAATCTTGTGACTGATAAATACCTCCCTGTAACAATCTTCAGCAATTTGTGCTCAGTGGAATTCTGTTTTCTGAAATGATGGTTGTTTCTGAAGGCATTTCTTCCTAAAATTGCTCTGAGGAAAGAATGATGTACTTCAAAACAACTATCAGTTAGGAAACATTTCTGTCAGGCAGGTGTGGTAAATAATGCATGTTTTACAACTAATTTGGCAAAGTAAAAATAAAATTCAATTCACCTCAAATTTGTTGAAATTTTTCCATTTGCTTAGTGTTATGCTCTTAAAAGAAACACTGAGTCAAGATTTATAAGAAAAAGAAAAGATAAATGCCAACAGATTTTTTAATTGTGAAGTTAAAAATGCATAGCTCTTGGTATATTTATCAAGTATGTTAGCAAGTGAAGATTATGGAGCTAATTCACAGCATGCACAGTCATTTGGATGTGTGAAAGTGAATCTCATTAAACATTTCAAATTGGTACATCCAGCTTGTAGAGTCTTTTCTTTTTTAGGCCTGCTCTGTTTTACGTATTCTTTTCTGTCTATAGGTAGTTCAGTAGGTATTTTGAGCTACACCTTACTTTAGGATTAGGCTGAATTGTATCATCAGGTATCTTGACAGCAGATGGAGAAGGGAGAGTGCCTTTTCTCCCATCCTTATTCTGTCCTCTGGGAAGAGGGCTGTTGGATGCTTAATAGCACTGTTACAGCCATAGATGCAGCAATGTTGTGCCCCATTATTGCAGTGTAAGGTGGGCAATGCAGTCTATTTTGCCAGCTTTTCACTGTATCTCATATCTTCATCCTCATGATCTGTTGCATGCCATACATGTATAAATAACAGTGAACACACGAGTTCTGAAATATGGAGAAGATGAGAATTTATCTATCTATATAAAATGAGTGAGATACAGTCACAGTACAGGACAACGTGAATGCAACTATTTGTAGTAGTTTTGTTTGTCTTCCATCTCACTGTATCATGCTGCAGTTTTATCTGATTTAATGATGGCATGCTTGTAGACAGGGCTTTACAAAAATGTTGTATGTTTTAGAACGCTAACAGTAACTGAAACAAAAATAATTTCATAGGCCTGGGTTTGTCTAACTTAATTAATTCTCAGCAGGCTGATTCTGTATTGCAAAAATGACTCCTGTCCCCTACTACTTAGTTTGTAATTTACCAAGAAAAGAACAGGCACGCTTGTTGGCTTTCCTTGTGCTGCTTTGCCAAACTAATGCGGAACAAACATGATTAGGGTAGTTTGCTCTGCTTGTAGTCTAAATTAGATGACCTTACAATGACACTGATACCTTAATTTTTGCTAAAGATCCTTCTGCACAGGATGAAAACCTTGAAATAGAATAATTTATCATCTCAGTTCTCTTTGTCCTAGTCACTATGTTAAATAAATAGTGTTAAATATGTTATGCCATTTTTATATATCATGGTCAGATGTTTATACCAGGTTGTATAGTTTGAACTGCAGTCCTGATCAACATTCTCTTAGAAAGTAGCATCCTCCAAATAGTGTTTGAAATTTCACAAATGATGGATTTTGGAGTGATATTTATTCTGCAGATTTATGTTCTCTACCAATACATTTTCCATAACATTCAGTAAGTGACCTGCTCATTTTATTTCCCAATATGCCTACTAATTTTGGTTTCTGTGATGCTCTTTTATAAAGGGGGAAACTGTTTTTAGTTTATGCTAAAGTAGTTACTATGATTTGAAGAAAAACTCTTTCTATAATTTTCTTATGTCTCTGTAATTGATGAATGATGTAAAAAATCTGCTTTATTTTGTAGGTGTCCTCCAAATGATGCAAACTAGAATTGGTGCTCTACAAAGCACTGTTGATAGGTATGACATTCATTATGCAATTAGAAAGTATAAATCCTTATGTTCTATAATGCTATTTATTAACACTGCTATAAATAATTTTCTCTTCTTGTTTCTAGAATTAAAGTCAAAATTGTTGACCCCTACAACAAAATAGTGTCTCGCACAGCTCAGCTAGCAAAACTTCAAGTAAGTTGCATTAAAAATATACTTTAAAAAATTCTCTTTGAATGTGTGTTACTTCACAATTGTCAGGCATGAGTAGAGTTTTTCTACTCCAGTAGCCTCTAGTTCATTTTCAGTATTTTTCTGAAAATCAGTATTTGTTTCTCTTCAAGAGCTACTGAGAAGTGTTTAGTAGGAAAGTAGGAAATTGATCTTTGCACTGGCTTAGTGAGTTTTTTTAGAGATGGAGGGAAGAGAGAACGGTTATCTGAGTATAGATTAAATAAATTGTATAGATTAATTAAATTCCCGTAACTGTTTGTGTTAATTTGGTATTTAATGTTATGGTACTGTTGTGTAGAAGATGCTTTTCACCCCTAAGTTAGTGCAGGCTTTGCTGCAGTTTAGTAAAGAGTTTGAGAATTAATTCTTTCAAAATTCTTTCAGATTTCTTCAACAGCCAAGATGCAACTTAAGGAGCTATTTGTGGTTGTGGAGTTTTGTAAGCCCAGGTGCATAGCTGTGCCTGCCTTTTAAATATAAGTGGAGTCTACAGAAGGATGTAATGTCTGTTAGAGGATAGCAGTGGGAGAGAGCTTATCACAGTGATGGTGAGATAAGTGTCAAACACTTAACTGATGATTTTATAGTAGTTGAAAACTTTTCCATAGATCTTCAGGAGTCATGTATCTGCATTCTATTAAGTGTATGGTTTGAAATGCAATACAGCTCTGGCCCCACAATTGTTTAATGAGTTATTGTTGGAACTGTTTTTCTTTGCATGTTTACCTGAATTTTGAGCTGTGGATGTACACTCTAGGAGATTGCCATCTGCAAGTGACTGCTGTTGTAGAGTAGGTGAAGCTGCAGATTCTAGTCTGGGGACTAGTGGAGCAGCTGCACTCTCTTGGCTGAACTTCTATTTTCTATGTTACTTTCAGTAGCAGTGAAGTTCAGCAGGGAGCTCTTAACACTCTGTGCAGCCAGTTTGGCCAGATGCTACTGTTGTTTTCAGCTCCAGCTGTTACTCTTTTTGCCACTGGCCAAAAGTCCCATGACTTCCATGTGGCAGGTTAGGTGCAGATTTTTTTGTTGTTTTCTGATGTGTGTTGTGCATGTAGAAAAAGTTGTGGGAATGTGGGAATAAAGATGAAGATGTTTTGTAGCCTGCCCTTACACAAAGTCAGACTGCAGAAGGATGTCTGAGGAGAAGGAGTCCCTGAACTTAGGAGATGTTTCTTGGATGCTTCCTCTTGGCTGTTACATGGGTTTTCCTGTGGTGTAAAAGCAGCATCCATCCAGAGTCAGCATTATTCAGGCTGTGCCAGGGGATTTGTAAGATCTGACTTTTTTTGCTGTAAGTCAGGAAAAAGAGGTGGAGAGTGGGAGTCTGATAGGCTGCTCTTTTAGCATCAGTGTAGAAAGAGGAATGATGATTCCAGGTTCTCTGCCAGTGAGAGTCAAAGTTTCATCACAAGAGCTGCTGTCCCTTCTGTGTTGGCAGATACTTTGTGAGTGCTTTATGTTACACTGCACTGCTGGGAGGAGTTGAGGGTCAGGACACCTGAATTCATTAATGAAGCTGAATTTATGGAGAGTTGAGTCAAATCTCAACTCTCCAGCCTCCTAAAAATGCACTGCTGGAGTATCCTTTACCCGAGGGACTCATTTGTTGAGGAAGGAAGGGCACAGCACAGCAAACAATTGAATTCCTGGTGATGGCAGGGCTTATGACCTAAAATTGCTCCCAAATGCAAGACTTGTGGTTTGGGACATTGTCAAACTTACTAATTTTATCAGCTGATGTACAATTGGTAGATGTAGATAGCCAGTAAAAGAGGTTGCCTTCTGTCAAGATCTGTAGGGTTGGCAGGTATGTTTTGCTGGAATGTGTGATGTTTCAGTGCCTCTTGGAGTTGTGGTGGTGTTCTTTTAATACCTCTGCATTGATTGCTGTGGGACTGCTCACTAACTGAAGGAATATTTGACTTGCATAAAACTAGATTTTGCCATCCTTAATTGTTTTTAATATAGTCTGGCTTTTTCATAAACATTCTCACTGCAAGTTTGTTGTTAAACTTCAAATCTAGTCCTGAATTCTAAATCTCTGCTATGTTCTTGTACATATTTTGTCTTTCTGTGCTCTTAGAGCCTCATGGCATCCCAAGGCAGCAGCAGACACTGAAAGCTCACTTCCTGCTCTAAATGATATTGTCCTCTTCTGACTCTTTCCATAGTTGATCACAAGCTAAGTGGGAGTGGTTAGTAGCTGATATGGGTCAACAGGGAGTTTGTTCTTCAGAGGATTCTTTTCTGGGAAGCTCTGTTTAACTGAGTGTTTTTGCATGGTCTCTTGTTTCAGTGTCTTGCTGTATGAAAAACTTTATAATTACAAAACATTTTAAAAAACGCCAATAATTCTATATTTTAAAGTTATTCTTACTTTTAAATATTTACCAGTAGCAGATGTCTTTGTGATGCTACTGTAAATAAATAGTAAATATAGTCTGAAGATAGTGGGCTGTCTCCACTTTTTTCAGGCTTTATAAACAACAAAATATATCCATTCAGTTACCTGCATATATGAGCTACACACTGGCACATTTTCAACTGACTCTTTATAATTAGGTCTTCTTTCACTAATGTCTTAAAATTACTTGAGATTAGAAGCTTTTCAATGACTCAAATTATAGTAATAGTTTCTGTTATTGTTGGCATGTTGTTTAAAATTCAGGAGATAACTAATATGTAATCTCAAAAAAAAATCAGGGTTTATTTTTAATTTTACTTAAAATGACTTGGACTGACTGAGGCCACTGGCCTTTTCCAAACCAATTCTTGCTTGATCAGTAGAATTTGTTTCTTCTTGGATGAAAGCATCCCCTTTAGAAAAGCATACTTGATCAGCTGAGGGAGGGAATGTTTCCTGAATTAATTCAGACTTCTGTTATGTGGGTAGCCAGGTTAGAGGATCTGGCATCTGTGAACAGCTCACCATTAGATACAGTTCTTTATTTCTGTTACATGTCCTTACGTATAGCATTCTTTGCTGTGATGGGAAGTTTTATCAAGTTGGACAGCTCACATAAATGAAAATACTTGAGTGAAAAAGAATCTTTGTCAAGGGTAGAATGCAGTAGAAATCACTACAAAATTTAGAGTGCATCTTCAGTGTCTTTGGATTTTTTTCTCCTACTACTTCCCAGGGCTAAAAATTAAAACATTTTTTTGCTCTTGTATCTAAATGTAACTTCTCCCATCTCTTATTCTATTTAAAAGATTGTTTCTTGGGACAATAAATAAGCAACAATTAAAAAAAAAAGAAATACTCTTTTGGTGTGTAAAGTAAAAGGTTTGAAAATAACAGAAGGTGAATTCTCAGGGAAAAATATTAGCCAGAGGTATACAACTGGCTTAGAGAGTAATTAATTTTGAAAGCAAGATAGTAATACTAAACCCTCTCTTTTGGTGAAGCATAGTGCACTGTACTAGAAGCTATTTTTGATTAGTCTTGCAGAAATTTAGTTCACAGATATGAAAGTGATATGGGGATCAAGATTTTTCTAATTAAAGAAATGAATTAATAAAAATTAATACATTAATCTCTCAAAGCAGGATAAGCCCCACTTAGCTCTCACAAAGTATAATAGAAATCACATGATTAAGTTATCACAGAAGGCATAGAAAACTTGCACTTCAGACTGTGATAGAGAGCCCAAAGCAGCAAGAGTAACTGGGCTTTCCCTGATGTGCCTCAGTGGGTTTTTTCCTAATTTTTCCTTTTTGTTTTGTCTAGATGTTTAATAAAATTAAACTGTAAATATTTGTGGATTTGTTAGTTTGTGCTGGCACTGGGAAGAGACTGCCAGGTTGTACAAGTCTGCTGTGGATATTGGTTGAAATTATTGACTGGTGTAATTTTTTATATGTGCACTTCAACTTCACTTTTCAATAAATGAACTTGAGTCTGAAAAAGATATTCTACATCTTGTTGGATACTAAATATTTTTTAAAGTAATTTAAAATTAATTTGGATATCCATAAGGTTAATACTTCAGAAGACTTTGCCTTCAGTACCAGGGAAAATAGCTCCAAACAACTATGTCATACTTGTTCCAAATTTCTCACTTGCCACCCTTGTTAATCTGATTGCAGATTTTGGACTGTATCTGTGACTGTACTGAAATCTGAGTTGCATTTCTGAATTCTGTTTTAGTTGTTACCCACTCCAGAATGTTGCTGTTCCTCTATCATGTATTTCAAGGTATTACTTGAGTGAAAAGTTATGAAACTATTATATTTGATTCAGGTGTCAGCAATGCCTGTTATTCTAATTTGGTGCTAATAAAAGCACACATGAATATGGTTCCTAAAAATTTATGTAAATGTCCGTATTCCTAATTTTTTACCAAGAATGCCGTGTATTTTAATAAGCATATGAAAGAATGTGAACTAACAGTTGGGTGAGTGAAGGTGACTGGCCTTCTAAAAGTTTTGCTGAGAATTAGTTTTTACTTATATGCCTACCATAAGAGTCAATATCTGTAATTACAATTTACTCTTTAAGTTTTATTGTCTTCTGAATTAAGTGCTGCCATTTTGCTTCTTTTGGATGAGTATTTGATTGGCAAAGCCAACTTCTTAACTTGGCTAAAGCTTTAAGAGGGGAGGAGTATTGAGGAGAGATGTACAAGGTAAAATAAAACTCACTTTTAATTAGGAATAGAACATGCCTCTGTCATGGGATTCTGAGTTTCCTTTGTTTTCTGTGTGGGTAGTGACAGAATAATCTCAGTAGCCCCATGAATATAATTACCAGCTTCTGGAAGTCTTTGTCTATATAACACAGAATCATATTAAAAAATTTTGGAAGAAAGGGATTTCAGTGTTCTGAAGTTCCTTGTTTTTATTCCCATTCACATTTCCTTTTTTGGTTAAGATGTTTCCACATTTGAGCAGTGGTATTATGTGATGGTAATGTACTGATAATATCCCCTAATGCCACAATTTCCCTGCAGGCTGCCTGTGACTTGCTGCGGAGGATAATACGCATCTTGTATCTCAGTAAGAGACTTCAAGGACAGCTGCAAGGAGGAAGCAGAGAGATAACAAAAGCTGCCCAGAGTCTCAATGAACTTGGTGAGTCCTTCTTAATTACTTTTAGATACATTTTTAGCTTGTGCTCACATGACTCACACTAGTGTTTGAGGTAAAGAAACACCCAAAACTTTTTGCTGTGGTTCTTGCTTTCTACTTCCCGATTTAAATTGAGAAATGGGATGGACAGAACTTATTAGTCCTTTACGTATTTTTGTATGACTTCTCTAGATACTGGTATTTAATAACGTGAAAATTCTGTGATAATAACCTATGTTCTTTTAGGCAACAATTTCTTTGTGAAGCAATTTCATACTGGTTTACGTTTCTATAAAACACACTCAGAGGCAGCAAATATATATTTAGTTTTTGGGAGACATTACACTATAATAAAGCATAGTTTAAATTGCAGTTTATGTCCTTAAAGAAAGATATTGGCCATGTGACTTTTATGAAAGCCATAGGTGATATGGTATACAGGTACTTAACCCAGTTCAGATACTGAAAGTGTTCTGGTGCAGTAGTGACTAATTTACCGTTTATTTTATTGCCTTGTGTGAAGAATAATGAGGTAGTTCTCATGAAGGTTCATGTTACATTGCTAGAATGTTTTCTATACTTGAGCTAGCTTGGGAAATTCCACACTGTGCTGCAGGATGCAGTGAGGAGCATCCCATTAGTCTTGGAGATCAGTTAGTGGTGTTGTATATGGTATCTTGCCAGCTGTTCTTCTCTGATTTAATGGTATTCAAATTCCAACTTCCAAAAATAGGTTGTGGGAGGGCTAAACTATCAAACATTCAGAATCATCCTGAAGTTTATTTTGCATAGTTGTCACTACTGCTCTTTTTATACTGTGTGATCAAAAAATTATTAGACAATGACTTAGTCCTATAACTGGCAGATGCTGTGTTGCAAGCAGAAAATTTATGTGTTTATTTAGTATATCAGTCTGATTGGAGCAATTAAGTGCCAATTGTATCATCGTAAGTTTGAGTATTTTATCTGATTATTTTTACTTTTCTTTCCATTTTGCTCTACTTTTACATCTTCAGAATATATAAAATAATACTATCTGTTAACTACCTGGATTACCTTGGTCCTATTAAACAAATTAGTACAATTTAGTGGTAAAATCTGAGATGTTTAGTGTAGTTTTTAAGGTTTCTTTCTTCGATAGAAAATACTTTTTACTACTCATCTTCCTCTTTTTTTTTTTGTTTCACCATTTGTGGAGGGATAGAATGTAAGAAAATAAAGAGTGTGCAGAAGGTAATCTCACACCTGAGGAGTTGCAGCTGTACTGATCACCAAAGATTAGGAACAGGCCTCCCCTTAATAGGCCACAGCTGTGTCCAATAAGAAGAAGAGTGCTACGAAAGAGTGGGTTAGCTGGGTGAGGAGAGAGTTGGAGTTTGTTGGTTGTGCTTTGAAGAAGAAAGAGTCAGTGCTGTGAGGAGCTGTCCATGAGAAATCACCGAGAAGGTATGGGAGCTATGCAATGAGATGACAACAACCATTTAAATAAAAAGAAAAGGGCCTTGCACTTTCTTTTCTTGAAGTGCTGCAGTCTTTTGAGTTTCTTGTTTTCAAATAATTGGTGTTTTCCTGAAGCTTAGCAAAGTCTGAGTAATTATTGTTGAACATGAAGGGAAATGTGTCCCCTTAGGCGACCCTTTTGAATTGGATCCTACAGTCTATGGGGGTAGCCAAGGCTTGTGGTCCTTAATTTAATCCTTCATCCTTAGTTCTGGATGGTTTAAGGCCAGGTATAATACCTTACCTATTGTCATTTTTCTCTACATCTTCTTTCCTGGTATTTCTTCCTTTTCTCTCTCTTACCACTCCATCTTTGTCACCCTTGGCTGGTTTGCATTCTTCCTGCTTCCCAGCTGTCCATGCCTCCCAGCATGGCATGGATGGGAGCACCCCCCTGGTGCAGGGAACTGGAGGAGTCTGTCCTGTGTGGAGAGGCAGTGACTGCTGGCTGTGGGGTAGCTCTGTTCCAAGGAGAGGAGAGCTCAGGGGGCTGCACTCAGCATGGGTCAGGGTTCTGCTGTGGAAGGCAATGTCTGCAGGGAATGTGGGGTGTGGGGTATGGCTGGGGAAGTGCTGTGCTGTGCTTCTGGACTTGGGAAGCATTGGGAGGGGTGGGAGATCCCTAGCAGAGAGGGGGTGGTGGTGGTGTGTTGGTGTGTGGCAGGAGAGCACTGGGGATGTGGTGGCTTGGGGTGAGGCTGTGCAAGTGCCGTGCTTCAGGAAGATGGGAAATGGGCTGTGGTGCTCTGAGGGTGGGAAGCATGGAACAGCACTGAGAGCTGGCAGTTCAGTTGGTGAGATATGGAAGCTTTGGGGAAATGCTGCAACATCTGATGGTAGTAAATAGGTGGTAGACATGAGTGGTGTGAAAGCCTGGTATTGGATAGGGACCTCTGAGTCACAGAGACTTGCTTTCATGTCCAAGATGAACACTGATCTGTGGTTTTAGCCATATATTCCTGAATATCCCTTTCATCTCTTGTTCAAGGAAAAAATAATTCCATTGTTTATTGCCTTTCTGTTGTACATGTAGTGCAGAGTAATTTGTGCTTTGTCAAACTCAGCCCTGTGATATTACTGTGAAAGTTTGCACTTGCTGTGGTAAAAGATCCCTTCCATTGCTTCTAAGGTATTCTGTGCAGAATCTTGAGATAACTGTCAAGTTTTTTTTTTTTTAATGTAGTGCTACATTATGTGTATATGTTTGGGGAACACAAATGTGCATGTTTAGGCATGTATTTAACATATATTCCTGTAGCTAATCTATGTTAGTTCCATCACAACTTTTACTTAGTTGTGTATTGAAGTTTATTTTGCAGTTATGAGAAAGGCTATGGTAAATATATAAAATATTTGAATTAGGTAGAAATATGTGTTAATTAGAGAAATGACAAGAAACAATAGCTTCTACTGAGAAGCAGGTTTTTTCTGACCTGACTTCCTTAAGCAAAGGAACCCTAGAACAAATAAACTATTTGTTCGAGTCTGTATAAGAGTGCTGTTAAATAGCAGGGCACACAGATTTATCAAGAATGAATCCTGTTTAACCAACCGTATTTTCTTTGTTGGCAGCATAACAGGCCTTGGGACTGGAGAGATCAATGACTGTCTTGTAGTTTGATTTAAATAGGGCTCTTGACACCATTGATTTAAATAGGGCTCTTGACACCGTGTCACACTACAGGACTGGCAATAGAATCCAGATGAAAATGTCATGCAGTGAATGCAGAAGTTCAGATAAAGCTGTACCCCAAAAGCCTTCATCTGTTGTTCACTTACCCAGCAATATATCAAGCAGGGTGTTGTTAAAACGTGTTCTGCAGCTGGCTTGTATTTTCATTAATGATTTGAGTGATGTAACATGGCATATATCCTTATTAAATTTGCTAGCAATAATCAAGCAGAGAAGAATGGGAGGTATGTTGGGAAACAGGATTAGAAAGAAAAATATTTTTAGCGAATTGGAGATAGCACTTGTCTGAAAGAGAAATAAAATCAGGTAAGATGCAAGTCCTCACAATAAATAGTTCTACTTAAGAAGGGGAACAGGAGAAATGACTGAATGCATTACAGTTCTGCTGAGAGGGTTGATAGTTCCTCACAAATTGAGTGCAAGCCACTTGTTCATTTATTTTGTAGCAGTGTGACATTGTTGGCAATAAAGTTTGTGCTGATATTTCTAAGGAAGGGTATTGTGTGCAAGACACTTGAAAATAATCTTTTGTTCTTGCTTCAAACAGAGTATCAAGTCCCTTTTGAAGCACCTCATTGAAGGAAGATGTATGTTAAATAGAGAAGCTCCTAAGCGCAGCAGCAGTGGTGGCTGCAGGTCTTGAGGATAGTCAGTGAGTGAAGGAGCTGGAAGCATGTGGCTGTGTTTTGGAGAAGAGGGGAGTGAGAGGGAGAGTAATGTTCTTCAGATAAACAAAGGTTTTTCAGATGGGACGGGATTAAATGGCTCTCCATATGCACTGTGACTTAAGCAGTAAGTAATGGGCCTGAAATGAAGCAAAGGAATTTTTTTCCTGAAATATTAGGAAAGAGTTGTGCCAGAAATTATAATTTCAGGGGAGCTGTGAAGCAGTATTTGAAGCCTTTTTAAAAGTGTTTTAGACAAAATGTACTGGGAATGAAATCATATAGTCATGGAATAGCTTGGGTTGGAAGGAATCTTTAAAGCTGATCTAGTTCAACTCCTCTGCAATAAGCAGGGATAATTAGATAGAGATGATTTTGCCTTGAAGTGGGAGGACTCAGTGAGGTGATCTGCTCCCAGTCCTTTGTGTCTCTTGGAGATATTCCCCTCCTTCCCCATTTTTTTGTTTGGTTGGTTTTGCTTTTTTTTTATTTTTTATTTTAAATTGGCATGCTTCATATAAAATGTTCTTCATAAGTTGGTTTGTTGGGCATTGTTCCCAGATACCACCTGGAATATTATTAGAACAGTGTGACAGGAAATTTCATGCCATCACTTCAGCCTCTTCTTATCATTCCTTTAGATGAGATAGAAAAATTTCCTCAAAGACCTTCATCTCAGCCCTCTGACACAATTACTTCTCTTCTGGTTTTGACTGACATTCACATAAACCTCACATAGTTCATTGTGTTACTTGAGTGCTGCAAAAACTGACCCTCAAAAACTATTATGTCAGTCTGGTCTAGGAGAATGCAGTGAGCAGGAAAAGGAAGGTGATACTGACTGTGTGAATGTAAGTGTCCTGTATCTATTTTTTTTCCCCTTTTCTGGGAAAGAAGGCAAGCTGTCTGACTTTTTAAGAAAGATATTACTTTATTTTTCTTTTATTTTTTTAGTATTTAGAATGAGTGATGAATATTGTTATGTGTTTATCAAAATACTAAGCACTACTAATTAGGATTCAGGAAACAACAGTTTTAATTTGTTGTTTTAGTGGTAAGTATTAAGCTAGTTTATTTTATACTGGTTAGCCCTATTTATTGCAAGGTGGAAATACCTTTACCTGTGGTTTCCATGGTGTACCTTATTAATTGAGTGTTTAATAGCATAAGTAGTCTAGCTAATACACAGTGACTTATTCTGAAGTGATTGTAGATTGGCTGACTGCAATATTTGTTCCTCAGGTTAAATATTGTTGTCTAAAAGCTGTTTCATTTTAGCTGCTGCAGTTTTTGCAGTAACTTTCAATATGTGTTATGTGTCTGTACACAAGTATTACTAAACTTGCCATGGTAAACTGTCTGAACAGCTGCCATGGATACTGTGGCAGCTCTCTTTCGCTGCCTCCTTCTTCCTGTATCCTGTTCAGTCATGAACTTTTTTTTTTTTTTGCTTCTGTTCCCAGCAGTAATTTACAGTGTATGATTGCCATGCCAGATCTTGTGTTGACTGCTGTTAAAGTGAGGATGGACTTGGCTACTGTCATGTCAGTGAAGTCTTTCTCTGCTGGTACACAGAGCAGATGGATTTGGTGGTACTAATACTGCTGTACATAGTCTCTCATAAGAATCAACACTCATCAAACTTGAGGGAAGTGTTGCTTTCATGGTACTTTTGCTTAGAGACTTAGATGCCTTACAGTTTGCTGCCTTGTGCAATATCTAGTGTTCCCCAAAATAATACAGCATGTCAGTAGCACACTGCATTGCTCTGTAGGGGTAAGTGAAGTGATTTGATTAATAGAAATTACATGGCTTGGATTGCATGACTCTTTGCCTGGGGTGTAATTAGTCTTGCTGAGAATGACTGAATTGTATTACTGGCTCAGAGCCATCTGCATTAGTGCCACTGCTTCAGGTGGTGCATCTGCATCCATAGGAAGTGCAAATATCCTGCTAAAACATTTTTCTTCTGTCCCCAGTGGTGTTAACAATAATACTGCCAGACCTTGACTGAAGTGGTCTGGACTGAAAAATACTGGGCTTTTCTGTAGCTGAATGTAACCTTCATGTTCTTCAATTTCATGTTCCTTTCAGTTGAGTTGGTTTTTATTTTGCTTTATGTTTTTTGTGATATTCTGTTACCATAAGATGGAAGATAATGCAAAAATTTGATGTGCAAATTTTTATTTCTAGTATTCCAGGCCAAAAAAACCCCTTTCTGGTGGGAAAGTTATTTTTTTCTTGTTGGCTTTTGAAATAAAGTACGTTCTTGGTTGTATGTAACAAGTTCATTAATTTGAAACATTGACTGTAAGATACCAAATTAATGTGCATGTAATAGAATGATTTTCAAAACTTAATACAATTTCTCATTATTAAGAGGCCAGTAGTGTAAGAGCTCTTTATCTTCTTTGAGCAAGGCAGACAGAGCATACAGATTTTAACATCAAATTTGTTTTGCTGCAACTAGGATTACTAGCTTGAAAACCTGATGTTAGACAAAGCATTTTACATAAATATTTCACGTGTTTTACCTAATCTCTGGCATGCATTTCAGTAGAGCTCACTAAACAATTACAGGCACATGACAGAAAAAACTGAAGTTGGAATTGATGCAAGAAAAAACTTCTGTTGCAGTTTTGTTTTTCAACATGTCCTTTAAATTACCAGGGTTTTGAATTTCATTTTCTTTATACATACAGTTCAAGAAAAAGAATCAAAGTATGTTTGTAATTCTGGGATTTCTTCATGCCTAGTTTCCATTAAACAACCATAAGCAAGTTTTAAGTTTGCTGTATTAAGTGGAGCTATTTTTTCATGTAAGCATCAAGTTGATTTCTGGTATTGATGAGATGAATCTTTTAGCTGTAACTACTCAAAAAATTTGATTTTGCCATACTATTAAGTGTTTGGTAAGTTTAGTCTCAAGCACATAGGCCTTGTTGGAGGGTTGTGTGTCAGATGTTTTAAAACGAGTTTTGTATTCCACTTTCTATCGTGGTGTTAACCTCTTCCTAAGTGATATGTTACTGACAGCCCAGTAGGAAGTTGGTGTCAAAAGTTAATTATGGTGTGTTCAAGTTGCTTTCACTGTAGCATGGGGAGTATTTCTAAAAGTTTTTATCCGTATTCCAGGTCTATCAAAGACTATTTCCGTCTTTTGCTTTTTTCTTTTTCAGTTACAGATGTCTACACCTTTTGTTCCTTAGATTTCTAAATAGCTTTACTCTTTCCAGCTCCCTGTCATCTGTTCCCTAAATCTGATTTCTGCTATTTCATTATTAAGATCAGTTATGACTTTTATTGTATGATCTAATGTAAAGAAGTTTTGGTTGTAGCCTGTATTACATTAAGCTAGGCTTCAGCAGGTACAAAGTAAAATCTGGGCCTGACAGCTCTTGGTTTATTCACTTCTAACAGGTCAGAGAGCTCCAGTGGGAAAGAAATGATAGTGGACAATAAGTAAGGAATGAGAGGGGGGAAATGTGATGGACTGCCACAAAGTGTTTTCTGCTTGGAGATGAATTATTGTCAGGACAGCAGAATAACTGCACCCATCATGCAGTTGATAAATTATTATGCATTTAAACTGTCTATCTATGGACAGGCACATGAGGCACAAATGGTGCTTGCATTGGTAGCACATTCAGTTCAGTGTTTGAGATTAAGCCAGTACTTCTTTTTTCTTAAAATTACTGTAACTGCAATGTTTTCCATTTGCTGTGGTAATACATCAGATGGTCTGGGGTTTTGTGATCTAGAGGCTGTATCTAGGGTTTGTAGTGTTGCCTAATGCTGAAATAAAGGGACTTGGGAATTTTGAAAGAAGAACTGATTGGAAGGAAGAATAGAAGGAGTGATGAAAAGGGAAATTGTAGAAGGTGATCTTGGCAATTACTCCATCCTATCTTTTTTCATTAATAGGTTTAAATGTAAGGGTCAGATCTCAGTTTTTTTTTTTTTTCCAATTTTTGTTTCTTTATTTTGAAATTAGTGAATTCAAATTTGTAACTCTAAAATCTGAAAACTGTACTTGTGTTCTGTTTCTCTAATTATGAAATTCTCCCTCTCCTCTAAAAGTATCCTTATAGAGCAGTAAGGAGTGATACCAAACCTGTTTCTATTTTGCTGTTAAGGCATATTTGTTCCCCACCAGAAGGATGACATTGCAACAAGGTTTGGACCTTGTTTTTGCTTTACCCACTGATCTTTTCAAGTGTTTCATTAGTAAGTATTTTTGTATTTGTTGGCTAAGGTATGTCATAAGACATATCACATATCACATATATGTGATAGGATATGAAAGAACCAGCAACACAAATAAGCTTGTGTTTATGAATACTTGTGTTCAGCCAAATACAGGGTAAATACTAATTCAGAGGATTATTTTTATTTTTAATTGGTGTGAAGCAGTTATGATTGTGTAATTAGTACAGATCCTATGACATCTTGGAGTTTTAAGACAAAATATTGTTACTGAGTAGTCATACTTATTCAATAGAACTGCATAATTAAAAGTAGAAAGGAAAACCTTGGGTTTCTGTTTCCAGGTGACATACAAAAACTAGCAAGACCAAAAGATGTCTGCAAGCTGTGTCTGCCTTTGAATCTAATAATTTTTGTGCACTGAACTTAAAAATTCCATATTAATTAAAAAAATAAAAAGACTAGATCAAAGATGGAAAAAAAAGATTAAAAGAAATACTTTTGACTGTGAGAATGGAAGGGACACACAGGTTAGTGGTGAATCTCTGAGAGATTATCCTTTTGCAACTTGTAAATTATAAGTATATTGTAGAGAGTATGAGTTAGATGGCAAGACTTTGAAAACAATTTGCATTATCACTTACATATTACATAAACAAAGCAAAAGCTGTGTGTATATGGTCATGAAGAGAAAGGCAAGTTGAATGACATAATTCCAAACAGTAAATGAATGCAGGGATATCAACAACACAGAGTGATGTCATCTTTAAATTTGTGGTATATTCTTCCTCTGTTTCAACAGGCATTAAAGTTCAAGTAAACAACAAAGAGCTAGGGCTCTTAAATTGGTGACACAAATGACTAGAGTGGAAAAATTTACTTCTCTAGTTCCTTTTACAGCTGGAATGATACATCTGAAACAGTATGGATCCAGTTGTCTGTTCTGCTCTGGGTGGAAGTTCTGCAAGGAAATTTCAGTTTTATATTTCTGGCTAAGTGTGCATTGGCACTGTCTGAAGCTCTGGTAGGAATTGGCATTTATAACTTTCTCTGTTATAAAAGTTCCCTCTCTCTGAGCATTTATATACTTGGACATTCAATAAACTGCAGGATAGTTCTCCCAGAACTAGAGTAGTGGTCTCTAAGATGATCACATTGTTGGTTTGAGTTCAATAGATGATCATTTGTCCATGGAAAGGTGTAGAGAAATGTCACATATATTTTTTCTAGTGATGCTGGCTGAGGGTAGCTGAGTTTTGTTTTTCTGTGGCTGATGGTGAAATCAGTTGTTTAGTGGTCAGGGAAATAACACTGAAAAGCAGTTTCTAATATTGATCTTTTTTTTTTCTGCTGGGTCTGAAGCATTTATTAGTGTGTAACCCAGTGGTTGAACAGAAGAAGAGCGTGGTTCATTCAGAAATAACACTTCAGTATTGTATGCCCGACAAAACAGTGGTTTTTATTTCTTTTTAAACAAACAGATTCAGCAGCAGAGTGAGAGAGAATAGAAATGGTTAAAATGGACAGGTGACTTGTGGTGACCAAGGAAAGAAGTGAGCATTGGATTAGAATGATTACCGGAAGATCAAATAATGGTGGTAAAAAATAATTTCCAGAAAATTCCATTGAGGATCATAGAAAGAGAAGTTTCAGTAGAAGTAACTGTAAATGCATATAGATCTAGGCTCCCAAAAAAAGTCAACTAAAAAACCCAAAAGATGTTACTTTCACAGCCCACTGAATTGAACCAGAAAAACTGAATCATTGCATGTTTCCAAAATGTGTGGAAGGACAGTGTTGGGAGCCTAGACTACTTGTCCTCTGCAGCCAGTGCTTTACAGTCACCCATTTCTAACACAGGAAATGTTATTTTGTGTTCTCTTATAATAAACAAACTTAATGGATTTGGAAGACATTTGTTGCCAGAGTGGCAAGTTGTGATGCATAGGGCAAACTGAGAATAGACCCAGTGTTCAGTGTTTCATTTTGGAAAGAGTTGATTTTCCATTGCAGAGGATCTTCTGTTCAGTAGGTGGGGCACATGTATTTAGCCAAACTTGAAAGCTGAAACCTTGCTGAGAAGACAATATTAGGTTGTGAAATACTGACTTTTTGGGAATCAATAGAGAGGGTACTCCTGGCTGAAGGCCTGTTCTAATGTAGTGACAAAGCGAAAACAATGTATAAATACCACTGAATGCATTGCAAATATAGATTATAGGTATGAAAAAAAATCTAAAATATTGCAAAAAAAAAATGTCCATGACTCACTGGAACCAGAAAGACACCTATCATGGAATAAACTTATTAAGATACTAGTTTCAGATTGTTCATAAAGATGGAGAATACGAGGACTTTTCAGTAAGTGCTCTTGTTCTCTGTTTGAAGACAGGATAATTTGTTCTTCCATAGAGTAAGGATACCAACAACTAACAAGGATGTTACACAAAAGTGCTAAGTTCCCAGAGACATTAGTTTGTAGGTCTTTACTGAATAGGGTAGGAGAAACTCCAACTTGGGTTGTTCCAGCATTCAAAAGGAGATGGTATTTCTGTTGATATCAATGTCAAGTAGATACAAAGCTACTCTAAAAAAATAGTAGGCAAGTTGAATTAATTTGAAAGAAGAATTCAGGGCTGTAAAGCTGAATTAATGATAGTCAATTACCTTTTTATGGCAAATATGTGTTGTCAAACAAATTTGTGTGTTTTGCTTACTGAATTGATTAAAGAAATTGTGTAGATGCGTTATAGATTTATGTGCATAAATTTAGATGACTTAAACCTCCCTTTAAGTTATTTTTCCCCAAAGCAGGTATTTAAATAAGCCATATTCTCCTCACCTCACAGTTGCTCTACATTCTTAGTAGATGATTTTGTTACTAGGGGAGCTGGAACAGAGAAATAGGGTAACTAAACTGTAAAGCTTTGGAATTGGACCGTGTCCTTGCTGGGATTGCTTTACCAATGTTGTTTCTGTTCTTGCATTCATGCAGCTGTGTCAAACAAATCTGTACTTGTGCAAATGGTGCAGGGAATTGTGCTCTACAGATAAAAACAGTTTTGTGGTTACCTGTGAATAAATGCAATTATACATGTCACAGTGGGTGATTAAGTGGGCCCTTTTTCATGAAGATTAAGACTGTAGAGGTGCATTCATGGGGAGAAAATAAAGGACCCGCAGAAGGGCTCTTGGATTTGCAGGAAAGGAAATGGCAAGAGCTAAGGACTGGAAAATGAGGCCTGGCAAATTCAGAAGTATAAAATAATTTAAAAATTGGATTATATACACAATTTTGTTGTAATTCTTCAAGTAAATACTGGTTGTTCAAATCTTAAACATAATACCTAATTTTATCCTGCTCATTTCTCATTAAAGTATAGCCAGTTCTGGTTAAAAAGTCTAACCAAATAGCTGTGAAAAGTAGACTGAAGACTAATCTTTGTTCAGGCCCTGGATGGGAGCCAGTATCCCTATTGGTACTAGTTATCCCTGTAACTATTGTTACTGTTGTCTTGCCTAAAGGATCAGTGAAGGTGTTACTGTGTGTAACACAAAGTATTGAGAAGTGTAGAGTAAGATTTCATTCTTCATAGGAAACAGCTTTAAAAATTCTGTTTTCACAGGAGTAGTTTTTTCTCTTTGTCACCCAACTCATACACATAATATTCAAATATTGTTTAAGCATTTTATCATCTCTGTTCAGTTATTGTTCGAAACATAAAATAGTCCAGTTGTCTTATGTGTTTACCTTACAGGCCCAACCTTCAGTTACTCACAGGCATTAAGTCTAATTACTGACTTAGTTGTCTTGAAGTTAGACCTTCTTCAGCTGAAAACCAGCAGGGTCTCATACCTTTTTTCATGTAATCACAGGGAACAATGTGGAAACCTAACCTCATTAAAAGAAAGAACTTCCTATTATTTTGAGAACATACTGTTTCTCTGCCAGGTTGTCTACAACTTCAAAGATTCTCCCCTTGCCCAGTTTTAGCAGACCTGATTAGCAAACTAGAGTTGCAGAAACTTTTGACTGGAAAAAAATTCAGGACACAAGAAAAAAATCAGTGACTGTATCAAAAGTTTCTCACTTTTATTCTAGTTTATTTGAACTGCTCTGGAATCTTCACTGCATGCTGTAAAACTGAGGCAAGATTTATTAGAAGCTTCTGAATATATTAATATTTTTTAAGATCTCTTTAACTTGTCTTCATGTGCACTTTTCTGTACTTCATTGCTGTTTGATGCAAGTGCAGATGAGCTGTATATTTCCATTTTAATAATTTTGACCGTAAAGGTTAGATGTCCATAATGTAGTCTTTACCCACAGATGCTCTTCATAGAATCACAGAAGGGTTTAGTTTGGAAGGGATCTTAAAGACCATCTGCTTCCACGCCCCTGCTGTGAGCTGAGACACCTTCCACTAGACCAGGGTGCTCAAAGTCCCATCCAACCTGGCCTTGAATACTTCCAGGGATGGAGGTTCCAGAGCTTCTCTAGAATTAAAGAATTAATTCCCAATATCTAACCTACACTTGTCCTGCTTCAGTTTGAAGCCTTTCCCCTTAGTCCTTTTATGACGTGCTCTTGTAAAAAAGCTTCTTGTAGGTCCCACTGATACTGGAAGGTGCTCTGAGGTCTCAGAGCCTTCTCTTGTCCAGGCTGAGCAGCCCCAGCTCTCAGCTGTCTTCACTGGAGAGTTGCTCTACCCCTCTGGTGTCTCCATGGCCATTCTGAACTTTCTCAGTTAACATGTTTGATGGGTTGTGGCCCCGGAGCTGGACACAGCAGTCCAGGTGGGGTCTCATGAGAGAAGAGTAGAGGGAACATCGCCTGCCTCTTCCTGCTGGCCGGATTCCATTGATGCTGATGGGCACCTTGGACTTTCTGGGCTTCAAGTGCACATTTCTGGATCGTATCTGGGTCATATCGAGCTTTCCTCAACCGATTTTGAGGTCTTTTGTTTTGTTTGTTCTTGTTCACTGATAGGTCTCATTTACTAGCTGTTAGAGCTCTTAGCAGGAGTAATAATCCGCAATTTTATTAAGGTGTTTTACAACTGCAGTGCTCGCACTCACCTTTTGTTTTGTGATGATGCATACATGGCAAATAGTGTTCCTTTATCTTTTTTTTCTTTTTTGCCTTAAGTGTGTTTTCAGCCTGTTGTAAATGTAGCCTAGTACACAAATTATCACTGATTTGTAATAATTTATTGATAATTTATATTTGTAATGACTTCCTAATGTGGGAAGATGTCCTTTTCTCCTCCTTATCCCTTTTTTATCTCTATTTCTGACAGGAATCTATGAAAAATATCTTGAAATAATATTTGAAAGAAAACTGTGGTGCAGAGTAGTAATAAATTACTGTGCTTTTTCCCCCCCTACTAATTGAGTTGAAATTGAATTTAATTTGAAGTAAAATCTCACAACAGATTGTGAGAGTTCCTGGTACAGTTAAAAGTAAAACTGTGCTAATACAGCTATGTTAATAGCAGTCTGACATAGCCAGAGTGACAGATTTTACAGCATTGTTGTTTCAGCAGTGACATTGATTTGTTTATTAGCCATGGTATCAGGTTAAACTGTTACAATAAATGGTAGGAAGTTAGAGATCGTGTCAGGGTAACAGAAACCAAAAGTATATTTCCAAAAACCCATCTTGGAAAGGAAACACGAGTGTGCTGTGTGCCAACAGCTTTGTGCTCTCAGCCTGCCTGGCTGCAGTGTCAGGAATCAGAATGTGGATATAGAAATGCTTATATGCTAAGGATACAATTCATTCAAACTATAAAAAGAATTGGTTTAATAATTTCAGGTTCTGTACCTATCACACAGCTTTCACTGTAAATCTCCTGGTTTTTCATTTCAAGTAGATTTCTTTTCATTGTGTGAGAATTTCTTTGTAAAATAGGAAAAGAAGGTGATAGACAAATCTATAAAGTAAATACACAAGATGATATTTCTCCCATTGTTTCAATTTATAATAATCAGTGAAGTATAATTTTAGCAAAGAATTTAAAGATGCTTAATGATATATCTCCTTCACTTTATTACTCTACAAAAATAATTAAACTGTGATAAAGAAGCTAAAACTAAGCTTGTAGCTTAGCTAATCTAAAGCTAAAACAGTAGTTAAAAACATATTGTGGTAGTGAAACACACTCTAAGCATCCAGATGAACTGAAGTTATCTGACTGACTAAAGGAAAATTCAATAGCATATTTTAAAATTTATCACTGGGAGCACATGCTTAACCTTTCAGGTCTTTTCTTGTAATGCTTGTACTCTGTATGTACTTTGTATTTTATCTGTAGGAAAAGGCGTAATAGAATTGTGCATCCTTTTGGTTTGTCAGTTATTCTGTGTATATTTTGTTAAATCAAAAGCCTTTTCTGGAGTTGCTATTCATCTTGCTCCCCCTTCTCCTCCCAGAAATTTTGGCACAACCACATATCACACTTAGTGATTCAAAGACAAGCTCTTATTTTTTTGGCTGCTACAACCTAAAAATTAAGGTTAGCATTTTTCTCACAGCAAGTGTGTGTTGCCCTCTGCCTTTCTGTGGTCCCGATGGCCCTAGCTGCCTTTGAGTGCTTCCTTCTGCCCTTTACTGCTGGACCTGTACTCCTCTTCTTCCTCACATCCTTCTTCTTTAACACTTCTTTAACACTGTCTCTGAGTGATTCTGATTTCCTGTTAGTATGTGTTTTTTTCCTTTTTTTTTTTTTACCTTCCCCCACCAAAACAAAACCCAAACCCTCGATTTCATTTTGCTTCTTGAATTACACAAGTGCTCTATGAAGTAGAAAAAGGAGATGGTAATTATAGAGTCAGATTCTTTTTTCCTCTTGGTGTAAGACAAATACTTGCAGTGATATAATGGCAGAATGTGTGAAGTAGGAGAGGAATTCAGCTCTTATAAGGCTGGAAAATTTTAAGACAGAAGGTGATTGTTCTTAGCTGTATGTTGGAGGTATTTTGTCTGAATAATGGGTAACAGAAGAGTAATTTAGCATAATCTAGATTTTTTAATACTTCATTGAAACTTTGCTAAAGAATGCTGTATTCTCTCCTTTCAAAAGAGTCTGATAGCAATTGGCAACTAAAACTTTTTTCGTAGGAAACAAACATAAGTCTAGAATATTCAACTGTCAAAGAAATTTGATAATTGGCACATACATCACTTTAAAAAGAAGTACTGCAGTATAGTATATTTAATGGTTAACACAACAGAAATTTTGTTCTTCTGTCTGGGTAAATTCTGTAGCCTTTCAAAGAATTATTTAACTTAAAATGAAAAAAATCCAACATGGGTGGGGAAGATAGGATGTTTAAGTTTATTTGTGGTGGGACATAGTGCCTGTCAGGCTAGTTCAGTGATACTCTTAACAAACCTCCTTCATATAAATAAAAAGTAGATCCTGATGTTAAACCCACCTTTTGGTGTGTACAAATAAATAATAATTATGTATGGACATACATGTGTGTATTTATGTAACAATGAAGGGAGGTGAATTGATCTGTGTCCAACTGCATACATTTTTAATTTAATATATTTAGAAAGTACAGAAGTGACTGCTATTCCCTTGGCACTAATAAAGTAAACAGAACTTCCAACCATGTGTGGATTACATGCCTTGTAATCCATAAAAATTGTTGTGTACTAGAAACTAGATGTTTGTGATGTATTTACATTTCAGTTTCACAGGTTTGTGATGTACTAGTGTGTGAAGGTAAGCTTCTTGAATATTCTAATAGATACTGGCACTGCACTCTGCTTGTTTTGGTATTTTTAGTGTGGGATAACCTCATTTTACAATATAAAATTGAATGGAAACGCATTTGCAGTTAAAAAACAACATAGTCAGATACCAGCTAATACTTTAGAGACAGAGAACGTGTGGAAACTGGCAGTGCTTGCTTGTGTTTCTGAGATGTGTTTGCTGGAATTAATATTTTTGGAATCCTGTACAATTCTGCTTGCCTTAGGCTGAGTGGTGTGAAATGTAATTGAACTAATGATTCACTGTGGTGAGATCATTTTAAAGAATGTAGTGGGCTTCTTATTGTACAATACTATGGCATAAATTTGCCCTTTTTTCTTCAGCGATGCTGCCTCTTTGCATTCTGTTTTAGTCTATCTGTCAAGCACCTACACCGTCATATCACTCCTGAAATCCTCTTGTGTCTGTAGGATATGTAGTGTGTCTTCACAATTTACTTTTTATTTTGTCTTGTGTTAAATTTGTCATGTGGCACAGATAATTTATGGTTCTGTTTTATGATGGCTTCTGGGTCTATGTAGGATGGCACATATTCTTACTTGTGTTCCTTCCTTCTGTATGTAGAATTTTTTTCTGCAGCCCTCAAAGTGTACTCCTATGTAGTATAAGTCCTCTTTTTAAAAATTTATTGAAGACGAAGAATAGTAAAAATGAAGTAAAAATAGTAAAAATGAGTTTGTAAAGGCAATCAATGAGTGTGATCAACACAGCCTTTAAAACCAGGCTCAATCTCTTTGGGCAATTCCTAGGCTGCTCTTTCTCTGCTATGAAGTGCTGCTTCATTGCATCTGATTTTCTAATGAATGAGCTTTTAACACTAAATGTGTAATTCTTGAGGTTTTATTTAATTTTAAGAAGTAAGGTTATGTTGTCAAGAAACCTTTCAAGTCTGAAAGCTTTTCTAAATGCTTTTTTCAGATAAGGACATGATGTAGACTTATTAATCTGTTCATTATCATTTCTCTTCTATTTAAATGAATGAGTAGTATCTTTCATTTAAGAATGCTTTATTGGAAGATTAGTAATCACTGAAATCATGTTATGATATTAACCCTACACATCCCAGCTTCTCCTGCTTCTAGTGTTCAAAATACAGAGGGTAGCTGGAAAGGGAAATGAAGAAGGGGTACAAAAAAGGAAAAAAAACTAGTTTCTGCTTAAATATTTTGCATGCATTTCTTTTCAAATTATTCTCAAAAGAATTTTTAAACTGGTAAATTTGGAGGATATGGGATTAAAAAAAAAAGAGAGATTATTGCATTTACTTCCTCTCTGCAGCTTCTCAAATAAGATGTAGGATTTAAATTTTTTTAGAAAATCAGAGATAACTTGGATAAAAAAGTGCTTTAAATGCAGTTGAATGCAGGTATTTTTGGGCCAGTTTCCACAAAAAAACCTCAGTGAAAATATGAAAGTATGTTTGAATATATTACACAGTAATTTCATATCATTTCACATCAATCAGATAATAACATTTCTAGATAGAATTTACATGATTATAAGTGGCTATTGTTTGTAGAATATGGAGCTGCAGTATTATATTTTGGGTCTTCAGTTCTGGTAAGCTAAGGCATGAGCTCAAGTAAACTAAGTACATTGCAGGTATTTTTTTTTAAGCACAAAACCAGTTTTGGCAATACACATATGATTAATAATTCAGCTATGTGGTGGAGAAGAGCTTTTTGTTCCCTTAAAACTGTGCCTTTTTTATGCACAACTTCAGAAAAGTGCTTTAGAAATTTTCTAGTTTTTTATGTAATGTTTTAGTCAAACTAGCTCTCGTATTCAAGGGTATGATCTACTTTTTTATATAAGATAATAGTTATTGAGAATTAGCATTTTAAATATACTGGTAGCTGGTGACACATTGATCAGTTTATGTAACAAGAGGAATGAAATCATGCTAATTGATTTTGCAGGTTTTTGTTTTGTTTCCCCCTCCCCACCAGGGTTTCATTGAAATGAAGAAATTAAGTGTGGCATGGTGCAAACAACTTGACAAACTTATGTTTGGATAAAGATCTTAATTCTTGTTTACAGTGCTATGGATGATGATAAATTCATAAGGCTTCTTGATACTTCAATGCAGGTTTGGAATGAAATTGAAGAAGACAATGTAGAACAAAGGTATGCCATGGCTGCCCAGAAATGCAGGAATACAGTAGCTGGCAGTATTGGTGATTGGTTTGTGACAAGGCAATTGCATGGCTAGAGCTGAACACAGTGGAGAATAATAAAGTTATCAAGGGCAGGAAAATTATCTTTTACTTTAGCTGTGGCATTTGACAATCATATCTATGTAGATGGATGGTAGGAATGAAAAATTCCCGTGTGAAAGGTCCTTGTGTCACACTAGAGGTCAGTGTGAAAAATCTAAACCTTTGCACAGGATTGACTCAGTTGGCTGACCTTTAGCATCAGCCAAATAATTTTCTCATCCATGCTTTTTTCCTTAATTTAGCCTTTTACTCCTGCCCTGTCCTTTGTAATTATTCAAAGTTGTGTATTTTCCATGTAGAAATTGTAGATCTGAGATTGCATATGCAAAACTTTTTACTTTTCTTAAGAGTACTGTCAATTTCTGGACTGGTATGAATTTTTTTCCCTATATCAAAAGTTTCTGAACCAGTAATTGAAGGTAGTCACATGCTGGAGAAGATTGAAATAAGTGGAATATCTAAATATGAGGTCAAAATGCATCCAGGTTGTAGTTGCATAATATTCAGAATACTCTGATCAATATTGTTTATGAATTAAATTTAAAAACACCATATCATACAAAATGGTGAATTTGTGCTATAGAAAATTATTCCCAAGTGCAATTTTTACTTAAAAATTATTTTATATTTACAGAGAAACTGAGCCATACAAATATTTTTAAAAGTTTGCACTTCTTTAAGGCTATTTATTTTCTAAAAAAAGAGGACTTGAATATTTTTGACAAATATACACATGGTGTTACGCTAACAAACAGCCATGCAACATATATCTTACATAATGAAGAAATTGAATATACAAGACCTACTCTATTTAACATATATATTGAAAATATACAGTCTTGCCAATAGTTAAAAAAGTTTTTCTTATTTGGCAGTATTTTTTTTTACAATTTGTTCAAATATTCCGTTTGATGTGTTTTGGTGAATACTGAAATCTAGTCAGTGACAACCTGAGGTACTAAACATTTCTGTCTTACTTCGCTGTCTTCAAAGGTAATCTTTTTGCTCCTTTTAGGCTCTATCCATGAGTTGTGTATTACAGCGTTATTTGGCATGGGATCTGCTTCCACTATTGAAACAACTCGCTTTTTCATCTTACTTTTCAGAACTTTCTGAAACTTTTGCCTCGTGAATGCGTAAAGTAGAGGGTGAAATATTGTTGTTCCATATGCCATTACTAGAAAACATAATCTCAACTTTACCAAAAGGTCACTTGGGCCCAAACATAAGATAGTGGTGTTTAAAACAGAGATGGGTGTCCAGCAGAGGAGGAAGGTGGAGATGATCAGAAGGGACATTCTGAAGACTCTCTTTTGCCGTTCTCGCCGCTCCCGGTGCCGTTTCACAGCTCGGCGCAGAGCAATTATGACGGACACGGAAGTCCTTACACCAAAGACGACGTTTTTTCCTGCGCTGCTGTGGGACATATCCGTAGTCTCATGCTGCGTGGTCAAAGAAATAGTTTTTTTCTTTCTGTTTTTCTTCTTTTGTCCTGTTGTAAATCTTGTACCAATCCGAATATTTAGGGCCTGGAGTATTTTGGTGTATGTAATTAGCATTACTACAACAGTGAAGAAAAATATTGGGATCTGAACGAGAATGTGGTAGTACATTCCTAGCTCAGTGTGGTACTCGTTTGTACTCACGCACAGAAGTGTCTTATTTTCCCAAGTGCTTGCACTTTGGAGACTGAAGAAGTTGACTTCAATGAAAGGAATCAGGAAGGAAAACAGTGAAATGATCCATATTGATGTCATTAATATCACAGCCCTTCCCATGGTCAGGATTCGATTAGCAGGTTTTACAGAGATGTCGTATCGGTCCAGCGTGATAGCGAAGACGTTGATTGCAGTTGAAACACTTGCAAAAGAGACACAAGCCTCATGGAAGCAGCAGATGAGAGCAGTGTTACTCTCCAGTGAAAGCAGAAGGATAACTATAGTTAGAGGAATACATCCCACACAAATTATTACATCAAGTACATGAAGGTTCATTGTAATTATGTTACTGACAGAATTGATTAAGTTGGATTTCATACAGTAAAGTACCAGAACGGTGAGGTTGCTGCCAAGTCCCAAAACAATTTCTAACATCAAAAATCCAGTGAGAGAAACTTGAAAGCTTAATGGATATGACAGTGGTTGGTACATGTTGGTATCGATGTCATCAATGGCATCTCGAACTGTAATGTTAGATTCGGACTGCATGTTGACTTCCAGAATGGGGGACAAACACATTCTTTTGTTGCAGCTGGTTTTTCTCCTGAAAGGTGAAATAAAATATAGAACTATTTGATTTCTTTTTTTAACATTTATTGGAGATAAATGCTGGGGAAGGAGGAGGGGGAAAAAAAACAATATTCTTACCAAACTCTTCATTTACAGTATATTTAGAGCTTTAATTGGCATGGACTCAAAAGCCTGAAGATCTAGAATAAGGTCTTTGCTTTTTAAAGAAAGCAGGATTTGTTTGAAAAAAGAAAAAATAGTGACAAGTTTCCACTTAGGGAGGCAAGCCTTTGTTTATAGTGATGTGGTTTTTCACAAAGGGCTCATTTGTTGAATAAACCATACTTTGTGCATAGCCTTTGTATTGCTTTGAGGGTCATTTTAGAAGAATGTTGTTAAGTATTAACAAATCAGTGATCAAGATGATTTTAAAAAGCTCTTGTGGAAAAAAAAAGTGATAGGAGCATGGAGCACTGTTGCTTATGTATCATAAAAGGGATGTTTAAATTATTTATGCCAATTTATCCACCTCTTTCTTGCAAGGTTTACGGTAGTGCTGTGGACTGAAATGTGATGTTCTGTAATTCACCAGTTTTTTAGAGAGTTTAAACCTTCTGTTCATTTTAATCTTCTGAGCATCTATGTGTATGATGCTTGCCACTACAACAGCTTTATATAAAGTATATATAATTTCAAATGCAGAACTTATATGGGTTTGGGAAGTTGAGTTTATTACAATATACTACATTTCCTTTTTCTGATTTGAATTTTCAATTGCTTCAAGAAATCTATGCCTACATGGAATGGAAGAGTATTTGATTTTAATCCAAAATATATTTAAGGGAATAATTTCAGCAAATAATATTTAAAAAGAAAATTGTCTTTTTCAGGTTTTGATTTTGGTTTGTTTTTTTTAAAATTTAATACAAACTGCAATTAAACCAAGCAGATTTACATACATAGCATGTTTCCCTTAGAAATAAGTAAGGATCAGAAAGGTATTTATTTTATCTAGCAGATTTTTTGTGTTTCATCTGCTTAGTTTTACACATGCGACTAAGTTCTAAATATAGCATCTGCATGTAATACCTGATGTTTGTATGATTTATATCGTCAGCCAGCTCTTGAGTTTGTAATTGATTGGATAAATAAAAGAGAGTTTATTCAATTTCTTGTTATGGTACTGGAGGGCTTTTTCCTAGGTAGCTTTAAATTTAAGAGGGGACATATTTGGCATGAAAATAAATTTGGATGTCGACCTTTGTTCTATTCTGAATACATTAAAATGGATAGCACTAAGGTGAACAAAACTGAGCTCTTTTAAAATGAAAGTATGAATTAAGCACACTTGGGATACAGTATGCAAATGGATTTCATCTGCAGTTCTGAAAAGCTTCAGTTGAACAATACTATTAATTGCAAATTGTATGATGAAAATTCTCGGTATTCTTCAACAGCTATTTCACATGTACCTCTTAAATAAAAAAAGATGTAAATTAGAATGTATTACTCTCAGGTGTGAAATGAAACAAGAAATATTTCAAAAGCTCTGTTTCATTTCTAATTTAGGCAACCTCTATCTGTCTTACATTAACCCTCAGGGATATGATCTCCTCTTGCGTGCTGTCCTGGCTGTGAATTGGTTTCAAGAAACCATTCCAAATGCATTGTTGAACAAATGAAGTTCTTTTGTGTTAGCAAAAGCCAGGAAGAAATCAAAAGCAGATCTGCTAAAACAAATTACAGTCTCACCCTCACATTACAGCGACCGAGTTTTTGTGAAAGCAGACAAGCTCAGCTGTGTTAGGTCGCCATGAATAGATTAAGCATCACCTCTTGGGTGCATTGCCTGGGTTTGGGAGCAGAGCTGTGTGGCCAGGAGCTCGTTCCCCCAGCGCCGTGGGGGCACCTACCTGTTCCTGTGCCTCAGGGGCCTGGCACAGCGTGGCAGCAGCTGGGCAGAAACCAACACATGCTGTCACTGAGAGATTTCTGACACGCACTGTGCCCTGGAAATCAAGTGGTAGCTGAGCTCTTATTTCATTTCTTGCAGGTTTTTTTGTTTTCCTTTTTTTTGTTCCTGCAGTTCAGCAGTAAAAAGTTCTGATTAAACATGGGGACTGCTTAATTGCCTCAGATACTTCTACAGACCAGGGCATATTCTGTGTCTGTTCTGAGTTTCAAGCCGGCAATAACAAATAAACCTTCTTTTAAGTGATGTTAATTTCCTTCCCCTGATGCATTTTGTAGAAGCCTGTTTTTATTTTCCAGGTTTAGAGAATAGTATTTTCTGATTTCAGTTTTCAGAGTGTGTGTAGACATCCTGAGTTTATGGTTGCGTATTTCTTTCTGTGATATTCCTGCTCATTACTTTTGAGTGATGGCTTAGTGAAAGAAGTTGCTATACATCATAAAATCCAGTTCATGTGCTTTGAGAGTAACCATGGGTTACCTAATTTAGTTTATTTTGATTTAAGGAGAATACATAACATCATAAAATTGAGAGAAAAATATCCATTAGTCATTATGACAAGTAAGTTATTTAATGAGTAGTATAGAAAAAGCTTGGTTAAACCTTTATTCAGCTTGCTGATGAAGTATGCATATTCTCCTTTTGGGATTTCATGTTTCATTGTCTCTTCATGCATCAGTAGTTTCCACAATTCTGGTTTTAAATTATAAATCCCTCTTTAAGAAATGCTCACCATTTTAAGAATCAATCATTGCACTCTTCTTTTAATGAAAATCTGAGCAGATGTGTTAGTCTTCCATGTATATTGTTGAAGTGTCATGCACGGAAATGGTAATGCAAGTGTGTTCCATGTTTTGTTTTTAATTCCTTTATGTCTTAAGAATACATTTTAGGGATGCATCCTGCTGCTCGTAGGTCATACAGCTACAAAGATACCCGGTCAACTGCATTCTTCATATTGTCAGTAGTAAAACTGAATTAGTTGCTGCATGCCCTTGTGAAGGGGAGGAAAAAAAAGGTTAAAAGTAGGGCTATAATTAAAAAAAAAATCAGTAATGCAAGAATGTATTTTCTAATATCAGTTATTTAATGAATAAAGGATCTCTAAAAATGGACTTTATAGATTACATAGAAAATCAGTTTGCCTGCTCTCTATTTGCTAGTAACATCATATTCTTCTGCCAGCTTACATGAATTCAGGTTTTTTGGACAAGTTTCCTGTTATCCAGATAGTACAGGTTACAAAAAAATCCTGGCTAGAAGCAATAACTGTTGGATGCAGTGTCTGTGACTAAAGCTAGAAAATGTAGTTTTGTAGCTCTGGTGAGCAGGTAGTTTATACATACAACTCTCTTGTTTTTTAATGAGAAATTGAACAGTGTTAATGAGCCTTTTAAAAAATACACTTTTGTTTAATTTGCACACTGTTACACTTTTGTTTCTTGAAATAGATGTTTAGCAAATCCATGCTTTTAATAAATGGCTTGTATGTATACGATAATGAAAGAAATAAGTTTAAAAAAAAAAACAACAAAAAAGGGGGATTTCTTGAGCAATCAGAGATTAGTCATATTAGCCAACCTTCATAAAGCAATAAGTATGCACTAATTACAGACTGTCTGATCCTTCGAAGAGTAACTGAATAAATCTGAAGCGTATTTAACTGCCAATATTTGGAAATACTGCTGAGGGAGGAAAAGCATATTCCCGGTTGCTTTATGTGGTTGTTTTCCCAATACTGTATGAGCTTAAACTGTACTGTCTTCATGTTGTACAAACAAAACAGTTTTTTAATATTCTAGAAGACTTTCATACAGAATAACATTTTTCTATCATTATGTTTTTAATGAGGAAGGGGAAATAGCATTTAAATATTTCCTGGTCTCAAATATAACAATATATTACTGCTTAATATAAGTTAAAGCTGATCTCTTGCCTTTTTATTCTCCAATTTTTTAATTTGATTTAATGTTGCTTATTCTGCATATCATAATAAGGAACAGGTCTTACCTCCACTAAAGATTTGGTAAATTCTCGATGCAGGTGAAGCAGTTCCAGGTTGGAGGGATTCATTTTGTTCACTTGTTAGCAGAGTAGAAGGGAAACAGGGTAATAAGCATATCTTCAAAAAATGACCTTAATGAAAATTTGTGCCTGTACTGTGCCATTGTTTCAGCATACTGCTCATGTATACAATTGCTTTAGTTCTGGTTTACAGGCTGCTGCAGTCTCCCACTCTTCCTACGGTAGAATCAATAAGCATCTGAAAATACATAATGAAAGTAATTTAACATACTGAAGGCTTCTTGTCTCCAGAGACACCACGGAGATTCAGGCTTTCTAAAAAAGAAGAGCAGTGCTTCTGAGAGGAAAGCTTGCGATGGGCAGCTTTTGCAGAATGACAGCCTACCTTGTCGCTTCTCCTCACTGCAGAGAGATGCAGTGCATTCACTAATTTTGATTGGTCAGTGATGTTGGGCTTTAATTGTGCTTCATATATGGGATTGATGCCCTCCCTCCCCCCAATTTATATAAGGATTCTTTTATAAAAGGACTAAATTTACAAATGATTTATGAATTCTGGAATATATTAAGGGTATGCCTGTTTTATTTTTACCTTTTCACTTTTTACTTTGTGTACACTGGAAACCACATGGCAGTGAGGAAAAAAAAAGGGATTAAATGGTTATTACTTTAAAAGCTTACTACAGTCTATATTTGCCTACTTTCCATTTCTGAGCTTTTTAGGTGTTTGAGTTTTTTGTTTGATTTTTTTGTTTATTTGTTTTGGTTGGTTGATTTTTCTTGTCTTAAGAACATTCTGAAATAATACTGCCTCTTTAAGCCATGCTGAATTTCACCATACATGTTTACATGCAAGTGGTCATCTAGGTTTTGTAGCAATAATTTATATTCAGGATAACTTGATACCTACATGTATATTAGGAAAATTTATGCTAGGATGCACCAAGATTATTCAGACCCTGGTAATTATTCAGACGTGATAATTTGGTTGATTCATGATCAGAAAAAAATTATTTTTAGGATCCATCACTATGTACAATGTATGTATAGTTGTGGAGGTTATTAATTTTGGTGAAATGTAAACTTCTAAAAAAAACTTGCATGTTCCACATGAATTTTGTTAGAGACTTGACAGGTTTTTGTAAGGATGTCTTTCTTGCATGATGTTCTTGACCTTCACTTTGCAAGGGATGTCTTTGTTTTCACTTTTTGTTTTGTCACATATTTCTGAATCTGCTCTATCAGTATAAGCAATGCTCACAACCGCGTAATGAGAAGTGTAGCACAATACCTGTTTTAATTAGTAGTGGTGCTAAATAAATCTTGGAAATCATTTCAGCATAAACCCGAAAACCATATTTTTCAAAATTGGTTTGCTGATACAATTAGTTTAAGAATATCTGAGTATAAAATGTCCTATAGGTAGTTTATAATCTCAGATGAGTGTGGGACTTTTTTTCACCATGATTTAAAAGATTTTAAAGGTTTTTTGTAAGGTGTGATAAAGTACTAAATGTTAAATACGTAAGTAACTTCATACATAAGTAACTGTGTTAAGATGGTAGTTTGGGTCAAATTTTGATGCAGTCCTCTGGTTTTAGACTGTTAATGCAAATACATAATGCAGTTGTGTAACTCAGATGTCTTTATTTCTTTTCTTTACTTTTTCTTTCAGTCAGACATCCAGTATATTATTTATCTTTAGGTAACAGCATGCTTTATTTATTTTTTAAAACGGCTTCGTATCCATCCAGCATGCTTCCTGTTCCATACTCTTTTGCATTCAGAAACCATGTAAATAAAGGTTGCAGAAACTTTGAAGAGAGATCACTGGGTACCAGCTGGCTATGCTCAGTAGCAGCTGATTGAGCCCTTTGAGCTGTCTCTGTATCATCTGCCTCTCAAGAGCTTGAAACCAATGATACCAGCATAGCTCTTAAAGGTGATGTGATAAAGAGGATTCCCGAAATGAAAGCATAAATACCAATATATTAAAGAGATTTACTTGCTTCACTTTCAGTGTGACTAAGGATAAGTAAGGAAGCCTGTCTAAATTTAAACAGATGAATCTCCATCTCCCTTTCTAATTCTTCAATGTGTGCCTTGTGTGCCTGAACAAAGATGGAGGTATTGGATGAGCTGTTCTGTTAGAAAAAGATGTACACACGGAGGAAGATTGTAACAGGATTTTGGGTATATCATGAATATATAGTTCAAAGGCAGGCAAAAGGGTCACAAAAGACTACCTATATGACAGGAGGTGATATTGGCAGAAGTTTTATCTGCAAAGTGTTTGAGAGGAGTGATAAGGAGCTGAGTTGTGAACATATATTAAGCTTAAGTTTTCTGGAGAGAAAATCAAGAAAAGAAGCAGTACCATATGGAGGCAATCAGGAGTAGGTGGATGGATAGACATGCTTATAAGCCATTGCTGTGCAGATGCTAGTTAAGATGGTGTGAACAGATGACTTCATCCTCAAAGGGTAGATAGGGAAGAGTGGGCAAAAGGAGCCATGTGCAGGCACCCAGCATAAACAGAAAATGTGCTGTTCTTATACCTGTTTCTATATCAGTACAGATGGGAGAAAGAATTTGACTGGTATTTTGGCTTTTAGGGTAGTGAAAAGTGGGGTGAAAAGGTAATAAGAAGGTAGAAGTATCAGAGAACAGCAGGAGTCCTAAACCAGGAGACTGGTGATGAAGAGTTTCAGGTTTGAGAATGGCAGCACAAGGGGAAAGGAAGATCCAGATGGTAACAGAGAATAGACTATGAAGGGTTGAGGCTGCTGGGTCTGATGTGGGGGGAAAAGAAATGCAGAGAGGCAGGAGCTTGAATCAGAGTGGAGCACAAGGGTAATTTGGCATGTGCATGTAAAGGGACACTGGGTGCACAGGGGTAGAGATAATGGCAATTGCCATAACACACACCCCTGTAGCACTTCTCAGTTCAATTCAGGAGTCATAGTTGTATGTGAGAGTATATTTTTCTGGTTTGCTGAGGGGAGGAAATCCAGAAATTTGCAAGTTGTAGTGTATTTTTGGTCCTTTTATCTACTGTCTTACTTTCTACACAGAGAAGTAATGTCCCAACATTGGCTGCTAGTGCATTCCCTAACCATGGTAGGTCATCTCTAGATCTGAAGGTCAAAGCTCTGCTGTTTAGTTTATAAGATCACCTTGAATCAGTTTCTTGAACTGCAGTGCTTTAAATAAGCTTATTTTGTTAAAAAAGACTCATTAGGTTCAAAAGGTCAAGCAGGACCAAATGAAGTACCCAGTTCTAATGTTTTTCTATCAGAGTCCTTGGTTTTGGAGCTTTAGAATTCTTTTAATGTGTTTTATAGCTTAACTTTACATAAACCTACTGCAGGCTACTTTAACATCCAGATGTCATGGACCTTCTTCATGAAGATCTTTATTGGCACAGTTGTGAGACTGTGTCTGCTCACTTCCCTTGTTCTCTACATTATTCTTTTTTTCTTCCTGACTGTTTCAGCAACACTTTCTTTCCTTGTACTGCACATCTTGTTTCCTACTCTGAATATTGCTGCTCATTTAGTGACTCTTTAGAATTTTACTGCGTCTGGGTCTAAAAATGTCATCTGTTTTCATATTAGCAAGAGACTTGAGATCCTAACTCATACAATTTTTTTAGTGCCACATAGTGTCTTTAGAGCTCAAATTGTTTTAGAAAATGAATATTGTGTGGTTTTGGATATCCTGCCCTGGGATTGTTGTTCAGCATTATTTACATGGTGCATCTGCACAATTCCAGCTAGATACCTCCTCTGTACCTTTCATTTACCTACTCTGAGGAGTGCCATGCCCAATTCTAACCTAGCTCTTCTGAATATTTTGTGATTTGTATTTATTCTAGCAGTTTGTGAAATATATCTAAAATAGTTTCTTACCTTGTTGTATCTCAGTTTCCTCAATAGTCAGTTGCAAAGAGTTTTCTTAGAATATTGATGAAAATCCAGTAATTTCTATAGTACCAAGGGAAAAGAAGCAATGGATAATAGCTGTTTGAGTCTGGGAGTTGTACTCATGTGCCCTTGTTATGCTGAATTCGTAAATGTGTTCTGCTTTCTACCTGATACTGAAATTACAGCTTGCTGGTCTGGATCATGCTGGAGCATGCTTTTAGGGAAATGGTGACTCTTGACCCGTACACAAGATCTAGACATAAAGGTTTTTAGTCATAAAGGTTTTTATTATTATTTAGGAGTGATATAGTGAATAGATGACAAAAATTCTGTTAGAATTTGTAAATAGTACTATTCTGACTCGGATGGTAACATGGTCTTTTCTTTCTTTTGGTTCAAGTACTTTATTCTCATTTCTTTAATCTCTAGAGAACTGATCTAAGGCTGTTTCCTTTTCTGCAGCGAGGACTGGCTGCAGAAAAATACAAAAAATTCATTTTCTGTTCGGTGTCTTACCCTAAAGTTTATTTCTTTTTCTCCCTTACTATTGATTGCCATCTTGCTTTGTTTGGTCATTCTTATAATGACTTATTTAGGTTGGGTTTTGTGAGGTGTTTTTTTTTCCACTTTTCTGATATTCATGTTTCCCTTGACAGAAAACAGTCCTGCACATGGGACATTGTTGATCTCGGTTCTGCCGCTGTAGAATTACATCCCTGGAAAAATCTGGATTTTCCAGATTAATTGTATGTTGTTTCACTGTACTTCCTCTTGTATTTACAAAGATGAATACCTTTGGAAGCAGCACAAAGAAAAGTATTTTAAAATAGGCATAGAATAGATAATATATAAATTAAATATTAAAAATATAATAGTATATATATTTTGCATGAAATAAATATTTTATGTATTTTTATATATAATGTGTACATATTAATTTTCAAGATGCAGAGTTAATGATAGCGTAGCAGCTTAAGTATGGAAAAATTAACTACTTTTGTCATGGAATAAGAATGTATTCTAAGATTCCTTTGGGTCTGTATAACTGTTAGGCATAGGTTATTTGTTCTGTAGTATTCTATGTTAAAACAATTATTGACCTTTTCAGCACTAGAAGGTTCTGTACTCATGAGAAAACATGTAAGTTAGAGAATGCCCTTTAGCTATTAATACCGAACATGTATCTTGTTTTAGTTTTGCACAATGAGGTGATACCAAAGAAGAATTGCAAAACCGTTGCTGGCTGTCACTCATATGTAGGGAAGGCATCCTTTTTGTTTCATAGCAATAAATTTGGTGAAGTAGTACAGGTAAATCATGGTCCTAGTGCATTATTGCACAATTATTTAAACATTTTAGTAGAAATTAAAAAAATGCAGCGTCAGTTACGCTCAGCAGGGAAGTATGGCTGGTAAATTTAACAGTAATTTAAATAACATCCGTCTCACTCCGACTTTTCTCCATGGAGGTGTTTTTTTCCTCTAATATAAACATTCATAATGAGTGGTACTGTATGTTGTAGTAGTTTTTGGCAAAAGTTTAATTAGTGACTATAAATTTAATTATATTTTTTCATTTTTCTTCAAAATTGTAATGCTGCTATGAATTTGGTTTCTCCTTCATTACAGTTATGCTTTGACTATTCTGAGAACTTTAGACATTTCTGCTTTTGTAAAATATTCTTAGTTCTAAGTTGGTAATTGTTACTGAATTTTAGTGAGGATTTTCATTATTATGGAAAGGCTTTTGGAATTCTGACATTCTATATTTTGTATTGCTTTGAACATACAAATAAAAAAGGCACATGCTCGCATTGTGTGAGCTTTGTGAAAGCTTGCCTGAAAGAACATTCATTCCCAAAGTTGCAAAGTGGTTTAGCATAGTAGCTGAAATGTTCTGGAGCCCGAGTCCTGATGCTGTGTAGCTGTAGAATGAGGAAATACTGCCTTGTGGTTTGAAGTCCCCTGGATTGCTTACCTTTCTTTCATGCAGGTATTTTGCATGTTGGAGAAAGTTTTCAGTGCTGTTGCCTGCTGTTGGTTGGTGCCCAGCACCTCCAAGTCCCAGCTCCTGGCAGCTCTGTGTTTGTGCATTGCACAGCAGCCTCCGTGTAGACCTGTCAGGGAGTGTTCTGCCTGGCTGATTATGTTGCTTTGGATTGGGAGGCAGCTGAAGTTAACATGCAGGGTTGAAACTTCAGGATTGGGTTCAGGATTCTCTGTCAGATATTCTTGTTGTGAAAGTCATGAGTAGCCAGGTGTGCAGGATGGGCAGCAGCAGGAGCAGCACTAGCTGCCCTGTTACAATCCCCTCATGCAGGGGTTTGGTTACAGACCTTCCTGCTGCAATATCCTTTAAGTGGAATTGCTAATTTAAAACAAAATGAGAAAACAGGAAGATTTTCTCTAGAGTTGTTTATTCAGCAGAGATCATGGATAGACTTTGTTTCTAGTAATTTTGTAAACTAGAAAGGCGGTACCATTGTCTCTTAATTAAGAGAAAGTGTTCACCTGGTGTGCCTAGTGGTGAGCATTGTTCTAGCTGAAATTAAGAGACAAACCTTAGGATCTTAATTGCCCTGTAAGTAAAGAGTGAACACAACATGAATAGGTATCAGCTGTCATGTCCTTCAATTCTTTTAAGGCTAACACAGCAGTGTAAGGGTTACCACAAGGGTGACTTCATATGTGTCAGTCTCGATCAGGTAGCTGCTTGGGCTTGGCTGATTCAGTTTGGAAAGACTACAGAGTGTGTGAAAAGGAACTAGTACGCTTACTACCCTTAAAATCAAAGTTCAGTAACTCTGCATGTGACAGGAAAATACTTTGCCTTCTTCAGACAACAAAATAAAACATAAAGACGGTAGTTAGATTCCCCCCCTTGTTGTGAATGTCTGATATAAGCAGTTTAAAATATTGTCAGCCTCTGTGTTTGGTTCAAATGTCGGAAGTCCTCATCAGTCTGACAGTGGTGATATTCCACAAATTAAATTCTCAAAATCTGAAAAATTATATACCCTACGTTTTCTTGTCTGATTTTTTTAAATGATAAATGACTTGGTTGTTCCCTCTTTGCCACCTTGGTTCTTCAATTGTTTTTATGAGGTTGTTCAGGGAAACTGATAGAAAATCTGTTTATGTAGTGCCATAAAAAGACATGTGAGAGAAGTTTAAATAGTTTAATAAGCTATAATGATAAATGCATAATAACATGGAAATTGAACTAATTTAGTACAGTGTGTTGGCTTCACATTTCCTCTACTAAAAAAAATATTCATTTGATTGATGTGCATGTTGATCTAAATTTAGATTTGTGTTGGTATCATATTCAGTTTATTTTCGTTCTTCCTCTGTTGTTTGGGTTCATTCATTTTCATAATTTGTATCCGTAATATAGTTTAATTTTTTTATTGATTATTAAAAAACATCTCTTACTTTCTTAAGGGGAGAAATGAAAGAAAAATATAAACCCCTTCATATTTTCTGGGTTTTTAAAAAAAATGTATCTATTGTAGCTGTAGAATCTAAAATAAATACCTAAACTGAGTAAAAATGCATGCATACGCATGCATATGAAGAACTAATTTTGTCTGTGAAGCTCTCAAATATCAAGGATTTTTGTGCCTAAATCATAGTTTCAGTTTTTTTCCATCTTCTAAAGTATTTTTAACCTCACTGCATAATTGTTGTCTTTGAAATCACTTGCTGTAATACTGAAGCAAACCACAGCCTTTATGAAAAATGCTTTCATTTGCTGTTTTTTGGGAGAAGGCTGAGAGCAGTAGTGTCAGTGGTATGTCTGAGGAAGGGAATGCTGTTTTGCACTGTATATGGTTGATGTCTGGAGCTGGCTTTGCAGTCATTAGGCTTGAAGCGTAATGTTTTATTTTACTAATAAAATTGTGTGAAATTTAAAATGGCTGTTCAAGACGTTTTTATTGCGCCGATGGATGATGAGCAAATACAGGTTTGTGGAGAAAAAGCTTGTCAAATTCTTCAGCAGCCTTCACTTATGATCTAGGTAATCAATTAAAACATAGGTAGCATGAGTTGTAGTGGTAGGGGCTATGAAGTGTAGTCTGAATAGGAAAAAGGAGAAATGTTATGTGCATTATTTCTGGTACTTTTCAAAGTGAGAAGCTTCACTATTTCTAGGTAGGCTAGCAGCTCTGCAAAATAATACCTTGGGTTAGGAGCTCGTGGAGGAAATGTGGAAGGCGAGGAGTAGCAATAGCAACAACCCATCAACAGGAAAACCTTGTGAGTTATTACCTACTGCCTGCCTGTTACTGTGCTGTCTTTCTAAAAGAGAAATTGCCATTCTGACACAGGTAGAGGTCTTTCCTAGTTCTCATTCTTTCCACAGTAGATCTGGTGCCCAGTGAGAATTTATTCCCTCTGAGAGACAGCTGGATATGGAGAACATTATTAATCAAGCAAATTGGTTTTAATGCGAGGAAAGAATGAAAGGAGAGGAGAGCCTGCCCTTTGAAAGTGCTTACTACTTTAAACTTGCTGGTTGTTAGGCTTGAAATGTTTTTCTTTGAAGTTGCTTTATGTTGTAATGCCTTTTCTGTGGCCTTGCTGCTGAAGTAAAAGGAAAACTCAGCCTGCTCTGTTCCCCCCATGGCAGTTGGGTTTTTACCCTGCAAATTTTATATATATTCTTCAGAAACCTATTTTGTTTGCCACCATCAAAAAATTCTAGGCATTTACCTGTTTATTGGACTCTTGCTGTTACCCTGTTTAATACTCCCACTCTGAAATCTTGAAGCTGGGATTATCTCAATAAGCAATACAGGTCTAGGCTAGAATACTTCAACAGGGATTTTCCTATGTTGTTTGTGTGTATCTGTATGTAAGAACTCAGTGGCTGTTGGACTGTTGGTTGAGTGCAAACCTTGATAAATGTTGCAGGCTGTGTTGATAGCATTTGTGAGAGTATAAAAGCCACTCTCAGTAATTTCGAAGCCTGTAGGCAAAGCAGTTATTACAGTATACTTTGGGGCAATAAAGATTGATAGTAGACAGAGTTTTAGTTTGTATTCAGTACCCTTAATCTAGAGCGAATTTATATGGACAGTTAGAGATAGTATGGATTAACATTTAAACTAAGGATTTTAGCTTCTTTGCAATGTCCATGACCACAATGCCCGAGCGTTGTGTGTCTGCTTCATAGTTTCTGTTCACATTATTGTATTTTGTAGAACAACAATTTGGTTATGTCCTAGATCCCTAGCACAGATCTAGAAAGGCTGTCTGTATTTCATTTATCTGTCCAGTCTCTGTAATACAAAATCAATTTCTTTTTGAAGAATGCATGGACTGTAGAAATTTTCCACATTTATTCTCTTTGCAGATCTTTAAGCACAGATTTTTAATGACTAACTAGACTTGACAAAGTTAAACCAAGGAAATGCTTTGGAGTAATAGGGAGAGAATTGGGGTTTGAGTGGAAAAAATAGTTCATGTATCTGTCTCTCAAGATGTGAATTTTTTTTTTCTAAAATAAAGTAATGTGTTGGCAAAGTCAGAATATAAATTATTTCTTGTGCTAACTTTACTTTTATCTAAATTGCTTTAAGCCCTCAACTGCATTGGAAGAGGGATGGGGGGAGCAAAACAAACCTTCAGAAGATGCAAATAATTAATGAGATTTAAAAAAATGTATTGATGAAACAGTATAGAACTCTACTTCATCATCAATCTTTTCAAAATTAAACACCCCCCCACCTCTGAAGAAACAGGCCTTGCAGTATGCATAGATTATTAAACACAGGGCAAAAATGCAAAATTGCGTTTCACCTGTAATTTGACATTGAGAAGTTGTTGCTTCCGACATCAACTAGCAGGTTAAATTAAGTGTAAAGATGCTTCATAAATAAAACCTGTAACAAGCAGTACCATGCAGTTTAACAACAGTTAACCAAATCAATATTAGGAGTAGAACAAACTGGACATTATGCTTTTTTGTGTGGTACTTTGGGTTCTGCCATACTGACAAGAAACTGTTACTAATATATTAGGTGCCTTGTGTTGGTGCATTTCCCCTTTTGTCATTCTTGCCAGTGCCACCTTAGGTGTGCGTGATGTGGCAGGAGGAAGATGAAAAGACGCCTGTTGAGGATGAGCCAGGCATGGAGTTAGTTGCATGAATATTTGATGAGAACTAAAGGAGTCACACACAAGGACAGGGAAATGGTGAGAATTGCTGCAAGGGTGACTGAGCTGCTCTTCAGATTTATTTATATCAGCTTTCTTCATTTTCTTAATGATCTTTTGCTATAAATAGACAGAGGATGTTGAGTGTTGAATTTCATGGTCGCTTTTGTATGAAGCTGCTAAGAGCTTGACTTGTAACTCTGCTTTAAGTTTTGGATGTTTTGAAAAAAATTCTTCAGCAATATCAGTATTTCTTCACTTTGGTACCACAGTATAATTCTGTTGGGTACGATTGCCATGTATGGCAGTTGGCTGAATGGCACCCTGTGATCAGCTGGGCACAAAATTGCCTTGAGTAGATTTGATCCACAACACAAGGAAATGAGAATGGAAATGGGATTGATCCCAAAAATTCCATGAACCAGCAGCTGCAGAGGGAACTGTGGATTGTAGAGAGTCCACATAAAATTGCTAATCTGTAATTTTAAATCTTTGTTTAAATCTGTGATTACGATGCAAAGTTTTTCTTTCTGTGCTAGCCTGGAAGCATCTATATTTTCAAAGTATGTTTGAAGATTGCTGAGAGTTGCTAGATGTAGACACTGAAGAAATGAATTCACCAAATCACTAATCTTTTTAATTTTTTAGATTCTTTTTAGAAATACATCCAGCTGATACAATTTAATATTCTGGTTTTGTGCGGAGTCTTGGCTAATGCATCTGTTGAATGAATGAATAAATAAATGGAAAGAAATGCAGTTTTAATTCTGGGAAAACCTATTTTTATTTTTTTGCTTGGAAAATTGGCAGCAATATTCTACTCTAGGATAGCATTATTGGTTACTGACACAGTGGAATAATAGTAGCAGTTAGAAATACATGTGAATGTTGCTGAGTTTTATAGCTTGAGCTTTTATTATTTTTAAGTAATTTTAGTACCTGCAAAATAATGCAAGAAGCTGGATTCTCTTTTGACAAATATTACACATTCACAGGTTAATGTATAGCTTCCAGTTTCCATTGATACTATTGTCTAGTAAGTGCTTGTTAGATATCAAAGCAGTGAACAGTGTGAGCAGGTCACAGATTAGGTCAGCCTCTTCTTTGACAGGCTCAAGAAGGCAGCCAGGCAGCTATTGTTTTACCCTCTGAACAGAAAAATTTATTCCTTTGGCTGTGTTTTGGCTTTTGAATTGCCACTGAGTTAGTAATATATTTATTTGTTTTGATATTTGAATTATATTTGAACGTCAAATGAGAAAATTCTGTTACGCTACCTCTGGGAGAAGGAAATAATATCCAAATAGTTTTAATTACTATTAAAACCCAGCTCTTTGCTGTTTTGTTTAGCTGATACATACAGGGCTACTCAAAATTCCTGCTGTGTCCACCACCCAAGGCATTCTCAGCACTGTTCCAGCTCCTCTACCAAACCTGGGATTTTGGGGTGCTGACTTAGCTGGCACAAGACAGCTCTTGGTGCTCTTGAGGAAATCTGTGATTGCTCGACGTGATTAAAACCACTGTCACCACTGCCATGACAAGCAGTGCTCCATGTGAGCCTCACATGTGCAGCTGAACACTGTGTGCAGAGTATTCTGTAGCTCCTGTGATAGATGTACCATAGTTATATTTTGTATGGATGTGTGTGCATGTATAAAAATTATAAAATGGTTATAAAAATGACTTGATTCACCCAAGTGCTATGAATTACACTCTTTCTGGCAACAGAAACAATGTCATTTTTGAATTCTTCAAATGGAGATTCTCCAATGCATGATGCATTCTTCAAAGCGGAATCCTGTACCAAGGATTCTTGAAAAGGTACCAAGAAAGAATGGTGAATTTAAATTTAATCTCCTTAGCCCAGAGGCTTTTTAAAATAACCTTTTTACCATGGATGGGCATGCTGCAATGGCAATGGAAAAATCAGTTCAAGCTGTAGTTTGAATGGACAATTTTAATTTGAATGGACATTTTGACCCTTGTTTTATTAATTTTGACAGTGGAGATAATTTTCGCCCTCCTTCCCATTTAACAAAAGTTTTTCTTTCAACGTTTTTTCTGCTTAGAATTATCAGAAGTAGTATTATTATCTTTGAGGGCATTGGAAAGGAGAAAAGATGGACACAGATCTACTTAAAATCTCAATCTCTGATAAAATTTAGATTTTTGTACAAATGAAGTAATAGCATTCCTGTCTTTTTATATTTTTAATAGAATCATAGAATCATTAAAGTTGGGAAACACCTCCAGGATCATCGAGTTCAATCTTTGACCAAACACCACCATGTCAACTAAACCATAGCACTAAGTGCCATTTCCAGTTGTTTCTAGGGCACTTCCAGGGTTTGTGATTTTACCACCTCCTTGGGCAGCCTATTGCAATGCCTGATCACCTTTTCATTGAATAAATTCTTCATGATTTGCGATTTTCTTTTGTGTAACCAAACCAGTTCCTAAAGTTTAAAGAAATTATGGATTTAGAGTTGAAGGTATAAGAAAGCTCTTTTCTTCACTTCTCCCACGTTGGTAGATTGCCTAACTCTCCATTTCTAGTCATGGGTAGAAATAAGTCAAAGGGAAAACCAAACTGGGGCAAAAATAATTAATCAGCTGGGAATGGATGCAACATTGGACAAAATCCTGAGGTGGTATTAGGTAGGAGACAAAGAATGATATTTCTGTTATAACACTGTTTGCAGGACTTCTCTGGTTGCTGGGTTTAAGTGGAAATTTTTTTCTCGGACAAGTTACTTTGTATTCAACTTCTTCCCTTTATAAAAATGCTTAAAATGGTAGCCAGAAATGCTGTGAGATCTTAAGATGGGAACAATTTCTACCTTCTACGAGTTATTTAAAAATACAGTCTTTGTAATTTATAAGCAATTTTACAAACCACAACCTTACATCATGATTGAAAAGCAGTAGGGAAACTGATTTTGCTTCCAAGCTTCATGCATCAAATGCGTTTTTAAATATGAGAAAGGGCTGTAGCAATTGCATCTGAATATAGTATTTTCCTTTCCTTATCTGTTTAAAGCTGAGAATCATTGGCTGTGTAAATATTGATAGCTTTAAAGACCATAGGAAAAATTACTGTGAAAAACATAGTCTGGATAGACTCAAAATACTGCAATTTCAAGATAAGATTTTTAACAGAATCTGCTAAAGCTAATTTGAAGTAATTCTCCCTTAATAATAATAAAATATACAAGTCCCCATGGTGCCCCATCACCTTTGTGCAGAAAATGGCAGCAAGAAAAAAACTGCCACTGCTCAAAGGATCTTTAAAAATTACAATTGATTGAAAAAATTAACAGTGCATGTAACACATAAAATTTATTTCATTAAAAATTAACTTGTTTGAAACATAGACTACAGTCCTTCAGCAGTGCGTACAGAGTGATACTTTACTCATACTTGAAGAAGGAAACCTCTTAGTGCAAACCATTTTGTGTTGGTTGCACAACCATTGCAGCTGTACATGTTTTAAAATTATCTGAAAAATTGTATCTTCTCAGGCTCTTTTTAGGATTTCCTCGCTTGAACTTACATTAAAGTAAGCACAATTGAAGAAATGGTGGTGGAGTTACGCTCTCCCTTCTGTTAGTAATCTAGATATGATCTTTGATACATTAGGAAATATTAATTAATGCACTAGTTCCCATAACTACTAGAATGACTTCACTGATATCTGCATTAAGCTGGTGCTTATTATAAAAAACCTGTTTTTGTCGTTGATCGTGGTAATAGAAGAGACAAAATTATAATTCTGCTGTTGTGAATATAATAAATACTGCTCTTATCTGTATTACCAAGGCACACACATCTATCTTTGGTGGAATGTAAAGCACCATGCTGGCTTTCTAGTAAAATACTAAATATTAGAAGTATTTTCTTACTGGTGATTGCTGAACATGTGAATAAAAGAGATTTATGGATGGTAGGGTTTTTTGTATGTTTATGTGAAGTTTCTATCATACTGTTATGCCACACTTGAATATCTATGCCTTGAGTTCTTAGTGGAGTGATCTGGATCTCAGACTGAACAAACCAGGCTGAGTTTTGAATCAATTAGAGCATTTTTAAGTCTGGAGTTTATTTTTAGCCTTGAAGGGAGTTCAACAGGCAAAGATGTTTTACAGTTTCTACTTTATAACTATGTGTCATCTTGGACAAATCCTTTTTACCTTCATTCGTTGATGGATTAAATAAATTGGCAGCTTGCTTAGACAGAACCTAAGAAAAGCACAAAGAAAAGGCAATTCTGTCTTGGAACATTACGCTGCAGCCCTTTCACCTGCCTCTGAATTGCGGTGAATGACACTTCCTTCTTCCTTCTGATCTGAAGATTGATTTATAAAATAATAGTTTACTGTTCTATAGTAGCACAGAAATCAGGGTTATGAGGTTGGTTCAGAAAGAGGGTAAATGAAAAGAAGGACTGGTATACATACCTGTAGAAGGAAAATGGTTATGCTCCTTGGTTTCCCTGCATAAGTGATCCCACTTGAGAAGACACGAGTGCAGTGATCCCATTCTTAGAGAAGTTCTCTGAATTCCTGCTCAGAGAATAGGAAGTCATTGAAATCTTGAAGTTTATGGACTTGTGCTTCTGTTCCTAGCCCCAGTTTCAGGTTTGAAAGTCTGAGCTGTGAAAGTTTTGGTTCATCAGTTTGACAAATTCTGAAATGTTACTTAAAGCAAGTTGAGGTAGTTGCACCAGTGTATTATGTAATGTTATACTCAAAAACATTCCCCCTACCAAGGTAGTCAGAAGAAGATGGTTTATATCACTCTGTTGTAATGTATAATTGGTGACCTACTTTCATACTTTCTGCATGGGAACACAAAGAACAACACTATATTTATGTACTTTGAGATCTTCCTACACATTTCTCCATCCTTTCTTTCTTTAGGTTTTTCCTCCTCTTTCCTGTTCTATGCCCAGAAATTAGAGATTCAATGAAATAAAATGACTGAGGTTTTTTCATTTGACCAGGGTATAAAATATGCATAAGTTTCCATTAAATGTAATCCTAAATGTATATTTTCACATTTCTTTGAAAATAAGGATTTTTTTTTTTACTCATGTGTCTTTCATATACCTCTGTATTTGTCTGAAATTTAGGTTTTTGTATATGTGCCACATGATTTTTTTGTTTTAAGGAACTCTTTAGTCTTTTATTTAGTTTTTAGTGTTTTTTTTTCTTGGTAAGGGAGGAACTCAACTGTTGCATAATTGACTGTGAAAAATGTATTATTAAAACGGATACAGGGAAAATGCTGTTAGATGTATAGCTTAAACTAGACTCTTCTCCTTGCACTGACCTTTTCTACTGTATAATAAAACATACTATTCTAACCAAGTCAGATAGCAGAAAATTTTCCAGCAGTAATGTTTTTCAGATTCATGGCATCTGTTCAATTGGCATTTATGAAGCACTTGGAGATACTCAGATGAATGAGGCTCTGTTAGTGTATGTGTTAGAGGGCACCGTTAGTAGGAGCAGCATGTCTAAATAATTGCATCTTGGACTTTTATAAATTTAGTTGTATAGAAACCATCCTAAGTAAAACAGCCTATGAAAGGCAAAACATAAGCATTAAATTCCTTGGATGCCTTTTATTGGGAAAGCAGGATTCATAAAAGCACAGTATGTTGCAGGCTTTATTTCACAGTTCTGCCAACACGAATCCAATCTGAGCTCGAGCACAGCTGCTATTCCTGCCAGTCCTCCTCACTCTCCTGATGGAGCTTGATCAGCTCTCTTTGTTTTCTCTGCTCGCTTAAAATGAACGCCATTTAATGATCTTCACTAATGAATTTGTGATGTCCTGTTCAGGGACTTTTATCTATGGAGTGCTTCCCCCCAGCATTAAAATATCCTTTACTGACATAGTATAGGGTAAGGTAATGAGAAAAAATAGATGTGAAGTTCAGGATGGATTGTGATGGATAGAAATACATAGAGAAAACTAGATGTTCTTACAACAATTGTGCTATTCTTTTTATCCCTGTAACACAGTTACTCCTCCTCCGCCCCCCACACAACAGATTTGTAATGAAAGAATAGAATCTTGTGCAGGCTGCAACTCCCAAAGGTAAAACCCACAGTACTAGACTTCCATCTGTATAGCCTATTTTATTTCAGGGAGATTTCATTTAGTTTTCCTTGGTTAAATTAGTCTGAAATACTGTCTTTGCAAGTTCATTAAAATTATTCTATAATGGGCGTCTACCGTAATTTTTGAAGTTGTATGTTCAGTTTCTTGGTGGTGGTGCTTGCTATTTACCTGATGTTCTTGTCATCCTTTCTGCCATGTTGTGATGTTCGTCGTGCTCTCTTGCCTTTGCACTCACCTTCATGGTCAGTGGTGTTGTTCCTGACCTGTTCTCCATAGAAGTCTTTTGACCTGTCCTCTTCCACCCTTATAGTTAAAAAAAAAAGTCACCTGTGTTAGTTATGTGTAATTGGAGTGGAGAAGGGAATCCTCTTTAGTTGAATAATATATTTTTATAGAATTTAAGAAGAGTATTTCACCTGAATACTTATCTGTAATGTTTACATTTACCCAATGTAGCCCTTACTGATTAGTAAGAGCTTTTATCTGCTTGAAGAACCTAAAGCTATACATGTACCAAAAAAAGCTTCCCAGGGAGGGGGATAGTGCTGGGTTTTGTTTCTATTCTGCAGCCAGCATGCTAAAATGTACTGAATCAATACTTGGAATCAATACTGGATAGTTTCTCAGGAGCAGTTAGGATCACAGAAGGCCTAATCCTGATGAGATCTGTGCACTTGGATCATTTAATAACTTGCACAGCTACAGGGGCAGTGAATCCTCAGTGCTGAGTGAGTGTAGAACTGGGCACAGGCTGCTGAGAGCTTGCCTCTCACTGCTCCAAGACTGGGAGTGCTCCCGGGGTTACTGACCACTGCTCTTCAATGGCTTGTAAGACACTGTTGTTGTCCCCCTCCTTTGCCAAGTAATCAATCCCTCTTCCTCTAAAACATGAGCAAATAGCTGAATGAAGTAAGTGAATTACTATGAATATACATAGGATCCACCTAAATTCTTTCTGGAAGGGCAGTGATTGAACATTTGAAAAAAGCTGACACCAGTTATTATCTGAATAATCTGAACTTGTCTAATTGCCATTTGGAAACTTTTCCCACCGTTTGTACTTATTGAAGGCACTTGTTTCAATACTAGATAATCTGACACTTTTTTCCCCAAGTTTGTTGCTCTGCTCAACTCTGTTCTCTAAAGAATTTCTATTTCTGCTTTGAAATTTTTGAGTGCTTTTGCCACAACTAATTTGTGCATTAACTAATTTATATGTTGAAGGCATGTGCTAATTAGTGCTAATGAGTTACTGAGTAAATGGAAATCAGAATAGATACTAGTTGCTGAATAAGACAGTGAAAACTTGACGTCTGTACAAACCAAAACTTTACAGATTCAGATACAGAATTTACACAGTTCTGGTTTTTTATTGCTTTAATGTGAAGCTTCCTACACAGAGTGGATTAAGGGCTAACTTCCATCTCTGGTTAACTGATACAAATTGTTCTCCTGTGATCCTTTTCTCCTTGCATGTCTGCCAAGCACAGGTGCTTGTTCCTTGCATAGGTGTTTGCAGAGGAGTGAGGAGCTGATGCTGAGCAGTGGCTGAAAGCTACTGGGGTCATTTTCAGCAGAATGCCTATGTGGGTGCACATGAGAGGAGAGGAGATGACATGGCTGGGAGATGTGGAAGGGAGGGAGCAATGGCAGCTGGAATAAAAACTGATAGCATAAACTGATGTGGAGCTGAAGCTCAAGAGACTTGGGGTCTGGTACCAGATCAGTATCTTCCCTTTCTTAAAATCTGTAGGATGGTCATATTATATACAAGTAAGTGTCTCAATTATTATCTTTCCATGGAGATCCCTGAAGACTCAGCAAAAGAGGTGTAGGAGAAAGGGACATTCTAGAAGAGCTCAGAATGAGTAAATGAAATGACTCATAGTCTGGACCAGTTGAACATTTGCTTATGGCAGAATAATTTTGAATATGGCACATAACAAGTAAGAGGGACAATCAGAAGTCTAAGCAGTACGTCTGGAAACAAGTTTTGCCAATTAATTTTTACTTTTATCTCTATTGTAATAGCATTCCTTTGATATTGCACATAGCTATTGGTGTGATCTGCATGCTGTGGGTTGAGAGTACCATGATATCTGTTATGGTTTTATATACATTTTTCTAAATGTGGATGAGAAAATTAAAGTAATTAATTTTGCATGGACTGAGACAAGAATTGACCACAGCCATTTTGCTAGCAAGGTTTGCACATTCTTTTTATCATCCTTTATAACCGATTATCTGTAACTACTAATGGAAAGAATTTAATAAAAGGTGATAAACTCAGATGATTTTTTAAATAAGGTTACAAGTCTGATAAAGTATAAATGTGTTAACACTATTGCATTCTGTAGACCTTTTAGTACATTTTAATTAAAAAAACCAAGTAAGAGGTAAAATGCAAAAGACAAACCCTCAGCAACTGGAATGATATGAGTCAATGGCAGAGCAGCTTTCCCATGTAAAAGAATGGTTTCATCCTTGTTTTCTTTCTTTGTAGATTTTATACACATCTGTGCAGAGTCCTTAAGACTTCAAACCATTTTCATATTTGAGCTGGAACTCTTCTGTGAAAATAATATCTTGAAGAAATTTTGATAACATTTTTTCCCCGAACACCTCTAATTTTTATTGTGATTTCCTTATTCTGTATTTTTAAAACTCTTTTATACTTCATGAGCTGTTTTAGGAGCACAAAATACCCCCTTTCTGTCAGAAGCTGACTTAAAATTCCATCCTTCATCCATCCACCAAGCACCTATTGTTACCTTTTGAATTTAAAATTAGGGCTTAATGTCATAAACCAGTAGAAATACAGTACATCTAATATAAGTATTAATTCTATTTTTAAAACTTACAGGATGGGAGAAGAACACAAGTGAGTGGCAGTTGGTATAGTTGCTGGGACAGGATGTAAGGGATTCTTAGAGAAGAGCCCTCCTGTGTGAGCAGAAGCAGTGAATTGGGGTGAAGCATCAGACAATTATCTGCAGTTTTGTTCCTCGATCAATATGCAGTTGTTTCTTGGTCATATTGATCTTTTCTGCTTATTTAATGTGCTTTCATTTTATGAGACCTCTGTAATCATTTAATGGAGTAATTTGAATTGGCTATGAATTATTTTCACTTACTGTGACATTAACATACTGAGTTCATTTACTGGATATCTGTACTGTTACTGCCATTAAGAGAAGAACAGCTCATCTACAGAACCAGGCAACTGTCTATAGCCAAGTGTCCCATGTTAAATGATTTGACCTTCCTGAGAAAGTTGCATGCACTCAGTATCTCTGAGTGTACAGGTATTGTTCAGTAGTTTATTTGGCTGTTTTGCTGATTTTCTTCTGTTTGTTTGCTTGTTTACTCTGAGAACTGGGGAAGTACTAATTCACAGCAGAGCAGCTTGATCGCAGTGTGAGCAGTGCTGCAGATCAGCTTGCTTATCGTAGCCTTTGCTGACAGCAGCCCGTGCTGAGCTGTGTGACAGCATCATCCTGAATTCTCAGCTCGCTCTGTGCCTGCCGCTTGTGCTCGGGGCTGCAAACCCGAGTGAGTGCCTCCTGCAGAGCCCCACACTGCAGTGCCCTGGCCTTGTGTCCTTGCAGTGCTCAGGTGCCTGGGGGGCTTCAGCCTGGGCTGCCCTACGCAAGTTTTGCTGTCATGGCTCTTCCAGATACTCCTTTCAGCATACACGGAATGCTGTAAATGCATTTTTGCCAAGTCAGGCTAAGTTAGCTCTGGAGTGAATTGCACCAGCAGAAGCCCTTTTCTACACTTGGGCTTTTTTTGGCATAAAAATGCAGTAGACCTTTCACTTCATCCCAGGATGGTGCACTAAGAAAAGTTCTTTATTTAGAGCTGGACTTAATATGTATTAAGAATAGAATACAGAATCAACGTTGTTACACTTTAGTAAGTAGAGCTAGTGAAAAATACTAGGTGAGTCATGATGAATGCTGTGAGTATTTTTTTTCTATCCCCCTTTTTTGTCCTCAAAACATTTTGATGGGGCTGGTTTAACAGATGGGCAGAAAACCTATCACTGTGTGTTGGAAAACCGTTTCCAGATGAAGAACAGTTTTCTTAAGTCATTTGTACTCTCTTTTCTTTGTTCAACATTGACTGAACTAGTCAAAACATTTTAAGCACATTAAGCAATAACATATTAAGTAAGTCTATAAAATAATTAAATTTGAACTAGAAACTAAGAGTTCTTAGAAATATTTACATTAATATTTGACTTAGTATAGATCTTAGAATAACTACGTTTGTATCTTCTAGGAACGTTGTGCTGTAGATAAAAAAAATGTTTGTTAAGGTCGATGTACTGTTTCATACTGAAATATTTAGGATTATCTGGTAAATTTATTTCTGAATTGACAAAGAGCTGTGCTTTCCCTTTGTTGTAAATGCTCAGCTATAATGATGAAGCACAGAGACTTAAGGTTTATGTCTCTCCTGCCAGAAGAGTTTGTGTAGAGTTATTAAGGTGTTGCAGCACCCTTTGTTTTTTATGGATTTTTTTCCAGTACATTTTCTTGCACAGGAAATGCACAGCATTGTAGTACCTGAATTCAGGCAGAGGTTTAATGGTTCTTCTTTGTCTGTTTTGGTCCTGGTCACTGCTCTGATGAACTTTTATGAGTCTGCCCTCTACATATTCTTTGGGAAGACCCAGACTTTTAAAATTTATGTAAGGTTAATAGTCTGCATAATATTGCAGAGTATGAGCAAGTACTTGGCAGGAAGTGCCAAAAAGCTGTGGCAGATTTATGTTGTGCTCTGTAGTCTCAAACTGGGTTCAAAGGACACTGTTGATAACAGGTGACAAGCAATACACCATTAAATAGCTCTTCTGTGGTGGAGATGAGTCAGGTAGTTATAAATTTCTAAACACATTTGCAAAGCAGAATCCTTCTAACAAAAAACGTTTCCACGGTTTTTGGATCTGCTATTTGGTGGAATGCTGGTGAAAGGTGTATGCAGATTTGGGGTTCTTTTTTTCCCTGTCCTCATTGTGTGAAAGGGGAAAGGAGAATCCTGTAATTTAATCATCCAGTGTCCAGTAATTCTCAAGTCCCTTCAGTGTCTCCAGTATGTTTTACCTTATGTGAGAGAAATCTCTGATCTGCAGTTTTTTCCTCATTAAGATGCTCTCTGTCTTACCTCTGCCTGCAGGCTCTCTGTGCAGTTCTCACCACTGAAACGTTTGATTCCTCTCAAGCCCTCGCTGGAGGGGAGCCAGCAGCAATCACTTTCAGGAAGAGGCAGTGAGAGAAGTGTAGCTGAAAAACAGCTCCTTAACCTTTCTCCGTAAAGCATGTCACTTGAAAGGGGGATACTATAGCATCCTTTGTTACCAGACCCAGACTCTTCACACCATGCCCCTGTTATTTCAAAAAATACCTTTGAAGATCTGTCTCAGCTGCTGCATGTTCTCTGGAAAGGGAAAGTCAGTACCGTGCCTCCATGACTGTATTGCTGGCTTGTGCAATGTAGGATTGAAAAATCTCTTCCTACTTTTATGTATATCCATTTTTAGATGTTATTATCAAGATAAAGTTTGAGAACCTAACTTTAGATCCTGTTTAGTTTTCAGGGCCCTAAAAACCTGGGAAGTGCAGAGCAAGAGTTCTGTAGAAGTTCATGAATAAGTTCAGAGAAACACAGTAAAACATGAATGCCAGTGTTACTTGGAAACAGAATTGTGCCTTGGTTTCTTGAGGACTGACTCAGATTTTAGATCTTAACTCTATTGTTGATGATACTTCCCTTTGTTGTTTTCCAGGGAAGGAAAGAGGGGTTAGATCCCTCTCTCCCCCTCTCCATGTTCTTCTTTTTTCTTGGCTGTGCATCATATTTTCCAGTTTTACCTGGGGCAAAGGGTGAGGGAGACTGAGACTCACAGCAGCATGCGTGGTTACTTGGAGAATGAAGGTAGAATGAAGAGCATATGTGCAAACAATACTTTGACTCCTCAAAGACATGAAGCATGTAGAAATATTCTGAAATGTTCTGCTTTATCAAGAACCAAGGAGATGCTTTCTTTTCCTGTTTTTTCTTTTCTCAGAAATGTACTTTTGGTGGCTTGTGTATTTTATTAACTTTAAATGATTCCCTCTGTCAGCCCACACAGACATCCCTCCTCTTAGTTGCTGCAGGGCCTTTGATACTCAATTTCTTTTTTTTTGCCTCATTCCATTTCTAAAATGAGGATTGTGTTCTACTTATTTTTACCCTTGCAACAGACTTAACGCAGAATTTTGCCGTCATTTCTTGTGGTGTATGAACTTTAAACGATTCTTTTTAAATACTCACCTGTCAACCCCTCTTCTATTTTCCTTTCTTCTTACAAGCCACTACTTGTATATGACATGATGGAAAACTGGTATTCTCTAAATGAGCCAATGAAATTATTTTCCTATTTCCTGTTATCAAATACGAAATTTTATTATTGAAGCCTTATGCTCCTAAGGAGTGCTCTGTCTTACCTAGAATGACTTTGAAGACCTGTCTGATTTCCCCTTACTCTAGCAATTTGCCTTGATCCCTAACACTGCTCACTGAATTCAGATCAAACATAATTAACTTTGTGGTTGGAAATGAGTCTTCAGGAGAGTTAGAAGATGAAACTTGGAATTGCTGCTTTCTGGGAAGGTTTTACATTTTGTAGTCCAGTTTTCATCCAAGTTGTGACAAATAGGCCTTGCTTGTTTTTCCCTCTGAAATTATTTCATAATATAATATGACATAATCAAAATATATTTTTTCTTTAAAGAGGAAGCAATAGCTGCTTCCAAGCAGTTACTTAAATGTCTTATAAAATGCATTTAATTTTGAATTCTCATTTATGATAGCATAAATATGTGGATTTTTGAAGTCAGTGCCTTGCGGAGACTGCACTTTTCATTGTTAGATCGTTTGTGTAAATCAGATGGCAATTCTGTTAAATCTGGAGTGCTTGTACTCTTGTAGTCCCAAAGCTTTATTCTCTTTTCAGTACTTGCTTTTGGAGAGTGAAGGAGCTGAGATCCATGGGAGTTGTCCCAGCAGCCTGCTGGTGGCTGTGCTGGCCATCTCAGGAGGACCCAGGGCTGCTGATCTGATGGTGACTGCCTCTCAAAGGTCACTGCCAACGTGAGCCTCTGCCAGGATCCTCTACTTCAACCAGTCCTAAAAGACATTTTATTTACAAATATGATCTGTGTAGTGTCTCCTGAAATGCAGTCAGCTAATCCTGCCTTTTTAGTTACTTGCAATGACTTTAACTGAATCAGAAAACAGATAGAACTAAAAAGTAGTGATGTCATAGGGTTCATATGGTGGGAGGAGTCCTGCTGCAAGCAGCAATTTGCAGTGGCTGTCACCAAACTCTGTCCATTCTGCCATGCTGCAGGTCTTGTGTGACACAAGTACCAAGACAGCCATGTTCATTTAAGATGCTCAGTACCTGGAATTTTTCAGTATTTCAGGCTCTCAAATCTTGAAAAAAGCTTTTTGTACTGAGAATGATTGAGTATTGTTGACTCTAGTGTGCTGTCGTGTCTTGCTGATTCTTTTGGAGTAGTTACACCTTACAGCCCTTCTGATACTTCCTTTTTGCCACCTTCTCACCATTTCAGCAATCCAATAATTATACGAGTATCCAAAACCAAACTGCCTCCCCTTCTAAAGGGCACTGCAGTCAAGCTGACTTTCATACTGAGACTGCCTGTTTATTGGTGCCTCTGGCTGCTTTAGTGAAAGTTGGTTTTGCGGAGCCACTATCTTGGAGCAGCTCTTACTGCTCTGTACTTTCTCGCCACTTCCAGCCACAAAAACAAGGCAGCTTACATGTGTCTCTGTGTGATGTACTTATGAATTTAGGACCTCTAACTTTTCCCTGACTGGCTGTTTCTGATTTTTTTTTTTAATTTTAACTATTTTTTCTTTTTTTTAGAGGGTCCAACACACAGAAAGTAAGTTGCAGCTGTACCTAAGTACCCAAGACTTCATAATTTTATACAGATGTTCATCTTGCAATACTTTCCCTGTGTATTTTTTTCTAACAAAAAGTCTTTTTTCATATACTTAATTTGCAAATAAAATGGCAAAGAAGGTCATAAAATCAATTAAGTAAATCAAAAGTTTTGCTTGATAGAGTGGTCATGGACTTCTTTTTCTCAGTTGGTAGAACTTAAGACTTTTTGTTGCATGGTATTTGGGGTCATTAAGTACCCAGAGGGGTCAGGCTTAGGCTCAGCACTGGCTCTGCTGTGGTTAGGGAGGGTGCCTGCTGTTTGTCAGTAACTCTCTGTTGGGATTCTTGTGCCAGAGACATAATTGTATAGTGTTAGGTAAATCCATTTCTTGCTAACCCCAAGATTATCCAGTGAAGGAATACATGGCAAATGCTCCTGTGATACTGTGAGGGTGGAGATGTCAGTCAGCTGTCAGTGGCCACCCCCTATAATTGAGCTTTTAATGGCTGAGGGGCAATTATGATGGAGGTACATGGAATCATGAATGCTGCAGGAGGAGCAAGGAACGCAATGAACAGTTACCCTCTTCCATTACAAGCCCAAAAAAGCGCTGAATGAAACTGTCAGGTGGCAGGTTCACAGCCCAAAGTTGCTGCCCCATGCAGTGCAAGTTTCAGTTGCCATGGGGAGCAGTCATTGTGAAATGTTTCCATGAGTTCCAGGAGTATTTTATAATTAATGGAAAAGAAACAGAAAGTGAGGATTATTGAACATGACAGTACTTGCAATACTTGTTGCTCATAATAGTGCTGAACCTGAGCTGTTGCTCTGTGGAGCGTCTGCTTTCCAAGTTGTCCATGCTTTGTGCTCTGCCCCCCGTGCTGGAAGGAGGTTGGAGATTGGCTGAGGAGCTGAGGGTGAGATAAGTCATGGAAGCTGAGAGCCACGAGCACAGCTCATCTAGCAGCTTCTCTCTGAGGATCTGTCAGTAGAGATTATATACTGCTGGCTGAGATAGCACAGAGATACGTATTTGACAGTAATAAGTTTTACATATTAGAATTGCATGTGTTGTCATGTTTCCAGTCAAGACTCTTCACTGCTGCTGCCTCTTGATTTTCAGAGTTTCAATAATGAATAGTTTTGAGTATATCAATATCATTAATTTTGAAGACCCTTGATAATCTTCATTTAATTTTCTTCTGGAGTTATTTTCTGGTTTTGAGTTTTTTTTGCTTTTTTTTTTTTTGCTTGGCAAAGCACACTTTCTGGATGTTGGAAAAATGTGAATCTTAATTGTGATACAGTGTAATAATATCTTCAGGACTGGGTTCCTATTAGAATGTTCAGTATATGCTATTGAAAAACTGTTTTTTTCCTGTGGTTTTTATTTCTCCTGAAAGAAAAGGTGTTTAATTTAAACAGTATTAATGCTTTAGAGAAGATTCTGTTTCTTTCCTGATCTTGAAATTATTCATAACTAACAGCAGTAAATGTCACAAAATATGCTTTGTAAGGCCTAAGAAGAATTTGTTATCAGACTAAATATTACTTAAAATTAGAACTATAGTAAAAATTATGATAGAATCATAAGAGTACACAATGCATCTCTGTTTTCTCAATTTTATTTTTAAGTATTAAATTGCTAAACATATTTTATTCTTCAAGCAGCACATTTTTTCGTCCATTCAACTCTTTTGTATTAATTATTAGATACAGTTGGCTGACAGATGCAGGTAATAAGAATTGGCTCATAGAATATTATGAAATTCTACAAAGAAAATATCCGCATTATTTATTTAATAACAGTTACTTGCTAAATTAAATGTTTTCCCCCATCTGTTAACAATTGGTGCCTTTAATGACTGAAAGACCTGCCTGAACTTATTGTTTGCTTCCTTGGATATGCAAACTTTAAAAAAAAAAGATTTATATTTTTAGCATTTAGCTCATTACTTTGAACTTGGCTACAATAGATACTGATTTTTAATTTTATGTCTCTGTGACATTAATGATAGTGGAACTCAAATGTGTCATCAGTACTGTATTAGAGAAGACTTAGCTTTTCGTTTTTACCCATTTCGAAATAATAGAATAAAAACAATGGCTTCTCTCTCTGTTTTCATTGATATTTAATCATTTTGAGAAGACAAGTACATTTTTGTGAAATCTTAATCTGTGGTAATTTTAAACCTTCATACATGCATGTGCTCCCTAATTTTAACACTATGTGTTTTTTGTAGAAAATCATGGTCAGTGCACATGAAAGACTAATAGTGATGGATCAAACTATTCTTCTAGGCTGCCAAAGAACTTTGACCGGTAGCAGAGGTTTGTGCCACAGCTGTGTAGCGGCAGTCCTGGCAGTGCTGTAGGTGATTGTTCCCTTTTGTTCCGTGTTTGAGGAGCAGCGGGTGGGCTGCTCCAGTTCCTTCCCCTGGTGTTGGCAGCTGGGCGATGATTGGAGCTGCTGTGGGCTGGAGGCTGTGGGGAACACTGTGGAGCAGCTGCTGTGGGAGGGATGGGACATTTCCTTCAGATTCCTGGTGTTCTTCTCAGAGCAGGTACAGCTGAGCATTACACTAAGTGCTAAGCGTGAGAGTAAGAGTTTATCAATTTCTGTCTAGATAACTTTTTTATCAAATTGCAATGAATGTTGTAGGGGGGACAAGAAAGGTTTCAAAACTTTTTTTTAATTTCACTCTACTAATTGTACAAAATAGAAGGTAGTAAAGAATCATCATAGGCAACTGCTGTCAGTCTGTCACTCCTGTTGAAAGGTCAAAAGGCAGGCGTCTGTGCAGGCTAACTTCAAATGCAATGTTGGAATATGAACACTGTTAGGTTCAGTTTGGCTTTCAAACAACCTTATTTTCTTGCCTATTTTTTTTAGTACCGTGGATAATTTTTATTATTGCCAGAAGAATTGGCAAGAATTCTGGCAGACTGGGCAGATTTCTGCCATAGGCTGATCTCTAAATTTCAAAAAAGATTTTGCTGTAGGAGATAAGATATATTTGAAGAGGTTTTAAAATTTTGCTGTTACGTTCAAATTGTCTGCAGAAACACTCCGTATAGCACAAGGTTCACTTTGTTCTCCTACAAAGTATCTGAGGTACATAAAACCTGTGTGATTTATAACCTATGCAGCATCCGTTGAATCTAAAGATGATAAAAACAGGTAAATCTGCAACCAGTTGCATGAAGTTATTGATGATACAACAAGTGAGGGGTGGGAGGAATTAAATATGCATTTATTGAAGACAAAAATTACATATATTCTGGAGTACTGAGGGAGTTAACATAGCTGTTACTAAAGAAAAAGCAGTTCTGCTTTTGCAGAAGTGTTTTCCTGAAGGTGAAAGTATGAAAGGGTGAATAGTGGGTGTTGAAAAGAGGCAGGAGAGACCCATAAGAAGAGAGAAATTACAAAGAAATATTGCAGCTTATATATATATATATATATATATATATATATATGTAGTAAAGAAAAAAAGTACTATTCCCCCTTATGCAGGGGCCAAGATAGCATGATTTTTTTTATTCCTTTGATTATATAGCACTGTAGCACTACTGATTCTAAAGTGTCTCCTGGCATTTACAAATGTATGTTAGAAATTACCTGTATTCTCTCATGGGCAATCTACATTTTTGGATGCACATATTAGTGCAAAAATAATTATATAAACTCAAAAAATGTACAATATATCTCACCAAAAAGAAAAAAAAATAATGCAAACTAGCTAGCTCAGGATGGTAATTGTAGACTTGTAGACCTGTAAGTCTGTAGCTGTTGATGTATACCTTTATCCAGGTGTAACGTATTCAAAAATTAGGTCTATAGCCATTTACATAATTAATTAAAATTCACAAATGAATCAAAATCTCCCCTGCCCTCCTTTGAAGGCAGTGATTCAGCGAAGAGTCAGCCATCTTTGCCTTCTCCGCAACTGGTGGGATGTTTGAAAGAAGTTATTTCTGACTAAGGTTCTTGAGACACATCATCATTTTCCTTCATTTTCTTTTATCATTGCATGTTCTATTGCAACATGGGATAGTACTGATGGAAACTGAATCATCACACGTTTACATAATGCTCTATATTGAGGGATTCTACTTAGCTGTTGAACGATAATGTATTAATCAGATGTAAAAGCTGCCTGGTGTTTTCAGGCCAACACGTAAATTTAGGTTATATTTTGCATCTCTCTGCTCATAACTATTTTGCTGGCTTTCATGGCTTTAGTTGCAATGCTAACTTAGGCAAACAAGAGACAGCCAAAGTCACACACCTTCATTTAGGTGAGTCCTTCTCTCAATTTCCTAGATCAGAAAAGAGATGGTTTACTTCATCCACTCCATTTGGAAGGGCATAATTCTTTTACATGGGTTTATGATGCAGTTGCAATATATTTTCAATGTAGTTATCTCTGATAAATATGAAAGTACGTTCTTTTCATCCTGCTTCATTTTATATACTGATTGCATTTCAATGACTGCTTATTGTTCATGTGTTGAGATTTCAAGAAATATTTTCGGGACAGTAAAAATCCTGATTTTGTCTCCATGAAATTTATTAAAAACAAGCTTTATTCACCTTTTTGTTTTCCAGTTTTGGATGCTCTCCTGAAATATGAGCAGAAATGAGCATTACCATTGACCTTGTTAATGAACAAACAGTGCAAGCTGTGGGCTTAGATGGGGAGGAAGTTGTCAAAGTGGAAAGCATATGACGGCACTAAATTACTCGTACACATTAATAAAACCAAAATGTATGAACGACTCTTTATTTGTATCCTTTCACTACATTCCTTCATAATTTTCTGTCTGTTATTTTTCATCATTCTGTTATTCTCAGCTCTTTCAAAGCTGAAGTTCATTTGTTCTGTAATGCCCCACTTGGGCAACATCTCTCTCCTGTTCCATATTCTACCTTTCTGTCCCCCTTTCTGTTTTTGTCTCTTTCACACATGCTGTACATTTGCTTTGCATCTGTGATGCTATGAAGTCTGTTCAAAACCAAAATAGGGCAACTAGATTTTTACTGGCAACATATTTTATTTTTACTTTGCTCCAAAAAAAGCCCAAGAGGAGTATTGACATGTAGAGGTATTATTACATTGTTGCCAGAATAAATTTAATTTTGAAAGTCTGTTTTGGAATTTTCTTTTGAATATTTTCTGATTTCTAGGCCATAGCTCTGATAGAATACTTAGGATGAAATTAATTTCAGTTCCATCCAAGTACTATTGATGAATAGCATGAATGTTACAGTTCTTTGTAAGTATTTTATCACAGCGAATTTAGTAAAAAATGCAGTTTTAGATACTGAAAATGTTTTGGGAGCTCTTGAGGATGTTTTCTCAAACCAGCCTGTTTTAAGAAGCTTACGGTGATTTTTAGAGTTCTAGATCCTAATGTTTCCCAGTTTATCAATTTTAATTATTTTAAAATACAATCTGTGCATTCCTGCAGGTTAATATTCTCCATGGGTAAGGTGTTTGGAACCAAAAGTACAGTGTTCTGCCCCCATGACTAACTAGAATTTCTCATGCTGTAGCCTGTATCTCCTGCCTCTTGTGCACCTCTGAGAAAGGTCTGTCTGTCAGGCAGCAGAAGATGCAGTTAGATCTCTTCTTAACCATTTCTGCTCAAGGTTAAAAGACTCGGTTGTCTCAGCCTCTCCTCACACTCACATGCTTCAGTCCCCTGTTGTGGTGGTTCCCTGTTGGACTCATTTGTCAATGTCTCTGTTTTCTTGGGAGGCATGGAGTACAGTGGCCTTACAAGTGCCAGATAATAAGCATAATGACTTCCCTCAACCTGCTGGGTACACTCAGTCTGGTACCCAGCTGGCAGCCTCTGCCACAAGGATGTACTGCTGGTTTAAGTTAAACTTTCTGTTCTCTGGGTCTGTTTCTGAAAGCTTCTTTCCAGCCAGTGAGCACCCAACCTGCTTGTGTGGACAGGGCTGTGCCATCCCAGGTGAACGGGGCTTAACTCTCTTCTGTTGACCTTCATGATGTTTTTTTTCTGTCCTTACCTCAAGGTTGCTATAGTTTTTCAGGATGGCAGCCCTGCTCTCCAGGGTGCTGAGCACTTCCTCAAATTGCTGTCATCCATAAGCTCACAGAGGGTTAATTCTGTCCTGTCACCCAGGTTCCTACAATGGCGTTGAGCAGCCAGCAGCTGGATGTGGGGCTGCTGCCTGCTCCCCTTGGAGGGCACAATAGAAAGCAGCAGGTTTAGTAGGTCGTGGTGAAGTAAGGTTGTGAGTCTGTATTCAAGGGTGAGGGGGAGGGATGGGGGAGATCTAATGGTGTGTGGGAGGGGGAACCTTAAAGGAGTTCAACAACTCTTGCTTTAGGCTTAAGTGAGCGTGGGAGTCGTGTGGTATAACTTGTGATTAGACCTAAGTAGTGTTTGTCTTGGTGTGTTAAGCTATTTTCTGAATCATGGCATTTTCACAGGAATGTCTCCAAAATTTGGTGCTCATTGTTAAGTCAGTGATGATGATAAAAATAGATATCAAACTCATTTCCATCAGTTCCAGATCCTGCGTGGCATCTGATTTCCAGCCCAGAGAGCAGTAGGAATTAACTCTTCCATCAAGACAACTTAAATGCAGCTTTAATTTAATTTAAAAATAGCTAGTCAGTCTTCCTCACTGCTCCCCCATAATGTTCTCAATTCAGGGTGTGTTTTTTTATATTTTTGCATGTAGTCTGGAGAAAAGCAGCAGGCTTCCTCTGTAGATCGGATTGGACATAGATGATTATTACAGCACTGCTAAATATTTTAACATAAACCATATTCTATTAAAAAAAACAGGAACAATCTTTTGGAGGAAACAAATCTGATGCCAAGTGCAGGATGACACCCATTCTTTCTTATTCCAGCCTGCCTTTACACTTAAAACTTCCTGCTTTTTTTTTAACATGCTAGAAGATGTTCAATTTTTTTCATATCTACATGGTCTCTGAATTAGAGTGTTGGATTCTCAGTTTCCTTCTGAAATAAAGCTTTGATCTGGTAAGATGATGCTCCATCATTGGAGGTGTTTGAGCTTTACAGGACTTTGAGCAACAGGATATCATGGAAGGTGTCCCTGCCCATGCAGGGGGGTTGGACTACGTTTTTTTAAAGTCTCCTTCTGACCAAACTATTACAGAATGATATAATGTACATGACAGGTCTGTTTTATTTAATTGTCTGTGTTTAAATGAGCAGTTAAAGTTTTGCTTTCTTTGACTTGTATGCTTTCCACCAGTTTGGTTTTGGTACTGTTGACCTGATTTCTTTAAAATGATACCAGTTTTGGATTGAAATGAAGAGCAGAGAAGTGCTTTGCTCTGTGTTTATTTTTCATGTTCCCCTTCACTAGGGACATCTATCAGACTATACCTGATTGTCTAATATTTCCTTTTCTGGACTGAAACAGAACGAGTGTGTTAATGTTCTGTCTGAGAAAACAAACAAATGCAGAGCTGAGGGTTTCTGTCTCGAGCAGGACAGTTTTCACACACTTAATGTTGCTCAAACAGCTAAAAACTGAAATCTTATGTATTATGCATGCAAGTAGTGAATTTTTAAGATGGTAGAAATTGCTTAAATAAGGACCAGATTTCATAGGAACTTAACGGCACTTCAGTGACACAGCAAGATTTTATTCTCTGTTGTTTCACTGATGAAACGTTTGCAGGAATTTTGCCATATAGGAAAAGGAAAGAAGGATACAAAGAGTTTTGTACATAACTGGCATTTTAGTAAAATATTTTTTCTTCCTCTTTAATAATGAATTAAAAATATCTTCAGAAAACCCCTCGAAATTAATAATTTAATATTCCAAATTAATAATTTTTAAAGTATATTCAAAATATATGAGGTTGTGTATGGCACCTAGTACAGAGCAATTACATTCTTATTTTGGACACTTCACAAGGCATTGTAATCTATGCAGTTTTGATAGGAATTAACATATTTTTCTGAAGAGCTCAAGTTACATAAGATAGCTGTAAGATATTGTTTAATAGTACCAGTAGTGGAATCACTTTCACTTGATTTAAAGGCTTAATATGAGGCTTGCTTCAGCGAGTACTTTGGTGCCTGGTGCAGAGTGTGGGGCAGTCATTTCTGCTTAAGTGGAGAATTAGTCTGGTTAAAGCAGAACATAAGCCAGAGGTACTTTTTGGAGGCGTCAGCTTCCAGTTTGAGCACTTAGAAATTTGCCTGCTCTTGCTCTTCCCCACCTGCTCTCTATGCATCTATTATGTGGCAAATTTGTCTCCAAGCAGCAGATCACTGCTCTTTAAGGTAGGGCGTTTGCTTATTCCACCTAGAGATTAGAGATATAATGTAAAACCCCAGGTTGCTTTCACCAAAGGGCCCTCTCTTCTCAGGGCTTTGATTTTAAATTAGCTGCATTGCCAAAAAAACCCCAACAGTTGACATATTCAGGCCCAGCAGCATCCTGGGTTGTTGGTTCAGACACAGTGAGGCAAACAAGATGTCCTTCCTGTCCAGTAGCTACTGCTGTGACTACCTTAAGACCATGGAAGGTAACAGAAACAAATATTCCCAACAGCAGTTTAGGTTCAGTTTCATGAACTACTTCTACCAATGCACCCATGAGTCTTCTGTAATAGTTCTTGATAAATCATGTAGCCTCTCATCTTCTGCATATTTACATTCCAGCAGAACTCTTGGGTATCATTTAGACCTGTTGACTTTTTGGAATTTAAATTAGTAATTTCTTCAAAAATTGTAATTTTTCTGCACTATGGAAAAATAGCAGTGTATTCTTAGGTTAGAGATATCACCAACATTATCTGCAACTAAGACTGCAGAAACAAGTAAAACAAATGACCAATGCAAGAGAAATACACCTCAAACCTCCCTCAAACAGGGAAACAAAGATCTGTGATTTTATTATTCTATGATTTTATTTAAAATTTCAGGAATGGGTTATTTTCCATTAATAGCCCTCTCCCCATTCCCAGTCTTCCATGGAACACCTCTTAATTTGTCATTGGATTCTTGCATTTGAGGGGAGTTTTGTGTCTGCAGACCTTAGGTGTTTGCTCCTGGGGAATCCACTTTGTATGTTCTAATTTCCTCTTTTCCTCCTCTTAATAAAGTGTCACTGAGGTTGGCTCTCAGAGCACAGAAGGGTTTCTCTTTTGACTCAAGTAGCCTCTTGAGTCATACAGCTTAATCACATTGGTTTATTGCTATCTTTTGTTTTCCTCTTTGTTAGTGCACCTAGTTGTTCTCAGTAGTCTTCTGTTGATTCTCTAATTTCTAGCAAAAGCTTAGAATCAATTCAGTCTGTAAAAAGAGTGTAATACAGTTTTTGGGGAGCCCATAAGGGTGCTAGCATCGTAGTTATCGCTGTTCCAAAATGTATTTCAATCCTTCTAGAAAGTTGCAATTTCTAATCTTGATTCTGTATTATCACAAAGAATATTGGAGGTTAAAAAATGAGATCACATATTAGAAAGAATCTGTGTTGGTGAGTCATTTAGATTAAGGATAGCTAACCGTGTTGCATCTAAGTACTGTTTTTCTGCCTAATGTTCTATCTGCATATTGGATTTGTCTGTCTATGAATCTCTTCTTACATAACTATCTGGGAAATACTGCTTTAAAAAAATGCATTTTCAAGCAGTATCTTAACCAATAGATTAGAAAAGTTGTTCAAGTTTAGTAAATCAAGAAAATTCAGTATTTTAGTGACAAAAAATTTACTTTTATTAAAAAGTACAGCCTTGGTAGGCTGAAGTAGATTATATATGTCACTTCTTGCTCAGTCTTAGTGCATTTTGCCTTGACATACAGTATTTTTGTTCAAGAAAATGATTCACCAGGCAGTCTGTATTTAAAGTTTTTAGAAAGTAAGTTCCAGCTGTGCTTTCCAAGTTTATTCCAGTGTGATAGGAGGAAAGCAATACCAACACCCAATGAGAGTTAAGGATTTGCCTTTATGTTCTCGAACCTATATAAAGAGGTAGAATTATCAGAGGGATGAGAGGTAAAGGAATGTTTATAGGACTGTAGCTCCCTCCTCTAATTTGCTCCCTGGCTGTGCTGAGAATGGCTGGAGCAGCCTGAGGTGCTGCTGAGGGGGCAGTGCCGTGGTGGCTGCTCCAGCCCTGGCACATGGTGGTACAGGATACTTAGATTCTAATTTGTTAAAAACACAAATCTTCCCAAAGATAACAAAATGTTATGCATAGGCTTTTAAAATCTCTTAAGGGAGAGATGTCAGGTATAAATACATACTCACTAAATCTTTTAGAGTTAATACAGTAATAGTTTTACTGCAGAGCTATAAGGTTAAAGCCATGGAAAGCTGACATGCTTTAAATTGGACACCAGTCCCCAGAGTCTGTGCTAGCTGAGGGGTGAGCCATTGCTTTTGGTTAATTCCTGACGAGTAGACACAAGTTCCTTACAGCCCATGTCCCACTCACCTCTGATCATGACCACAGTGCATGGCAAGAAATAGAAAAACGATCACATGAGTAAGTTCCTGAAACAAAATTCTACTTTTGCTACTCCCTGAGTTAATAACCCATAGCATTTTTGTTGTGCTCACTTGACAGGGTTTCTATACTAACTAAAACTGACTGAAATGTGTGAGTCCTCTGCAATATTTTAAATAAATCAGATCTTAAATGCACAGGTATTTTGGGTATGGTCTGGCTGCTCTTACATCAACTGTCCTTCTTCTTGGTTTCATTGTGCTGTCCAGGGGAGCAACATCACTCTTGAGAGTACACAACTGTAGAAATTTCCAATGTTATGTTGTCTGCATAGATGACAAAAACTATCCAAAAGCACATACCCCAGCTGTGGTACAGCTTCTGCTGTCACATAAGAATGGCAGGAAAGCACTTGCAGGTGTTTCTGACATAGACCTGTTGTACTCACAAAAACTGCCTTTCTTTTGCAAACTGTGTAATTGCTAGAGCTTCCTTACTGTTAGAATAGCAGCTAGGAGCATCTACAGTAGTAACCACTGAACCTACAGGAGGGCCCACTGTTTTGAAGTCCTGCTGAAATGCACTGTCCCAAAATATTTTGTTAGGACTGCAGAAAATTTGGATCAAAGTTGCAGATTTTAACAGATTGGCAGGAGGTGGCTGCCAGTCGGAGACACAGATGGAGGTTTTTGGAGAAGCCAGAGCAGCAAGGTCTTTCTGTTCTTTTCTTAAAACCATCAGAAGGATTAAATTTTTAGCACGTGAAGTGGCTTTATTTAGATTTTGAGATGAAACACAACAGGAAGAAATGGTATCTTTTTAAATAATCTTCCTCAGATTTTCTGTGGATTTAGGAGATCATGACCATATTTTAATTTTGTTTTGTTTAGGCAGTCTGGGCTTCCAGTATATGACTTTATACCATAAGTGAACTACACAGCAGTTCTTGTGTTTGTGGAATATTTAAATATTTGGTAATATTTGCACCTTTTAAAATCTCATGTTTCCAAGAAACTTCTTCAGAGTTTCCTATGGCAGTGGAGTGAATCTGTGATGGTGTTTTCCTCCTTTTCTTTTTTCTGTGCAGCTAAAAGAAAGGTATCAGAAAATTAGCCTTCACATTCAAGACACTTGATCACTGCAAGTTGTTGGGAGTTCAGTATTAGTTTTAATGGGTTCATATGCCAGACCACCTGTAGAGATGCAGCTTAGTCACAGCAAAAAGTTGCATGGAGATAAGGGGTAAGCGTGGCTGCTCTGACCTGTGGCAAAAGCAGCTCTGTAAACACACCAGCACACAGGGCTTCATGAATTCCCTGTGCTGTCCTGCTGCTCAGATGAACTTTGACCCCTCTGATCCATTTCTAAACAAATGCATGCAGGGAAAAGCATTTGCAGGCCTATTCTTAGTAGACTAAAACCTGTTTGATATACTGTAGTGTTAAGAGAGATGATTTCCTTTATGCCTTTACTAAGCTTTATGCAGTATTTCAATAAGCTTTTTGTTTTGATTTCTTATATGGTATTTTTCATGTGCAGGTACAGGGGTGTTCTCCACATAGCTGTGAAATGATTCACTTGGAATTTTGTGTTCAGTTGTGAATAGGTCATTGCTGAAATTCATCTGAGAATTAGATTAGTTTATTGGGAATAAACAAAAATAAATGGCTACTAAAGTGAAAGGTTATTTGGCAAAGATATAAAAGTTCAGTTAGCTTAGTTAAAATGCTTAAGTCTTTGCCTTAATAAACTTACTGTGAGGACTAAAAGGAAGATAACTTTATTAGGAATTCATAGAGGACTGGTTATAAATGGAAAGAGTGAAACATCATCTTATGAAGGAAGAATATGATACTGTGCATGAAATGCCTCAGCCATCATTTTGTTAGTTTCATTTGATCTTTCCAAAAAAAGCAGTGGAAAGACTGTTTCATTAAGCTAAATGTTGGAAACTGTAAATGAGAGTAGTCCTGCATTATTTGGGTGATAAGCAGTAGTGTAAACATCTAGGCTACCTAGATGTGGTGAATTGGATTAATTTAAATCCAGAAAGATAAAAAAGGAGGAAAAAAAATAATTGAGAAAAGTTGAATTTGAATAGATTTTATTGGTGCAGTTGCCCATCCAGTCCAATAATCTCTAGCTACCCAGCTGATGGTGATTTCCACAATGGTAATGATTTTTGTGATAAATCTGTAATTAAAAAGGAAAAAAAAAAATTCTTTTTTTTTTTTTTTTTTTTTTTTTAGTTTTTGTACCATTCTTTTGTCTTTGATCATAAATGTTTAGTAGTGCAATTTAAATATATCAAGTATAATTTGAGCCTTTTGATGCATCTTTAATTTCAGATCTTAGAGCAAATTACATTTATTCGAACATCTGGTTAGACAAGTTCAATGATCTAGTTAATTCTTTGGGACAAGCATACGACTTCTTGCCCTTTTTTGGCCTGTGATTTTGATTCTGTAGTTCCTAGAACTCATGTGTTGCACCTCTTTGGTGGTCTCTAGATCTAGACAAGTGTGTTGAAGTAAATTAAAGTTATTCAGTATGCAGGTTTTCTTAAGTAATAGTCCTCTGATTTTCAGTGGTGTAAGACATAACTTTGATGTACTGTATGGTCAAGCGTTGTATACAAAAACGTCCCTTGGAACTGACTGTAACTTTGAAATGTTTTAACATGCTTAAAATGTTCCATTATCCTGTGTCATGCTTATCAATGTTTTGTTGCTTTTATAGATTATCTTTCTCAAGGGATAGATCTGTCTGGAATAGAAGTGATTGAAAATGACCTCCTTTTTATTGCAAGAGCTCGTCTTGAGGTGGAAAACCAGGCTAAAAGGCTGCTTGAGCAAGGTGTGGAGACTCAGGTAAAATACACTTTGTTCTTTACTTCCTTTCAAAAGTAAAGGGTAAAACGGTTGAGCTTGATTTCTTTTGCTTTATGTAGCACTGCCCAGTGTAAATTAAACAAACAAAAAAAAAATCCTATGTGATAAATTCTCACACATGACTATATTCAAATAAATGGGCAAAACTGGTCTTGTGCAGTATTTGAAAGAATAAAATTTTGCATGATCTGACTGGAAGAAAGTAGGTAAACTGTAAACACTCATAAAAGCTTGATGCATTCAACACCATATACAGCACTCCCAATGTTGCCAAGCTTTATAGTGAAGTATGAAAAATACAGTTTCTTAAAACTGTAAGAAGATTTCTGCATTTTAGCTGTCCTGAAATATATTGAAAAGATTTGAAAGATTTGCATTAAAACGTCAAAGAGCAATTTAAGCTTTGAGGTAAATAGTCACTGTAGGGAAATAAAAATTAATATGTGTAATTGCATTCATTCATATTAAATGTAATTATTGACATCTTAATAACCTGGCTCCATCTATTAACTATTTGCAGTATCTTTAGTGCTATTTTCTTGCCTTTGTAAACTTTCATCTTCCTTTGTCTATACTTTTTAATATTCTTCAAAAACAAAAATATTTTAAATTCTCATTGCCAGAGTGAGAGAAGAAATCTGGTACAAATTTCTATCAAATTTGGATCTTAAATTAGACAACAAAGAGGCTTAGAATAAGGCATTTTATCCTGTTTCTTACCAAGTGTTAAACTTCTCTCTAAGTCAAGATAGCATGTGTTTATACTGTTGAAGATTGACATGAAAATAGAATGTATACATAATAGAAAACCTACTGAATAAATTGGCTTGATTAAACAATTGAGGATTAAAATTTTTGGTATGTCTCTAACTTTTACTTAGATCTGTCATTTCAACTAATTTTCTGCAGTAGGAAGTCATGTTTGTGGTAAATATCTTTGACTTTTTGCTGATAACAAAGTGGTAGAAAAAAACCACCCCATTTTTCACTTGATTACTATTCCAGTGTTGAAACTTCTGGCTATTTGAGCATGTTGCCAAGCTGTGATTGCACTTTTTGCAAGCTATGAAGCATATAGGTTATTAAATAAAGATTGACGGAAGACGGCCTAAGAAAAAGCAAGTGGACATTTATTTTAAATGTAGCAAAAGTCTTCATCAGTGTGAACTTGTTCTAGTTTTTCATGTCAGATTTGACCTTCTCTGATAATTTTCTCTTCATATTAAGTACTAAAATGGAACTGACAAAGAAACCCTGGGGAAATCAATCCCACTCCACCTGAAAAATAGACAGATTTATTAGGTGTTCCAGGCTGTCTCCAGGTAATCAAGAGATTATTAAAGTATATGCCTGTTGTGCTTTAGCCAGGGGCCTCTTTCCAACAAATGGAGGAGTGTTTGGAAGAAAATTATTAGTGCTTAGTCATATCAGAAATGGGGATGTTTTCATGAGGAGGTGTTGGGTTACGCATCACAGGTTTGTTGCTGGATATGATTTGTGAATTTAATGTTGAGAACAATAGTTTGCTTTAGAAAATACATATGCAGGCATTGCCCAAGAAATCTAGAATTTGAAATGTGACTAGTGAATAGCATGTCCTTGATTCCTGTTATTGTGTTTTACTGACAAGCTGATTTACATCTATACCTTCCAACCCCTGAAACTTCCTTAAAGAGCACTTGGGACCTTCATCTTTTCTCCTGTATTAAGTACTAAAGAGTTCCTCAGATGAACTGTCTTCCTGCCAGTATGTATTCTGGTGGCTCTCTCTACCTTTGAGAATAGTGCATCTGTATTTATTCAGGTGTTTCTGCAGTTATTTGATATTCATATTTGCAAATGCAGTTTTAGTTTCCACCCTTATTTTCATCTGCTGTGTAAATAATACGAGATCAATTGCCTACATAAGAGTGAGCTGTACTTCTACATTTCATGTAGCTCTTAAGAGAAAAATGATCCTTATGTCTCCATTTTAGAGTATTTCAGTGTCCACCTAAAAGAGAAGCAGGCAGTGGAAATAAATTTTAAAAAGTAAGACTGGAAGTATTTGTTTTTAAACAAAAGCCATTAGAATTTGGTGAATGTACTCTCTAGAATTCAGCTTTTTTTCCAGAGATACTGCTCGAAGTTACTCTGACAAAAAGAACAGAGCTAAAAAGTCTAAGCTGCTACATTTAACATTTTTATATATCCCCTTTGATTGGGATAGAGACTTTTTTGTTCTTTTTATTGTTTATTTAATGATGTATAAGTCACATGCTAGTGAGCTGTGCACAGATTCCCCCAAATAATGTCCAGCAGTAGCACATGAAAGCAGATACTTATACCTAAGTAATACATTGTCTCTTTCTGTTCATTTTAATTCATGTTTTTATGGAATGTCCACCACCATGGTGTTTGTGTATTTCTCAGAAAAAATGAAACCTCTTCCCCCTTTGGAAATGTGGCATTAGCCGTTGGCTGCTTTAGAAGTGAGGCCTTCCACTCCTCTTCCTGGTGGAATCTTAAAGCTGCTGTCTGGGTATAGACTAGAAGTTTCTGTCAGTGTGTCTAAACAGGCTCTCATAGAGCTGCAAACCACACTTGCCTTCCTAATCCTTTTAGAAAGTTCTCTTTGCTATTATTGACAAGTTCTCTTTGCTATTGTGAACACACAGGTACCAGTGGCTACAGGCAGGTTTTTATTGTTCTGTGTGCTTTGTTAGGCACTCCTAGTGTACATAGCACAGATAGACAGTCTTTCGTGACCCATAGAACGATTCAAAGAAAATGCATTCTAACCCCATCTTTATTTCTAGTCCTGAACTCCTTGCTGGCTTTCCTTCATACTGTAAGCAGGCTAATGGCAGATAGCATAGGAAGCAGGAAAGACAGCTTTAGCAGAGATGCATCAAGAACATGATTAAAAGCCACCCTTCTAACAGAAGCTAGCAATGTTTTCTGCTTTAAAATTTTTAAAAAGAGATATATCTGCATCTTGCAACCACCTGAAACATCCCCATTATTTCTTTTGCTCCCATTGAACCCTGGACTGAAGAATCTAGACTTGCTCTTGGCCCCACTTCACCCCTGTTTTCAACAGCAATATTGTGTAAAGTAGATATGAATAATAAGAAATTACCGGGGAAAAGAGAAATTTGTTGAGCTTATCAAAGCTCAATTCCAGGTAGAACAGTTTTTCCAGACACGGTTTTGTCTGCTACATGTAAAAATGAGAAGCTCATGCCTCAAACCCTTCCTGCTATATTGCCATGCTAGGTGTGGGACTTAGAGGGATAAGCAAACTTAGCTCCACCTGGTAATGACAATATTGGTAGCTTTAGGAGCCAGGCCATGTGTGTGCAGAAAGGAGCTGCATTTCCATCTCCTCCATCCTCTTAAAAGGTAGCCTTAGTTCTGAGCTAGGTTCAGTGCTTTAAGCAGCAGCTGTGGTTGTAAGAAGGATGGATTTTTGCATGTGTGAAATACATTAGGGACCTATGTTCTTGTTTGTGACTTTACTGATACCAATTGTAATAATTAGGGCATAGGCTGTGAGGTATCAATGGTATCATTAAAGATAGATTAAAATATAGCAGGATGTGGTGTAGAAATGAGAGCGGAATTCAGATTTCCCTGGGTTTGCACTTTAAACAGTTTGTCCTTCTGTGTGTTACAGAAACATTCTGTATATTTGACCACAAAATAAAAATTTTCCCTCCTTGTCTCCTGGAGGAATCTGTAGATGTCTGACCAGTTTGGTTTTGCTGGGTTTTTTTGTTTGGTTGGTGGGGTTTAAAATTTTTTTTTTTACATTTTAGAGAAATTATGCTGTGTTTTATTGTCCAGTTTCCTGTATATAAGATGTAAGTGTAAGCCTAATAAGTATCCTTTGTTGAACTGGGTGTGCTGTTTTTTAAAAAATACCCAGATTTATTTTTTCTCCAGAATGAAGAGCTTTGCTAATTACAGCCTTGCAGAATGAAGAAGAGGGGAAAATAATGTAGAGAAATAAATCCTAAACTCTACTTCTGACACTTGTTCAAATGCTGGATTTTTATTAACAGGATAAGTAGGTAAACAGTATGATCTGAACAAAAATTTCTTAGTTATTCACATTGTAGCATCTTTGTACTGTTATTATTTTGGGCATATTTGGGGACATTTTGAGTTTTCATAATTCATTGAGAAGAATTTGTTTTGTGAATTATTCTGTTTTGCATTCTTTTTCATGCTGAGCCTTTCCTCTCAGTTGTTGTCTCTGGAACAAGTGCAGTTTTTTTTACATTAAAAAATTATTAACTAGAAGTATATGCATAAGTGTTCTTGACTAATGCTGTTTAGTGCCTGAGAAAAAATGATGGGAGGATGAAGTGTCTGCATAATTAACCAGTTGTCTGGAGGTGATGATCCAGGACTTGCTCAATTTATCTCAGTTCAGTCCCTAAGCTAGGTGCTTTGTAGTATATCTTGCAGTGTTATAGCAAAATCGGTGAAATTAATCTGAGATCTCTCATAGACCAGCATTTAATCTCTTGTCAAGGATCTCTAATAGGTCTTGTTTCTTATTCCCCAAGGGGTTGGAGGGGAAAGTATGTACATAATTGACCAGTTATCATCACTTAGACACAATCATCAAGAAATTGCATAATTTATTTCATTTCAGGGCCCTCTGAGCTGAGTGTTTGTCTACTACAGCTTACAGGGTTATGGCAGGATTGGTGAAATTGTTCTTAAATTGGTTATAGGTTAGTGTTCAATCTAATATCAAGGATCTTAAGCAATACATACACTTACTATCCTGTGGCAGCATTTTCCAGTTGTGCAAATGCACTTCAAAATGTTTGAGATATTCAGATATTAAGAAGGGTTGGTGTTGGGCTCCATTTCTCACTTTTTTGATGAAACATGGAAAAATAGAATAGTGTTGTGTTTTCTAATTGCTTCTAATTATTGCTACCAAAAGTGTGCATGGCTCTTGGGGCATGACTGTCTGGGCAGGGTCCTGTGATTTTGCGTTTTTCAGTTTCTTTCAATCTTGCCTACTTTAGCAAGAGTATGTGTTCCACTGAAACATCCCTATTTCTAGATTAGTTCATGATATTTAAACACTTTCATTTAAATCAACATCTGCCTTCTGTTTTTTGCTGGTTTAGTGTCATCTTCAGATGAATGCTTCATTGTGAAATGGACTGTGTAAGTGCATGAATATGCTTTTCTAAAGTTGTCAGCTCTGAAGATGTGCTTGACTGTAGAGCAAAGTCCGGTGTTGTAGCAGGATGTCATTTCGTGTGCCCTGTGGTTGTGTAGGGGCCTCTTCAATGTTCAGCTTTAGTTCATTTAGCTTAGAATGTGTTACATTACCCACACTGATGTACTGTGCTACTCAAAAGCACAATTTTTAGTTTCCAGATGTTTTTGCCTACACTTTGCTGCTTTTACGTATTAGCTATCATATTTTGTCATGGCTTTTAAATAATCCAAGCCCTTATGCACTTCAGCATGTCAGTGGGATTGATTGCTGTTATGTAGATGTACATAACTGCATAGGTGTGCATAATTACAAAATGATCATTAGAATAGCAAATAACGTACAAAAAGAAAGAGAGAAGAACCCCTCCAGTCTGCTCATAGCCATTAATCTTTTTATCCACATACTGTTGGTTGCCCTCATAAAAAGCCTGGAATAACTAGATTTAAAATGCTACTAAGAGTATGCTTTTTAAAGTAAAAAAGTAATCATTGCTTCTTTCTTTTTTTTTCTTTTCTTTTTATTCTGACATTTATTTCTATCTTGAAAGCTAGTAGTTGGAATTTAACCTCATTACTGTCAAAAGTTTAACCAATATAGTACACTTTAGGCAGTAGTTGTTACATTTCCCTATTATGCTACAATCTTAATTCCCTGCCGGAGATCCTGATGGAAACTAGACTGAGACAGTTACTTCGTAATGGAGTGATTGACTACAGTATGATATAGAAATAGAAGGCATTTCTGATTATTCAGAAGTCAGTTATTTGAATCTAGAGTAAGAAGGCTGAAGTCGTATCTGTAAAGAGGAAAACTTGAACCTACTTGCTACTTTTGGCATAAGATGAGGGTGGTAGCTATAGTTGACTTTAAATCATCTAGTTTTGTTTAGTGAAAATGGAGTATGAAATCCAAAGTTTTTTATTTAAATTCATGTTAACTACCCATTTTTCTGCTTATTTCTAATGTAGACAGAGAAGACTTATTCCAGCATGTTTAGCTGTCATATTGGCTTTTGTTGTGAACGATCACAATGGCATTTTGGTCTGTTTAATTAAAATCCTACTAACTTACACAGTTTCTATCCTTTCTTTTAGAGTAGCTCTGTATACATATGGAGCATTTTCACTTAATGTGTTTAAATGTCTTCACATGTTTTACTTTATCCTAACTTTAAGTTTCTTTGTCGTAGAAATATACTCATGTTGCATTATTCAATTTTATTTTTCATCTTTAGTCTTATGGTTATGGTTTTCATGATCTTGTTAACTTGCTAAATCAGATTCCTTCATCTGGCCATCTGGTGCATGGCACTACTGAGGGAGTTTTCTATAAATCTAAATTATTTTTTCCTTGAACTATTCTATTACGATGTGATGCAGCAACGTATGGCTCATCTAACAACGAAAAAATATCTTCCAAGTATATATTAGTTATATCCTACATCTGAACAGCAAACTCCACAGGGATTAATGGAACCTTATAACATTTTCCCTTTACTATTCTGGTCTAAAAGGAGTTTGTTTTATCTTAAAGTATGATCTAATGGAACTGAAGTGTTAACCACGCCTCAGTAATTCAAAATCACCAAGCTAAACACTAAGCATGATTTTATACCTCTGAACTATGGATTAAAATAAACCACAGATTTCTCGGCAACATAATCGGCTGGTACTGATATAACCTAGAATATCCTTTCAGTTTCCATAGGAACAGATGATAGAATGTTTTGAATCTTGGAATAGCTAAAATGAATGTCTGACTTCAATATAGTTCACTTTTACTTTGCAGCTTGCAACCTCTGCATGAAAGGGCTAAAAATGTGCATTAAAAAGGATGGTGGAATATTGGCATAATACAAATTAAAGTGGTTTTAGGAGCAGTAGTAACAATAAAAAAATAGTATTGGAAGTAAAAATGTTTCTATGCATAATTCTTTAGGTGTTAGCTCTGTATTTTATTTTACAGGTGCAAAAGGTGTTCTCAATTCCATAGGAAAAGAAAACCATTAATTATGCCTTTCTGTTAATGGCTCATTTATTAAATGTTTTACAAAAAATCATCTGTGTCTTGTTGGTCATCTCTAAACTTCATGTCCAGCCATTGTTTAATCTCACTGTGTTACATTGTATTAGGTGTATTTTCTGATTGAAATAATTTGTAGAACACAAGAAAACTTCATGTAGCCAGAAAGAGAAGGTCAGCAAAATCAAACGGCATATGTAGAGTGTTATTTAGGTGACTACAGCAAAAAATGATTATTGAAGAACAGGCAAGGAAACATGCCAGCTGGAGTAGTACCTGTTTTATTAGATGTTTGACCTCAATTTAACAGGTCATGCTAAATCAGAGGAGATATGCTTTGAGTGTAAAAACATTAGCAATATTTATTTATCTCTTTGAGATAGATAAATGGGTAGGTAACTCCAGTATTGATGTAGAGGGAAAGTATGGAGATCTTGTTAACAAACCATTAGGAATCTGAGTGCCCACAACCTGAAGCATTGTGCATGCAGGTAAAAATGATAGTGTGTGACTGATTGTTCAGTACTTGGGCTCTTTTCTGTACCTCATTTAAGGTACAACATGTTCTCCATTTAAGATACTTGGTGCTTAAACATTTTGTATGGGGAAATTAGGATGGTACTGAAAGTAAAAAAAAAAAAAGAAATAAAATAGCAAAGAGGTAATGAGTTGTGATAGTTTCTTTTTTCAGTGAAACAGGGTTTTGAGAGAATGGAGCTGCACTGTGCTAATATAGTTCAAATAGTAACTTGTTTCCAGTGTCTGTATTCCAAGACTATTTTAACTACCATTAATATAAAAGATTCCTGAGAGCTGTAGTTATTGGAACATATGGGCAAGTCCAATAGCGACATTTTGAAAACAGGAGGATTTTAAAATAAAAGTGAGATTTAGGGCTTTCCTGTTCTGTATTAGAATATTGTTTGCTGTTGTAAATGTGTGGAAGACCCTCTTCACAGGTTACTTTTTGAATATTGATCCTTTTTCATTAATGATTCAGTTTTTAATTTTGCAACATCCTTTAGAAAATTCCTCAGTGTGTGTAGTAGGTGTTCTAGGCAAGTATTAGCAAACCTCATTCCATAACTGGGCAAATACAGAGAAGTTCTGAATGACAAGAAATAAACAGGTAGGTTCTTAACAAGTATCGGAGTTTGTAAGTTTCTATGCTTTAATGATTAGGCAACACTGGCCCTTTTAAACAACACTGGCCTTGTTTAATGAAAATGCTTTTTTTTCCTGTATGAAAATAACATTTTTTCTTAAACCCCGGAAACTTCTATTTTCTCACCCACTAATACCTTCAACTGAAATATTTTCAGGTCAAGTAGAAAAAACACTTTAAAATAAATGTAAGTTTTAGTTCTTTAATTTATGTTCAGCAGAAAGCTTTCAGGTATGGGGTTAAGCACAGGGGACTCATTAATTGGGCAGGGAAGGGCCCCTTGCCTTCCATCCATCCCCCTTTCCCAGTCAGCAGCTCTGGGAGCCTGCCTCCCCAGCTCTGGGCTGTCCCATGGCCATACAGCTGTGCAGCATTCTCACCTGCATTTCACTCCAGCCAGTTCTGATGAACTCCTGCAATACTCAGGATCAGGTTCAGGCCTTAAAAATGTTAAGATTTTTATGCACTGGATATTGAAGTTTTGAAGTGTCTATTAGCAGAACAAACAAAATGCACAGGTTTTCCTTTTTGTGACGTGGCAGTATGGGGAGGTACTGTGTTACAATATATTAGCAGCTATTGTTTTGTAAAACCTTCAAATTCAATTAGTTTGAGGTTAGAGAACATTTTCTTTCTGTCCTTTGGATTTTTTTTTCAAATCGTAATAAAGCAGAGAACTGAGATATGAAGTGCTCGTTGTTTCCCAGATTTGGATTTCCTGTCTCCACTGGGGTGGTGGCAATGGCAGCAGCTTCCTCTGCAGTACCCATGGTTAGGGCATGCAGCTGTCCTGCCTTCCTCCATCCTTCAGCTGGATGCCATTACACTGCCACTTCCCTAGGCTTCAAAATGCCTTCAAAAGCATCCAAATTAAGAAGTCCTCTCATACTGGATATCCTGCTCTATTACCTCTGTTTGTGACCCCAGCTGAGCCCACCAGCTTCTGAGAGCCCTGTATTTGTATCTGAAATGCTGCTGCAGATCAGCCCATGGCCCAGGCGAGCCCAGCAGACCTGGGAACTGCCACCTCCTTTGCTGTCCGTGTCCCCTGCAGTGCTGGAGGATGTGTTGGCTCGGGGCTTTGGGTGGCTCAGCCAAGGGCGTGATATTTCTTGTTGATCATCTGTTAGCACTCCTGACTATTAATTGTACCTCTGCTGGACACGTGTTCCAGAGTAGTCTGCAAAGCAGACAGCCCCAGTGAGATGTTGTCAACAGCAAATGGAGCATGAAACACTTGCTTTTCCTTCCCTCAGTGGCAGGTAGTACGCCGTGGTGTAAGGAATTCATAATTAGTTGACATGAGGCACAGACTCAAATGCACTGCCTTTAAGCAAATATTGAAAACAGAAGAAAGCAAGAGACTGCATTTTGAGGAGAAACCTGCTTGGACAGACACATGTATATTTAATCAGTCTTCAATAATTCATGTAATATTAATGTGAAGCATATGGTAATACAAGTGTTTAGTTAAAATGGTTTTGGCTGAAATTTTAATACTGAATTGGGAGTTGTTGCCTTTTATATCTTAAAATTCTTTGGGAAAAGGTAGAATTAGCTTAAGTAAATTATTTAATATTACTGCAACTATGTGTGTTATACATATTTAACTGAAAATAGTTTGGTCCTTAAAGTGACTAAGCTTCTTTAACTAAAACTGTGTCTAATTTTGCACAATAATTTTGTGCCTTGACCTCTTTCAGTGCCTTTCCCAGAGAATCCATTGCTATCTAAACTGTCATTTTTTCCTTTACTGTTTTTCTTCTGACACGGTACTGCTTTATGTTTGCTAGTCTGATTTTTTTTTTAAAAAAAGACAGCTGCAACAAATAGTATAAAATACAGATTATGTTACAAAAACAGCAAAAAATGGGAGACATTGATATTGCTGCTCAGTTTTCTAGGTTTCTTAACAGTTTATACAATAGTGATACTTTATTAAAATTATGAAGTTAAGTCTGTATCTTTTTAACTTGACCTTGTTTTGTAATGCTGTAAAATTAATCAAGTTTTCCTTTAACAGACAAAAAAATTATGGTAGCAACTCTTTTATAAAGCTCTTTAACCAAGCGTGGTATTTCTTTGAGTACAATAAAGATTGAGCAATTACTTGAATAATCAGTAATTTACATCTTGAAGCATGCCCAACATTTCTGCTGGGTAAACACGTTGGAACCGCAGAAGAATGGAAAACACAGTCATCTCATGCCAAAAATCCAGATGTGCAGGTCCAACTCATTCATTTTTCAGAGCTGTAGCTTTTCCCCATACACAATGGGCATTCCAGAATGAAAGTCTTGTAAAAGAGGAGGGGATGATGAACTCCTCAGTGAACACTGTTGGGAAAATGGGACTACTCAGGAAGCACCTGGGCATATATGTTCAGATACCCATATTTTAAGGTAATAGAGATAACATAGTAACAGGAATTCCTAGTGAGCATTTTAAAGGGGGATAAAACAAGAGTCAAGTAGAAAGACAGTGAAAAGGCTTCATGCATTAACATCTCCTTAGGCAGAATTAGTTGATACCAAAATCTGTCCCTGGTACTGTTTGCTGAGCCATGCTGAGGCTGCACTGCTGCTCTGCCTCTGTCGCTCTGACAGAACATGAGTGCAGTGAGTGCCCTTGCCAGGGGCAGTGGGGGCAGCGTGTCCGTGTTTCATCCTGCTCCTCTTGGGCACACAGCACACCTGCAACAGGGTGCTGACTCACAGTCCCTCTCCAGAGCTCAGATGGAGCTTTGCAACTTTTCCCCTCCAGGAGCAGGGAGGAAGGGAAGATGAACTCCTTTCCGTCTTCTCCCCTCCCTCCTCTAGCACTGTATATGAGCAAAGCTAAAATCCATATGCATTTGGGAAGGAATGTGTGCTGTAGTAGGAGTTACCAGTAAGGAGGATGGGAGAGTGCCATATGTTCTCCTGCACTGCAGGTTTTACTCTTTCTTGCAGATTTGTTCTAAAATCCTATTGATTTCTTGTCAAAAAATGTAGTTGTCTTTTGTACTTGATCAGTATTGTAGAAGATCTGGCTATTCCTGCTTAGTGTTGCTATTCTTGTGTTTATTGGGATGTAAGTATTGACTTATTTGAGAAAAGCCTGAGACACTTTGTTCTTTCTTATTAATGTTAGATGAAGGATTTTCCTAAATTCAGATCTAGGTCAGTATTTATGATTACTGTTGTGGTTTTTGTGTACTGCATATTGAAAACCACATTCCTCAAGCACATATGTTTCACCCCGTAGAAACTTGTGGTGTGACAGTGCTGGTTGCATTTTGCTGCAGGTTTGTGGTTTTTTCTGCCTAAGGGGATGTTAATGCATGAAGCCTTTTCATTGTCTTTCTACTTGACTCTTGTTTTATCCCCCTTTAAAATGCTCACTAGGAATCTGAATTTCAAAGTTGTCTGCAAATAAATACAAGCAACCTTTCCACAGACTTAAGACTTTTTCATTTGCTGTGCAGCTACAGCCTATTCTTCTATCCTTTTGGGGAATTCACTCCCCTTGATTCAGCATTCTGCCACACCTTAGAATTAAATTTAATATACTTCATGATCAAGGATATTTTTCTCCTTAATAGAAGATACTATTCTTCATAGAGACCCTCTGACAGTCTTTCCTCATATGACACAGTGGGAAAGCATCACTGTGTCAAGTATTGTTGCTTCAGTGCAGGTTGTAAAAATAAAATAGTGAAATTGATAAGTTCACAGAGTTCTGCAGTGAGCTAAGAAACCTTGTGCTGGTGTAGTTTGCCTGTACAATGCTGGACACAGACTTATATTCATCAGATGGTGAGCTGTAAGGTGTAAAGAATAACAAGTGTTATGAGCTGGAAATTATATTCTAAAGCAAGGAATTTGATAATTAGTTAACTTTCATTGGACTGAACAGTACTGAATCTTAAATTGTATAGCTGTGTAAATAAAATAGTGTTTGCTCTGAGATTTAACATGGCAAAACTGCTGACAAAAATAAAGGCAGTCATTGAAGTAATGGCCTGGCCTGTGAAAATCTGAAAATCTATGTCATGCATATTTTTTTAAAATGGAAATGAGGTCTACATTTATACTTTACATTCACTATTCAGTTTAGAAATCTTACAATGTTAGAGCATATCTTTGGGATTTTCTTTTCAGAAAAGATAAACTTTAGCATAGTTTTTAGTTCTGTTCAGAGGCTTTCAGTCTTAATTCTAGGTCAAATGATAAGAATTTTAAAAAGATGTTAGGCAGTTGCCTTTAACTAGATCTCAGATTAGTTTTTTAATCCACAACTGAAATATTTTTTCCTTATACTGAGAGTACCTTATACTTTGTGCCTTGATAGTGGTATGTGGAAGAGTGAACTTAATCCTACATCTTGATGAGTAACTGCACCTACATGTCATTTCTCTTGCACATTAAGCTTCTCCTGTAAAGACTTTTTCCATTGCATCTGTATACAATTTTTATGAACAAGTGATTCACTCCTTTTTTTTCCTTGAAACCTATACTAGTAAATAAAGTGTGCCTCAGGTGAAAGTGGTAAATGTTCTGAAACACTTTTGTTTTTTACACAGCATACTATTATGTATTCCAGTTTCCATAAGGGATTTTTGCATGCTGAAAAATTTATTTTCCGTACCACGCTTATTTATATTTCATGGTAGTTAAGTTCACAATTTATGTGTCATTCATACAAGAGAAAATACTAGGGGTATAACAGCTGAATTTTAATAATGGATGGGGAATTACTTCGATGCAGTAGTTTTCCTAAGGCTCTTTAAGTTAAGGATCTCTGTCAACAATCCCTTTGAATCTTTTATATATACTCAAGGTTTTTACCTTGGCTGTGAGTGGCGGTCTGGCAAAGCTAATAATACTGCTCATAATTTAAGTGTTCGTTTCTGCTTCTGTGTTTGTGACTTTCTTGGGATGGGGGAGAAGCTCGGCTAAATTAAAGATTCTAATTATTGTCTTTATCTTGTGCATTAGACCAAAATTGTTCTTTGATGTCAAGTAGCTCATTTCTTCTGTAGACAAAAACTGCTGTTCATACAAGTAGAGACTTTGACATAGAATTTCTGAAAAGATGTCATGCTGTGTGATTGTACATATGTGCTGGGAATATTATTTCAACTTCATATTATTAAATTTTGTTTCTGAGGATCATCATTATTATTGATTTGAAGTCACAGGGAGTTTTCACACTAACTGGTATCATTGAAGAACCTTTCCAACCCAAGCTGTTCTGTGCTACACTTTACAGAACATCTAATTATGCGGCAGCATCAGATGTAGAGTTTGGACTGGGGCACGAGGCACATTGTCACAGTCAGCCAGTACTGCTGAGAGGGAGCCTTTTTGTATTCCCCTGAGCTGGGAATTATAAAATTACACATCTGTGATACAGGAACTTCATTAATGAAGTTAACTCAATTAAAGACGGAGTTTTGGTTTTTTTAAATATGTAGGAGCCAGAGACACCTCATGGTTATTGTGAGTGGAATTCAAATTCCATATGCCTTAATATGAGATTTCTGTTTGTCCAGACTAGACTGTCTTTGCGTTGTGAATTCTAAACCTGTCCACCTGTATAAATTGTGTACCATGATGGTTTGCTATCCTCTTTTCTGCCTTTTTTAGGTCCATGAGAATGTTGAGTAGAACCAGAATTAGGACAGTCAAAGAAAGACGCAAGTGTTAGAGTGTCACACACTTGGGTTATCCCACCCTGTTCTTTATGTTCTTCGTTAGACCACGTTGGCTTGGCTTACTTAGGAAAGTCACTTAAAATAGTGTCAGCCTTGCTTCAAATCAAAACATGTTACATCTCCTATTCAAAGGTACGTTTTCTCTGTCACGGAAATAAATTACTTTGGTTTGGCATGAGTTGTTTCTGACAAAGCCATCTTGGCTATTATTTAGCACCATATTAAAATTTTCTTGTGCATATCAAAAGGTAATTTAGCTGTGCAGTCAAATGTAAACAAGTTATTACGTTTTGGCAGTAAGACTTAAAATATTACTGTGCTGTTTGATGGTCCAGTTTTGAAGAAAGAAATGTATGAGATGCTAATTTCAGAATTTCAGACTGTGAAACATACCTCCAGCGTTAATGACTTTTTTATAGGAAAGCTTTAAACTTCATGTATTGTTTGCATTTCAACTCAAATTTCTGGGAATTTTCTCACGTAGATTGGTAATTGAGGTGCTTTCTGGACGTAATTAGTGCAGCATACTGTAATTAATGAACTTACAATCACAAAATGTAGATGTATTCTTAAAGTACTACAACTTGGATAATGAAAACATTTACAACCTGTATCATTCATGGAAAACAATAGTACTCCTTAATATAATTTGCACTGAATCAGTGATCTCCTTTTCTCCTTCTTCAGCCCCCGCCGCTAATAGTTATTTTAAGATCAGAATTAACACTTACATATATACAGCTCCTGTAAATCAGATTTTAAAAAGTACATTTTTGACAATGCTGAAGCTAAAGTACCTTTTCTAGTGTGGGTCACACATCATCTGTAAATATGTGGCAGAATTCTTCTGTAAAAAAGCATTTATGGAAAACCTTATGTTTATGAAAGCCTATTATTCTAATCATTCCAGATTTTTACTTCTGTACATAGCTGTACATCCATTTAAGAGGTAGGAAGAGACATTTTTGTGGGCTACTATAGTTGAATCTCTTGACAGCCAAATGAGATGATTAAATGGGACTAACATCATCTACTCCAAAACCTTTTAAAAAAAGTCACATAGTTGGAGACAGTTTCTGACCAGCTGTTAAATGAGATGTCAAAGTGTGTGCATCTAAAAGTTTCATGTTACCTCTCATCCCCTCTGTTCTCCTCCCAAGATGTTGGAGAAAATAAGTCTGCTTATCAAAATAACAAAATAAAAGGATGTAGAAAATATAAAATGTAAATTTGGAACATGGCCAAATTCACAATACTCTAAACTGTGCTCATTCTGTCTCAGTAATAGGATTTGGAAGAATTTAAGAAAAGAGCACAAGAAATTTTAGCAATATAAACCCACTGTCACAAGAATAAATATTTAAATACTGGGGTTATTTAGTATATAAGGTAAACAAGTTGTGCAAATAATATACATGTAAGCATATAAGACAGTGAGTGATACAGAGAAGACAAAATGGAGTCCTTTTAGACTTTGCAGTTTTCTAACCAGGTCACACACTTGTTGTCCAACAAAGAAGTTTCAGGGTAGTATACAATTTCTACAACATGTTTCTTATAAAGGTCACAACAGTAAGAAAAATTATTTGTTAAGTATTAATTTTAGACCAATGAAGGTGCTAATATCTCTGAAACAGTCACATTTGAAATGTAAATTTTAAGAATTTAATGTGTGTCATTTGTGGACAGTATTTCCATTTAAAATCTTAGAAATCTCTGAAGATGTCTCTGTCTCAGAAAAGGTGCAGGCATCTGTCTCTCCAAAGAAAGGTGGAACTTCGTTCCTTTTAATTTTCAGCATTAATTCACACACAAGTTAACATAAAATCAATGGTGTGTTGTACAGTCTTGACAACACAGTCAAGACTTCTTCTCGTGGGGAGCTTTGGTTAATCATTTTACAGTTAGCTTTAAAAATAAAGTACACTCAGTCATGATACTTATGTGCTTTGCTTTCGCAGTAATGCCAGAGAATGCAAAAAAGAGAGTAACAAAAATTGCATTACCATTATATTTGTAATAAATGTTAGAGGAAAAATTGTTAACCACTAGCAATTTCTTTGCTTGTGAGAATATTAGACTGCATGTGCCTGAATTTAGGAGAGAGGATGTGCTAGGACGTGTTTAGTCTCTTGAAAATAGTGAAGTCTAGAAAGTCCAAGTGCTGTTATTGTGGTATAGATGGTACTATTTGCATGGAAGTATTTTTGCATATTCTGCAAATAACTTTTTTTTTTTTTTTCAAAGAGATCTTCAACAACATTTCAGTGCTTATTACCTGTTTCATAGGCATTGATGACCTTTTCAACAGTGTGAAGGCATATTTGTATATGACAGCTGGTTAGGCTGGAGCAAAATATTAGATTTTTATCTGGGATTTATCAGGAGGTCTGCTTTGCTAACTTCTGACACAATTTATTATGTAAGATAACAATATTTTAACAATGGCATTATGTTAAAATTGAAACTCTTTGTTATGCTTTAGCATATCCATAATGTCAAGACTTGGCTGGCATATATGTTGTCAAGAGGTCACTAAAAATGACTTTTGGGTATAGCTTAAGTGTGCAGAGGTTACAGTTTAACTAAGTAATGTCGTAATTCTGTGATATTCTGCAAGTAGGCTCTCCTCCTTAGCTCTCCTTGTGGACTCAGATAAATAGAGAGGCCCTTTAGTTTTCAAATTTGTGTTCTGAAATTCATTATCTTCTTGGCAAATTTTTTCACATGAAAAATAAGCATTAAAAGACACTTAAATATGTGCATATTTGTAAAATTCATCCTTGGTTGCTGACTGCTGCAAGTTAACCTCAGCAGTGTGCTTTGATATGACAGAAGTGATGTTGCAATGTTTATCCAAATGACATTGTCACAGGAAATAGCTATTATTAGCCCAAATGTTTCCCTTTTAGGAATCCTTTCAAACTTGATCTGCCTCTTTGAGTTTATTTTGATACAAGTTCCTGAAAAGGTCATGCCCTTTTATTACAAAATCTTTTGCCTCTCTTTTTTTTTATTTGCTTGAAAAGCCAAGCTAACACAACCATAATTAGATGCTCTGTCTTGCAAATGACCCACAGAAGTATTTATCACCCAAGAAAGTTCTTGATCTAGAGTTTTTGTAAAAGTGATATCATATTAGATGTCAGAACGATTCCACAAAGTTCAGAGGTGTTCTGAGGAATTATAAAGAAATTTGTGTAGGGTTAAGTTAGGGTTCATTTAGCTTGTCCTGAGCCATTTGGAGCTCTGAAGTCAGAAATTTCTGCAAGAGTCAAAAATCTGTGTGGTAAACATACAGTGTGATGATTGTTTTTGTTGGGATAGGTTATCTGACAGAATGAAGTGTGGGCAAATAGGTATTCTTTTGTCTGTAGCTATATAATAGAATGAATCTGACTCTGAACAATGCAATTTTTTTTTACATTAGGTATAGATTTTTTTTTACCTTCTTGAGCCCTTTGAAATGCAATGTTAAGACTTAACACATATATTAGAAACAAGGCTTAGCATTGAAAATGCTGGGTTTAGATTTCTTTAATGAAAAGCATCCTGTGTTTTAGGGTGTAAATCCGTGTTTAAATTACATCTCCTTGGAGAGTCATCTTAATGCCTACTCATGAAATTCAGTACTTTAGTGATGCTGGAGCCAACCAAGATCCTTTATGACAAGATTTGTTCACTTACTATCATCCCTGCTGGGTGACAGATGATACCCTCCATAGTACAGTTTACCATACCTAGATCAGGATTAGAGTTAGGCTTTCAGTTCTCACTGCCAGTTTGGAGTGAATGCATAGGACTGTGTAGCACTTAGGCCTGGGGAAGAAACTGATGCATTTTAGGATTTATTCTTATATTATAAAATCATCCTTTGATCCCTTAGAAGGTTAAAGAATATTTTATTGCCCTTGAGATTTTGTATGCAGACAGACACAAGCATTTTCACTGATGTAATGATTCAACAAGCAAAGTTCAAATGATCAATAAGAAACCATAATTTCTGCAATGCTGCTATGTTCTTTGTCAGCAAACAAGGAGGGTGAACAAGGATTCATCATCTCTCTAGAGAAACAGCACAAGTCAATAAGGCAAGTGGAAGATTCAGATCGCAAGAACCCTTGCAATAGCTTAAGTTTGAAAAAAAAAAAGATTGAAGTCTATCATTCTAGAATGGTATATATTTGGATGCTTTGCAGATTGTGTACGTTGTCTCTTCAAAATAAACACTTTTAAAAAAATTTCTGTTTTTCTGACACTCCATTTTAAATCATAGGGGTGAACAGAAATGCCAGCAATTTAGTATATTTTGCTAAAAGAACCCTCTTCAGGGAAGAGGCTCATGAACCAGGATCTAATTCAGAAAACAAGTCTAAATTACTATAATCAGTGAATTTTTGTTTAAATCGATGATAAAGAGTTGATCCTCTAGAGCTTTAATTTTTGTATCAGTGTCAGTAAGGATATATTAAGGGTCTGATGGGTAAAGACTAAGAAAAATAAATAAAGCCTTTTTGATAACTGCCCATTAGGAACCAATATACATAATTTTATTCCCACCAGTGAACCACTGCTTCTGAGCCTGTCCTGAGCAGGTGAATGATGCGGGATACTTTTCTCAAGGCTTAGTCAGTCAATAGAAAACCCATAGGAGAGATACCCATTTTTAAATCAAAATCTTGATCTAGAATCTATCAAAAGGATCAGAAGGTGTACCTGGGGTGGTGGGGAAGCTGGGGGAGACTGCAGATGACGGCATGGTTACAGTGTGTTACTGCCCTCTGTGAGGCAGAGGTTAGAGGGGTGTACTGTTTGTGTAACAGAGACCTTTATCTGCTCAATAATCTTACAACTTGAAAAGCTAAACTGTATGCAGTTGTGTATTTGGCTAAAGCTACCTCTGTGTTTCTGCATAAAATGAGATGTTACAAGACAGCTTGCTGAGGAGTGGCAAAAGGCTGACACATTTCTGCACTTCGTTTATTCTCCATGTTCTGTATGGCTCCTAGAGTGCTCTTCCCTATCTTGACCCTTTCACAGCTTGTGTGAATGTTTTGACTGTGTTTTGGTGTTAAATAGTTGTTGGTAGTTGCTTTTCAGTAAACCTCTTGTGTTCTAAATATTCAGAATTTGCCTCAGTTGGTCTGATAGTAGACCAACTGGTGCTTTATTGTTTCTTGTAATTGTTTGAAGTTTATGAATATCCCACATATTCCCACCCCCAAAGAACTAACTGTGCAAAAGCAGTACTCAGTAGCAAAGCATTTACTGGGCTGTGCTTAACCATGCTGTTTTAAGTTGATTCAGCTACTGATGATTTCTGTGTAAACCTTTCCCTCCAGAATTCTGCCAAAACATAATACTTTGACACAAATTGAAAATACTCTGGCTGCTGTTTGCTTAATATTTGGCTAGATCTAACTTCAGAGAAATACACTTTTAGGCCACCTTTGAGATTGTTTCTTCCTGGCCAAGAGAAAACCCCAGTTGTGCATTGGAGAAGAATATTACTTATGATCTGCTGTAGGAAAGGTATCCTGAGTTTGAGAACTGATTTAATTATTGGTCGACCACATACCTGCATGTGGTATGAGGATGTGGAAAGCAAAGATGCCTGTTTTCTCAAAATCTGCAAGAGAAGATTTGTGAAATACATAGTTTCAGATGGATGCATACATGAAGGCTAAAAAGATCCACTAAAACCATAGTGCTCTTTCTCACATTTTGGACCTTCCCACCTGTTACTCACTACTGCTGTAGACTTTCTCAGGAAGAATGTTTTTTACATGGCCTTCAGAAGCATTTCATAGTATAATCTCTTTGGAATTCAGTCCCTGTTGAAGAAATGTTGGTAAGTAATGAAGACTGTAGAAATAAAAGTTACCTTGAATTTTCACTTATCTTTAATTTTCACTGGAATAATTAGGAGTTGTTTTGTATGTGTTAGTTGAGTATTAGTAAAAATAAACTAGAGGAGAGAGATGGCCAAGAAGGTAAAAATAACTAAAGATAGAGTTGAATATATTCTATGGTTATAGTGAATAGCTCTAGAAAGCTTTTCAATGGAAAAAAAGGTGAATTTTTATTTCCAAGGAATAAAGCACATAGCTTTAATTTAGTATTTAATTTAGTATTTAATTTTGTGGTGAGTATTTGTTATTTGTGTTAATCCAGCCCTGTAACAAGCATCAATGTGTCATCAGAATTACTACATAAATTAGAATTATTTCAATTCTTTTTGTTTTGTTTTGCCCTTTTTCTATCAAGCCAGAGAGAGAGTAAGGCATTCTTTTTACCTATCTGTGGCTCATCTCTTTCAGTTTGGCTTTTAGGATGCTGTTGTTTGCTTCCTCCTTCCCAGCAGTTCACTAGAAGATTCAGGACTGAAGCCAATTCATTTGCTTTCTTACTTTATTACCAAAAATGGCAAAATTTTGCCAATGTTGTCATTTTCCCATCTCAGTAATAGATAATAAAGTTGCACATGGGAGTTTTTGCATATCTTTAATTTTTTTGAGTGTGGGTGGAATACTATTTCAGGCTCTTACTCTGAAATGCTAAAACATGAAAGACTGTATTATGGTTTTTTTTCCACGATAACCAATATTTTTAGCTTATTTCTGATTCATCTGAATCCGAGATATCAAAGGCACAGATACAATGCTTTAAAAACCTTGGGAAGACAAAGTGTTTCAGCCACTTGCTTCTTAAAGAAGAGGGGACAACCTTCCCTAAACTTTTGGAAATGTGTGGATTTTATTTTGCATTTTACCAGAGGACAAAGTCTCTTGACATCAGCTGTAATTGAGTTTGATAGGAACTACTGTGGAAGACAAAATCTGTTGAATTTAAATGCCTCGTTGGACAGGATGTTTTGGTTTCGTTGCATTTTTAAATGCTGTATAGCTTTATTAAAAAATGCTTGGACAAAACTTTTTTAAAAGACTAGTGAAGAGCAAAAACCTCTTCAAAACCTTTTATAATATCCAGGGCCAGACACAGACATTGTGAGGAATTACTAACATTACTTAACTGGAAGTAGTAAATTCTGGCACACCTTATTGCTGATGTTTAGGGATCTGTAGTCTGCTCCAACTCTGCAATGAAATCATATAACTCACACCATTCCTCCATTAGTTTAAGGTTGTCTCTATTCTTATTAGTGAAAACATAGGTGGCCATCAAACAGTTTTGCTTAAGAAAGACTCTGAATTGTGAGTTACTATAGATGTTAAGGTGAAAGGGGAGTATGGTATGCATGACTCAAGAATCAGTATGAGTACATACAGATAAACTCTTATGTAAGTAAGGTTGTATAATCTTTAAGAGCTGATGAACATTTTGATAGAGGAGATGCAATTTGATTGAAAGAACTAAGAGCACCCAAAAAGATTAGCTGACTTATCCATGAATGTATCTGTTAGGTGATTGTTTTTTTAAGGGAGAAAATGTACTCCTGAAAAATGCAATTTTTATGTTTCAACAGATAACAAAGCAATTTTTCCCTATTATAGTCAATGTTACAAAGTGTAGATGCATGTGGGACAATACCTGTGTGCAGGTAAGGTACAGACATGCCATGGCAGGATTTTCAGGATTACCAGCTGGAGGAGGTGCTGGTTTCCCAGCAGCAGCTGCTGATTTTCTGACCAAGCTATCACTCTGAAAAAAAAGAGCTCATGCTTTCTGCATGAGATTATTTGCCCAATTTTAATTTATTACTGTGGGCATTATTGAATTCTTTTACATCTTCTTTGTGCAAATCATCTTCCTTAGAATGATCAAGATTAATTAAGGAAGTCAGTGATGAAAAACTGAAAACTGGGGTTATTACAATGATTAACAGCAATATATGATATTAGATGATGGGTGACAGAAGTCCAAAACTAAAAATATTAATGAAACAACTATTGAAGTGTTCCTTTATCACTAAGCAGTCATGTTACTGGGCAGTGTCAGCAATTACAAGTTAGGCTAATAGGGAGTACGTACAGCACCTGTAATTTTGGAACACATCTTGAAGGGTAAAATAATCTTTCAAATACTTCTCTTGGCATTCCCAGTCATGTTGCTGTATTAATATTTTATAGTTCTGAAAGCAAATGTCTTTCTGAGGTAACAAATCTTTTGGCTTCCAAATGTATTGATTGAATTTAAGTTTTCCTTTTAACATCACTGTTAAAATACATTAGATACTATTTAAAAATGGTAATGTGTCACAGCAATATGTAATACTAGAAGAAGACTTGTACCAACTGGCAGTTAAAGATTTAACCATTGTTCCTAGAACTTCTCAGCTACCACCTTTAGTCCTTAAAAGGCAAATTTTAGAGGCTGTCTAGTTTGGATTTCAAAAAAAGGAATTGGATGCTGAAGGAATGTCTGTAGCTTACTCTCTCCTGGAAAGGGAAGTACTTTTCTGGTAATTTCATGCCGTGTTCAAAAGAGAACGTTCTCCTTCTACAGAATATTTTGTCTCAACATAGTTCTTCAGGTTACATTTTAAGCAGCTGCTATCTGTGCTTAGGATGATGTGCTGTAGTGGCAATCAACCTTTATCTGTGAGCCACATGTGGGACAGTGGCCCAGACTGGTGCGGGCCTCTGAGAGCTCCCTGTGTGCCAGGCTGTGTGGCAGGTGCCTTCCATGATGTTCCCCCAATACATTCCTGTGCACAGGCTTAAAATTGTTGCATGTATGAACACAGCCCATATTCACCCACTTTCTTGGTGTCCCAGCACTTCTGATAACCACACATGTGCTGAGTCAGCCTCCTGACCAGCACAGGCTTCTCAAGAGTGAGTTCTGTCAGACCAGCTTAGCTTCCTTCTGTTAAAGGCTCTTTGGTTTAGAGGAGGGAACTGTGAAAGGTGGGGTCTGATATTTTATCTGCAAGAGTTCTTCACCTGAGGCATTTTCAAATTCAAACTGAAGAGGGATAATCTAGACTTAATAATAGTAAGGATAATTGTGGAGGGATAGAATGTAAGAAAATAGTGCAGAAGGCAGTCTCACACCTGAGGAGTTGCAGCTGTACTGATCACCAAAGATTAGGAACTGGCTGCCCTTAATAGGCCACAGCTGTGCCCAATAAGAAGATGAGTGCTACAAAAGAGTGGGTTAGCTGGGTGAGGAGAGAATTGGAGCCTGTGGTTGTGCTGTGAAGTAGTCAGTGCTGTGAGGAGTTTTCCATGAGAAATCACTGAGAAGGTATGGAACTTTTGCAATAAGATGACAACAGATAATCTTAAACTGTTGCAAGATCAATGCAGAAGAGTTTGGAAAACTGTACACGGTGTTGCTTCTCTTCCAATATTGTTGTCACAGGCTCCCAGCTGGGTAATAATTAGCATTGACTCCATGATTCACAGAAGGCTGATCAATACTTTATTATCCTATACTTATCAAGAAACCCACTGCTTTTATAGATGGTTTTGATACTGGTGGACCTAATTGGTCCTCCAGTCCAAACACCATCCCCATTGGCCAATTAAGAAACCACTCTTTGGCAAACAAATCTCCATAACACATTCCACATGTTCACAACCACAGGTGCAGCAAGTGAAGATAAGAACTGTTTATCATTCTCTTCTCCGATCTTCTCACAGCCTTTCCTAGAAAGGCCTGGTAAAGTTATGTGTTGCTCTCTGTGGCCAGGGAGCTGCTGCCACGCAATATGGAAGAATTGTATCCAGTGAAGTTCTGCAGGGATTTGCCCCAGGGCTAGCACTACTCAGTGCTTGCATTAATGCTCTGGATGATGGAATACAGAATATACTTATTAAATTTGCAGGCTACACTTGTCTAAGAAGGATTAAGAGGTCTTGTAAGGACAGAATTAGAATGATCTTGTGAAATTGATTTGAAAAAATAGGATGCTATTAAAAAGGAAAAGTATAAGGTACTGCATGAAGAGAAGGAACAAGGGAAGAAAAGCATGGCTCTATAGCAGAAACAGCTGTGTGGATAGGAGACCTGCCAAAGGACATTTTGATGTTATAGTGAATTACAAGCTGAATGTCATCCATGTCAAGTAGATACAAAGGAGAAAAATATTGTACTGGGAGGTGTAAGCAAAAGTGTACCTGGAGTAATTTCTTAGCTCTACTCAGTAGAGTGACCTTTATACTCTACTCAGCCCTGGGGGTTCTAGCAGTGAATTCAACATGCTAAGAAGGATGTAGACTAACCTGAGAGGTGGTCAAGTGAGGAGCAATGAAAGCTGGACCTATGAATAAGAGTTTGGATAAATTTCTGCTACGTGGTTTGTATTTTCATTTGTTGATAACTGTTGTTGTATAGAAGGAAAGTAAACTTGAACTCCTAATGATCTTTTCAATCTGTGTGGTAAATTTCGACATGGTGTCCTGGAGCTGACACCAGAACCGACCATCCAGCACCCTGACTGCAGTGGATGCTCACATAAGAGCTCAGCTGAGAGCCAGCTCCCCAGCAAGTGTCACATCTCTGACACACACAGCACCACTTGTGAGTGTTTACTGTAGTTTTTACAGGGTAGGGAATGTGGCCTGTGGCCCTTCTTTGCACCTGCACAAATGCAAGTGACCTCCCCAGCCAGAGGAGTTGGGCATCCCTGCCTTTGCTTTGTGATTTACAGTTGAAAAGACACATTTTTAATGGATTTCAGATTTCACTAATGGAAAATATTTGCTGCTGTAAACAAAGTAAATCACCTTGTTGATAATTCAATCCTGTATTTCACACACTGATAAGTTTGTAAATCTATTGGCACACTACTTGATAGGTTGAAGGGCATTCAATACCAGCAGTTTGCTCTCTCAAGTATATAGACCAGTAGCATGCTTTGCAAGTGACAAAAAATAAGAAGGAGGAATCTTTGTGGTTCATCAGAATTCCTAAAATCTGAATGATGACAGTTTTAGGTAACTCCTACCTGGAGTCCTTTTACCTGCAAGGATATCAGTGGCTGGTTTTAATAAGCAAACCCCAAGAAAGATGAATAACATTTGTTATTGTTAAAGAGAAGATAAATAAACTTTAAAACATAACTAACAAATAATAAAATAATAAAAATTGCTGAAGAAAAAAAGTATCAGCTTTCAAATTAGGAAAGCACAAATAGTGAAATAGCTGCTTGTTGGACAGGTGAAATGGGTATTATGTTTGTTAAATAGAACAGGGGGGAATTTATGCTCTTGGAAACAAGGAATGGTGTCTGAGAAAAGGATGCTCCAATGATGAGTGCTGTCAAGATCCAAGTTTGAATAGTATTTTGTCCCAAGTAAAAGTGTATGCTTTAATAATACTAGATCTTCAGAAATACATATAAATGTGCTTAAACTATTTGTTGGTATTTACTAAAACTTTAACATTAGAGCATGAGGTTGAAACGGAGTGCACATGTTTGTGGTCTGCTGGGACTCTCTATGTCTCAGAAATGCTCTACACACAACGTCAGAAATAATCACAGGAATTCTGTTGGCCTTTTGAGGGGTAATGTTCTTCTAAGATACTGCAAATAATTTGAAAGGATCCAGTCAGGAATTTCTCTGAAAATATTTGTGCCGCGCTCACTGCACCCACTCAATTGCTTAATATAAGATTGCATTGAAAAGTTTGTGTGCAGATGTAGAGATAATAGTCATGTAAAGAAATGGTGGAGTATGGCTCACATCTTAGGAATTTAAATGCACAGTATGGATAGATAGTATTTGTGTACAGTAGTTAGCACATGTATCCTAATAGGTTTTGAGTTTCTTTCTATATTTTTTTCTTGAAAATGAGTTATACTGGAGATAAGTGGAGATGGACAGAGGACTTGTGTAGGTTAAGTGGAGCTGCAGAACTTAAGCAGTAAGGCAGAATTTAAATTTATATATAAAAACCCAGTGCACTGCAGAACTTAGCAATTTCCATAACACTGCATCATACTATATTAATAAACTGAAAGGGACAGTAAACAATTTCCTTCAGTTGTCTGTCCCCCACATCTCTGCCTTCTATCAGGTGTACCTTTTCTCCACTGGAGATAGTGTCATTATATTCAAACTGGAATTGTGTGGTTTTCATCTTAACTTGTTTAGCATGTGGCAGCATTATTAAAAATGTTATACAACATACTAGTGATCCTAGTATAAACCTGTCTGAATACAGATAAAGTACAGTACAGATACTGAGGATCTGTTTCTGGGAATTTCTGAGAATGTCAATGAAAAAAAAAAATTAGTGAATTTCAGTCATTAGACATTTTGGCAACAGTCCATTATTTAAATGGCATTTCTTTATTTAGGATGTCTGTTTGACCAGAGAATGAAGACAACATTTTTATATTTAGCTTGATAACTGGAGGTACTAAATTATGTATGTATAACGTAAAAGCTAAAATAATAATTTAATTTTCTCAAAAGGGTGTATCTAACATTACGTGAAACTTACCCAATGTCTACAGAGACCTTGTGCATAGTTCTCTGTAAGATTTAATGTGTTTACTTTTTGTCAGTCCATGAGGCTTAATTTATTGGTACATAGCTAAGAAAATACAATTTTTAGCTGACATGCTCAGCTATCATCTTTTGTTTAAGTCTGTTGCAAGCTGTTACAAATATCTGCATGTTTTTTAATGGGCCAGTTAATTCAGAGAAAGTACTAAATTGTAACATTTAATCAGATTAATTCTTGGTATTAATGTTAAATCAATAAGCATCTCTTCTGATAATGTATGTTGCTCACGTTTCCTGTAGAACGGAACCAGCTTCCAAGGTTTAGAAAGTTTTTGGCATCTTCCAGACATTCCCTGTGGCAAGTTTCAGATTTACTGCACATTGTTTCCAGGTGTGCATAGAAAAATTGGAGCTGCTGTTCTCTTGTATTCTGTATTTTATGTTTTGAGTAGAGGGACTAGTGTATTCAGTAAAAGTTTACCTGAATTTGGTCTGTCTCTCTACTTTAGATGATTCCGTAATCTGTGTTACCAGAATTCCTTAATGTTACTGTTACCCCTCCAGCAGCTTTGTGACAGAGGTGAAGTGCCAGCATCAGTATTCTGCAGGTGAAGAACAGAAGCCAAGAGAGTGAGAGGTCGTGCACAGATTGGTGATGTGGCAGATGTGGCAGACTCCAAGGTCTTGCTGTGGTGGTGGGGAGTGTGGTGATAGCTACAGGAGTGAGGTTCACAAAACCTCTTCAGTCTCCTGGGTGAGCTAAGTGAGCTGAATTAAGCACTTGGTGAATTAAGCACTGAAATTTTGAGATTTGCAGCAGAGATTTGATACACTGATATGCAGTCAGTGCATCAAAACTGAACCTCAGCGCACATTTACAGCTCTTCTAGGGCTGGTTTTGCTGCAATTCACTTGCCACTACCTTTCCTGAGCATAAGTACTTGGGGCTTCCTTGTAGGCATGGATTACTTGTTTCTTTAACTGCACAAGTGATGGAAACAATGAAAGTGCTGGAGAAGAAGTGTTAAAACACTGCAGGAAGTTGGAAGGAAGGCCAGGGTCATCCTTAGCCTGCAGGGCTTTGCCTTGTTCTCATCTGGGAGACAGTGACCCGTCCTTGAGCACCAGGCAGGGCTGGGGTGGTCACACACTGCTGTGGCTTAGGACTAAGGGATGGCACTGGGTGCTCTTTTACATATTTATCATTTACTGCTGCAGACAAGAAATTCATTTGTGCTTAGGGGTTGGATCTACATAATAAAGAAGGTGTAGACCCAGGGAATGTGATACTCGTGGGGCAAAGGGAGGAATAATTGTAGTCCAGAGCGGATGGTTTATTTGGGAAGTTCTGCTCTTGGCTCATTTTGTGAATTTAGGCCTCAGTGATTTGCTGAAAATAGTGTCTTACATGGCTGAGTTTGAACTCTAGTAAATAGATTTTTTTGTCTCTCTATAACTTAAAACCAGGCTCAAGTCATTGCAAGAACTATTTCACAGACTGTTCCTTAACTGTGCTGCTATTACTTCTTACCCAGAAATTCACATGGTTGAAACTGATGTTAAAAATAAGCTTTCCCATTCTCTGGTGATTTAAACCTGCAAAGGGAGAAAACAGCAAACAGCATCTTTTAGTGTATCATTTCCTTTCTGCTGCTGCTCTGGCTGTGATGCAGAGGCAGTTTAGTTAGGCATTCCCCCCGTCCATGCCTTTTTTTTTCTTCTTTTTTTTTAATCTCCCCTTCTTTTGCTACTTGAAGTTATTTTTAAAAATAGAAATATAGGGGGCAGATGCAGTGATTGCTGCAAGAAGGTACTATGGAAACCTGTCACGACAACAGTTTCAAATGAAAGTGAATCTTTAGCTGCTGAAGAAGTCCATGTATTTGTCAGACTCCAGTGTCTCCTCTGCAGTCAGAGTTGAAGAGGAAGGAAGTGAATAGAGCAGTGTTGAGGGGAAAATAGATATTCTTGCTTTTCACTTGGGGAAAATGCATTTCTGGGCTCAGCCATGCAATTAGATATCCTGCAATGAACTTCTAATCTGGATCCTAAAATTTCTCAGTTATATAATGTATTATAATGCTGTGGTAGCAATATTGTCCTTTATGTTTGGTGAGATATGTTTGCTATAAAATCTAGCTTGTAAGTGTTTCCAGATGTTCCTGTTTGTTTTTGTGGGTTTTTTTAAGAAGACATCGGCAGATGAATTATTCACAAAGCTCAAAAGAAGGTGTTGCAGAGAGCAATAGCTAAATAAATACATCTTTAGCATACATTTCAGTTGTGGATGTTGGTGCATATTTTTCAGATGGCAAATCAAAGCATGATGTGAATGTATTAGATCCCAAGTCACTTGATATTTGTTCTCTCTGCCCTTGCAAAAGAACACACCATCAAATAAGTTTTGCTGTTATTAGCATAGAATGCAGAAGATAAAAAATTACACAAATCTGGTACCGCTAGTAATATTACAACTGATAGATTCATTTTGGTCTGTTTCAGCACGATACTGATGCATAATAGTGTACATACATCTATATACCTGTGTGAAGATTATTGTTTCTGGGTTAAAATAAATATTTGGAATGCCTGTGATTAGTCATTTAAATATGGCACTTCCTGGGGATATTCCAAAAATGTGAGTTGAAATGCTGAAGTATTTAGTCTTTCTGTGGTCACTGAAGTTCCTGGACACATTTTATAATGTTTGGTGGTCATGTTTGTTGCTGCTAGAAGTATTGGAAAGCAATATCTAACAAACAGAGAATACATAAGGAAGACCTCTCTTTTTTTTTTTTTAAATTTAAAAATACTGCTGTTCTAAAAGGATTATAAAAGGAGGAAAAGACTTTTTGGTGGAGAAGACACTCTGAACTAGTAAATTAATATTTCATTGTGTGTAAATTTAGAAAAACTGGATTTTTTTAAATTGACAAAGGTTTTATTTTCACATTTTGTCTTAAACTTTTTTCTGCAGAGTTATGAAGCCTTGACAATAATAGACATGGTGGTAGTCTCTTTTGTCCTGTGAGATCCTGATCTTTCAGATTTTGATGAGCCTGTGCACATTTATTAAAAGATATATACTGAATTAGAAACAGATTATGGGATTGTGCAGACTTTGTCTGCTCTGTGATGTAGAGAGCTTTATATCACTTTGCCATTGTGCACTTGCCCTGTATAGAGGTAATTTAGGAAGCCTAATGCAATTGATGTCCAACTGTGACACGGTATTTTTATAAAAGTAAAACTCTTCACTGCTCCTAGCCTTTCTAAATGGTTAATCAAAGTGGATTGACAGATTATGTGTCTGGGGTTTTTTGTCTGTCTTTTTTTTTCTGTGTAGGTGTTTGTGACTCATAAATGCAGAATTAGACCAAAAATCTGTGACTGGATAATGGAGTATTTGCAAGTACTTTATTGCATGTTTCAGTGCAGCACAACAAATAGCCTTCACTTTCCAGTGTTTATTTGTAAGGATTTATTATTGTGTGGCCCTACTAATCTCATAATTTCTGCTTCTGTTTTTCTGATAGTGCAAGAAGGTGGTTTATAAATAGTTTCTATAAATGGGTATTCCTGAAAGTGCATCTGATCTGAACAATATTTTTATATAACTGTCTTTTATGGTAAAGTAATAGGTGAAAATTGAGAAGTCATTAATGTTTTATATCCCTTCACTCTGCTATGAATCACCACTTAGCTGTTTGCCAAAAACTTTGCATTCTGTTTAGCAACAATTTTAAGTGAGGATCAGCTGGATAATTTTTAAAATCACTTCTGGTCCTTTTCTTTGGAAATTCATATCAATAATTTGACCTGTTACCAACTAAACATGAAAACTTATTCTTCTGTTGTAGATGATGTTTTAAATACATATTAACTTGGACTTAGATGATGCTTTTTGAAGAATTCATATGGCATTACTGTTCCAAATATTTTACATCTTAATAAATTCTAAGGAATTACGAGCTATGCAGTGTGTGTGTGAGTGGGGAAAAAAAAAAGTCAGAATACCTTAGAAAGCTATTAAAAATGTTTTTGATCTCCCCATTGAGACTAGTTATTTTGATATATGAAACACTTAGGTTGGTTTCATACCAATTAGTGAATGTCATTTGTGATCACTAAAAAATTACTCCTCATAGAATATCCGTCATGAAAATACAGGAATGTTTAATAATATTGAATTCAGCTTTCTTTGCAGACAGAAATTATTTTAAATTAGAGGCTGTTGCATAGTCTGTTTCTGTGTTCTGGTTGTTCATCTCTTTAGGTGTTTTCCCTGGACTGGAAAACTGTCAACCATTATGTGTTGGACAGCTGTCCACAATGAGAAACTGCAACTGCACTAAGGATAGATAGTACTTACAAGGGCAAGAATGTATCTGATTCTGGTACTTTTAAGGTAATTAATGCAAATATGATGATTGATTCATCTATTTATATGCACAGAGGCCTGGGTCACTGCTATGAACTGCTCAGCTGTGAAAAGCTTTGTGAATAAACTGTACTGTAGGGGTGGAATGAAGGAGACTGGGAACACCACGTGTCAGTACGGAAACTGGAAACTAAGATTAGGTCTTGAGGGTAACTCCAGAGAGAAAGATATGAATGGAAATAGCTGTTCTGAGAACGAGACTGCAGAAGGGCTAGAGGATGGAGTGGGACATGGATACGGCAGAGCAGTGAAATAAGGAAGTGGTGCAGATGCAGAAAGGTAGGCTAAGTTTAGGTCTTGTTGAAAACAGTTGAGGTAAGACTGGAACAGGAACCATGAAGTTTTTTCTTTATCAGACATTGCAGTGTTTTAATCACATGGGTCTAATCTTTATAGAATGAGGTTAAATAAAGTTGTCTTCCAATGTCCTAGTCCATGTAAGTATTTTATTACCATTAATTAATTGATTAAAATATTTCTCATTTGCTTTAGATACTGAAAGGTGAACAGCATATATGAAATTCTGGTAAATTCCAGGGATGCGGCTGAGCAGAGACTGACGTGGACTTTGGCTGGATCTCTGTATAATACATCCCAGCCTTTTAAATTTTTACTTTGTGTATCTGTGTCTCTTCAAAACTAAAGCTACACTGAGGTTCTTTCTCTCCAGATAAGATAGTATGTTATTGTTAAACGCCTCTCCCAGACTGTAATTCTATTTGTGGTTTGTACTGTTGACTGTTGATTGTTAACAGGTTCTGCAGTAATGCAATTAGGGGATCCAAGGAGAACATACAAAGCATTAATAAGCCACATCTGCATAGAGCAGAGTGAAAAATATGATCGACTAGCCATGATACTCATCTAAATAAGATAATATAATTCATTTTGCCTCTTTCTCAGGTTAAAAATCTGCTCTGTCTTAATACTCTCAGAAAAAATCAATGCTTCATCTTGTTCTTGATCTGCTACTCAGTGGCACGTGAAATTCTGCGTTATCGTACATTGTTACATTTATGGTAACAAAAAGATTTAAAGCTTTGGTTGAGCTTGAAATGACACAGGGAACTGAACAGTATGTGGCATTAGAGAGGAAAAATCTTGGATCAAATACTGCAGTTCTTGGGTGATGAATAATGTCATCTGTGTGGAAGAAGAGGGGCATTCAGCTGCTTATTCTTCTCTTTCACCTCCCTTCTGTCCTTCTGCAGGCAGCACCCCAGCAGGTTCCCATTTGTGTGAAGGTTTCAGAATGCATTGCTGGCTGACAGCTGAAGTGAGGAGTGGGGACAGCCTTTTTTCAGTGGCCAAACTGGATCCCAGTGTCTGTGTTAGCTGCAGGCAAAGCTAGGCGCAGTATTTCTTTTTCTGCAGAGAACTTCAGTTTTTTTTCCTTCACAGTAAAGTTTTTGTGTGATACAGCTTTGCCCATTTGATTTTAAAGAGACTGGCCTTATAAAAAAAGAAACCACAACCAACTAGAAATATAAAATCTATTTCTATAAATGTTGAATCTGTAGCAAAAAGAGTGAGTTTTGTCATGCCAGGGGTCAAATTTACAAGAGAACCTGGAAGACTTAGACTGCTGTCTGGGTGTGGGTAACACTGCCAGCACTGAAGACATGTTTGGCTGGATACATGGGCTTGCTCTCTTTCAAGCTGGCCTCAGCAAAACTTGATGAAAATGACTGCACAAATCCATTGTTGCATTCTCTGGGAGCTGTAAGAAGAACTAGGAAGAGAAAACGGAGCAGAAAGTGTCTTCTGGCTCATTCCTGAGCAGCCTGGTGTGGTAAACCCTCCTTTGAGCAAGCAGGTGGATTAGGGCATCTCCAGCAGTCCTGGCAACCTACAGTTCTTCACCAAATTATCTTCACCAAATTATCTACATTTCCTGTAGATATGCGATACAATGAACTTGAACTTTGTATTAAGAAAAATAAAGTTTTAAAATTCTATGCAGCAACAAATCTGACCATGATGGAGGTCTGTCTGTAGTTGAATATGAAAATATTAGCTAAAAAGAATTTAATATAAAATAGCTTTTTAAAGTTCATTCCTTTTAAATACATGAGGGCACTTCAGGGCTGTTGACAATATACGCACAGATTCCAGAAATGAGATGTTGTCACTTGCATAGGTAATTATTATCTTGTTGCAAAGACTAGCAAGAGAACAAGAAAACCCAGATGGCTTTTGGTAGATATTTAAATAATTCAGAACATATCATTTAAAGGATATTTTTTCTGAGATAGAATTTAAACTTTTTTTTTTTTTTTTTTTTGTAAGAGAGAAAAACATGTTAAAACCCTTCAGCAGCTAATTCCTAATGATGATTGTTAAGACTGAGTTAAAAGTGAAACTTGACATTTTGGTTTTTTAATGGCTTTGTTGAACCATCTAATAGAGTGAGCACGTACATAATGATATTGTGAAGTGGAAGAAAACATCTGGTCACAAGGTTTTGTCCAAATATTAAAATTAGTTATGAGATTTTGTGTCCTTACACTTCTGTTCTTCAGTAATGGGACTTGAATCAGCAGGTGCAAGTCAGGGTTCCACAAGGACAGGAGAGGTGCTGCAATCTCACCTTCTGCTCCCTGAACTTCATCAGTTGTGTTTTTAATAGGGAAGCCACATCTTCAGAGGTGAACTGGTTTGTTATCAGTAAGGGATTTAGAGATTGATCAAATTGTGTAAGAGGTGAGAGAAGCATTTTAAGAGGCTTGATTTGGCTCAGAAGCCCCCATTTCCATGTAAAATTTTGTATCATTTCTACTCTTTAAAGACTTATTACTCTTCCTACACTCAAATAGGGCATTGTAGGATAAAATTTGTAATTGTTACGGGCTAGTCAGTGTAGCTGATCTGTCCTAAGAGGTGCCAGATCCTTTCTTTGAAATTGCTGTCACGTTGATAGCCTGAGGCTTGGTAAACTTTGGAACATTGCTTGATGTTTCATGAGATAATTCTTTACAACAGTTCCTGATGCCTTTCTGTCCCATTAGCTCTTAGCCATCTGTTGCTTTGATTACACTATTATGGTGAATAAGTGTTTTGGCAAGCTATTTAGCTGTGTTGAAAAATCTTGTTTCTTTGCTTTCTAGTATTTTATTGCTACTGTATCTTTTTTTTTTCCCTCCTCAACCTTTGTAGTGCAATGCTTCTTGCTATTTCCTTCTTGTTGTTCTAAGAAACAAAAGGCTGACCTTGTTTGAGGGCATGATGAGGTTTGTAACTGTGCTTTGTGGCTATTCTCCTTTCATGTGAAAGCCCTTCTACCATGAGAGGTTGTGTATTTCAAACATGGGCTCACAGAAGGGAGATGTTATAACCTAACCATATTTAAATGTTTGGCTTTGGGACTCTTGCCTCTTAAGGCTTAAAATATTCTTTTAGTGTGTTTACATCACTGTTACCTGTGATATTTCTATAGCAAATAATAATATTTTAACCTCTCTTTCCTCCCAACATTGCAAAGACCAAACCAGGAAGATCTGGGTTGCCATTACTGTATTCTTTGGCTTTACAATGTCAATTTGACCTTTTCATTTATTGCTCAGGTTTTAGAGATGAACAGAGTAAAAGACAGATGGGGTGATAATGAACACAGAGATGAGCTTCCCTAAGTAGGTTCATTTTTAGGAGCAGTGATATATCAATTAATTTTTTTTAGGCATGGATATTTGGAAATGGAATAAAATACTGTTTTAGACTGAAACTGAATTTGATTGGCATTTAATTTATACTTTTCGTTTTTTGTTACTTTTTCTGCAATTAAAATAGCTGAGTTACACCTCAAAGCAAGAATTGCAACCCTTCTAAGTTAATTCTGCTCAATAGGTCATTTTGCCTTGGCTGTGACTTAGGTGGCCAAGTTTTCTTCACTGCTTACCTTCTTGAGCTGTAAGTTGAATTGCAGCTTCTCCTGGAGTAACTTTTCATTTTTTCCTTTCTGGTATCTCTAAGAGTTGACTAAGAACTGGGTAGCTGCAAGTGCTTGCAAAACTTGCAATCACTTGGTCTTTGAGTAGTACTTGTCATTAGGGATAGTAATGTTATTTATGGGGAAATTATTGGAAGGAGGCAGGCAGCATGTTGTAATAGTAGTGAGAGGGGAGAAGGGGCAAACACTGCAAAGGAACATCTGACTGGGGGTTTTTAGCCACTCCAAGGGGTCTTTTTTGGACTTTGTAAAGTTGTGCTGTGTTGGAAATTGCAACTGCTATCTCCTACAAACAAAAGGAGCAGTAAACTTAAAAAATTAAGTGAAATAGCTCCCAATGTAGCAAATTTTCTGTCAAATGAAATTAGTTAATACTAAATATCAGTCAAAGATACTCAGAAGTATAATCTAGAAACTGTAAGGACTGCAACAGTCTTTTGTATTCATTGTCAGAAAATATACATTAGTTTGCAAGTTTCGTTATTTCAATGTGCATCCTGGTCTGGGATTGCTGTGTTTTAGTGTTGATTATTTCTTGATGGTTAGGGAATGTTGTGGTATTCCTTGCTCACCACATTGTCAGACCACTCTGTTTAAATGATTCCTGGACTAATTAGTAATTATGAATCTTCCTTCAACTAAGCAATGTATGTAATTATTTTTGAGCTGTGTTACATTTTTACTGCTTCTTTATGGGACATGGTGTATGTTTTGCATAACGAGGGAACGATGTGACAGCACACTGAAATCACAGCTCTTGAGTTATTTATCTATCTATCTGTCTGTCTGTCTGTCTGTCTATCAGCTTGCCACAGCTTCTCCTGAACAGGGGTATCTGTTCTCTGCAGAATGATAAAGATTTTCAGTCAGAGCCACTGTTCTGATTCTAATAAGTGAATTAGGAATGTCCTGCATTAGTAGCTATGGAACATAATTTCTAAGTGAGGAACTAGTCCAAGTTTGACTTCTCTGTATGTGGTCCTTCTAAACTATACTGTAAAAGAGCATTTCCTTGGAGAGCTGTTCTGATTATTGGTGATGCAAGTACTTGTGAAATGTAACTGCATGAAAGTTAACAATTAATTATATTTGTAACACTGCTTCTTTGTGTAAGCAGTAGCAATTGTCTCAGATAAACCATAAATTGTCTCAGATTGACCATAAATATTGTTGCAAATTAACACATTTTCATTTGAGAAGGAAGTTGATAGTCCACACAGATGCAAATCCTGTGGCATGGGATCTTTGGGACAGATTTGTACTGGATAAAGAAATAATGATGTGAAGTTCCCCAAGACTGAACTGGGTAGATAATAATATCCACATAGTGAATCCTGTACCCTGAGAAGGTGGAGTGTGAGTTTGGAAGCTGTGTTTGTAGCACTTGAGCCATTAGTTTTGCCTGTTATGCAAATTTCTTGTTTATGGTTCAACCTTATGCTAGGAATCTTCTGTCCCCAAATTGCTCAATGTCATCACCACTCTCACTTGTAAGGAGCAGGTTTGCTTGTCCAAGCTGCATTTCTAATGATGAAGAAGATTATTGCTCTCTCCTTCTGAAAGCCATACTTTCAGAAGATTATTCTGATAATACTAGTGGCAGTCATAAAATAAAAGACTACAATCTTGGCCCTTATAAAATAGTTGCCCTATAAAATATAGGCAGTTTACAAAACAAAATTGTTTTGTTCCATCCTAGGAGATACTTTCAAATTAGAAATGTAGGATATAGTTAATTAAGTCTTTAATGACATCTCTGTTTAGTCTTCTCAGGGTTATTATCTTTGTGGGAAAGGAAGTGACCAAATGGGGTTGTGCTCTGAGAATGACTGTAGCTGCCATGCTGGCCTGGACAGCATCTGCTGGGTTATTAAATCCACTCACCTGCTCTTTGAAACAACCACATGATGTAATTGGGAAAAAACCCACATTCGTACTAATGACTGCATGACACTTATTTTTCTATTGTCTGTGATTGTCTACAGAACCAAATGGAATGGGATGGGATAAAACTAATCAGAAATTATGTCAATAAAATGAATGGTTCTCATTCATAGAGAAAATTAGCAAATACATCTGGTGTGAACATCTCTTCATAGTTTCTGCTGAATGAGTATCTGTTTTGTGAACACATTAATTGAAATACCCATACCTTTTTTTCAAGTGGTGACTGGTATCAACCTTCTGACCAAGCTGTTAAAACTATTGTCTGATGGATACTCACAAACTTTGGTGTTTTAAAATATTTGTGAGACTTGTTTCGTGGTAGAACTAGCTTTTGAGCATGCTCATTTTTTTATTTTCTTCATATGTTGAACTGATGACTCACTGAGTCTTCTTAAGCTCTTACATTTGTGGAATTTAGTTTCCATGTATCTGTAACATACCATGTTGTGACTTGGCAGATGGAGAAGTGCTTTGAATGGAGAAGTGTTGTAGTGTGTTCATTAAGTTCATTTAATTCTTCCCCCATTTTATGCATCTGCTCCCCCCCATTTTGTGTAAAATGGTTCTGCCCTGCTCAGTTTTCCCGCCACAGCCCTGCCAGTTCTATTGTCAATCTGTTAGGTTATATAATTCCTCCTCCCCATTTTCCCTTATATGTATGCTTTTTCTCCTCCCTGGGCCAAGTCAATCACCCCCCCCACTCCACCTAGTATTCCAGAAGCTTCTCCTCTTTGGGGGTTGTGGTTGGCTGTGGTCCCGGGGCCCCTCCCATACCTGGTACCTATTGGGCTCTCCACTGTGTCATTTGTGTTAAGCTCATCCCCTCTTCTCCCCCCATTGGTCTGCTGTAAACCCCTCCCGGGTCCACTCCTTCCTTTTAAAACCCTTAAGCACGCTTTGTTCTTGGTCATTCGCTGGGACATCGTGGGCTTTCCAATAAGCCAGTTTAGCCCCCAGTGAGTGTCCAGCTCCTTCCTTCTCGTCGTTTAGCAGCGATCCAGTCCGCAGCCAGCACAGCCCGAGGCCTTACGACGCCGAGGGGCGCTGGCAGGTTATGCAGCGAGGTGTCAGCCTTAACCTCAGCTAGCCGGACTCTGACCTTCTCTGCTCTAGAAGGCTAGATACATGTCGCTGCAGAGAAGGGTATTATTGGTGGACTTAATGCCATCTCTCCTTAACTCCCAGATGCATAATAATTTTTGCAATCTGAAGATCACTGCAGTTAATTTTTGAGTAGGTAGTGTTGTTGCCCTACACTTTGTGGGGTCATGTTTTTACTTCACTTGTGTATGCTTGTGTTTATGCACTTAGATTATACTGTATTGCTAACATACTCCTAAATGAGCTTCTGTTTTTCTTTGCCCTCTACTCTTTTGATTGCCATAGCTTCAAGCAATGTACATTATGGCAAATGTACAAATTTTTTAGGGACAGAGATTCTAAGGGGAACACTTTAAAATTGCTAAGTGTAGTTGCCTGCAGTGGCAGACAAATTGGTTATAAAGTACTGCTGATTAACTGATTAAATTCCATCTCAAAAGTAGTTACATTATTTTCCATATTGTTCCTCTTGGATAGCTATGCTGAATATTATTCTCTGACGTGATTCCCTTTTCCTGTGTAGATCACTGTTGTAGTCAGTTCTTTTTAAAGTCAGTTCTTTTTCAAATGCATGCTTTCCTCTTGATAAAAATTATGGCAGCTTTTCAAATCTCAGACCTGTTTAGTTTTAAGCTTTCTCAGGTAGAAGAAAAATATTAAGGAAAAATTCTTATCAATAGCATCTATTAGTAGTAGCAAATTCTGAAATACTGGCTCTCAACTTCTTGTCCAGTATGTATAATGATAAACAGTTTAATTTTGAGATGTATATGCAAGCCTTAAAGTATAATAATTCATTTCCATCCTGCTTTCAACATTTTTGTCACATAATTTTGTCCTAAAGGGGGGACTTCATTCTTTTTTTCATATTCTCTAAACCTTGAAACTAGCTGTGCATAAAAATTTCCATTCTCTTAGGATTAGTCTTAAACCAACAATGGACTGTTACATAGCCTGTCTGGGGCATATGAAACAATAACTGCTTCCTGAGGTGAGAAAATTACTGTAAATGAATCAAATAAAATAATACACTTTGTTCTACCTCGTCAGGGATTTGATATGTCTCTAATTCCACACAAGATGAATGAATACATGAGCTAGGAGCCCTCTGTCTGTGGCCATGTCCGCAATTTAAAGCAAATAGGAACTAGGCCACCTGCATAATCTTTGTTCCATTCTGATTTTAATTTTGGTGCTAGATTTGGAAGATACTTTGAGTGAATAGAATGTTTCCATGATTTTATATTTTGTTTTGAAACTTCTGGCTAAAACCATTTCTTTTGAAATATAGCTCAGCCCTTCTTGGAGTATGTTTTAGTGTCTTTCTTGCCCAGTAGCTACAGAGTTAGTTTGCTAAACTGTGATGTGGTAGCTCTAAGATTGATTTTTTGCCTGCAGTTATTTGTGCCTGTATTGCCTTTTTGTCAGGAAAATAAGTATCTGGCCATTGATTATTTAAGGGTGGAAAGTGCCCAGCTCACCTTTCGATGCTGTTCTCTATTTTTGCTATTTAATATATAAACATTAGAGCCTGACTGAAATCTAGTTGAGCACTCCTATAGTAGCAGTAAGGTATTGATTTTGTATTACTGACTCTCTACCTGGTTTCATAATTGTGTAAGTATTCTGTAAAAATTACAACAATTTAGAAAAGGCTGGTAAATGAGGTGTGTCTTTTCTATCTTTTCTTCCTTTCAGTTTTATTCTCTTTCTTTCTGCAGAGTCTGTTCATTCTATTCCCCATCCTCTTCCCATTTATATTTTCTTTCTCTTGTTCATTCTGTCCCCAAATTCCCTCCTTGCATTATAGTACTCTTCATTTTCTGACATCCCATTAATCTTCCAGTCTTTATGGCTTACTTTCCCACCTCCACAAGCACACCCACAGGATGCTTAGAAATTTTACAGCATACCCAGTTGTCAAAAAACTAAACCTACAAGTCCCAGGCCCGTAATACTATGCTGGGAATGCTCATTAACTCCCACACTGTTTGGAAAAAGAAACTGGTATAGTTAGTATAAGGTCTGCAAACCATAATACATGCCTAACACTCCTTTGCTTTCCACTAAACCTGGGAACTCCTCATAGGAATGAAGATGAGATTTGGCTTTTTTTGCTTTAACTTGGTTTTGATCTTGTAGGAACCGTAGAAAAAAATGGCACAAATGTGCAGCTACAGTTGTGTGACCTCTGAAACATTTGGTTTAGGGGAACACAACAGATCAGAAAACCTGGTGCCTTAGGTGGATATACCTGAAGTGCATCCTCAGCACAGCAGCTGCACCATGGCCAAATCCAAAGTGGGCTTTGCAGTGGGGAGTGCCAGTGATCTCACAGAATTCTCAGATGTTTCTGTCCAGCCTGACTGCCAGCATTTCTGTCAGACCATGTTCTTTACTGCTGGCAAAGGACTGCATCTCTAATGTGTATATGATCAACTGATTGCCCCCTCCACTAATTGCCTGTAAATGCTAATTTAAAAAGCAGCATTCAGTGTATGGATGACAGTGTTTAGTTTCTAAAGGCAATAATTTGAGGCTTTTCTCTTGCTAAATAGCACCCATGCCAGTGTTTAGTGTTGCTAAGTGGAATTATCATTAGATTTAATCTTTATCAGGGGTCTCTGTCTCTTAAACAGTGGACCTGGACACTTTTTGGACAGTTTTCACTTCCCTGTGTTGAACAGTTGTTTTTTGTGGTTTTTTTTTTTTTTTTTTGCAAATAACCAGGAAATGATCACTGCATTGGTTTATTTCTTATTTCTGCTGTGAGGAAAAATGAAGTTATTGTCAGCATTAGAAATAGAAATGTAGAAATACAAGCTTAAACTTTGCAGTAGTCAGTAGTAGAGGTTCGACCTGCTTGCTTCTTCTTATCCTTCATTAGTATTTTTTTAGCCTGTATCACTTTTAATTAACTATTTGGGACTTACCTGACAGTAGTGTAACAAGCACTGCATGTTAAAGTAATATTACCAGCTACACCATAGCTGAATACAGCTGTGCTGTAACTAACCCCAGAGTTACTGCATCAGTCACTGATAACCTACCCCAGGTTAGCTATTGCCAGCAGTGCTTCCAGGTCCTTTCTTTCCATTCATATTCAGAGGATAGCACCAAAAGGATCTAAGCAAAGCATTGCTCAGAGAGCAGAGGAAATCAGTCCTCTCCTTTACCCTCCATTCTCTGTTTTGCAGTAAGGATGCCAGTAATTTAAACAAAAAGAATTAGCAAACTGAGCTTAAAAGATTAATTTGCCCACTAAAATGATGTCTCATCAGGGATAAAACACCTCAATAGTGCAGTTAAAGATAATTGTTATTTTTTAATATCTTCCTTCTTCAGAATCCTACTCAAGTGGGAACTGCTCTTCAGGTTTTCTATAATCTTGGGACTTTGAAGGATACCATTGCTAATGTGGTGGATGGATACTGCACAGTGCTGGAAGAGAACATAAAAAATGCTTTGGATATCAAAGTGTTGACTCAACCATCTCAAACAGTCGCAAGAGGTATGGTACTTGTTTTACAGAGAATGATAACTGATTATTTTTCATAGGAGTATGGTATAAAATGGAAGAAACTCTCACATCCAAGCCTGTTCTAGAAATGTTTCCCTGCTTGTTTTAACCACTAGAGGGTTGGATTAGGCATATCTCAGAAAACAATTAATTTCAAAACATTTAATTTGACAAAATCAGGTCTGTCTGATATTTGGCTCGGAGGTTTTCCTTTATTCCTCCCTTCCACTCCTTCCTAAGTTGCCCAGAAAATTGTCCTCATTAGGTTACAATCTGTAGCATTTTCTTAGTTGTTTCTCATGGAATGATGACTCCAAATTCTTCTTTCTTTTTATTGGTGGGAGAATTATTTGCAATCGTTGGAAGAAGTGTGCAACTACATTGTTATGCTTTTGTCAGGTGAAAACTCTTTCAAAGCAGACTATTCAATATGAAGAAATGTTGCACTATTAAACATTTAGTTCCCAGTTAGCTCAGATACCAAAAAATACAGAGGAATTGAGTGGGCAGGAAAATTTGAACTTTGGTGTTGGAAACATTCAATTTTTTTTCAGAAGTTTTGCAACAAGGTAGGGATCAAGAGCCTTAATCAGTGGAATAATACAGAAATGCATTCTCTGTGAAGTGAAGTGATTGTTGAGAAGCTGCATGCCCTTCAGCTGGAATATAAATTTTTTTTGCAGTTTGTCAATGCATTTAAGTCCTGAGCTGGTAATAGCTGTATTTTTCACAGTTACTCTCTCTCCCCCATTTCCCTCTGTTCTTAAATCCTGGAAAATTTGCATTACTGTGGTGTTTCTGTGGAAGTCTGAATTGGTAGAGCTTGTAACAGTCATGAGCATGAAGTATCCCGAAGAACTTCAGAGCTTAGCTTCTCAGTTGAGACAACTGAGGCCGTTCACAAAGCTCTGTTCTGAATGTATTTTAGGCTGCTTTGGCTTTAAAAAAAAGTATCTCTCAAAGTGCATAGAGATCAATATTTCCAATATTTTAATTTTCATTTGTGGAAGCTGAAATGTGCTGCTGTGTATGTTTAAAAACCATTTAGGTGGCCCTGGTCGAGCTGCTATGCCAACACCTGGGAACACAGCAGCTTTTCGAGCAGCCCTCTGGACAAACATGGAGAAACTCATGGATCAGATCTGTGCTGCTTGTGGACAGGTACTCTGCAGCTAGTTCCTGTTTGTCTCATCATGCAATTTTGGATGTAAGAATTTAGATATCACTTTCCCTCTCAATAAATTCTCTCTTACAGGTGCAGCATTTGCAGAAAGTGCTGGCAAAGAAAAGAGATCCTGTGTCACATGTCTGCTTCATAGAGGAGATAGTTAAGGTAAAGTTTTAACGTAGCTGAATATGCTTTAGTAGATCTCCTGAGAAAAATGTGATGAGAGAATGAGTTTATTTACAGTTTTACAGTTCCATAATTTTTTTTAACTTAAATTGATGGGAAAGTGTTGAAACTCTAACATTGAAGGATATATTTGTGGTCTGTGGGTTATATCTATAGGATGTAAACATGTTCATTTTGTTGTAATTTCTTTTGTTTTCTTTAAAAGGGAGCTGGTAAGGTACCACTGTATGGATCATTAATGTCATTCCGTAATACCATGTGATTTGAGTAATTAATTAAATCTGTTGGTTTGCATAGGAGAATGTGTCTTCATCTATCATTTTCAGCCATCTGTTTCTCACTTCTTGACAATTTCTCCCTTGAAAAATAATCATGGCTGTTCTTTTGAATACCTATTATTTTCCATTCATTTGCATTGTTTTTGTATTCATATTTGGAATAATTTGATTAATGGTCTCCTTCAGTGGTAGGAACAGGATTACTGAAACTGTCTCATCTATGTTAGAAGAAGAGAGTGAAAACAAAAGACATGTTCCTGCTGACATCTCCTTCCAAGTGTGTAACTGGATTTTTAATTTACATGGACTTAGTATTTGAAATAGCGTGGGGAAGCTCTTCATATGCAAACGTGGTCTTCTCAAAAGTGAAAGCAGATAATGAAGGTTAAATACAGCCTTTATCTGTCTCTTAACCCTGTCTCCAGAAGGTGTTGCACAGAGCATCACTTTTCTATGAGGCACTTCAAGCTTCTCTTTCTGTGTTCAAACAAACAAGCAAACCACAACAACAACAAAACAACTCAACCAAAATTAAAAAATCCACAACCCCCCTCAAAAAGTTTATAAGCTTTTAGTGTATTTTCTTAATTAAGAAGTGCTTAATCTGGAAAAAAAAATCTGTTGCTGCCTGGATGGATCAGCCCTTCAGTGGATCAGCATGTTTAGGGAGAAACATAGAAACCTGGAGACAGACCAGAAATGCTGAAAGGAAGAGTTTGGATGGAAAGGGAGTTTAGGTAAATGATCTGTTGGTGTTCATGAGTGGCTCCCACCCTCTGCCCATGCTTCTGACTTTCACTCTTCCCTCTTGTAAAACATCAGTTGAAAAGGAGTTTTTCAACAACTGAAAAGAGAGTTTTTCCAGTTTTTGAGGCTGATAATAGAGGGAAGCCAAAGGAAATATTTTATCCTCATGGAGACTAAACAAACAGGGAAAATGAATTTCAGTGAAAGCAGGGTAAGGAAAAACACATTAGAAAATAAAAAGCTTACTGGGTTGTCTTATGCTAAGCATGTTCCATCATTTCTCTGATTACTCTTCCTTCCCTTAACATTCATGGTGTAAGATTGCATCTAAGTGAAAAGTTTTATTTCCCAAATAAAATCCATGTATGCATTTTTCCACAGTTTTCACTCTTCCAATTACTTTGCTCTTTGGTGGGTGTTTTGGTGTAGTAAAGTGCCAGGCTGGACGCTGTCATTCTCAGTGGGGCAACTGAGGAGGAGTGGTACATCCTTATCTGATGTTCTGCTAGCAGAATTCTCTCAGCATGGCACAGTACTGCTGATGGCACCCACGCTTCACTCACTCCTTGCCTGAAAGGGTTCAGCACAGCATTGTGCTTTTCTTGGACATTCTCACAGTTAGACCATTTCTTCTGGTGTCCCTTGAAAAAGGAGTGGCATCAGGCTGCTAATGAGTGAGGTCACACCAAAGAGTAGAGCTGTTGTTCAGACACCAGACATGTACTGCATGCTGCTGAAATTCAGGAGTGTAAGTACAGATGGCTGTATGGGAGAGTATGAATTGGTTTAGATATAAATAAGAAATTGGTATTTTGCCATTTACTAATGAAGATTCCATCTCATGTTAAACCAAACTGAAATGTGCTTTCCTCAGCAAGTGTTCTGGAGAGAAAAAGAAGTTGGATTTTCTGTATTGTATTCAATTTCATTAATAAACTGAGCAAATGAACAAAACAAGTCAAAGGTACTAACATTGTACCTGTTTGCTAGAGCAGCATGCCCACTCCAGAAGATAGGAAAACGAATCATCCACTCTACAGTCTGTGCACTAATTACTGTTACTGATGTCAACATTATTATTATAGTCATCTTCTGCAGCAGCTGCAGTACCACTTTGCCTGTCCATCTGCTTCCTTGTTTTGATTACTGCAGTGCAAGTATCATCCTAGGAAGCATAAGAGAGGAGGAGATCCAGCCTTTTTAAAGCACAAGTCCTTTAATAGCAAGGAAGCTACTTGCCTTTTTTTTAAGTCATCATTCTCTATTTCCATTGGGGATTTTTTGTGTCTTTCTCTTTAGAGATAGCACAGCCTGCAGTTTTTCTAATTTTGTATTATGATCTCAAACATGTGCCTTCCGGCTTTCTAATTACCTGTTACCATAATAATATTTAGTAGTGTTGTATCATGTTGTATCCAAAAAGGTGGTTTTAAAAGTGCTAGCTAATTAATTAAAGGATTCACAAAAACTCTTTTTTTTCAAAAAAAAAAAGGAAACAAAACCTGACAGATGAAGAAGCTGAGGTACAGAACTTGGAAAATGTTAAATTCTGCAGTTCAGCATGACAGCAATGACCACACCTGCATCTTTACCCTATTCTTTCTCCTGCAGAATTCCCTTCCAATTTTTACCAGCTTTAGATGTGGCCAAGAGTTAAGTAACAGTATCAGGCTTACATGAGGATCATGGAAGAATCTGGACATTAAATTTATACTGCACATTTTTTCACTCCTTCCCTTTGCAGATCTAGATTTTGGTGTTTTTCCTTTGACACAATATGAAATTAATGCAATTCTGAAAAGCAATCATGTACTCATAGTACCTTCTAAAAACTTATTCATTTTATGCTTGTCATGAACTATAGATTTATTATTAATGTTTACATATTTAAATTACAGATTTAATTTTTTAACAAATCTGTTAGCTATTTAAAGGATAAATACAATTCGACGTACAATTTGTGGGTTTTATGTAAGAAAAAAAGACCTTTAATGGCTAGATTTTAGTTGGAGAGGGCCAAAAGAATTCAGAACTCATGCAGTTCTGATTTCTAGTTTTGGGGAAAATAAATACAGCTTTCACTGTATACCTTTTTTAAAAGATAGGGTTAATGCTGTCATAATTTTAAGGGCAAAAATTAAAATTACAAATAAGATTTAAATAATGGAAATTTGATATTTTTGTTCACCTAATGACTGGTTATTTATATCAGTTCTTTCAATTACCTAATTCACCTTCAGAGAGCTAATAGGTTACTTCAATTTATTTTGCTTTATTGCTTCTCTCTTTCAATGTGTAGTGACTAATCCTTCCTCGGCTGTTGTAATGCCTAAACTACAATTGACTCCAGTGTAAATCGCAGCCAAACACATCTTTCTGTGACAGCCACCTTCCTAATTGGAGTCCCTCTTAGCCCCTTGTAAAAGAGTTGAAAATGATCTTTGATCCTGGTCTATTTTGGGTCCTTCACTCCCACACAGGCATCAGGGAACGGCTCTGCCAAGAGAGAAGCAGCCTGAAAAGCAGCAAATCATTTTTAAGGGGGGTTGGGGTGGTCAGTAGAAAGGATGAGCTGGGTCTCTCTGCTGGGCAGAAAGGTGCAGGCAGAGCTGCCCTTGCTCGCCTTTGGGTGTCCTGTTTGCAACCAGGGCACATCACAAACCCTGTCGGTTACGTAAGCCTCGGGGTAAAAAAGTGAGCCGAGAGTTCTAGGGAGTGTTATTATGCACTTACTGGAGGGCTCTTATCATTGCTTCTGCTGATGAATGTTTGGTGAGTAAGCAGGCTTTTTTCCTGAGTTGTCAACACTGGCAATATGAGGTGTTAAAGACACAGAAAGAAATGTCCTCAGCATTACATAAGAGAAAGAAAATAAATGGAAAATATAGATATTTATTGACAGAATGTACTTATATTTCACCTTCTAATTTCTGCTCCCCGTCCAAACTTGTTAAAAATGTTGCTGCTTTGAAATTATTCACATCTACCATCACATATTCACATTCAGTTGACCCAATTAATAAATAATCCCAAGTGGAAAATATTGAAAAATAATCTAATTATTGTCTTATGTGAATTCAGAAATAGTATGGTTTTCACCAATTATTATATGATTTATTTTTCAGGTTTTTTTGTAAATGCAGAATTGGATTACTTGCACATCATTTCTATGGTGATTTCTATTTGTTATTTAAGCCATAATGAGGTACTTTGTGAAGATGTACCCAGGTGGATGAGCAGGTTTTTGGTTCCCAAAATATCTAAGACAATTTTTGTTTCAGATCTACAAATTGCCCTGCTGAATTCACTTGCAGGAGTTTTGAGGACTCTTAAAGAGCCAAGAAAATCATACCTGTTAAAAGTCCCAACTCTCATTTTGAATGGATCTGTGTGCCCAGGCAGCCATACTAAAAATAATTTGATCCTAATTCACATGGGAGGGTCAGAGCCTGTGCAGTGGTTTTCTAATGACACTACAGCTTATGTACAGCTTTAATTCTGTTTCTCTGACAGAAATATGCAGCTATGAAGAAAAGGGATGGTGTGGAGGTTGTGTGGGTTAGTAGGTAATAATGATTTTTGTTCTTTCTCGCTTCTGGTTTGGTGGTGTTTGTGCAAATTGCAGATCAGTGATGACTGCAAATTACTAAGTCAGTTGGTTTTCACTCAGCTTGCCATTGGAAAAGAAATACATTTACCAGAAGTGCTGCCTTTTATCATCATTCTTGTCAATCTTTCCTGAACAGCTCCGGGCTGAGTGGACATGGTAACGAACCATCCTTTCATCCTTGGAGGGGATATGAAGTAGTCAAGGTGAAAGCATGGTTGGAATTGAAGCTGTACATACTAAATCACATCTCTGGGTAGAAGAAAGCTGTCAAATCCCTGGGGTAGTTACTGGCTCTTGAATACTAAGTTCATTTATTTCCAATTGATGCATATCTTGCATGAATATGGAAGGATTAATTAATGTTTTAAGTAGTTTTGAAGATATAGGACACTGTTTAATATCTAGGTATTTTTGTTCCTTACAAAATAGTTTTTCTGAGGAATCACTTAAGAATTCCAATATTCTATGAAATGCACAGTTTTAACTTTACTTTCTAGTCAAGGAGGTTTTTGAGAAATAAAGCAAACCAGCTTTTGTTTCCTTTATCACCTGCATAAAGAGACCTTTTTCAAATGTTGCACTACTGCTGGAAGTCTAGAAACTATTACACTTTGGATATAAACTGATCAACCCAGTGTAATGAAATTCTGTGCCCTGCAGTAAAAGAAAAAAAAGTCAAGGTCATTTTTAAAATCACAGTGTCATTTATTGACATCTCTGCACCTGTAATGTATAATCCAAACAACATTAGAAATTTAAATTCACTCTTATTTGAAGAGATTTAATCCTGACTTCTTTAAGTATATAGAAAAGGGTTATTGAGAACACACTCCGAATTTGTCTTTTCTTTACTGATTAATTTCACTACTGAGGATGATGGCTTTTTGTTCACAGTCTAACATTTGGCAATTATGCTACTATAGAAATAGTGCAAATAGATTTCCTTATTTCTGTCCCACAAGATCTTGTCATATGAAATTGTTAAATCATTTGCATTGTTGCTTTATTGGTGGAAAAAATATTTAGACTGTCCTTTAAACGTCTTCTGTTTTTGGAGCAACATTCACAAGTCCTGTATTTCTCCATGGCGGAGCGTTTGATTACAGATAGAAAACACTGTATATGTTAGTATGCAAAGCCTGATTTCAGGAGCCTGCAGCAACTAGCTGCATGCTAATATTCACCATATTGTTTTACATTTCAAAGAGGCTTCACAATGAAGATGTTTTTCACATTCTACTCAAAGTATCAAAATTTTTACAGGGAAGTTGGAAGTGGTTGTCATGAAGGGGGAACCAGTTTAGAATCAGTGGGTCAGATTTATTATTTGAATGTTAAAATAGCTATTTTAGACAGACACAAATATGTTAATTCACAGATGGAAAATTATACTCATTAAGTTCTAAATTTACAGTGTGGAAGAAATAGAGCCATTTGTAAAAATAAATATCTGTCCTTTCAGCATCTTCTTACTTTCTTGTCTAATACTGAAGAAGGGAGGTACTTCCATTCTCATTCCTTGTATTTAGATTTAATGTCAGATACTAAATAGTTCTAATAAGAACAGGGCTAAAGAGATTTGATTTTATTTCACTAATAGCAAAGTTAATTAGTAGTTTGATACGGGTTTTTAAAAATGAGGTAAGCTGTTTTTATGTTTGAGGAGACTTGAAATCAGTTTTCCAGGCTTTAGCATGAGTATTATTGTATAGTAGCAGTGACTACAGTTCTTCTAATTTCTATCCTTTGATGACACTGGTACTCAGCCCACTGTTGTTCAGTGGTTATTAACTTACTAGGAGCTGTTAGTGGAAATGGGTTATATTTTTTGAACTGGGAAAACGAGTCATTTTCATGTGAGTGAGAAGGGGTTTAGCACATGAATTGTGTCAGTCTGTAGTTTCTTCTGTAATCTTGTGAGCAGGCAACATCCAATCTAAATTTCAAATCTATGCAGTCAATGCATCAATCTGAGTAATAGTGGTGCTTCACAATATTAACAAGTCTGCTTAGGTGCTGTAATACCATGCACTAAAAATGAAAGGACTACTGAAAAAAAAATTAATAGACAAGTATAAATCCCTCCTCCCACATACCAGTAAAAGAGTACTGATCTAAATCCTTTCCCTACCACCAGTCATTGCATAGAAGGTGATTGAGTTTGCAGGCTCTCCCAGTTCCACTTTGAGAGCTTTTTGTCAATGTGGGATTAATCATGAATAGCCCAGCTGAATGGCCAGGCCCAGCAAGTGGTGATTGGTGGTGCAAAGTCTAGCAGCTGGTCAGTAGTGTACCTCCACAATGGTCAGTACAAGGTCCAGTTCTGTTTTAAGATTTTATTAGTGACCTGGATGATGGGCCAGAATGAACCCTCAGCAGGTTTGCTGATGACAAAAAACTGGGAGTAGTGGCTGATGCTCCAGAGAGTCATGCTGCTGTCAAGAGTGACCTCAAGAGAGTGGAGGAATGGTCTGACAGGAAACTTAAGGAGTTCCTGGGACAGAGAGCGGGAAGAACTAACGCTGTCCAAATGTCTCTTGGCACTGGCCTTATGCAGTGTTACTAAGCTGCATCAGGGGAAATTTAGGTTGTACATAGGGAAAAAGTTCTTCACAGGAAGAGTGATTGGCCATTGAAATGGGCTGCCCTGGGAGATGATGGAGTCCCTGGAGGTGTTTAAAAAAAAGACTGGATGTGGCACTTGGTGCCATGGTTTAGTTGACAAGGTGGTGTGAGGTTGTAGGTTGGACTTGATGATATCAAAGGTCTTTTCCAACCTAGTTAGTTCTGTGACTCTGTGGTTCTATTGCACAACCTTAGATGTTTTATCTAAAACCTGCTGTATTAGGGGAAAGTTGCACAGTGTTACTCTTTGTGCCGAGTATTGACAATAGTGACTTTTTAGTAATAGTTGAAAAGAAATAGTTACACAAAGTGAAAATATTTCTAACAGGTTGCTGGTTCTGGCCCTGATTCAGCAAAGCAGTTAAGCACATTTTTAATTTCACATAAATAATATATCCCATGGAAGTCAAACTACCGCTGTCTATGGTTTTAATAAGGATAAACTTTGTCCCATTCACATAGACAATATAGTGAGCCTCACTGTTGAGAAAATATATCACCATTTGGGGTCTGGCCTGCTGGACAAATTTTGTCTGATTTATGGGTATAATTTTCATGAGCAATTAATTCCTCTGTGAATAGTATGTGTGACTGTGTACCAAATTCTTAAATAGTGTGAAAAAGGAGGAAGACTACAGTGGCTGGGCTAGAGTACAGTCTGGTTGTTGTGGTTTTCTATTTTACTCTACACAGATGCAAATGGGTTACCTAGAAATAACATATTTTAAAGTAGCTAAGTGCTAATAGTCCATACATCTTTCAAAAGTATCTTTTTTTTCATTCCTTCATTGTGGCCAGCTGTCCAGTAGGTCAGAATGACAGAGGGTTGCCCTAGTGTGTGTTACTGGGCAGTTGTTAGATTAATTTCTGAAAATAAAGAATTAACAAGAGGAGGACAGATCTAAACTGTCTTGCACTGCATAAGGAATTACATAGGGGCTACTAAATCATGTCAGTGACTGCCTAGCTATTCAGTTTTGGAGAAAAAGTGGTCACTGGTCACAGGAACAACAGTGACAGTATTTTTAATTTACAGTTTGGGTTGGTAGATATTAGTTTATATAAGTGTGCTTTAGGCATTGGAACATTTTTACAACAGGTTTTTATTAGAAAATGGCTAGTTCTGTGGCTGATCTTCCATTTTGTAGTGATACAAAGTATGATTTATGTGCAGATTTTCTATGCTGTGAGATCAAAATAAAGCTGTGAGCAGACAGTACCATTCATTCTATAATGCTGTATTAAAGGGTCTGGTTTGGGAGGAAAGTTTTGTTTTGCCATTATAGTCTTAAAATTGCTTGCAATTAATGTTCATAGTTTTAATTTGGACTATTTAATGATGGGGAAGATATATATATATGTCAATCTGAATCTTTCTTATCATGAGTTACAGATACCATCAATTACAGTTAAGGTTCTTTTGTTGAAGGAAAAACATATCGCATGACAAGAGGAAATAACATCTTATTTTATGCTAAAGTGCAATCATTTACTTCTGGAGACTTTCAATTATGTATGGATGTTTTATGTAGGCTTTCTGTGTGTACAATATGCACCTGAAATAGTTTTGTGCCAGATAATAACACCCCTTACCTTCCAAATGTTTGTGTGTTCTCTGTGTTGCTAAACACGTACACTGGGAGGGGGGACAGTGTGACAGAACAGTGACCTTTTTCCAGTGCTGTTGGTTATGGCATAGGAAGCTGTTGGAAAATGATTGCTACAGAGCTGAAAAGATAATCGGATGCAGTTCATTACTCATCTTGTCAGCTGCTCCTGCTACAAGGGATTGTATCACAAGATGTTAATCTGCTTGTGACTAGATTTCAAAGCAAGCATTTTTATTTTGGAGGGGGTGTAAATAATTTAACATCTTCCAATTCTATTTCATTTTCAGAAGCAAGAGAAATGGAAAATTCCTCATTTAAAGTCTCAGAATATTAATTGATAGAAATATTAGTACATCCTTGTGGATTATTTTACAACTATATGATGATATGCTACAAAAAGCTATTTAATTGCAGAAGTGGGTTTTTTTAGACTAATTATGAGGTAATGTATTCCTTGAATAGTGAATGTTTGTCTGCTAGCACATTTCAGTGTGTTCTGCAAGACAAGTATTAGACACAAGATAGATTTGGACCAAAGAGAGCCCTATCTCCACATTGAATCACTAATGTGGATGTACCCAATGCTTCCATACATTGTCTACCACTGAGGATATTTGGTGTAAGTGTGGAGGAGGATTATATTCATTATTTGCAGATGGGAAGATGAGAAGGTAGTTTTAGCTAGCTGACTTCAGTTTTCTGAAAGCGAAAGGCCCAAAAGAGCAGTTACTTTCTGATACTGTGGTTTGCTGCTTACAATGCTGTATGTGAAGCATAGGGAAGGCTTATAAACTTTCCATTACATTAAGATGAGCCAGTAGATTTGCTGTGTACATTTCAAGCAAGCAGAACTGCCTTTTCCAGCTTCATTCTGCCTATCTTTTTAAGTCCTTGAAGAAGTTGTCCAGTTGAAGGCATATTCCTTTGATTTCCTCTTGGAGAGAAGCATGCCTTTAGCTGCCCTTTCCTTGTAATTTTCTAGTATTGATTATTGTCAGATGGAATTGCATGCTACATTATAAGCAGTTAAAGCTAATCCTTATTAGAATACATAATTTAAAAAACAAGCAGTGAGAAACTCAAATGTACCTTCAAAAGTAATATATCAAATAATGTGTAAGCAAAAGAAATGACGGGTTTAAACAAATTAAATTGTTTCTGTATGCTCATGGTTGCATATGGCACTTTTTTACTCCCTCTGGAGTATCTAATGCTAATGCCTTGCTGTATTCCAGTTTTGGTAGCTACAGTCCACCCACTAAATACCCCCTGGTGTATGCGTAGGCAACAGTATTCTCTAGTTCCTGCCACAAACTCTAACATGGTCTTCTCTGTGCTATTAATCAGCAGCTATATTTCACCTCCAGAGAGACTGCATCTCAGCACTGGACAAAGTGAAATCTCATGTCATTGTTACACAAGCAGCCAGCACTCTGTAGATAGTGATTTTAGTTAGTTAGAAAACTGGGCATTTGTTTTTTCCCCTGAACGTTTTTGACTCAGTAGTCAGTCAGTAGGAAATGTTATCTGACTTCTTTGTGAAGCTCTTCCCTTCTGTCTCTCCTCATACATAATACAGCTGTCTAGCTGAGCCATGAGGGCTTTCTTCCCTACAAAATTCTGATACAGTTAATGTACACCGTTCACCCAGGTCACAAGACACAAACTAATGAGCAGAGGCTAATTTGTATGGCTGTGGCTACCTATGCAAATGTGTGCATGAGAACCTGTGTATGCGTGTCTGACCTTATATTATATATGTCTATAGAGATACATGGAAAAGTGGCATATTTCCACAGCAACATAAAGCATCTTCCCATGTTACTGTTACCTGTCACCATGCTGAATCTGACATTTAAGATAGGAATGTTGATGGGGAGGAGCACATGCATATTTGTTTTCTGGACCCTTAATCACTGTGTTTTCTGCTGAGACAGTGGTAGAGATGTAGATGGTAATTACAGGAATGAAAAAAAGAGTTTGAAAAGTGCTCTCCTAACTATTTTTCCACCTCCATTAGATGATTTAGAATTTGAATGAGTTGTAATGCTCAGTTGGCAACCATTGTTCAAGGTTGGGATAGAGAATATGAAAGCCAATTAATTTATATTTTATGTGAAAGGCCATTTGTTTCGTAGTAGTCTTCATGTTCTAAATTTGAAACTGAAATAAAGAATTAAGAATTCACGTTTATGCTATCACAATAAATTTATCAAAGAAAAGAGATTTTATGCAGTGAACCTTCTGAATAATTTTCTGATACTCTAATTTTACTTTGCCCATTTATGAAAGTCAAGTACAATTTTACAGAAAATACAAACATAACTATAAAATAAATTACTTCAGTTTCTAAATCTGTCATTGTCCTCAAGCAGTCAAAAATGAGATTCCATAATCTCAGTTTATTTTAGCATTCAGTGTTAATTATCATACGTTTTATGAGTCCAAGAGTGTAAAAGATGTTCTTTCTCAGTTCTTAATATATGACCCATAAACTTTACCTTTCTTTATCTTTAGAGATAAGGAGTAGAGTTGGATTAATTCCTCATCTAATTGCAGTTTGTGACGATAATCCTATTTTTTATCATTACTTTTAGATGTATCGCTATACCTTTGACTGATTTTCAGAATTTATATTCATTCTTTAAGATTATTTTTTTTAAACTGACACTTGTGCTTGAACTTGCAGTTTTTCAATGAACAGTTCTTCAAGAGGGATTCAGTGGTACTTGTTAATGAATGACATTGTAAAGACACTAGTTGGTTTGGCCAGTATTGCCACTGCTAGTGAAAAGAGATAATTTTTTTTCCTTTATCATTTTAAGTAGTAGTAA